>NW_027041747.1:0-656940 GCF_035928015.1 Saxophila tyrrhenica | reverse complement strand
TTACAAATTGAGAGGGGCGGTGTGGTGAGAGTAGTGCTATAAGGTGGTTGCAAAAGTAGGTTCAAAAAAGACGTTCTGACCAGGACACCTCCGTCGCAGGGCTTCTCAAGCAACCTCATAACTCTGCGTAGCAATCTCCATATAATACGCCAGTTCCTGCTGATACGCCTCCACCCTCCTCGCAGGCCTATACATCCTATGCTCACAACCCTTCTTCACAGGCTTACCCTCAAAGCGCTCCGCAATCCAGTCCAGCCATATGCGCTGGCTCGCATACAACGTTGGCACATGGTCCGCCCCTTCGAAAAGCGCATATTCGATCTCGCTATTCGGATACAGCGCGCACGTCTCTTTCACGAAATGCGTTGTCAAGTTGGTCGTGATCACGACGTCACCTGTTCCTTGCAAGACGAGCATCGGTCCGGAGATCGGTCGCCCGCCGTTGCCGGTGAGGTTCTGGAACTCTTGCATCGCAGGTGTAGTATCCCAGCCAGGCTTAAGGAGCTTTGGCTGGTAGAAGAGCGGCAAGTATGAGCTGGCGCAACCGCCTATCTCCGCAAGAAGATCGTAATGCCGCACGCCTTTTGGCGTCAAGAAGTCACTGTCATCGAAGTCGGGGATCGTTGAAAGGAGTCCTGGAACTAGTTCAAATGGCCATCCAGCATCCGGCGTTATGCGGTACTGCATCACAATGTCCGTGACCGGGCTGGCCGCGATCGTACCCAGATGACCCTCAACCGGCTGCCTTGCCTGCCTCTGCGCAGCGCCCCACGCCGCACCCCCACCCTGAGAGTGCCCGAATAGCACGAAGCGCTCGCTCAACTCATCTGGGTACGCCTTCTGCGCGGCCTCGACGGAGTAGAACAGGTCATTGGCATGTGCCGGGTTATTGAAGGCAGGATGCTGAATCTTCGTCCCGTTGGGCCACCGGTCAACGCCTAAGCCTGTGTAGTCCGGCGCGACAACGACGTAGCCCTGTAGTGCTAGGATGAAAGGAGCGGAGTACTGGTACCACAAGTTCCTGATATGGCTCGGTGCGCACTCGCCGAAGATGCCAGAGGTTCCGTGGGCCCAGCCTACGACAGCGTACTTGCCTGTCGCAGGATCGATACGGGGGTGCCAGGGCCAGAGGATGTAGGCTGAGGCCGGAACGGGAGCGTTGGTATGGTCGTTGAGGTAGATAGCGGACTGGAAGATGATACGGGAAAGTGCGACGTTAGGTGGTAGTGTGTACAGGGTGGTATTCGTGTAGTCTTCCACTTTTAGAAGAGAGCCTGGTGGAGCACAGCTGGCGTTGGAAGGTGGTGTGTAGAAGGGATCATCGTGAATGCTGCCGGTGGCCCAGTTGCTTTGTTCGAAATGGATGGCGATGTTGACGTTATTGACCGTAGTCTTGTCGAGATTGGCACTGCTTATTTGAGAGGGTGAAAGTGAGAAGGAGGAGTTGAAGGTGTTGCTCTGCGAGCTATATTCTTGTGCGGCGGCGTATGTTGAAAGGGTCAAAAGCGCAGTTGTGAGCAACCACGAAGCCATACCTGGGCTCCAATGTAGGCCTACAGATGGCCTACTTGATCTTGAGAGGAGGGAGATAGTCGGTGGGTGCAGCGAAGGACGTGTTGAGGCCTACCGGTATGGGCCTGCAGTGGCATGACGTCTGGGGGTGCAGCCGAGTGTCTTGACGAACATGGATTTAAGCGAGGGACCAGAGTTGAATGAGGTTTAGGACCATATGTTGGCGTGTTTGCCGGGAAGTATCTGTTGTCTGGAGGGCATGGAGGACTTCAAGGGTGAGGTATCGGCTTGAAGTAAAGGTTAAGGAGTTGGTGGAAATTGTGGTTGTTAGGCGGAAGTGTTGATGCTCCCGATCTATCGGTCTATATGAGGAGAGCGATTGTTGCTCTCGAGATTTATGTCACCCTGTAAAGGTCACGAGCACCACCTTCTGTCCCTATCTTCGTGTTGGACAACCACTGAAGCTGACATCTCACTATCAGCATCTTCTCTCGCTCATTGCTTCTCCTTCACGATGCGCTGCACGGCAGCGTCTAAGTTCTCGTTTTCCAGGCCCAGTGTTTTCATAGCAAAGTTCTGCTTCGCCTCCCAGTTAGCATCCAGCGCGCCCAGAAGCCACACCAGATTCTCGACAGCGTCAAGATCACCAGCATCAGCTTTCCGCTTCTCCTCTGCCTCGTACTTCTTCGCATCGTAGGAGATTTTCTCCCACTTCTCCCCAGTAGCTCGCTCGAACGCTGCAAAGACTTCATCCTGCGTGACGCAAAAGCTCTGCACGTAGACGATTTTGTTTCTCGTCTCATCAGGATGCAGCAAGATCCTAGCAGTGGCCTCTCCGATCCGCTCAAGCGTACTTGCAGACCACTTCGTCTCCCCATCGTCCAAGAAGTCCATCTTCCGCTCCTTGAGCCAGACGTGCAGGAAGTCGAGACTCCAGTCAAAGAAATGGCCACACACCAGACTCGTCCATTCGAAGCTGCTGTTCTCTTCAGCCAACTTCATTAGCCGCTCCCGCAGCTCAGTTTTCCGCTTGTACAGGGGCACCAGATCCTGCGTGCGTTCGCTTGAAGAGTCAACTGAGCCAAAGTCAGCGGGGATAAAGCGCTGAACACCTGCTTTGACGCATGCCTGCGCGAGGCGGTCCTGGATATCGGTCTGGCTGCCCTTGATTGTGGCAATTACTGCGTCGTGGCCATGAAGGTGGGGAGTGATCGCGTCTACCGCGAAGTCGTCTTGAACTTTGGCAACGGAAACACCTTCCGGGTATTCATCGCTGGATTTTGAGGACTGGCGTTTCAGGACTGTGGCTTGGAAACTGTGTGCGAGGAGGGCTGTGAGGACTGCTGGGCCTAGATTGCCGTCTGCCCCAAGGAGGGCGACCTTTTTGATGGCCATGTGTGGAAAAGACGATAGCAGGTCCTTGAGATCTTGCAGCGTGGCTTCTGATGAACGATTTATGAGAACGTCCAGAGAGGGTGCCTGATGCTAATTGTGACTCTGCGCGACGTTCGATATTACTGTCAGCGTCTTTAGTATTTGTGTGCCTCTGCATGAATTGAAAGAGTCATCTCTGCCAAACTTTTCTTCGGGGAAGGCTTCGTTGGCCGACCCTCGACCTCCTTCCAATGTCAGACTTCAGGAGACCGACTACATGTATAGGGCGTCTATGATGACAAAGACTGGATGGAAGCATACTGTGTCCACGAGACATTTTCCATGTTCATACAACCCTTAAAAAGGATGTCATCGTTCAATGTTTTTATGCAAGGTTTGGAGACGTTGGTAGGGCTGAGATGAGCAGGAGAGCGAGAGCGGATGTCAGCTGCGCCGATCCGGCCTCGTGGCATTTAGTTCGTCTTTCTCAGCTGCAGGGTGATGTATGCTCCCGTCCAACCCATTCTCACAGAGTACAGTCAGACATATCACCAGTCACCATGTCTTGTGGCGTCGTACGGAACATCTACATCTTCTCGTCCTAGGTGGGCGGCAAGACGAGGGGCGACGACGCGCCGACACCACCCCCACGACCAACGCCAGCCGCCAATATGCCGAAGGGAACACATCTGCCTGGACATCTGGACTCGTTCCGGCAGACTCTACGACCGAAGCATCAGCTTCTCGTCCTGAAATGTTACCCACGCTTGCCGAAGAACAGCGCGGCCGACGTCAAACCGAACGGCAGCGAGCTCAGCTATCTCCTCTACTACGCCAGCACGCGGCGCAGTAAACTACACAAAGTCGGCAGCTTCCTGGAGCGCAAGACCGCGTCTGATGTGTACAAAGCACAGAGCGCGCGGGTCCTGGTCACGCTACAAATATTGACTACGCTGCTGGAGAACAAGGCAGTTGGTGGAGGGAGCGGTTTTGCGCTTATCGCGCCATACGTGTTGCGGATTATCAGGGAGATATTGCAGAGCACGAACGACATCAGCTTGATTGAGGCGAGTCTGACTACTTGGGCCGTTTTCTGCCGGGACCAGGATCAGGCAACACTGAACGCGGATCACGAGTATCGCGAGCTCTACGAGGAAGTTGTGAAGCGCTACGCGAGTCTGGCGCGGAAAGATGGAGCGAAGAAGCTGGGACGGAGTGCGCAGGCAGTTGCTGTCCAAGATGCTATACGGCTACGGGAGGCTGGACTGAGCGCGATGAAGAGCATATTACTTTCTGATGCGTTAAGCGAGAATGGGAAATTGCTGGATCTTGTCGTGCCGACTATCCTCACCAATGTGCATGGGGAGGATGAAGCGTACTTGACGAATCTCCAGCGACAGAGCCAGCAAAATGAGGCGGATGAGAAAGACAGAGCCGTTGCCCGTAGGATGAGCATGGCCACCGTCCGGACTTATACAAACGCCACCGCAGATTCTTTTGACGCTGATCCGAGACAAGCAGAGGGCACAGTGCAGGATGCGGATGCGCTGGCTGAGGAGGAGGCAGCTGTATTGGCACTGGACTGTTTGCGCGCTGTTTTCGCGACCGAGAATCGACAGCAGATACGAGCAGCGGCGAGCGCGGTGCTGCGGTACTTGAGTGGCATACCATCGCCTAAAATACCGTCAAAGCCATCAGAGAAGGACTTTGTCTCCAACAGCTGGGCGACGAAGCTGTTCGAGATCTGCACGGCGTGGACACCCGTTCAAGAGCGCTTCATTCTTATCGTCACGGCCGTCGAGACTCTGGTGCGATTACCGCTCAAGGAGTCTGACCTACAGCAGCATCTTCTCTACACCGACATTGTGGGCAACATCCTTCGATCCGACCTCAATCTCATTGGGTTGTCCGTCATGGACGTCCTCCTCAGCCTAATACAGCAAATCCTTCGAGTACTCCAGCTCAATGGCCCACGTGTGTCTGGCCGGAGTTCAGCGGCTCAACTATTCTCCAGCGACGAAGAGATCAAACACCCTGCTTCACCCACCTCGGTACAGCCAGAGAATGACTTGCCGTCAGAAGCACGAATACGACTCACAGAGCGATTGAAGCACTGCATATCAGATCTTGCCACGCATGTGTATTACACTGACCAGGTCTCTGATATGCTGGCAGCATTGCTGATGCGCCTCAAGCCAACTCCTGCATCAGCAGGCCACCAAAATGCCACTGTCACCGCTGCTGCGATCGAAGAGCCAAAAGCTGCTGTTGCAGAGGTTGCTTCGAACGTTAGCCTGCCAGCCCGCGAAAGATCGAATAGCGCAGCGTCTGCCTACTTCACGTTCGACACAGCGCGGCAGATTGCGCTCGAAGCTGCGAGAGACATGCTTCTCGTAGCCAACTCTGCGCAGTCTATCGCCACAGGCGGCGTTGCCGATTCAAGAAACAAAGTGTCGTTTCCAGTTTGGGAAGGCACACAATGGCTTCTCCGCGACCCTACCTTTGCTGTAAGGAAAGCCTACATCGAGGCTCTGACCACATGGTTGCAGCTGGAGATGAAACCAAGCGACGCTCGCGTCAAAGAGCCGAAGGACAAGACGAAGGTGAAAGCGGATGGCTCTGTTGCAAGACGAGCCGTGAGCAGCGCCAGCCATAAAAAGAAGCAGAGCAAGAAAGCGACAAACACATTCCTGCAGCTGTTGCATCTTAGCATCTACGAGCACGCGCTGTCGTCCGCAACTTCTCAAGTCGATGGCGATAGAGAGTTCTTGTTCTTGCACCACTTGCTTGTGACGCTTGTTCAAAAGCTGGGCGTCAATTCTGTTGCGAGTGGACTTCCGATGATACTTGCGCTGCAAGACGAGATGGGCAACACCGAAAACATCGGCGCGAAAGCTAGGATTGGAAGTCTGGTACATGGCTACCTGTGGACGCTGTCCGAAGTCTTCGAATTCGACGCTTCGTTCGTTGGACAGGAGATCTTCAGTGAAGTGAGGAGACGACGGGATGCTGGAATTTGGCTCAAAGACCTCAGCGTACCGCCCAAGCCACTGGAGCAGGCGGCGCTCGTGTCAACATCGAAAAGCAGTCGTGGCCAGACTGCAGACTTGCAGCCGTTTGAGAGTCGACAAGCACTCGTCGACCGCATCGCCGACTCCTACTCGTCTGCCTTCGCTTCGCCTCCGACATCAGCACCTGGCTCTCCTGGCCGCAGCCCTGGACGCAACAGCTCGATTGCAGTAGCGAGCCTCGACCGGACAGCAAGCAACTATCTCAGCGCCAAACAACCGCCAGATCCATCCGCCGCTCTTCCGGACAAAGTCAAGGAAGCCATGCTCGAGAAGTGGACAAGAGAAAGCTGTCTGGCCGCCATCGCCGCCGCAGCTCCAAAATCTGTCAGCGTCAGTGCGAGCAGGAGCTCGCCGTCACACGCGCTCGCGGCGGGCAACCATCGCCAGCTGCTCGCTGCCGTCAATGGGCCGAGTCCTGTTAGGAACAACAGCGTCCCGAAGAACCTTTCATCTGCCGGCAACGGCACTCCTCCCTCGCAGAAGCAACAGAACCTCGGTGCGCGCCTGCACTCGCAGAGTCCCCATCGCCAACGAAGCGGTAGTGTGGATGACACCGGCGCACCCAACAGCTCAGCCGGCCACAGAGGCACGGTTCGTGTTGACGATCTCAAGCGCGTGCTCGCCGGCGGTGCCTTCTCCACAGGCCTTCTCGGTGCCTTCCCCGGCCAAGGAGCCGAAGATACCGCCAGCGAAAGTCTCGTCGACGTCGAAGGCGAAGACCTAGCCAGCGAGAATGGTGCGGGCTTCGAGACACCTCCTCAGTCGCAATTTGAGGCCGCCGCCGCTTTTGGCAGACCACCCGCCATCATCGAAGAAGCACCAACACCGATGAACACCACAAACGACCTTTCTTCGGAAGCCCCGCCTGTGCTGTCGCTGTCGCAAGGTGCTGTAACGAATGGCAAACTACCTTACGGTAGCAGCCAACCCGGAGCTGCGCACGTGAATGTCACGAACGGGCCTGTGCCGACGAAGCCGCCACCTTCTCGCGGCGGTGCGAGCGTGAAAAGCAATAGAGGCGGGCATAGCAGGAAGGACCTTACCGCTTTGCTTGCTGGTATTGGGACCGGGGATGGTGCTGAGAAGGAGAAAGGGGCTTTTACTGGGCTGGAGGCGCCGCCGTACTAGATGGCTTGGGTTTGGGGGGTTGTTGTTGGGACGAAAGCATGATGCATGGCGAGCGATGAGTGGTGATATCCATTTCGTACTGTATAGTCGCAATGGGCGTGGCGCCGTTGAAGGCTTTAAGCGGCATTTTTGTTAGCATTGGGGATACCAAGAGCCTTTGGAGCTGTTTCTACATTTCGCTCTTGTAACAATGTCTTCGTGAAGAGAGAGAACCGAAGTGGATCCTCCCTCCAAAGTGCATCGCTCTTGCCTCGCCTGTGTTCCAACCCAGCGGATCGCTCTTGCCTCCTTCAATTTTCATATGCAAGTGGGGCCAGCCACGCATGAAGAAAACGAGCAGCATAACTCAGAATCTTGCTTTCTACCCTCAAAACAAAACAGAACACGAAGAGCTCTCGAACGATGCTATGCCTCCTCTGACCTCCGTGATCCAAATTATCCCCCCAGACAAGGACGAAGAGATCGAAGACATTTTCGCCTGTGTAAGTTCTCTGGATATGTGACTTGCCTCCAAGGCAGGGTGTGGACACGAAGGGCTTTTAACGAATCGCACAAACACCAAATGCTTTTATATCATATCTAGGAGTACTGGCTGATCGACTCGGTCCATGTCGACAGGCTCCCGGCCTCATCTTCACAGACGACACACGCAACCATCATGGCGACCCGGGGTCAACGATAGTCTATAAAAGCGCTCGATTTGGAGATATTGACCTGAAGACTACGGATCCGGAGCGAGAGGAGGAGAGGCAGTTGTTTGGGCATTATCTTTGGAATGCTGGGATCAAATTGGCGGAGCTGGTTAGTGAGGAGGATGATGGGAGGTGGAGTGTGAAGGGCAGGAGGGTGCTTGAGCTTGGGGCCGGTAAGGGAGCAAGTTACTATAGTATGGTGAAGATGGGCTGACTGGGTGGATAGGCGTTGGACTTTGCGGTATTGTCGCTACGCTTGCTGGGGCGGAGGAGGTATGCATGTCTTTTGTGTGGTGGCGACTTTATGCTGATGGTGTATGAAGGTCGTGATATCGGACTATCCTGCACCCGTAGTGCTCGAGAACATTCGCCGAAACGCAAAGCATGCTATTCCTGAAAGGCTAGCATCTGCATACTCCATTGAAGGCCACGAATGGGGCGAGCTGGGGACAGACTTCGCCACCAAATTCGCAGGGCGCTTCGACCGCATTCTCGCAGCGGACTGCTTCTGGATGCCCTCACAGCATTCGAATCTTGTGCAGTCCACGCTGCATTTCCTGGCACCCGATGGGCGGGTCTTCGCAATCGCTGGCTTCCATACTGGACGTGCGAAGCTAGCTGCTTTCTTCGACGTCGCTGTAGAGGAAGGTTTGGAGATCGAGGAGATCTGGGAAGAGGATGTAGATGGGGTACGGAGAGAGTGGGCCAAAACAAGAGATGGAGGTAGGGAGGATGTGACGGGCAGGAAGAGATGGCTCGTACTTGCGATCCTCAAAAGGCGAATGAGAGGATCATGATAAAGATCTGCCTTGTGTATAATTACTGATTGAACTCTGTATCGGTCCAGATTCTAAGCAACAGAGGGGGGCTCCGATCTCAAGGTGCTGCCGCCACATTCGATGGCAGTGAAGCTGCTCCCGGTAGGATTCGATAGTTTAAGAGGTCGTCGCTTCGTCATCGTAAGCACTTCAAGATGTTCTGTCATGACGACCTGAAGATGTTCTGTCATAACGACCCGAAAGAGATGACAGTGTTGAGACTTGCTCGTAGCTACCTTAGTCACCTGCTTGTCCCAGCTATGCCCCAAGAAAAGTGGTAGTCAACTTTTACCTTCTTCTCCGTGACATATGGCGTACTATTGAGCCTGGTTTTGGGTTGTCGATTGATGCTCTCTCGGAAGAGTGTGCTGTCTTCTTATCTGTATGTCGCAGGACAACAGCCTACTCAAAGGCTCTCAGCCATTTTCTTCTTGCTCTGAGCCGCGAAGACGGCCACTGCATGAAGAACGCATCCGCGGGCAACACCATGCGCCTGTGGAGCTGCTTGTCACCTCCTAGAAGTATGATCTGAATTACCGGCACGACGGAACCATGGTCCTCTGAAAGGCAATCACGTGGACGCAGAGAGAGAAATCGCCACGCGTACGAGCGATTGCACCATCGCTCATGACTCCTGCAACTTCGCGAGAGGGTAGGCGGCGGAGCTTCCATTTCCGCCCTTGGCCTTCATGGCATTCCTCCCCCTTCAGAATGCCAAGGGCGCCACGGCGTAAACGACGTAATAACCTCGGGTTTGCTGTTCTTCTGCGTGGTGCGCGCTAATTGACATACCGCTGAATTCGTCCTTAGAGTCCTGGCTTGCCTCGTAAGCGTGTGTCGGAATGAGAGAAGCACTTTCGGAGGAGCAGGACAGCAAGGACATCAGCTCTGCGTAGCTGCTTCGGTCCTTCAGCGTTCCAGAATCAGCATCCGAGAAGAGTTACTCCACGAGGGTCTGCCAGATATTAGCTTATCTTCTGAATTTCTGCCAAGTCTCTAGATCCTAGTGCCAAGAGAGACGCCCTCCCCATCAGCCAAAGAGACGCGCCGTCTGAGCGAGATGGCGAGGATGGAAAGAGGTAGCCTCCCTTGAAGCTGGCACTGCCCCCGCATCTGCTGTGAACGGGTCAACACGGACTGTCGCTGCCCTTCGCTCATCTCATCGTTTCTTCTTAAGGTCCCCCATCCTTCCGCTCGGATGCCCAGACCTCGTCCTTCCCACCCTCTCCCATTCACCACGCACAAGAGCGGTGAAACATTATTCACCCCGTAACAGCATTTCTTGCCCGTTCTTCGAGAACGAAAACGCGCGAATCTTGTTTGTGATCTTCCACAACCTTCTGCGTCCAAGGCTTTGCCTCGCCTTCCTCAACTTCTGAAGTCTCTGCCAAGAGATATCCATCAAGCAATACATCGCGAAGCATGGACGACCCTACCCCTCAAACAGTCGCCCAGGCAGTGCAGGCCGCAACACAACAACAGGCCCAGCAGCAGCAGATCTCATCGCCGCCAGTCCAGCCCGTGCAGAGCGCGCACAGCAGCGCCATCGACAACTTAACATGCCAGTGGCAGGGCTGCGGCGAGCGATGCGACACAGCAGAAGCACTCTATGTATGTATCATAACAACCACTATGACTCCTGATAATAAGTCGCTAACACGCGCCTCCAGGACCACGTCTGCGAGCGCCATGTCGGGCGCAAGAGCACCAACAACCTCAACTTGACCTGTCAGTGGGGCGCCTGCCGAACCACCACCGTCAAACGCGACCACATCACCTCACACATCCGCGTTCACGTGCCGCTGAAGCCACACAAATGCGACTTCTGCGGGAAGGCGTTCAAGCGCCCGCAGGATCTGAAGAAGCATGTGAAGACACACGCCGATGACAGCGTTCTTATGAACTCGCCCTCGCAAGGCAACAACCGCACCAACATGGGTGGCGGAGGAGGTATGGGCATGCAGAATGGAAAGCGTGAGTGTACATTCACTTACCTGTGCTCAGACCCGAATCATCGACCTGACCCTAGTCTCTATACAGCATATGGCTACTCACCAGCTCAGCATGATGGAGGCATGGGCAACCCATACCCTGCCTACCAGCCCGCCATGGGCAACGGCGCCAACGGCTACGCTCAACCAGCTGGTAACGGCCAGTACGCTGGTTATGGTTCCGTCAACTACCCCGCGAACAACATGCAAGAGATCCAGAGCATGGACACCCGGCGCCGCGCCATCGAAGCTCTTAACGACTTCCTCGGTGACATCAAGCGTCGCGCCATCGACCCGGCTGCTTACTACGACGTCGGCCAGAGGCTGCACAGCAACGCGCTCCCACTCCCAGTCGGCAACGGCTACAACACCGGCTACAGCCAGCCAACCGGCAACTACAACAACAACTACAACACGGCTAGTCTGCTCGAATCCTTCACCCAGGGTGGCAACATGGGTGGCGGTGGTGGTGGCGGTGGCGGCGTGTCGTTGGCGTCTCAGAACTACTCGCTCCCGTTGCCTAACGCTCGCACTAAGAATGATCTGCACGACATTGATCGCTTCCTGGAGCAGCTGCAGGCGACGGTGTACGAGACGAGCAACCACTCCGCCGCGGCAGGCATCCAGCAACCAGGCGTCCACGCCATGCACACCGGCGACATGGGCTTCGGCAACCACCAGGCAGGGTACCGCTCCAGCAACAGCCCGCCAGGCTACAGCAACGGCGGCAGCAGCTCCGGAGATATGCAAGCAATGAGCAGCGGGATGAACATGCCAAATTCGACCGCGACCGCCTTGGACACGCCAGCGCTGACTCCAGCAGCATCCGTCTCCTCCTACGCAAGCTCGGGTCACTCGCCGATGAGCAGCCACAGCAGGTCCAGCCTTGGTGGTCTCGGCTACCCCAACCTTCCCTCCGTCACCGGCATGTCTGACCTAGGCGCTGGCTACCCAACCACAACATCCGCGCCTGCTTCTGGTCTTGCTTCCGGCTTCGAAGGTCTAGACGGCCGCAGGTATAGCGGTGGTCGCCTCCAGCGTCAAGCACCCGCTCAAGACACCGAGATGGCCGACTTCGAAGATGGCTCCCGCACACCGAAGGCTTCTGACAAGCGCTCGAAGAGCAAGGGCTTCAGTAGCATTGACCCTGCTCTCCGCGGCGAGGACGAGAAGTCTTCCTCCGACTCCGGACATGGCTCCGAAGGCGCCGACGACAAGCGTCAAGAAGAGTGGGTCGAGAACATCCGCGTGATCGAGGCGCTCAAGAAGTGGGTCGGCGATAGGTTGAAGAACCATGAGTATGAGGACGAGGAGGCGCAGGTGAAGCATGAGGGCGGGTCGGATAGCAGTATCAACATTGCTAAGCTCGTGGAGGAGAAGATGGCGGATGCGGATGGCGTGCGCTACCCTTCTCTGCCGTCGTAGATCTATTCGACGACTGACGCGTGTGACGAATGGCTGGGATGGTGTTGCGGAGTTCGAGAAGACGACAGGGCGAGCTGAACGCCGCTTGACGTGATGGGATCGGTATGGCTCGGGACTCGGATAGCTGGGATTGAACGGGTATGATTTTGTTGCTTGCTATTATCAGAACGACTTTTGCTTCTGCGAAGAAGCTGCATGCTAGCTTTGAGAAATGCATTGCTTCCACACTTTATACACCCTGTTTCTTCATTTCCTCCTTGTTGACAGCCGCGTCAGGGCTTGCGTAAGCTTGGCGCCATTGACGTCCTCCCTCTGCGAAGCAGCCACATGTTATGTCGCTCAACAGCTTACGGTCCCTCTGCTCACGCACAACGATAGCTGAAATGGGCATGCTCCCTCTAATCTTCATAGACGGCAACTCATCTGCCGTGCGCAATCGAGCCACTTCACATCATACCACCCGTCCAGCCAGCTCACCCCCTAACCTTCCCAAAGATCTTCGACCCGACATTCGACACCTTCAGCACATCCCTAAAGGTCAGACTAATCCTCGTCTCCCTCAAATTATTCCCTCCACTCTCCATAACCCTCTCTCTATCCCCCAGCAAATCCCAATTCGCCACCGTCTCCCCCTTGAGATCAATATCCTCCTTTACTTCAGCGATCCCGTGCAGCGTCTCCGTGTACGCTGAGCCGGCAGTGACGAGCAGGGAGCGCGGTTCTTGGAAGATGCGCCAGGATTGGCGGTCGTCTTGATCCGAGGAGGAGTCGTTGGATTTCTTCTCGGTGACGTCGAGGACGAGGGAGCTGGAGAGGCTGATGGTTGCGACGACGGGGTGGTAGGCGGAGCCGTCTTCGTGGGGCATTATGCCTTGGCCTGGTAGGTATCCGTTCTAACGACGTGTAAGCGTTTGCCCAGGACAGCGTTGGGTGGAAGGGGAAGACGTACGATAAGGCAGTGGTTCGCGGTCTTGTACGGCGAGTCCTGGAAGATGCCCAGTTCGTCTATACGCTGCACCGCTGGTTTGAGCAGCCATTCTGGCAGACCAGATGAGGCAACCAGGGCATTGGATGGAGTTAGACGAGCTGGAATAGCTTGGAGGCGGCGATGAGAGAGCGTGATCCATTGGTTTGCTGGAATCTGGTGGGCTGTTAGTTATTCCTCCTGTGGACCATGGAAACGGATACCTACTTTGCTCAGGATGTATTCTTCTTCGTCTTGAGTGATGAAATTTGGGATGTAGAACATCGAGGCAGGAGCATCCTTGATGCGGGACTGCTCGAGGTCGATTCCTATCTTGTCAGCCATTGTCAAACCACTCTCTGGACTGATATATTAGGTAGTCATCGTGCATGATCGATATTCGAAAGAGTTGTTGGTGAAGACGGATCTCGAAATCGTGAAGCGCTGTCTGTCTCGTGAAAGCGGCCCGTGCCCTCGTGGACTTCACCTTCTATTCTTCGTTCACTTCTTCGTTCTTGGCACATCTACCTGCAATGGCGCCCAAAGGCAAGCAAGGCGACAAGTCGAAAGGCAAAGACTCCGGTGATAAAGGTGGCAAGAAGGAACAAGGCGGAGCCCAAAGCATCAACGTCCGCCACATCTTGTGCGAGAAGCACTCCAAGAAGGAGGAAGCTCTGGCAAAGCTGAACGCTGGGTCAAAGTTCGATGAGGTTGCGAGAGAGTTCTCGGAGGATAAGGCGAGGCAGGGTAACAAAGTCACAATATCCCTTTCTCATGGATCGACTGTGCTAATCACCAAGAGTAGGCGGTTCGTTAGGATGGAAGGGAAAGGGCGCTCTACTGCCGGAGTTCGAGAAAGTGGCATTCGAGCTTGAGCCGTCGACCACAGGGAAGCCGAAATGGAGCGAGTGCAAGACGAGCGAAGGCTACCATATAATTATGGTCGAGGGCAGGAAGTAGGACTTCTACTATTGCTATGTCAAATCTCTGTCTTCCTGCTGGCTGGTCGAACTGCTTCTCGACTCTCGGCTCGATTGACTTGGTCTACATCGGACGCTGCGCATATCTCTTCGTTGCCTCATCCCAGTTCAGCACGCTCCAGAATGCCTTGATATAATCAGGCCTGCGATTCTGGTACTTCAAATAATACGCATGCTCCCAAACATCAAGCCCGATGATCGGAAAGCCGCTTGTGCCGGAGATCACTTCTCCCATGAGAGGCGAGTCCTGGTTCGCGGTCTTAACAACCGCAAGCTCGCCGTTTTGCACGACCAACCAAGCCCACCCGGACCCGAAGACCGTTGTGGCCGTCTTCTCGAACAGTGCCTTGAACTCTTCGATGCTGCCGAACTTCGCCGTGATCGCAGACTCGAGATCTCCAGACAGCGTGGTGCCCATCTTGAGGTTCTTCCAGAAGAATGAATGGTTGGCATGACCACCGCCATGATTGCGGACGGCAGCCTTTTTGTCGGACGGCACTTTGTCCATCTGCCTGATCACCTCGTCGACGGACAAGGAGGACATCTCATGGTCCTTGAGTGCAGCGTTGAGGTTCGTAACGTAGGTCTGGTGGTGCTTCGAGTGGTGGATCTCCATGGTCATTGCATCGAAGTGTGGTTCAAGGGCATCGTAAGAATAGCCGAGTGGAGGCAGAGTGTATGCCATGGTCGCGGTGTCGTTCGTTGTGATGGATTCAAGACTGATGGCACATCGTTAGCTGAAGCTGTTGGACGTCCTTCCTCGAGCCATTTCAACGACACAGTGCGGCACTAGGCGTGCTGCAACCGATCTTGACTGGATCAACGACAAGGACTCACCTCTGTGCTACTAACCCAAGTCGCTCTTGTGCTGCTGATACCATCCGGTTGCCTGTATCCCACAGCGAGAGAGCAAAAGTGAAGTTCGAGAGTTGCACCATAATGTCGTCTTCTCAATGCTGACGTAGAGTAGACTAGTGCACCATCAGGGTAAAGGGCTGAGCTCGAATGAGGGAGTTTCCCTCCAGCTGGTCGCTCGTGATGATTCGTCCTGGCAAAGACTGGGCAGCCCTGCAAGAGGCAGGGCTTTCTCGAGAACGGCCTAAGGAAGATCGATCTGCGGTTGTCGTAGTAGAAGGCGGGCGTCTGTACAGCGTTCTAGTTATGTCACCTGTCTTCCTCTGCAGCTGTGGGCGATGAGCTCAACGAGGAGCCAGAGTATGGATGCTTTCTGATGAATCGCAAGCCGCCGTGCCTATATCCGCTTGACTAGAATCAAGTCAGCAGTATTTTCTAAAGACGCAGTGAGAAGAGGTCGTAGAGGCAGACGTCTTTATCGCAAGATTGATGTCGTCTGGACCCAGGGCTTTTAGTCAGCATTCAATATCACGTGTCCTTTCAACCTCGTCCCCTCAGACTATCGAGATACCTCGCTGCAAGCGCAGAACATGCCACCGCAATGACAACCACCGCCCAAACAAGCCGGCCAACGCCTCCCCACGATGACACTCCTGCCCAAGGCTACGGCAGCTGGGTTCCGCACGATCTACCCTACAACGCCGACTTCGAGGACAGCCTCATTCCAGCAGTCCTCGATTCCAACCGCTCGTCTTCTGGCATCCGCGTAATACCTGAAGACAGCTCTGAAGCCCCGGTCCCAGGCCAGAGCGTGCGCATTCAAGACATCGACCTCACGACCCTCCCCAACCTCACCGAGTCCTCCCTACCCATCCCTCTTTCAGATCCGCGGCGCATCTACGCCTCCTCCATCCCCGGCATAAACCTCACCCATCCGTACGGCTGGACAGAAGGCGGTCCCTCGCTTGATCCAAACCTCGACACGTTCGCGGATGACTTCCTGCTCAACCACCCAGACGTGTCGAACGAAGCGCAACTGCGCGCGGCCGTGGATCACGAAGTGCAGGAGCATTTGGAAGTGGTGAAGGAGAGATTGAGAGCGCGGCAGAAGGCTAAGGAAAGGAATGAACAGATCCAGAAGGAAATTAAGACGTTGACGGATCAACACGATATGGAGTTGAGGATTCAGCAGCGGATGCAGGAGGACCAGAGGCGGAAGAAGGAGGCGAGGGAGAAGAAGAGGGTGGAGAGGGATGGTGGGGGATGAAAAGGCGAGGCGTCGCCTGGGGAGGGCTACATGGACTTGGTTTAAACATGCTGGGGATACTTTGGTGTAGGTTGACAGAGGATTCGACTGATGGCATGCGTGTACCGGTGGCAGTGAAAGAGGGCCGGCTATGGCAATACGACAATATTCCGGCACCACTTGATGCAAACGATTGAATGAAGATGGACATCGAGACGACCCGGTTCAAAGGCTACGCTGATCACCAAGAGGTAGGGGTGCTTGGAAGGCACAGAATGAGATCGCGTAACGGCATGTAGCACCGGAGGTGTGGATTCGCGGTACAAGTAGACTTGTTGGTTGGAAATAGGAAACACGTTCGAGGTAGACATCAACTATCTTCAATCTTCCACTCCTCATCCCCGACATTCCTCTCCCACCTTTGAAGCGACATCTCCCTGACGTCCTTCTTGACGTGCTCTCTGATCTGAGACGTATGC
This sequence comes from Saxophila tyrrhenica, assembly GCF_035928015.1. Lineage (NCBI taxonomy): Eukaryota > Fungi > Ascomycota > Dothideomycetes > Mycosphaerellales > Extremaceae > Saxophila > Saxophila tyrrhenica. The sequence goes on along the minus strand of NW_027041747.1, from coordinate 640,405 downwards.
TTCATCTCGCAACAAGTGCCCTTTCCAGACACCTCTGCAATCTCCTGCCCAGCAGTCGCAGCAACATCAATGACATCCTTCCACATTGCCCTCCTGCTGGCGCAACTTGCTCCCCTGGGATCGAATTGCTTCCGTCCCTGTAGGACCCCATTGATCAAGATCTCCTGCCGCTGAGGTGTAACCATCGCGGAGAGGTTGCTCGGTACCGCAGCCGTCGTAGTGCCAGATCGCCTACTGTACTCGAACTCCCTGGTAGTGGTCCGGACGTCGAATGGCTTGAAAGCATATCCGCCTGCCTTCCAACTTTCCCTCTGTCTTGTGTTCAGGCTGGCAACCGCCTTCATCCTACCTTGAGGTCCAAACGCTCGCTCAACAGCCGTGCCCACGTACTGTGACTCCGGCAGCACGAGAGTATACAGATAGACGTTCTCCGGCCACACAAGTCGACTCGTCAGCCCGGAGAGCAAGCTCGTGCACTGCTTCATCGCCAGCTTGTCGCTACAGCTCTTGCTCAGAGTGAGCGGCGCATCCGGGCGAGCAGGCTTGCGGCGTACGATGCCCAGGCGATCGAAGTGTCCTCGCCCCAGCATACTGCTGTCTGTAGCATGTGACCCAGAACTCTTGGACCAAGGTGTATCGTCCTCTTGCTCCGCCATCGTGAGCTCCATCGACGCATCGCCACATGGAGCTTCGGAGCAGTACATGTGTATGCTGACGTCGTCGCGAAGTTCGAAGGGTGCACTGCCCACATCCCCTTCATGCGCGCTCTCGAGTCGTGCATGCCCATCGTCCCTATGCCTCCATCTCACCCATCCGCCGGTATCCTTCTCCTCGAACCCCTTCCTGGCAAGATCCGCGCACTCATCCACCAGAAAGCGATTGAATGCCCGTATAGCCAGTATCTCCGCATGCCAGTCGTGTAGTACGTTGCCTTGCGCCTGTGCAAGTTTGTTCTGTGGGAGGCATTTCATGCCGGTCGCCAGGGCTGCGCACGTAGGCCCGGGTGCGGTGTCTGTTGTCTGCCTTCCATTGCGAGGTGTCACGGTGTCTTCTCTACCAAAGCGTCAATTCCTCCACCGTGGTTATCTTTCAGGGCGGCGGTTTACCTCTACTCAACACGATCCCAGCCAAGGGAACCCATTCTCTTCGCCCATCCGCCAACACCCTCGGCTTGAACTTCACAGGCAAGGCGTGGAAGGCTTGCAGCGCGCAGTCGGCGATCGCGTCGGGATGAGGTGGCATCGGTGTGGAATCCGTGGATCGAAGGAATGGACGCCGAAGGAGAGGTAGAGCAAAGTTGGTGATACTACCTGCCTTTACTGCTTCTCGCGCTCAGAGGTGTGCTCGGTGAGAGCACCCAGCACCTCTGCACCTTTCCTATTGCTTTGGAACTCCGAGAGAAGGGTCAGCACGCTGGACAGCGGAGTCTAATGCTTACATACCTGGTAGCTGGTCGACTGAGTGGAAGGGGCATTGCTAATGTACGGGCGCTTTCACACTTGAGGTACTTTTTCTCTCCAGCGTGCTCGTCCAAGTCTCAACGAAGCGTACAGCACGTCCACGCCTGTTCCTTGTAAGCATTATACTCCGCTGTCCAGCGTGCTGACCCTTCTCTCCAAGTCCCAAAGCAATAGGAAAGGTGCAAAGGTGCTGTGGGTTCTCTCGCCCAAGGAGGCTGAACACCGACTGATCGTGGTAGAACTTGGTCGAGATATGGCACGGCTGGACAAGACATGACAACAAGGACATGGAAAGCGACGCTCAGACAACGTTCGTATGCCATCTATCTGAACGCTGCATGTTGCAGAAATCTAAGCTACAGACAGTACAGCTTGAAGTCCGCATACAGCCTTCCGACAGTCCATCTTCGCTTCATGATCTCGTTTGCATCAAACAAAGGAAATGGTCGATTGTGCTTGAACTGGTGTAGCAGCATGATTGACCCAGCCGACCAAGGCCATGCATGTGTGTCGCAAGTCGCTCGAAACAAGTGGTGAAGAGGGTATGCTCGTCGAGGCAAAACAGGGAAGAACGGCCCGCTTCTGTCCCATGCGAGAAGAAAGGAAGACGCTCAAACACCCATGACAGCCCACAAACATTAGCTTTTGTAGAATGCAAAAGCACACACCGCATCTCAGTCGCACTCGCTTATTTCTTCGATGCCTTCTGGGCGGCCTCTGTGAGATGTATTAGCAAGCGGTCGTTTGGAAGATGGAGCTCTTTTTGCTTACTTGTTACCTTGCCCGCGCCAGACTTCTCAGACTTGGCGACGGACTTGATGACACCGACAGCGACGGTCTGACGCATGTCACGGACGGCGAAGCGACCAAGTGGTGGGTACTCGGTGAAGGCCTCAACGCACATCGGCTTGGACGGAATCATCTTGACGATGGCGGCGTCACCAGACTCTGGAAAGGTTGTTAGCAAGTGGATTGCCAAAGGTGAAATGGTGCTGTCTTACTGATGAACTTAGGCTCGTTCTCAATCGACTTGCCGGTACGACGGTCGATCTTCTCGAGGAGCTCGGAGAACTTGCAGGCGATGTGGGCGGTGTGGCAGTCGAGGACGGGCGCGTAGCCGGCACCGACCTGGCCTGGGTGGTTGAGGACGATGACCTGGGCGTTGAAGGAGTCGCAGCCCTTCGGTGGGTCAGTCTTGGAGTCACCGGCGACGTTGCCACGACGAATCTCCTTGACAGAGACGTTCTTGACGTTGAAGCCGACATTGTCACCAGGAAGACCCTCGGTGAGCTGCTCGTGGTGCATCTCGACGGACTTGACTTCGGTGGTAACACCAGCCGGGGCGAAGGTGACGACCATGCCGGCTTTGATCACACCAGTCTCGACACGACCGACAGGGACCGTGCCAATACCGCCGATCTTGTACACGTCCTGGAGAGGGAGACGAAGAGGCTTGTCGGAGGGACGCTGCGGTGGGTCGATGGCGTCGATGGCCTCGAGCAGGGTCTTGCCGGAGGTCTTGGTCTTGGTCTCCTTCTCCCAGCCCTTGTACCACGGGCAGTTGGTGGAAACCTCAATCATGTTGTCGCCGTTGAAGCCGGAGATCGGGACGAATGGCACGCCCTTGGGGTTGTAGCCAACCTTCTTGATGAACGACGAGGTCTCCTTGATAATCTCACCGTAGCGCTCCTCGGACCACTTGGTGGTGTCCATCTTGTTGATGGCGACGATGAGCTGCTTCACACCCAGCGTGTAGGCGAGGAGAGCGTGCTCACGGGTCTGGCCATCTTTGGAGATACCGGCTTCGAACTCACCAGTGCCGGCAGCGATGATGAGAATGGCGCAGTCGGCCTGGGAGGTACCAGTGATCATGTTCTTGATGAAGTCACGGTGACCGGGGGCGTCAATAACAGTGACGTAGTACTTAGGCGTCTCGAACTTCCAGAGGGCGATGTCGATGGTGATGCCACGCTCACGCTCGGCCTTGAGCTTGTCGAGCACCCACGCGTACTTGAAGGAGCCCTTGCCCAGCTCGGCGGCTTCCTGTGGTTCATGTTATCAGTGAATGTTCAAGATTATTTTGATGTCGATGTCGCTGTCGTTGCGTTGATGGAGAAGAGTGAAGCCGGGGTGTGACCCGGAACTTCGCGAAGCCCCCACCATGATGAAATTTCTGCCCCGCCAGCCCACCAGAAGTGCGCAGCGATAAGAAATTTTGCAGTGCAGGCGACAGCGAGGTGAAAATTGTGCGACATACCTTCTCGAACTTCTCAATGGTACGCTTGTCGATACCGCCGCATTTGTAGATCAAGTCTGTGAAACATGTGAGCCGTCTGCCGTCGCGGTCGCAGTGAGGTGAAACTTACGCCCGGTGGTGGTCGACTTGCCGGAGTCGACATGGCCGATGACGACGACGTTGATATGAGTCTTGTCCTTACTGTGTGTTGTCAGCCGCTGCTCTTGCGTCGTGATGTGAAGTGATGGCGACATACCCCATGGTGTCGGTGTTGTGGTGTGTGAAGTGTGTTTCGTGGAAGTGGTCGGAAGTACTGAAGGATTGAGTTGCTGGCGCCAATGTCAGTATGCGACGATCGTGAGATGGATGAGGGTGATGAAGACCTACCTCAGATGACGCAGCTGTACTGAAGATGTATCAGAGTGCACGTCGGTATGAGGGACGAAGAGAAAAAGAAGTTGGTTGCTGGAAGGTTGGTCTGAATTTTATGGCTCTCAGTGCGCTTGGTGGGGCAGCGATCGCTTTAGGTTTAGCGCAATTTGGTGGGGCAGCAACGACATCACACGAGTTGAGTCGAGTGTTGGAGGTGGCAAATAGCGCAAACACTGCATGAAGACGCCGGTGAAAAATGTGCATGCGGCTGATTGGCAAGCGATGGACAGTGAAAGCGGCCAAGCGATCATAGCTGGCAGTCTTCTCCGACACGAGATAGTGACCAAAAAGACCACATCCCTCTCGCCAGTGGGCTGTTATTGTCTGTGAGAGGGTCCCTTCCACGGCTCGCTCTGACCTGACGGGCCGCTTTCACTGTCGATATCTTGATTGGGACTACGGTGCCTGCAGGAGGCTGTTGACTCACCACTGTAGGAGGTATGGTAAATCCGTACAGAGGAAGCACATCGACAGCACCACATGTCTTCAAGTGAAGCATATGCGTTCAATTGACGTTTGTCCTTGTCTACGTATATCGTATGAAAGGGGCATTACTCTCATCACTCTCAAGACCTCCTCCAGATGTTGAACGCACCGGCTGCTCATGTTCAGGTTGCTGCAGTCCAAACCCCTCATCACCAGCCCACGCCGGCTTCAGCTCCCTAGCAGCAAGCCTCGTGATGGTTCTCGCCAGTCCCAGGCCAGTCTCCACTAGGTTCAGAGTAGCCGCGCGCCTGCTCTTCTCATTGTCCTCCGCCTCCTGAGCCCACCAACCACGATCACGATACATTCGCCGGAGGCTCAGCTCGGTCCTCTGACCTTCCAGGTACTCGCCGTCGATGTTGCTATACTGCAGCCAAGTGCCAGGCAGCATACCGTCCAGCACCTGTCGCAACCCAGGATCCACGTGGTCACGACAAAGTCCGTCTTGCGGACGTTCAAAGCCCATGGACTGGACAAGTTCGAAGCGATCGAACATGTAGTTAACCTCGACACCTTCGTTGTCAACCTTTTGGCCTTCCTGAGCTTTCGCCGACACCAGCCACGGTGGCAGCCTCATTTTCAGGATCGGGTGCGGTTCTTCTATTGGACGACCGTTCTCGACGGCTTCTCGCAGGAGCTTTGTGGAATCGCGCAAGCCCAGCCATCTCGCAAGGCTGTCGGACGTTTTCACCTTCGCCATCTTCATCGCCACATCTCGGGAGAAGCAAAGGTCCACAGCTTCGCCAGGAAGTGGAACCAGCACTTGTTGGCTGGAGATTGTGGTTCTGACAACTTCTGGCTGCATGTTACGAAGAGACTCGAAGCGGATGGAGATCCTTGGGAGAGCTATCAAATCTTCGGGGCCGTCTGAATGGAGCGGCGAGGGCATGAAGTGCGCCACAAGAGAAGGAGAACGAGTTTCGCGAATCTCTGCTACGGTTTGTGCCCTTCCTCTTGCCTGCGCATCGAACCGTGTACGTGGCGTGAAGTAGGACAACAGTGCGGTCAGCTGCGGGATTCTGCCATGAATGATGGGATCATGCAAGTCCCACGAGCCGCTTGCCATACTAGCATCGTTGCTTTGTGGCGGCTGGCTTGTGGGGACATGTCGGTCTTCTTCTAAAATCGGAGACAGGTGTCTGCAAAATTGGATGTTCCACGACGTAGGCCGAATCTTGGATAGCTGTTCTAGGGTCTTCTCGTGGTTTGCTGCAGTGCCAAGGCAGGGCCAGTACGGCTTCAGGGTATTCAAATACTCAGCCAGGTCTTGAGCCTGGTTGGCGTAATCAGAACTCTCCATATCGGGCGAGGGCTCTCTCGATAGCGTTTGAGACGAACGTGAGGCTGTCATGGCTGTTGAGGCGTTGCCGCGCTCCAAGCTAGTTGTCTTAACGAGCCGACCTAACGAACGACGGTGATGGCGGAGATGCAAGCCAGACAGATCGTGCTCGAGCGGTTGCATGCGCGGATCCCCATGTTCATGTGCTGGTAGACCTTCTTTCGCGCTGTGCAGCGGTCGAATTTCAGTGCTGACTCCCCAGGGAAGGCTCACTATCGACAACAACCGACGCCTCGCGGTGTGCAAGTCTTTAATCGACCGCCCCCAGATGAATACGGTTCCGTCTCCGACGAGCTCGAAGACTGTTCTGGTACGGCGGCTTATGTTAGTGCAAAGCTGTGAGGCCAGGAGCTGGGGTATGTCGCTTGGTCGGCTACCTGTACCAAATAAGCGGCTGAACTTTGACAGGTCCACTTTGAGATGTAAGAGGTCTTCAAAGTTGCGTTGGATCTCACGTGCCATTTGCTCCGCCTCAAGTCGGTGTCCCGTGATGCGTACCACATTGTTAGGCTGGTAAGCGCGCACCTCGCATTTCTCTATCAACGGATTCGAGTCCACGAGTGAGTGGTACATCGGTCTGTCCGCGCTCTGCAAATCAAACATATACGTGACTTGCCAGCTTTTCAACTCAAACTCCAGCTCGCCAACGTCCTGCAATTCAGCGATGTTCGTCAGGTCCCAAGCGTAGCGCAGAATCTGGTTGATAATTGTGGCTTTTCTTTTGCCGACGTCGTTCTTCGAGATTGTGATACCTTCGCCATGTCGTTCGCTCAAAGGAGTCGTCCCTGCGCGCCAGGATGATAATGCCGGCCCACTCTTGCGTGTAATCTTCGCCTTCGGTATAATTCGAACAGTTTCAGCGTTGACCTTCGACATTTGCAGCTTGTCGGTGAGATATGTTGTAAGCTGTTTCGTGTTGTACGCCTGATCCAGAGATCTAGCCAGTGCTTGAAATTGTCTGTCGTCGGCCGTAGTCGAGGTCGGCCGCAATGCCTCGATAGACTCGAGAACCTCTGCTCTGCCTGGCATGCTTTGCAACGACACGATGTCGCTGGCGTTCTGGCCATCACTGGGTGCGAGAGATTGTCTCATGTGATCTTGCCGTTGCGCCACATTGTTCGCCTCTGGTGCATCATGTATGATGGTCACATCAAACGGCTTGCCCATTGCCGTAGAATTGAGGCGCTCAGTAGTCTGGTGCTGGCGCCGGCCATGTTTCCCAGCCTCCCGACTCAATGTGTGTTTTGACCGCTGGCTTCCATCAGTATCCTCGGGCTGTGTATCATCGGTATGATTTTCTTCTGCCTCGCGATATTGACGGCCGGGAGCTGTGAAGCGTCTTTGGCTTGGTGATGCGGGAGGTAGGCATGCTGTCCGACGGCGACCGCATCCAGGTAGGATGATTTGCCGTAGCTGACATCGTAGACATACTGACGATGCCGTCCGACCTCCAGTTGATAGCATATGCGAGCAGGTTTTGGGAAGGATCGCAAGTGCGCGTGAAGCTGGGATCCGACAAGAACTAAAGCCGAATCCGGAAGGAGTGGCTCGTAGGGCTGAAGAGGCAACAACACGCATGTTCTACAATTACTTCTGCCCCGTTCAACAACGTCTTGGGTATGCACGGCAAAACTTCGACGAGATAGATGCTTGTGTCTGCGCGAAGACCACTTCGCAATGTTGGACGAGCAAAATGTCCAACGACCTATTTGCTGCTTTTGGAAGCCCACCACCCAGCAATAAACAATCCCATGAAGCAGAAGACCCATGGCGGCAGTTAGCCAACGCCGATGACAGCCAACCATGGACGGAACCCAATGCGAAGCAACCCAAATTGTCTGGCACGTCAGATTTGGCCAGCCAGGCGGACAACGACGACGATGACTTTGGAGACTTTGAAGACGCTTCAGTAACAACAACTGCACAACCTACAGCAGAGAAGCCAGACGGTGTACCTTCGCGGGCCTCAGCAGCGTCGTCTGCCGCGTCTAAAACGAGCTCTCGCAGTACACAGAAGCCATTCCCTCCCAAGGCGCCTCCTTCTCAGCCAGCCAAACCTGCGGCTAAGCCGAAAGACAGCGCCCGGCACCCTTTTGCCAATCACATGGATCTGCTTTTTGAGACCGGTGACGATGAGTATGATGCCGGAGCTGACGAGTTGGCCGATCTGTCCAACAACCCTGAGGCCGCTATGGCATATTCGAAGCGGATCATCGCAGAACAGCAAGCCGCTCAGGAAAAGTCTCAGCCTGTGGTTCGAAAACAACCTATCTCCACGGCGGTTCCAAAATCAGAGCCTAAACCTGCGCCTAACAAGCTCAGGAAAAAGTCTGGATATGCGCCACCAAGCCGCAATGCTGAGGTCCTGTTCGACGCCGACACTGTCAGTGCTGGGGAGGACGATGATTTTGGAGATTTCGAGGATTGGCAGGAAACAGCGATTCATTCGAGGACTCCTTCGAAGGCCAAAGCTACCCAGAAACAGGTTGCTATGCCTGCGCTAGATCTACTTGGACTAGATGAAGCGCCCGAAGTTAGCAGTGGATATGACAGCACATCGAAGGGCGTTACCTCACCAAAACCCTCTGATCTGAAGTCAGCTCAGGAGAGGGTCCACCAAAATCCACAACCTAACCTGTCGAGTGTCTCCGCTGCTGAAGACGATGAATGGGCGGACTTTGAGACGACCGCACCACAGTCTCCGCCAATACCTACTCCCTCAAGACCGCTTCCGAGCTCGGGTCCCAACACTCATCGGTCTCACGCCACTGTCAAACCAGAACTCCTCCCACCAACCAATATACCAACCCCCATAATGCTCCTCTCGCTGTTTTCACCCCTCTTCTCTTCTGCAGACGACGCACTATTCGACACCCTCTCCAAGCTAGATCTCAAGCAACGCCAGGCTCTTCTCGCTCACCCAGCCAGCCATCAATTCCTCCGCGGCTACCTCGGTCACTGCGGTGTCCTCGCCCACATCGTCGCCGGCCGCAAGCTCCGTTGGAAGCGAGACCAGCGCCTCTCACAAAACATGCGAATCGGTCCTGCCGCTGCTGGCGGCAAAGGTGGGATGAAGCTTACCGGCTTGGACAAGACCGAGGTTGCGAAGGAAGATCGAGAAGTCGTTGATGTGCTGCGGCTGTGGAAGGGTCAGGTAGGCAAGTTGAGGACCGCTGTGACCGCGGCATCCGCTACGCCGGGTTTGCCGAAGCTGCCGCATGTGCCGGAGATTGCGGAGCAGATGCCTGTGAAGACGTTGAAGCAGACTGAGGGCGGGATTATGGCACCGCATGCGTGCGCACTCTGTGGGCTGAGGAGGGAGGAGAGGGTGGCAAAGGTTGATGTAGAGATTGAGGATAGTTTTGGAGAGTGGTGGGTTCAGGGTATGAATATGCATGTGGTGTGTAGGAAGTTCTGGGAGGAGTTTGAAAGGAAGTTGAAGTCGAGATAGTAGCAGTTGGCGATCCCAGCAGTATATCCAGCGAGCTCTCATATCGACTTCCATGCAAGTTCCGTTCACTGTACTCTCCAAGGTTTCTGCCGAAAACGACGCTGAAAACACATGAGAATGAAGACAAATCGACAGGGACATAAGCAGTGGAGATCTGACATTGTTCTGACATTATTCATGGCTTCGTTATGCATGCTCTAGGCTATCATCTCGACTTTTTGCTCTGTGTGGCAGATTCGAGTCCGTCCAAGATCTCCTTGCCGAAGACGTATACGAGATAGCCAGGCACGACGATCCAGGCAAAGTTCATCGGTCCCCAAAACAAGATGAGGGTCGCCCAGTCATTATGGCCAATGTTCGCGAACCCTGAGCACTATTAGGAACTAGCATCAAAATAATGGGCATTGAATACATACCGGCGCAAGCCTCAATGACCCAGTACAATACCGTCTTGAAGCAAGTCACCAACGCAGTCCCGAACCCAAGCAGCGTCGCGAACGCCGCCACCCTCCCAGTCACCGTCCGACTCTCACTCAAAGCCCTCAACTGCCCCATAGCACTCTTATCCGGCGCCCCGCTGCCTTGCCGCGGCTCCTGCTCGCCATACTCATACACCATGTACAAGTAAACCATATACGCCGCCGTTTCAAACGCATTGCTGATTCCCTGGGCTGCTGTCCAACCTTCGTGCGCGTTGTACGCTTTGAAGCCGTATACGTAATCGACGGTGCCGTACATGCCGTAGGGATACCATATCTTACTGAGAGACCCTCCAGGCATTGAGAGCGGGCGGAGCAGGACGTAGCCTGTGTCCCAGATCACGAGCGGAAGGCTGATGGCGAGCCATAGCAAGGTGAAGTTGGAGGGTGTGTGCGACCACCCTAATTGCGGAGGTGTGCGCGAGAGAGTGGGTGCGCGCGGTCGGGCTGGTGTTTGAGGTTGAAATACTGCTTTGGTGGGACTTGCGTTGTTCGCGGTCGATGTTCGAGTTGTGCGCTTGCGAGGCGATTCCTGCGCTGTCGCTTGCGCGGTTTCGGGGTCTGGGAATTCTTTTGGGTGGTTTCGAGTCGCGACCATGTTGGCAATCGATTTGAGGTATTGGCGACTATGCGCTGGTATAGTGGTTCGGTATACGTAGAATGCGCCGCGAGGTGAGGTTCGGAAACAAGACGAAGTGGGAGCGAGGCACAACGCTTTCCCCAGCCTCCTCCTCCTCCACTTGTCGATCAGACTGATCCCACTGACGTGATGCAGCCGTGCGAGGTTAAGCGCCACGCTCAGAAGATTGGCATGCACCGTCGAAGCGAGAACCGGACGCAGGTTGTGCTGGCGACAGCCTTGACAACAAATGGAATGGGGAAGAACAGCGAAGTACAGACGGTGTGAGGTACTACAGCTCAGCCATATGCCCCTTCTGATACCAGCTCCATATATTCAAGCCAATCTTCGTGCCCTTGGTAACAGGCATACCAGCATGAATGACCTCCTTGTACCCTCTTCTCTCGCTATCGAAGTTCATCCAGAAGATGGCGTTCCCTTCCTTCGCCTTAAAAGTGACTCCTTCGCCACCTGCGTCCTTGCCGCATTGTATATATCGACACCACTTTGGGTCGTCCGGCATCCGCAGCCTAGGGAAGTTGGTCTGCTGCTTGTCAGTATGACTCCGTCCAAAAGGGTGCTGGGGGACGTACGCCGCCGCCTTCACAATCGGCTTTCAGGTACACCATGAACGTGCTGACCCTCATCGCCTCCTTGGTCGCTGTACTCCAGTCGTAGTGGAAGGAGTAGTGGCCAGAGACATTGTAGCGTTGCGTCCAAAGGCGCTCGATGAAGGTATCTTTGGGCCAACCTTGAATCGATAAGGCTCGCTGCTCGATACACTGAACAACGTCGTCTCGAGGTATGAGCGCCTTCTCCGACTTGCGCACAGCCTCGTCCTCGGTCTCAACACCTGCATTGAACACGGTGGACTTCTGCCACTTCCCTTCGCTGTTTATGTGTTAGTGATGTTTTTGAACTCGCTGGACTCGGCATTACCTGATATCAACAAGATGTTCCACCTCGTCGCCGCTCAAGAAGCCATCAATATAGATCACCAGAGGCTGTGTAGAGAAGATATGCATATCAACTCCATGCTTCGAGCATTTCAGATCTTTCCAATCTGGATAGACCAGTGACTCGGCTCTGGCGCGAGCGATTGGCACATCTTGCTCGCTCGTGCTCTCAATGTGACTTGGGGTCTTTAGACCTGGAGCACCCAAGACAATGTAGATAACAATGCTGATCGCAGCGACTTCGACAATCGTGCGCCAGCGAAATGGCTTGTCAGACATGTTGATACATTTTTGAGAGTTGGATTGATTCGAAGGTTTTTGATTGACTTCGATTGGTGGAGCGGAGCACGTTGCAAGAAAGCGTCGCGACGCGCACTACGAACGTCAAATCATCTGTCGAGATCACGCTTACAGATGGTCTGATACTCTGATGTCTTCTTTGCCGTAGGCGGCTGCAGTATGTGATTGTAGACACTGACGATTCCGCAAGAACACATGGGAGAAGCGAACAAGAAGTGAAGCGTAGGTATGCGACCTCTGTACACAGTATCTACTTGTCAAATCAACCACCGTGCAGTCCTCGCAGTACAGTACAGTACAGTGCAGTATAACAACCGGACCAACTGCCCTCCCTTCATCCCGTATTACCCGATTATCTCTTCTCTCGGCTCAAACCAAGACTCGAAAGCACAAACATCCCCAGCAGCGAAGTCAACGGAAGAACGCCTTGTATGCCAGCACCTGAGACGCTAAAGTCATAGCCAAACCCGCGGAGTGGCTGCAGAATTGTCGTAGATGACCAAAGCAGGAGCTTCTTACAAGAAGAGCGCGAAGAGAGCACCGGCGGCGGCGAGGATGCCACCGGTCTGGACGGTCGCACCGGCGCCGGTCGCTGGGACCCACGCGGAGGCCGACGGGTAGGCAGCACCGGTGCCAGTGGGCATGACGCCGCTGGACACACCGGTTCCGTAAGGTGCAGATGGGGCCGAGGCTGGGCCGCTTGGGTAAGGTGCTGGGGGAGCGGAGGCTGGGCTGGAAGGAGCCGCTGGTGAGGCGGATGGGTAGCCTGGAGCACCGCTGGAGACAGCGGCGGCAGAGCTGCCGGAAGGCGCTGGGTAACCGCTCGGGTAGCCGCTCGCTGGGGCAGAGGGAGCCGGTGCGCCCCACGAGCCAGAGGCAGAGCCTGATGGAACTGGGTAGCCGGACTGTGATGTGTTAGCAAGTGCTCAAATCTTCGAGAAGCCTAAGATGTCCCGTTGATCACATCGACCGCCTTCATGCTCATCCGTCCTCTCAAGATGGGAGAATGCTACTAACAGGAACTGGGGCGCTGCCAGCCGGGGCAGAAGCAGACGCGTAACCGCCAGGAGCGGACGAGCCACCAATCGCACCGGCAGAGGAAGAAGCCGCCGCAGGGTAGGATGCTGGCACACCCGATGGGGTTGGCGAGCCGGCCGGGCAGTCGGTGACGGTGGCAGCGCAGCTGGTGACGGTCACCTCCTTGGTGATCTCAACGGTCGAGGTACCCCAGCTGCCGTTGTCGTTGCCGTAGGCCGGAGGAGCCCATGCGGGCGAGGCGAGGGCAGAGGTGGCGAAAGCCGCGAAGACCATGGCGTACTTCATTTTTGCTGTGTGGTGGTGGTGGTTGTTGTTGGAAGGTCGGGTTTGGGGGAAACGTCGAAGGGACTTTGAAGAAAGTGAAGGATTTGTTTGTTGGCTTTGTTTAAAGAGAGGACGACCGAAGTCAAATTATTAGAATACTGTAACTCGTGGAGTGTTGTGTGTAGAGAGAGAAGAGCGGTCGTGTAACGAGAGGCAGCGCCTATTTCTACAATCAGCGTCGTGGAGCCGTGCGAGACAGAGTGAGATTGCACTCCGTTAGTTCAAGCCGTGGGCGTGTCGGGACGTGGTGAAGTGGCCTCTGCGTTAGATTAAGGTGTGCAAGGATCGACGACGGATGCTGCCCTGGAGATCTGTGCGGACTGGTTGAGAGGACCTGGGCTGTCCGATGTCTGGTGTAGCACAAGCGCCAGCGAGCGACAATCTCGGAGCAAGCAGCATCGTGAGACCCGTCGTCGTGCAAGTCCCCAGCGATGGCGGGTGTCTGTCGCACATCTCCTGAGAAGCCTCCTATCGGAGCAGCGACTGCATTCGGCTGAACTCTGGAGTGCGTCGATATTCAGGAACAGGGATAGCGGCCTTTACCCCTGATGAAACAGAGGAAGTGGCGCCAACCGTGCCATTCGTGGCCAAACTCTGCCCGCAAAACGCCAGAAAGCTTCGCTCCCAATCCTCTTTGCTGGATCGCAGCATGTGGCTCTCTGTGGTCCGGTTGCAAATGCCCTCCACAGATAAGGGCCTGGACACGCGTACACACTATTGGTAGATTGACATCGTCGAAGGAGGTGGACTCGGCTCCTTTCTAACATCTCATGCACGTGATCTGAGACCTCGTAAAGAACCTGAATGCCGTGCATGTCGCAATTCCAGGCGTCAGCTTTCTCGTATTCCTGTGTATAAAGTATGACCCTGCCCCAGGGCTCGCGTGCGTGAGGTGAACTTGTTCTTCTCGAGATGACTGCACTCAACATGCGTCCTGGAATTTGCTCCTCAATATCGCGTCCTTATCGAAAACAGCCGGCGGAGGATCTCAATTTCCAATAGTAACAGCCACGACTTTTGCCCGGGCCTGGCCGCGCGTAGACTTCAGATGCCACCAGAGCTAGAATGCCGACTCTAGACTCGGACTGCGATGGCGGAGCACGATGGCAGACAAGGTCAGCGCTCTGCGACTTCAGGTCAACGCGGCAGAATTCTTGTTGAAGAGCCTGCAGGATCAGTTGAAGGAAGCTGAGAGGCAGGCTTCGCTCCTGCAAGAGAACAACAACCTTGCTGGGAATGCGCTGCCACAGGCCGGGAATGGTTTCATCCCACCTCCTACTAGTGGCACTGGAGGAGATGAGAGTACGCATCGAAGGTCAAACGTGAATCATCTACCTGAAGGACCGAGCGAGGATGGAGCCGGAGGCAATACCAACGTCAATGTAGAGCCCACTGGCCAGACCGCGCTGCAAGACGACAATGCTCTCAACGACGACGAAGATGCCCCCCACGAAGACGATGACCTCTTCGGCCTGGATGACCCTACCCAGGAACACCGCCTCCCAACCCTAGAGGTAGGCACCATCTACCCCTCCCTCGAATCGATCAAACAAGCCGCCGTGGCCCATGCCATCTCGCAAGGCTGGACATGCGGCGTCGACAAACGGGACCGCAGCCGTCTTCTTCTGAAATGCCGCAGCGACCCCTCATGCCCCTTCCACCTCCGCGCAGAACAGTACGAAGACGCAGCTCGAATCTGCTCCTACAAACCCGAGCACTCTTGTAACTTCCAGCCAGACCAATCGCATGTCCCCAGGGGCCACGCGACTCACCTAAGATTCTTGCGGGAGCAATTGCCGAGTTTCATGACAGTGGATGAGAGCACGACTGCGCGAGAGGTTTCGGATGCGATTTTCCAGCGTTTCGGGACGAGGGTGAGTTATAAGCAATGTCGGAGCGTGTGCGTGGGGCCGAAGAGGAAGCGGAAGCCAGGGGTGGCGGGGTGCGGGATCTGTGGTGCGGTGGGTCATAATAGGAAGACATGTGGGAGGAGGGAGCCGAGCTAATGATTACTCCAAAAATGAGCAAGGCCTAATTACGACGTAAGGACACTTCTCAAGCTCTCTGCCACAAAGCCCTTGCTTCTCCTTACCTTAATTAGTCCTTATGCCAATCTCTCCTGCAGTCACAATCAACTCCCCGTATGGCGCGCATAGCTTAGCACATGGACAGGCGCGCGAAGGGCGGCCGAGATTGGGACGGTTGTCACACGCTGGGGGGTGATGTCACTTCATTTGGTTACTGTGTAGCAGCTTCTACGCGCAGAGCAGGGGGGTCATGATTGAACTTGAATGGTGAATCGTATTGTCAAGGTCTATGTATTCGCCGCCGCACCCTGACTGCCGCTTTGGGGGTCGTCTCCCCCATCATAATGCCTTGAGCTTCCCGCGACTCGGCGCTTCTGGTCTTTGAGCACCAGGCACGGCATGCCGCGTCTTCAACATGAACGCCGGCCATACTTCTTTCCTGGCTCAGAAACTGGTCTCGCTCAGTCGAGCGCGAGCTTTGTTGCCGCAGCATATGTGGGACGGTGGGCGGCAAAGTCCTGATCAAGCCTCGGGCCAGCTCATCCACCATCCATACCTCTCGTCCAGCGAGCTGAAACACTCTCACTTCTTGATAATCGTAATAATATCCTCATCCGTCAACTCATGCGACAACCCCACCCTCTGCGGTTGATGCTTCACACTTCGTCCATACACAATCGCCACCCGGAACTGCTCCACGATGGTCTTGTGAATGGCATTACAGAAGTCCTCGACCGTACACGCTGAACTCCGCAGCACGACTGGCGCAGTGTAGTCCGGCAGCTTGCCCTTAGGCTTGGTGTAGACCCGCTTGAGATTCAGCTTCTCCCACATCTGCTCCATGAGCTCGTCGACGTTCCAGCCGTGCTCGGAGCTGATGGGGCAAGCGTTGGGGATGCGGTAGAGGAGATCGAGCTCTTCGATGCTGATGGCGTCGATTTTGTTGAGGGCGTAGATGACGGGGATGTAAGAGCGGCTCTTCGCTTCGATAACATCGATGAGGTCGTCGACGGTGGCATCGCAGCGGATAGCAATGTCGCAGTTCGCCATGCGGTATTCGTTCATCACAGCCTTGATCTCGTCGTTGTCGATGTGCGTCAAGTTGACAGTCGAAGTAATGGAAATACCACCCTTATCCTTCTTCGTGATCTTGATATTCGGAGGCTGTTTGTTGATCCTGATCCCAAACCCCTCCAACTCCGTCTCAATAACCCGCTTATCCGTCAAGGGTTTGTTGACGTCCAGCACGATGAAGATCAAATGGCACGTCTTCGCCACAGCAATGACCTGTCTTCCTCGACCCTTGCCATCCTTGGCTCCTTGAATGATACCCGGGAGGTCCAGCATCTGAATCTTCGCACCGTTGTATATGACCTGCCCAGGCACCGTCGTCAAAGTCGTGAATTCATACGCAGCCGCCTCGGAGTGTTGACCCGTGAGTCTTGACATGAGCGTCGACTTGCCCACCGAAGGGAAGCCGATGAAGCCCACGGATGCCACACCAGTCCTCGCGACATCGAAGCCCACACCCGTCCCTCCACCGCCACCGCCTGAGGGTGTTAGCAACTCTTTCTTCAATTTCGCAAGCTTGGCCTTGAGTTGACCCAAGTGGAAGGATGTGGCCTTGTTCTTCTGGGTCTTGGCCATCTCGGCCTCGATGTCCTTGATCTTGTCCACGGTGGTCGCCATGATGGGCTGTCGTCGCTGGAGGCAGTTTGGTATATGATTCTGGTTCGCTCGTCTCGTCCACTGGCAGTACCTCAGATGTCTTTTTCAAGATATGACTTCGAGTGGCAGAAGCGGGATGTGGATGTGGGGCAACCGTCACGTGCACTAGCAGTGCAGTGACATCCTTCACTTCACTTCGCTTTCCGTCAAAGCAGTCTTTCGTTCGGACTACATATGTACTCATCAAACACGGCGCTCGACCGACCATTATCTCCAACTGGAGTTCTAATCATCGATCAACCGAGACAAGAGAGAGACCCGACGAAAATGCTGCAAGTCCTCCCGGCTGATGAACCCATCTTGCCCATTCTCCGAGAATCGCGTGTCTCATTCGCGTCGGTGCAACTCATGCATCTCTTCTTTCGGTCTCGCACTGCCATTACTAAGGCTCATGAGCCCTAAAAAGATACTGCCATTACTAAGGCTCATGAGCCCCAAAAAGATGCTGCCTCTCCCGATGCCAGATCGAGTGCGGACTGCAAACTCGAATCACTAAGCCGGGGCGGGGTTTACTTACAAGCTGAACGCGAGGCCTATCTTCGAACGATGCCCTCGGCAGCTTCGGCGTAAAGGTATTTGAAGCTCTGTTGACCGCAGCTGAGGTATTTGTTGTTATCTGAACAGCTTCTTCCTCTCACTCTGTTGGTCTTGTTTCCTTATACCCTCCAACTCCTTCAGAAACAAGCCCAGGTCTCCGCCTTCCAACTACTTCTTCTCCCTTTACTCCCTGCCAATACCACCCACCATGCCTTTCACAATGCACCCAGAAGTAGGAGCAACCCTATTCGCACTCTTCGGTGCCAACCCACCCAAATCACCCGTAAGCCTCCCCTTCGCCATCCTCCTCCTCCGACCTTAACTCTCTCCCAAGGCCGGCGACGTCAAAGGCCGTCGCGAAGCACTCGACGGCATGTTCGACATGCTCGCCGACCAGGGCCCCAAAATCTCCGGCGTCGAGTCCAAAGACTTCACCACCAAAACCTCAGACGGCCACGAGATGATCCTACGCTGGTACACCAAAACCGGCGCCACTCCACCCGGCAGCGCCGTCCTCTACGCCCACGGCGGCGGCATGATCGCGCTCAAAATCGAGCACTACGACGAAGTCGTCAAGCGCTACGTCTTCCGCACCGGCGTGCCGTTCCTCATGGTCGACTACCGTCTCTGCCCCGAAGTGCAAGCCCCTGTTCCCGTGACCGACACCTACGCCGGGCTGAAATACCTCGTCGACCACGCCTCGGAGCTCGGGGTCGACCCCTCGCGCATCGGAATCATGGGCGACAGCGCCGGCGGCGGCATCTCCGCATCCCTGGCACACTACATCAAGCTCAAAGGCGGACCGGCGGTGAAGCGGCAGATTCTGATTTATCCGATGTTGGACGATAAGAACGTGGAAGTGGATGAGAATATCGCTCCGTACGCGACTTGGAGCTACGATGATAATATCACGGGCTGGCAGGCGCTGCTGGGCGATAAGATGGGTAAGGAGAATGTGGATCCGATTGAGGCGGCGGGGAGGATGACGGTGAAGGATGCGAGGGGGTTGCCGCCTGCTTATATCGATGTGAGTCCCTTTTCCTCTTAGAACACGGATTTGGTTTCGTGGAACTAACGGCTTGATCAGGTCGGTGAGCTGGACATCTTCCGCGACGAAGACCTGCAGTACGCTTCGACGCTCGGCAAGGCAGGCGTGGAATGCGAGTTCCACATGTATCCAGGCGTGCCGCATGCGTGGGGCGAGTTCGTGCCGGAACTGCAGAGTGCTCGCGATGCGATGGAGAACAGGTGCAGGGTAATTTCGTCGCTGTAGGCTAAGGTATAGATGAGCTGCACGGTATAGATCGAGTGTACAGGGACAGACCACTACGGTGGCAATGCTAGCCTCTCCACAACGACGCTACGCGTCGGAGTCTGTGAGCCGTCACAGTCACGGACTTGACAAGGAAGTTTTTGCGTCAAAGCACAGTAGATTGATTTGAATCCAATCCAAGGTCCGCCGCCGATATCCAGGCAGACCTAAATCCCCCAATTCTTTTCCGTTAAAGCACATCCAGTACAGCGACGGGTATATCCAGGCAACGCCGCCAACACCATCGCTCGCTTTCCCATCCGTGAAAAGTCCCATCCAACCCATAAGCACTTGAACTCCAACCCTTCCATCATCTCACTTCACCCCCCCCCATCCCCAAACACCATCCCCCAATCCACTCCCCCCTCATCGGCCCTCCAATCCATCTCCTCCCCTTCCCCGAACCCCAACCCCCCTAGTCCCTCCTCTCCAACCATCCACTCCGGCACCCCCGTGTCCCCGTCCCCAAAAGCATCCCACTGCAAATTCACCTTCAACCTCGCGGACTCACTGACATCGCTCTCCCGCGAACTCTGCGAGTCCACCGAGGAAGGCGTGAGCTCCGCTTCCGCCTCCGCCTGGCGGGGGAGGTTCCAGTTCGTGACGGCCGCGAAGTCGTCCCAGGAATTGGAGGCGTAAGGGGAGGAGGGGTTGAAGAGGAGGGGTGGGAAGTCGTCGGTGGTGGGGTTGGTGGGGGACGGCGTGGTTGGGGGGAGGGGGAAGGAGAGTTTGGAGACCATTGTGTCGAGGAGGGAGGGCGATTTGGCTGCTGCTGTTGTGGGGGCGGGTTCGGCCGATTTGGGTTGTTTAGGCAGGGGTGTCGAGGGCGCCTTAGACGCAGCGCGGGCGTTGGGCGCTGGAGTCGGTTTTGCTTTGGTGTCGGACACAGCAGCCTTATTCCTCGCCTGAATTGGATCCTCCTTCTCCACCTCTCCAACCTCCTCCGTCAAATCCATCAAGAACTGGAACGGATCCTCAATCGGCCGGTGCTCCTCCTCCCGATGCCGCTTCAGCGCCTCCTCGCTCTCAAACCCCCCAATCGACCTCTCACACAGCGCATCCTCACACCTAAACCTCGGCCGCACAGGCTCCACGGGCTTCGCCTGCGCCTGCTGCATCTGCATCCTCCTCACCTGCTCCGGCGTCGGCGCCTTCGCTGCAGCAGGCACACCGGGACTCCCGGCCGTTCCGCCAGGCGTTCCCGTCTGCGCCGCGGGAGTCGAAGTCTGGCTCTCGCTCTGTCCCGTCTTGCGCCGCTTCGGCGGCGGGATCTTTAGCTTGTCGGGCGTGAGCTCGGTGCGTCCGGCCTCGTACTTGGGGATCCCGTGCGGGCTCGGCGCGCCCCAGTCGAACTTCTTCTCGTCCGTTGGCGCGGGTGGCGCTTTCGTGCTCGAAGACTGCTTTCTGCCGTGTCCCGTCTGCGAGATCTTCCGATTGAGCGGCGGCGCTTGCGGCGCGGGCTCTTGCTTGACAGGGGGCGGTGCTTGTGGTTGCGGCTGCGCCTGCTGTGCCTGCGCACCATTCCCTCCGACCTGTGGCTGCTGCTGCCTGCTCTTCTGCCAGGACGTCATCTGCGCGAAATAGGCCATGGTCCATTGCTGCATCTGCTGCAACTCCGGCAGAGAGAGGGACAGGTAGTCCTTGATCTTCCCGCTCGCATCTGCGGTGTTGTGCTGGATCTGCGCCCTGATCTTCATCATCTGCAGAAGACGTTTCTCTCCTAGGGTCGGTAGATTGAGCGCGGCTGGGAACGTTGATGCAATCCTAGTCATCAACGGGTATAGCTTCTTCAAGATCGCCTGGGCCTGCTCGAGTTCCGGTGGGCTGATCTGCACCGCCGGGCCCTTTGGTGTGTTCCTGTAGACGTTCATCCACATCTCTTTGACCTTCTGCTCAGTCTGCTGGCGGAATTGTGCCTGGTCTGGACCTGGCGCTTGGAGCTGAGCCTGAGCGGCCTGCTGCTGCTGCTGTGGCGCTGGCGGTGGTTGAGGAGGAGCGGGTTGGTTCGCATTCGCTTGACCATTCGCAGCGGTGCTTTGCGCACGACGAATCGCCTCGACCTGGCTCAAACGCAGCTGGTAGCTCTGACGCTGCTGAGGCGTCATGTTGTTCAGTTGCTCCTGCGTCAGAGGCCGACCGAACATCTGCACCGGATTCATTTGCTGTGAGCCAGTCTGCTGCATAGGCGGTGGCTTGGGTGCGTTGTTCGCTGGCGGTGCCGACGGATTCTTGATCTCGATAATATCGTCACTACTCGATTGCGGCCGCTTTTGACCCTGACCCTGACCTTGACCCTCGGCTTGGCCTTGCTGTTTCTGGCCTTGTTGGGCACGCGCAGGTTGCTGCTGGTCTGCCTGGGGAGCATTGCCCGCTGGACCGGCGTTGTTCGCGAGGCCTGCACTTCGCATCTGAGCGTTTTGAAGATAGTTCCGCCGGCGGACAATGACCATCATCTGCCTGACGTGATCGTCAGACTGTCCTTGTGCTTGGGGCACGCGCGCCCGGAACTGCTTGACTTCCTCGTCTGTAGGTGCATGTTGCATCTGCGGAGGCCGCATCTGGCCTTGGCCCATATTTGGACCAGGCATATTCGAACCAGGCATGTTCGGATTCTGGTTGAGTGGTTGCTGCATGGGTGCGACGGGCGGGACCATCTGCGCCGGAGGAGCTGGGCCAGTCTGCATCGGCATTGAGGACGGGGGCTGGGAGGTTTGCATATTCTGCTGCTGCTGTTGCTGCTGATGGTGCTGTCGCTGTTGTAGCTGCTGCCTCTGCTGCATCAAGTGCCACCGCCGCTGAAAGTCCTGATGTGCATTTTGCATGTCCTCGGGATGGGTGTCAAACCAGTTGTGTTGCGTGTTATTCAATTTGTCCATGGTGTTTGGCGGCAGCACGCTCTGATTCGACATCACATAGCTCTTCAGCTTCCCCCAGGTGTCAATCTCCGGGCCGACCTGCATGGCCATCTGTTGCAGGATGTGCTTTGGGAAAGAGTGCATGTCCATGGCGCGCTGCTTCACCTGAGCGGCTTGATGGGCCTCCATCTTCTGGAAAGTGAATGGCTCCTGGTTCGGCCGTTGCTGTTGCTGTTGGTTTGGCGGAGGCTGCGACATGAAATTCGGGATGGCGTTGCCCATGTTCGGCGGGGCACCGTTTCCCATGGTTTGAGAGTTGCCCATCTGGAGGCCACCCGGAGGCTGAGGATGGAAAGGGTTCATCGTGTTCTGGTTCTGATTTCCCCCTTGTTGTTGTTGTTGTTGCTGCTGCTGACTCATGATGTGTGACAGAATAGCCGGTATCTGAGCAGGAGGGGCCGATTTTATGGTATCACGGAGTCGTGGCGGAACTTCTGAGAGCAGGCGCTCAACGTCTTTAGCCTGCAGCTGCTGGTTGTTCTGGTTTTGACCCTGGCCCTGATTCTGGTTCTGATTCAGCATGGCCTGATGGTGCTGAGCAAGCTGGCTGGCGCCATTCATTGGCGTCTGTGACATGCCTTGGTTCGGCCGGTTTTGCTGGGGTGTGGAGGGCGTGGTCTGCCCCGGTGGCACCATCGGCCGGTTGAGCATGCTCATGTTCATCGCAGGACTGTTGACCTGGCCGCCGTTGAGTGCATTCGGGGTACTGAGTCCACCAGGCTGCCCGCGGAGATGGTTCTGCGCTTGCGCTTGCTGCGCCAAGGCTTGCTGTCGCGCGAGATGATTCTGATTGTTCTGCAACTGCTGTTGTTGCTGTCGTTGCATCTGCTGAGCCATCTTCATCTGCTGCATGTTCGCGTTGTTGTTGGGCTGACCATTCGGGTTCCCCAGCATCTGCGGGTTCACGCCTTGGTTCATGTTTGCCTGACCGCCCATGTTGAAGCTTTGATGATTACTCGCCGGCACAACCTCGCCACCAGACTCCTGAGATCTGATTGCGTTTGCTTGCAGGCCGGTGATGGTCGAGAAGTCCGGCTGTGAAGTTTGCTGCAAGTTGTTCGCAGCCATGCTCATACTGCCTTGCATAGGGTTCTGCATCGGCATACCGTTGCCGCTCTGCTGGCCTGGTGGAGGAGCCAAGCCGTTCTTCTCTTTGAAGACCATGTCCCTCGCTCTGCGAAGTATGGCGTTGTGGAGGGGGTCTTGGTTATTGTGCTGCAAATTCAGTTTTTGCTGCTCACTCATGTTTCGCAACACCTCCTGGCGAAGCTGGTTTTTGCGTTCCTCGGTCAAGCCTGCAAAAATGGCCCTGGCTTTTGTCCTGACTTCTTCCTGAGTCGGCTGTATGGGCTGATTCTGCCCATTCTGATTCATGTTGGACGCTTGCGGGTTCATGTTTGGCATTTGGGACTGCATCTGTCGTAGAGCTGCAGGATCCACAATGTCGTTCTGGGGTTGGCCTTGGAGATGTTGTGGCAGTGGCGAAGGCTGCATCTGCCTCTGAAGCTGGGTCGGGAAGTTCTGGTTCTGCTGCATTCCATTCATGCCCATCTGCCCGTTTCCTTGGTTGAAGTTCATGTTGCCACTCATGTTCATGCCCATGCCGTTCATGCCCGGGTTCTGCATCATGTTCATGTTTGGGTTCTGGTTGCCCATGTTGTTCTGCATGAGCATGTTGCCGTTCATGCCCATGGGAGGGCCCAGCTGTCCGTTCTGCATGTTGTTTCGTACGGCCTCCTCACGCTTCCTCTGGATTTCTTTAAGCTTCTCTTGGATGCTCGCGTGGTAGGCTTCCTTGCTTGGAGCCTCTCTGATTGTTCTCTCCTCGTAATTCTCCGCGATGCTCACGCAACGACTGATGTCGGGCTCGAGGATTTTCAACTGAGAAATGCTAGGTGTGCGGTCAGCATCTGAAGCCTGTCTGGGCAGGTCGACGTGATATTGGGGTATACACACATCTGAAAGATCTGGGCAGCACGATGACCAATGTCGAAGGTTGTCTGCCAGCCTTGCGGTGTAGGCTGCTGTCGCTTGAGATCGTCGAGCTGCAACGCACGAAAAGGTAAGCGAACCATTCATGCTCTGCCCTTTCTGTCGTGCGACTCACCACTTTGGCATACAACTGCTGCATCTGATTTCCACGCTGCGGCCGCTGCATGCTGTTGATGTTCTGCATCTGCATGCCGTTTGGCATCATGTTCGGATTCTGCTCCATATCTGGCGGGACCGAGTGAATGTGGATTGTTCTTACTCGCAGACGGCTGACTAGCAGCTAAAGCGCCCGCGCTCGTCGAATAGGTGTATACGCTTTTCTGCGTGCATCCGGTCCGAGTAGGACGAGGTGGGTTCGCGTGCGGAAGGGAGGCTGTGAGTGGTGGAGGCCGCCTCTGTGCACCGGGGCCTGGCTCCGCGGGTGGTATGACCGGGCGTACGAGGTCGCAGGCGAGTGGTACGGGTAGATTGGGCCCGTCTGCTTCACCGGCGTGCTATTTCCACTACGTCTCGGAGGGCATGCCTTGTCGCCCTGCGAAGGGTCGAGGGATTTGCGCTTTGGTTGGAGGAGGGATGTGTGTAGGTGCAGTTTTGGTGGGGAGCGAAGAGAAGTTGCGTGCGAAGGATGGTGGGCGGCGGTGGTGAGGCGGGCAGTTCGGACGTGGCTGTGCTGTAGGATGACCAGCTGCGGCGCAAAAGGCAGCGGGCACGAAGGATATAAAGGACGGGTCGGATGGCTCGTGGAAAGCAGCGTCGCATGTCAGACTGGTTCTGTCGCGGGCGCACAGGATCACGTCTTGAACTCAGATGCTCTCTGCTGCTGCTGGATTGGCCAGGCTGATCACTCGACGCTAGTGCTCCTTCCGCCGGCCTCTTCCGCGAAACATTAACTTGGATGCGAATCATGCCGTGTCACTGATGGGAAGACGACGACGAGTGCGAGTTCAAAGGACCATGTGATGATCCATACCTCGACAGTATATAGATCGGCTCCATCAAGCCATCTTGCTATCGAACAACAGCAGCCTTTTGATCCGTCCTGGCCTGCTATGTCGGGCGTCAAAAACGGTCACAAGCGAGCGGCAGCATCTCGAGCTCTTCACTTTGCGCCATCCTGCAGGCATCTCTATAGGACGAGCTGGTCAACTGATCTGATCGCTCTGTTCGACAACTCCCTCGACGCCTTCGTCTTCGAGATTACATCAAGTCTACAATTCTCTACAGCAGCTTCCAACAACTCATCAAACCAGTGCATTATGAATGAGAAGGATCGTCAAAACGAGGGTCCACAGATCGCCAACGGCCACGGCCCGCGAATTAGCGCGTGCGTCGTGCGTCAAACGCGGTGGCGTCAAGCAGTTTTGGGAAGTCGCGTCCTTGGACAATCTGAAAAGCGCTGACGAGAGCGCGTAACGACATCTTGACAAACGTCCACTCGCTGTTCACCTCATCAATACAGGAAGGTCGCGTGAGACAGCTCCTTGCCATTCAGCGAGGAAACGATGGAGAGTAATTTGATCGAGTGGCTTGACCGCCCGATCGAACGCGGCCGCACTGGTGAGACATGGCGTGCATTCTCCGATTGGAACACGCAGGAACTAACTGCACGACATGCACAAGGTAGAGACTCATCAACACTCGAGGTAATTCCTCAATCTACCAGTCCCCTCTGAATTCTCCCCTCTCAGACCCCCTCACTTCTTCACCCCCACCCCCTTGAACTCCCTCGTAATCCCCGTAATCGCCTCCTCCACCGGCAACCTCTCCATACTACTCGCCCCGAAAAACCCATGCACCCCCTCACACCTCTCCAACACAAACCGCGCATCCTCGGGCTTCGCGATCGGTCCCCCATGGCACAGAACAATCACATCCTCCCTCACCTCCACCGCCGCGTCCCGAATCGCCTGAATCTCCTCGACACACTGCTCCAACCCCTTACCTGTTTGAGCGCCAATCGCCCCGGACGTCGTGAGACCCATGTGCGCTACCAGCACGTCCGCGCCCGCCTTTACCATCGCCTTCGCTTGCTCCGGGTCGAAGACGTAGGGCGTCGTTAGCATGCCCAGCTCACTCGCCACTCTAATCATCTCCACCTCGAGCGAGAAGCCCATCCCCGTCTCCTCCAGATTTGCGCGAAACGTGCCGTCTATCAGTCCCACCGTCGGGAAATTCTGCACCCCAGCAAACCCCAAGTCCTGCAGCTGCCGGCAGAACCGTCGCATGTCCCGGAACGGATCGGTGCCGCAGACGCCCGCGATGACGGGGGTGTGGGAGACGATGGGGAGGACTTCCGAGGCCATGTCGAGGACGACGGCGTTGGCGTCGCTAGTATCCGTAGA
The DNA here is from genome assembly GCF_035928015.1 of Saxophila tyrrhenica. Taxonomy (NCBI): domain Eukaryota; kingdom Fungi; phylum Ascomycota; class Dothideomycetes; order Mycosphaerellales; family Extremaceae; genus Saxophila; species Saxophila tyrrhenica. Next base: position 614,435 of record NW_027041747.1, on the reverse strand, counting down.
AGAAGAGGGAGTCAGCAGTGGTTTCATGAAGGAAGGGTAGAGGGGGACGCGGCTTACCTGTACGGCATGAGACCTGCTAAGGAGCCGCGGCCGGCCATGCGGAAGCGGCCGGAGTTGTAGAGGATGATGAGGTCGCCGCCGCCGGCCTGGGGGGTGGTGAGTTATGGTGGGTGTGGTTTGGTGTTGAGATGGGTGGTATACTTCGATGAATTTGGCGCTGAGGCCGATGCCTGGACGGGAGGTCAGACGAGCATATGAGCGATGGTTGAGGCGAGTATTTACCTGCGCCCGCTCCAACAAGTGGTTTGCCATCTTTTATCTGTTTCCTAAACCCTTCTAAGATTGTCTTGCGATCTGTTGGTGGACTCATGGTGGAGAGTTCTCTTCAACACAACTACCTGCTCAAGAATTCTTTCAGTATACTTCTACGCCTTCAAAGCCCTTAGGTGTCTCTACATCGACATTCAATGCGAGAAAAACATCATTTCTAGCTCGACCTGTCGATCTCAAAACATTGACGCAATGAGCCGTCGAGCTTGCAGGACGATCTCCACCTTCAATCCCGAAGCTCACAACAACACCTCGACAGTCCCATAACAATAGACTCTAAAGTAAAAGACAAAATCAAAATGCCACGCATAATCATCCTCGGAACCTGCGACACCAAACTCCCCGAACTCCTCTCGCTCCGCTCCCACATCACCACCCAATCTCCCAGCGCCAAAATCACCCTCGTCGACGCCGGCCGCTCCCCCATCAAACACCAACTCATCGACATCCCCCAGGACACCCTCACCAGCACCTACGCCCCCTCCCCCAATAGCCCGCAGGACCTCTCCTCCCTCCCCCGCGGCGAAGTGATACACCACATGATCACCTGCGCCACCAACTGGCTCCGCGAAGCCTACGAATACGGCCTCAAAGACCCTTCCGCCGCGCTTCACGGGATCATCGCCGCCGGCGGAACGGGGAATACCGCGCTCGCGTCCGCGGTGATGAGAGCGGTGCTGCCGATTGGGTTTCCGAAGTTGATTGTGAGTACGAATGCGTCGGCGGATGTGAGTCATGTGGTGGGCGAGACGGATGTTTGTATGATGCCGAGTATTGTTGATATTGCGGGGAGTAACGAGTTGTTGGAGCGGATTTTGGGGAATGCCGCGGGGGCGGTTGTGGGGATGGCGGGGGCGTATGAGGCCGCACTTAATGATGAGGACGGGGGAGGAGGAAAGGGGAAGGGGAAGAAGAGGGTGGGGTTGTCGATGTTTGGGGTGACGACGCCGGCGGTGGATCGGATCAGGATGTTTTTGGAGCGGAATTATGGGATCGAGTGTTTTGTGTTTCATCAGACGGGGGCGGGGGGCAAGGCTATGGAGAGGTTGGTTGAGGAAGGGGGGTTGGATGCTGTGTTGGATGTTACGACGACGGAGCTGTGCGATCATTTGTGCGGGGGGGTGATGGACTCGGGACCGCGGCGGTTGGAGGCGGCGTTGAAGGCGGGGATCCCGTATGTGATAAGCTGTGGTGCGCTGGATATGTGCAATTTCGGGCCGAAGGAGACGGTGCCGGAGAGGTATAGGGGGAGGAAGTTGTTTGAGCATAACCCTACCGTGACGCTGATGCGGACGAGTGTGGAGGAGTCGAGGGCGATTGCTGAGTTTATTGTTGAGAAGGTGAAGACGCATACGAAGAGGAAGGATTTGGTAAAGGTGGTATTACCGCTCGGAGGCGTTAGTATGATTGCAGTGCCTGACGGGCCTTTCTATGACGCCGAAGCGGACGACGCGCTCTTCTCTACCCTGCGAGATGGGCTCAAAGACTCGGGGGTTGAGGTGGTCGAGGACCCGCGAGCGGTCAACGATGAAGGTTTCGCGGTTGATGCGGCGAAGATGCTGGTGGCGATGATGGGTCTGTGGGGTCTCTGAGGAGAAACGTCCAAGACACCATGCTTTTTGCTTTGAACAAACATGTCTGAGCGCCTGTCAAAGGAAGGCTTCGCCACAGTCGAGATGAACATGCCTGGCCGGTATCGCCCAGCGACTCCAAGGGCTCGTCGTCTTCCAGCAGCGGGTGCCTCGATGATTGCACAGCGAGTCAGCTCTCCAGACATGAAGGTATCATCTCCGCAATTCCTCCTACCACTCTCAAACAATCACCTTTAGATTAGAGCTTGCATTTCTTCGTTAGAGTGTTGCTCAATACGGCTCCCCACCAGGCAGCTTCGCCTTCTGTGGCATCGCAAGATTCTCCTTTACCCTCTTTTCAATATCTTGCTTCAGCTTCTCCCGACTCACGTGCTCCTCCTCTCGCTTCTGCGCCGCCTCCCCCTCCCGGATCCCAGCGCTGTACTCGCGATTTCCTGCACCGCCACGACCATACGTCGCCGTGGCTGTGGTCGTAGCGCCTGTAGGACGAGTCTCCGATGCCAGTGGGTTCTGCGGTTGGGCGGAACTTGGGTCTACAAAGTTTCCCGCTCCTCCGCGACCGGTGGGCATGTATTGTTGCTCCTCACGGTTCAAGTAGTCGGCTGGGAGCGGAGCCCTGTTGTAATTGTCTGCTGAGGACTGATTGGCTTCGAGGTCGGCTGAGATTCTGGCATTTTCTTGCTCGATGGCTTGGATATTGCCCACGCCTCCACGTCCGTAGGGTGGCATATTTGCGATGGGCTACAGTCTCCCAAGTTCTTTTACCTTCAGTTTAGAAGTTCTCCATTGGGTCGTTGGCGATGAGGAACAAGTAAAGTCAACTTTGCCACCAAGAAGCTCATATCGCCCGGGCCGTGCACTTCCGAGCGAGGTTCACCAGAGGCCAAGCAGTCGCAACCGTGTCCAGCTTCTCGAACATCTTGAACATCTTGCCAACACAAGCATTCCCATCACAGTTCATACGCCTGGAACCACACTCACTCTTTGCTGCCAACGACTACCATCCGCTCTCGAGACTCCAGCGCCTGCCAAACTGTCCGAATACGGTGTAGGCCGCAACTTGCGCGCCAATAGACCCGACAGCTCCATGACCGACTCTACCACCGCATCGGCGCCCAAGCCGAGCAGCAGCGTCAAGCTCGTGCTGCTCGGTGAGGCGGCCGTGGGAAAGGTGCGCTCCTCTACCACCTTTGCCCAAACCTCCTGCTGACCGCAACCTTCCAGTCCTCCCTTGTCCTCCGTTTCGTTAACAACGACTTCCAACCCAACAAAGAACCCACCATCGGCGCCGCATTTCTCACACAGAAGTGCCAACTCCCCAGCCGGACGATCAAGTTCGAGATATGGGATACTGCGGGGCAGGAGCGGTTTGCGAGTCTGGCGCCGATGTACTACCGCAACGCACAGTCTGCGCTGGTGGTCTACGATATCACGAAGCCGAGTAGCTTGGTGAAGGCGAAGCACTGGGTCGCGGAGCTGCAGCGACAGGCCTCGCCGGGTATCGTGATTGCGCTGGTGGGCAACAAGCTGGATCTCTGCGATGATGACAGTCCCGAGGACGACGCGCAGGATGGGGAGAACGTGGATGGGCACGAGGAGGAAGCGGTGAGGAAGGTCAGCACGGCGGAGGCGAAGGCGTATGCGGATGAGGAGAGTCTGCTCTTTTATGAGACGAGCGCGAAGACGGGGCATAATGTGAGCGAGGTGTTTACGGCGATAGCGAATGCGATCCCTGAGACGAGTTTGAAGGGACCGAGGGGTGGTGCTGGTGGTGGGACGCAGGCTGCTATTAGTGGTGGTGGGGGACAGGATAGCAGCCGGGTGAATTTGAACGCGAGGGGTGATGCTGGGGCGAAGGAGGGCTGCGCGTGCTAGGTGGGCAAGGCATTGAGAGTGTGCTGATAACTGTTTTTGATACCGAATTGACGAGGGCAGACAGACACTGTAATTTGATCAGAGCGCAAAGCGAGCGTACTTGGTCCGAGACTCATTCCTTCCTAAAGCTCCCACCAGGCGGCTCCTCCTCATACGCCTCCACGCCCTCAGGAATATCAATGACGGCCGACTTGGTCCAGATATGAATCGCCTCCCTCATCATCTCCTTAGTCAGACCGTCCAGGCACCCAGCCTTCACGCTCACCATCTCCGCCTTCTCACCAGAGGTCGAGACTGACTGATGAAGTAGCCTGGAGCCGCAGACTGTGCAGAAGTGGCCCTGCGTCTGGCCTGTGGAGTTTGGTCGGCTGTAGACTTTTATCACGCCCTCCCTGGGAGAAGACAGGTCAAAGGTCGGGAAGATTGCTGTCATGCCGTAGGTGGAGGCGGATTGGTGGCGGCACTCGGTGCAGTGGCAGATGTAAAGGGTGATGGGCTTAGGGATGGGGGTGGTGAAGCGGATTGTGCCGCATTGGCAGTGGCCTTCCATCTTGATGGTACCTTGTATGAGTGTTGCACAACGAGCCTGGAGCGATTGGAGAGCTCTGATTAGACAGGTGTGGTGTCAAGGCACAGGAGTGACTGATGTTTCCTCGTACTCTGGTGCTTCTTGTCTCTAACAGTCTTGAATCTTGGTGGTCGTCTTTGCCATACTCCTATTCTTATCACATTCATGCCGCCTTGAAGCTCGAGCTGCAGTCGAAGCTGTCGTCATCACCAGCCGAGGCGTTCCACCTCACAGAGTCCTGCCTCCCACAAACCCTCACAGCAACTTCCCATAAGCATCGAACGATAATGGAACCATAGGTAGGCACCTGCTGTCCCCTCATACTCATCACCATGGCAAGTACAGCGCAATTGCCTCACCTATCGTGCAAACACTGCGATTCCTCCCACCTCATCACCGTCCCCACAAGCATGCAGACCATGCAGACTACTTTATGCGCTGGTCTTGGTCTTTCGCCCTAACTGTCGTCTTCATACTCATCTTCCTATTCCTGATAGTCCAATACATTTGGCGCAACCCAGACAACAAAGCAGCAATCATGAAGGCGTTTAACAAACTCAAGAGCCACATCATGGAGAAGCAGGCGGACACCGCTCAAGTGCCAATGACTCAGCCTGGCATGGGTTGCCACCCTCCGACAGCGAAAGATGTCCTGCGCTACCGATATCAGCACGCTTGCAATGTCGGCTCGGTCTTCATTCTCGAGCGCTGGCTCACACCCAGCATGTTCCCGGATTCAGCACCAGGTTCCAGCGAGCTCGCCGCAGTCCAGGCCTGGATCGCTCAGGAGGGTATGGAGCTTGCTCGTCAGCGGTTTGAGAAGCACTGGCTCGAGTATGTCACCGATCCCGACCTAGAATGGATGCGAGACGTTGCGAAGTGCAATACCATCCGACTTCCCATCGGCTACTTCACCCTCGGACCCCAGTTCTGCGAGCACACTGCTTTCAAGAAAGTGGCGCCTGTATATGAAAATGCCTGGCACGCTGTCCAGCAGATCGTGTCTCGCTGCCATGCGCGAGGGATCGGCGTCCTTCTCGATCTTCACGGCCTTCCCGGCGGCGCCAATACTGGAGACCATTCTGGCACGAACTCAGGCAAGGCTGAGCTATGGGACTCTTCGCGCAACCTGTCGCTTGCTACCAAAGCCGCTTGTCACCTCATACGGCAGGCTACGACCATGGACGGCGTTGTGGGTGTCCAGATTATCAATGAGGCCGATTACGACGCCAAAGGCATGTATACTTGGTACGACAAAGTGCTCGCTGAAGCATCACACATCGACCCAACCATGCCCATCTACGTCTCCGACGGGTGGATCCTCGAGAAAGCGCTCGCCTGGTCTCAAGGCCACAATAACGCCCATACCCGATCCGCCTGCAACCCCGTCGTCATCGACACTCACCTCTACTGGGCCTTCTCCGACGCCGACAAAGCCAAGGACCCGCAGACCATCATCCACGAAGTCCCAAGCAGACTCGCTGAGCTCGACGGCAAAGACGGCGACGTCCAGGCCCGCGGCGCCGCTCAAGTCGTTATCGGCGAGTACAGCTGCGTCCTGACCGAGGACAGCTGGGCGAACAGCCATGGCGTGCCGAAACAAGACCTCGTCTTCCAATTCGGCAACGCGCAGTCCCAGCGATACCAGCAGCGGTCCGGCGGGTCATTCTTCTGGACTTACAGGATGGACTGGATGCCAGGCGGCGAATGGGGCTTCAGAGAGAAGTCCGAGCAAGGCGCCATCACACCCCCCATCTCCCTCACCCTCCACGCCTCAGAAATCGCCTCCCGTACCTCTGGCGCGCAAACCCAGCGCGACTTCAAACGCGGCAATACCTGGGGCCAGCACTGCCAGTATTGGGACACGAATTTCCCCGGTCAATACGAGCACCACCGCTTCCCGGAAGGATGGGACGTCGGGTTCGCGGACGCGACGGCTTTCTTCGGCATGCGGAGTCAAGCTGGGCAGGGCGTGGGTGGGGACAAGATTGGGATGCTGGATTTGTGGGTTCTGAAGCGTTTGAGGGAGAGTGGGCAAGTTGGGAGCGCGTTTGCGTGGGAGTGGGAGGTGGGGTTCCGGCAGGGGGTGAGGGATTTCTGTGAGTTGGTTGGGGTGTAGGGCTAGCGGTGGTTTGGTGGCAATGAGGGTGGTGGAGGGGCAATGAAGGGAATGACAGGTACCCGACCTACGATAGCTAATGAATGTGAGACGAGCAGTTGCCTATTGCAGGTGTGGTTTGACTGGTTTCTACTCGCAACTTGCCCTGGTCTGCCATCGTATGCGGGTTTTGACGAGCTGTTGCCGACTCACCAGCTGTTTATCGCATGCGCGCCGAAACGAACGATGACATGGCGGACGTCTCGAGACGGGTTGTGGACAGCTTCGCGAACTCCTGTCCTTGGTCGACAATCGAGGAGCCGTTGGAATATCCCCGACGTCTCAGGATCGGTTTTGACAAGACAGGCCCAGCGAACTGTTCGCCTCCAGCTGCTTGTCGGCTGTCATTCGGAAACCTGTGACGTCTCGTGAGCCGTCATCGTCAAGAAGTCCCTCACGTTTGCCGGTCTGCCATGTTGCTGGGGTGAATGTAGTCGCGATCCCTCGATTGACTCCAACGGCGTCACCTGCCTCGCCCATCACGATGTCCAGGAGATGAAGAACAATTGCGACTCCACCAGCAATATGAGCAATTTGTTGCTGTACGACTGGCCGTTCTCTCAATCAATTTGCCTCGCACTCGCGAGCACATAACAAATTATCCTGCTGGCTGGGCGAGTGGGACTCTTCTCCGCTGTGCCAGCGAACAACGAGCGCCGGGTTTCAGGAGGAGGTGGGATCATTTGGGTTGTTCGAGTGATTGGCCAGACTCGGGCGTTAAGCATTAAGCATAACACGGGTACCTTGCAGCGGTGACGCCAATCGGAAGCTGGCGACGAAGCGCGAAAACCACTCCTCAGCTTGCTCTCGCTATTGCACTTTCATACCGCGTTTGCAGGAGGGCTATGCATGCACTCGGAGACGACGGAGGGCAGTATATGTGTGTGTAGCGGAAAGTGTTCTTCACAGTGTTCAAATACTGAAATACCGCGGTGAATGCTGAACTCTTGGTCCCAAGCACATCGTCTGCAAATTGATGGAGATCTCCACCAGTCATGAAACATCCCTGATTCGTGTTCCCACCTCTCTCTTCCTTGCTCGCACCTCAATCTGAAGCGCACCACCGGCGGGTGCTGTCCCTCTCCTCCCCATCCTCCCGACTCTCTCTCTCATCGTCCTGCCTGTCCCCGAAGTCTAGACCGGTTCCCGCAGAAGCTGGACAAAGGACTGCCACCACCTCACACTCGTTCTTCACACCGGCCGCTCCACCACGCTGGACGCATCGCTGCTGCGCGGCTTCACCCTCTTTGAACAGGACACACGACACACGACGAGATAGCCGGGACCGGTCGCATACCAACGACCAGGCCTTTCTCACGCTTTCTCCGAGCCTCCCACCTTCGACACGTGCTGGTCACGACAACGACGGACTTGTTCACTGCCTCCCACTCATAAGTGGAATCAAATACCGACAAGTCTCGATACCGAACCACTCAAACATATCGACATGACGTTCACTTCCAAGGCGCTGCTGGTTGCAGCTGCTCTACCACTCGCACTCGCCGACGGAGACTGGGAGCCTACGGCGGCCGACTACGCAGCATGGGCAGAGAACTGGAACATGTGCAAATACACTGCCTGGACCTGGGCTGCCATTGTGGGTGTGATGCTGGTTTACCGCTGGACCACAGAACTCCTGCACCACATTCGCCGGATAGCGAACCTGAACCACGGCACTTCGAGCGATAGCAAGCAAAAGTACTTCACCATCCCTGACGAGCGATGGGCGAGCTTCAAGCGCAACTTCATCGTCGCTCCACTGCTACGGAAAAGACACAACCGCGAGTTCAAGCTCTCAGCGGCAATGAATGTTGGTACTCTCCCAGGACGAGCTCAGACTTTCTTCCTGGTTGGCTACCTTGTCATGAACGCCGTTACATGCGCAATGCACATCAACTGGCATGGAGACACGCTGACCTGGCTCGGCGATGCCTGCGACCGTACGGGCACACTCTCTGTGCTCAACATGATCCCGCTCTTTGTTCTTGCCGGCCGCAACAACCCGCTCATCTGGCTGCTCGGAATCAGCTTTGATACTTACAACATGATCCACCGCTGGATTGGTAGGATTGTTGTCCTCGAGGCCGTCCTTCACGGCGCTTTCTGGATGGCCGAAGAGGTTGTTGAAGACCCAGAGAAGGGCTGGGCCGCGATCAAGGGCGCCATGGCTGCCAGCCCGATGATCCTGACCGGCACTATCGGTGTCTGCGCTTTCATCGCCATCCTTTTGCAATCGCCATCGATTGTTCGCCATGCCTTCTACGAGACGTTCTTGCACGTTCACATTATACTCGTCATTACATCGCTCGTCGTGCTCTGGATGCATCTGGAGGGACTGCCACACCAGAAGCAACTCTTACTACCAGTCATCATCTGCTGGGCCATTGAGCGATTCGCACGCATCTGGTCCCTCGTCCGCCGCAACATCGGCCGTGGTGTCACCAAAGCCGAAGTCGAAGCCCTTCCCGGCGATGCCGTCAGAATCACCCTCCGCGTCGCCAATCCCTGGAAGTTCCGCCCCGGCCAGCACGTCTACATGTACATGCCCTCGGTCGGCCTCTGGACCAGCCACCCCTTCTCCCTCGCCTGGAGCCAGGAAGTCGACCGCCTCGGCAGCGAAAAGAGCCTCCCCTCCGCCCGTCAAGACGTCCTCGGCACCCGAACCACCAGCATGTCCCTCATCATCCGCCGCCGCACCGGCTTCACCGACACCATGTTCGCCAAAGCCGAGCGGTCACCCGGCGGCAAATTCATGACCACCGCCTACGTCGAAGGCCCGTACGGCAGCCAGAGCTTCCAATCCTACGGCACCGTCATGCTCTTCGCCGCCGGCGTCGGCATCACGCACCAAGTCCCGCACGTCCGCGACCTCGTCGCCGCCTACGCCAACGGCACCTGCGCCACGCGCAAGGTCACGCTGGTCTGGATCATCCAGTCCCCGGAGCACTTGGAGTGGATCCGTCCGTGGATGACGCAGATCCTGGGCATGGAGAAGCGGCGCGACATTCTGAAGATCCTGCTCTTCATCACCCGTCCTCGGAGTACCAAGGAAATCCACTCTCCTAGTTCGAGCGTGCAGATGTTCCCGGGCAAGCCGGACGTCGGGGCGTTGATTGATAAGGAGCAGGCGCAGCAGGTCGGCGCGATGGCGGTGAGCTGTTGCGGGACGGGGAGTATGAGTGATGATTTGCGGCGGGCGATGCGGGAGAGGTGTGAGAAGACGGAGATGGACTTTTTCGAGGAGGCTTTCTCGTGGTAGTGAATGGTGAGAGGATGGTGTGGGTGCGAGCGAAGGTGCTATCGCTGGTGTGACGGCCGGTTTCTTCACTGTACTTTGCTTGTGTGGCTATGATGAGCGAGGTCATGGGCTTTTTTTCGTTTCTGAGTACAGGTTTAGGTAGCTTGGGGAGCTGGGAGCCAGTGATGGCGTGGCTACAACACCTTACTCTTACCTCGTTGACTCAAGGTATCTCGATGCAGTCACAACAAAGCTGCGTGTACAGTACGCTTGAATCCTTCGCCCGTCGATCGTTTGCAAGAGATACAAAATGATCAGCGTCGTGACAATCACCACGGAAGGATTCACCGCGCGTCAAACCCTAGGGCCGACTCCTTCCCGTCCTGCACGGCTGAAAAGCTTCGCTGATGCTTGAGCCCGGAACCAGTACATACATGCAGTACCTTTACGCCCTCCATTGACCTCATGCTCTCCCGCTCCTCAAGCCGCAGTGAGCGGGTATCTGTCAGCCTTCCAAATACCACCCTTGACTACTTTTCAAGCTCGGCGAAGTTGGTCAGCTTTCACGGCCGGCAGGATAGTGCGCTGTTGAGTGAACAGCTTCTCGGTCGAGGTGTGTGGTATGGGATTAGTGAGCTGGATGGCTGCTCTCGCCCGAGTCTTCGAGGTGAGCGGGATGGGAGAATGTAGCTTACGAGACTCCTCTAGAATTGAATCGCGTACGTTCCAGGGAGGGGAGTGGCAGAAGGGGAGAGAGAAGGTATAAAGGCAGCCGGTTACCTCATGTCATATAATCCTATCATCGAGCCTTGAAGCAGTCCAAAATACATCAGCAAGAATCACATCGTATCTCTTCTGTCAACTTTCCACCCAGAGAGACTACCAGCTCCCTACGCGATCACCAACATGTCCGCCCAAGAGATCCGCGAGATCAACAAGCGCAACGAGTACCATTTCCTCCTTGACCCAGCAATCCCCGGCTAGGTACTAATACTCCATTGATCAGTGACTTCGCCGCCCACCACCACCCCTCCATGCCCTTCTCCGCCTTCCCCAACGTCAAAGCCACGATGGTGATCTCCTGCATGGTAAGCCCTATCCCCTGGATCTGCTTTCCGTCTCCATCTCTGACCTCCCTCCAAGGACCCCCGCGCCAACCCCAACGAATTCTGGGCCTTCTCCGAAACCTCCCCCGTCCAGCCTGCCGTTCTTCGCAACGCTGGTGGACGTGTGACCGAAGACACTCTGAGGTCTATCAGGGTGCTGTCGGGGATCATGGGGAATGGGAAGAACACGGTCGGGGCGGTGGCGGTGGTGCATCATGCGGATTGCGGGCTGAGGAACTTCTCGGATGAGAGGGTGGGGGAGTTGCTTGGGGAGAGGGCGGGGTTGGACGAGGGGAAGAAGGGGGAGGTGGGGGGGATGTGGTTTGGGAGTTTTAGTGGGTGCGTATCTTTTCACTCTCTGAACGGGGGATCGACTGCGAGGAGATGTGGAAGAAGAGACTGACTTTGTGCAGGGATGCGACGCTCGAGAAGAGCGTGAGAGAGGATATGGAGAAGATCAAGGCTGATCCGTACTTGCCGAGAGACTTGGAGGTGATCGGATATACGTACGACGGAACCACTGGAAAGACCACTGAAGTGGGTGTGCTGTAGAGCAAGGTCTTCAACACTGCTTGTTTCCTCCTGCGTTGAGCACTGTAGATAGAGCTAAAGCCATCACTTCCCACCGGCCCTCGCCTTATTCTTCTCAGCCTCCTCGCGCATGCCCTGCTGCACCCACTCACGACTCTAGAGGCATCGTCAGCAATCGCCTTTCCCCGCAAAGCATCAAACAAGAAATGACTACTCTGCTTCGCAATGAGCTGGCGTACCTTTGCGGCATGCTTCTCCATGGCCTCCTTGTCGGCGAGAAGTTCCTTCATCTTGTACGGATCAGGCACATTGGCACCCTTCTGTACCGCTGGCCTTGCCCACATACGGTCTTCCCATTGCTTGAGCGTTGGGAAGTCGTCGATGTTGATCTATACAGCATTAGTCAACCACTCCATTAGTGAATTTGTGGAGGAAGATTACGTACACCAGCCCATCCACCAGCAGAGATCCAGCCCCTAATAACTTCGAATCAGCAACCTCGTCACTTCATCGCCAGAATGAACAGTCACTCGACATACCAATGCGCAATATCAGCAATCGTACACTTATCCCCCACCAAATACTCTGTCCCTGCATCCTTCAAATGCTTATCCAACACCCCATACAGCCTCCTCGTCTCATTCTGGTACCGGTTGATGCCATACTCGATCTGCTCCGGGGCGTAGCGAGTGAAGTGGTTGGCCTGCCCTTGCATGGGCCCGACGCCGGCGTTCATGAAGAAGAGCCAGTTGGTCATCTACTCCGTCGTTCAGCATAGACGAGGGGAAGAGGGGGAGGGGAGGGGCGTACCTCGATAGCTTCCCTGGTTCCAGCTGGGTAGGAGATCTTGTGGTCCTTGTCATATCTACTCCATGGTCAGCAGCCGTCCCTCGCCACCCGTTCCTCCCTAGGTCTGAACAAGAGTAGACACGCACCTCTGAACAAGATACTGCATAATCCCCCCGCTCTCGAACAATCTTATCGTCTTGCCATCTTCGAACGTATCGGTCAGCGCCGGAATACGTCCATTAGGATTGATCTCGAGAAACCACGGCTCCTTCTGAGTGTTCTTCGAGAACTCTATCTTGGTTGTTTTATACGGCAGTCTGAGGCATGGTTAGCTGAGAGCGAGAACCAGTAGGAGGGAGTGAAGAAGGTACCCAAGTTCCTCCAGGGTGATGGAGATCTTGATCCCATTAGGCGTCTGTGTAGTATAGAGGTGGAGGTCGGATGAGGACATTTTTGCTGCTGTTTTTTAACAAGACTGCGGTCGATATGAACAGTGTTGCGAGTTTGATCTGTCCTTCGTTTTATAATCTCCTGCTATGTTGACCCAGAAGACCTACCTGTTCGACGAGCATCAGCCCCTCGGCCGCATCGAGGATGGATGATTCCTCAGCATCGCAGCGACATCATCGCCCACAAAACAACCCCGCTTTGGGCAAGAGGTGACATCCGACTCCGGCAGACGGAGGCAAGGAACTGGATCACGCTCATCAGTTGTAGGGCTGGCAGCGGCTGATCTTGCGCGTAAACCTCGTCTCATATCATATACCATGCTATTTACAGCTCCGTTTTCACTCCCAGCGTGCGGTGCGGCTGCATCTACAAATCTTACAATACGCACGCATCACCGTTGTGCTTTTTGGTAATGTCCTTGCATTTCGCGCAGTCCCAGTTGCTTGAATCATTTCTCATGCACAACCACAACTTCATCCCACCCCACTACCTGCCCGTCCATACCCTCACCTAGCGCCCCCCACTTCCTCATCCTCGACGAGTCCTGCTCCCAGTACTCACGGAGGCAGTCGACGAAGTTTCGACCGTCCTGATCCTTGACCGAGAGGTTTTGATGGGCGGGTGAGAGCGCGTCGACCTCGACTTCGGCTTGGGACAGCATGGGATGCAGATTCGATCGCACGTCGTTGAGCCGTACTCTGCGCAGCGCAACCGGCGAATCGCTCCGACGAAGGACGTGCTTAGCGTTCATGAAGTTGCGATAGCGCGCAGCAGCACGGCGGAGTTCTTCGGACATTTCGAGCTCGTATTCCTCGTGCATGGCGTCCCCATCGGGCGTGGTGTCGTCGTCTTCGTGCTTGGAGAAAGCCAACTTCGCGAGTCCTTGATCAACAGCCATCCAGTCCAGCTCCTGCAGAGGCGCCGTCCTCCAATGCTCTACCACAGAGTCGGCGTAACCAGGCTTCTCGACCTGGAAGAACAACTGTAGACCAGTGGGCTTGTCGAGGAGAGGCGCGGCATCGAGATTGAGGACCCATGGGTCACTCGTATCAGCTTGTGGCGCAACCATTGGCGACGACCCAATGACGCGAAGAGGTAGCAGTTGCTCGCTCGCTCTGCCCTGTCCTGAGACTGGGTTAGGAGTAGTCGGCTTTAGCATTGAAGCTAACGGCTTAGGCAAAGCAGCAAGCACCTGCGTCTCGTAATCGCACCGCTCCCGCTCTGCCTCCGCCTCCAGCCTCGAGCGCTCCTCCGCATCCTTGCGAGCTTGCTCGGCCCGCTGCTGCTTCTCGAGTTCCTCAGCTTTGCGTTGCTCTTCGGCCATGCGGTCTTCTTCGGCCTTCTTTGCGGCCTCTTCAGCGCGTTTAGCTTCCTCCGCGGCTGCTGATTCGGCATTGCGCTTCTCTTCGAGACGTTGCGCTTCGGCGAGGCGGAAGAGTGCTTCTTCTTGGTGTTGTTTCTTCAGCTGGTCTTCTTCTTCTTTCTGCTGCTGTTGTTGCGACTGAGACGAAGATGGCTGCGCGTCCTGATCGAGGTCCTTATCCTCCTCCTTCAGCGTTGGCAACTCCGGCGCAGCCCGCAACGAGCTCGACCGCCTTCTTAGCTTGGCCTTCCGCGACGCCAGCGTCGGAGCAGCCTGCGCTGGCGAGGAGATGCTCTTGCTTCTCAACCGCCTCCTTGTGTTCGGCGTGTCGGGAGGCTTCATTGTGTCCTCCTCTGCAGCTGTACTGGAGTGCTTTGCATGAGCAGCTTCCTCAGGCTCGTCAACGTCCATCTCGCCCTCGGCATCTTCCTCGCCATCATCGGAATCGGACAAGCCGCCCTTGCCGCCCACCGCGCGCATGTCCCTTCGACTCATCAACCTCCTCCCATTCTTTCTCTTTGCCCTTCCCTCAGTCTCTTTCTCCTCATCGCTACTGCTTGGAGTGCTGACCTCCTCCTCCCTCCTCGCCATGCCAAGCCGCCTCTTCGTCCCATCGCGCTTAGCAACCGGACTGCTAGACCGCCTATCTTTCGCGCCACCCCTCGCCTCATACAACCTCACCAACAACTCTTTCTCCTGTCTCCACATCGGCCCCATCCTCTCCTCGGCAATGTCCGCCCAAGTCTTGCCAGCTCGATTCCTCCACGTCGCGTTGAAATTGTCCAGCTCCGTGAGCGCCTTTACCATATCGAAATGGCTTGTACCCAACACGCTCAGCATCGGCTTTTCCGGCTTCTGGCTCGCCTTCTTCTCCGTCATTTCCGCCAGCAGCATGTTCACGAGGTATAAATCTCCTGTACGCGCAGCGGCGGCGATGATAGCGTTGTCCACGGGCACGCGCGCAGCGAGGAATTCCCGCACGCCGTTGCGATCGTTATTCTGCACCAGCTTTAAGAGGTTCTCGTACGAGCGTGCCATGAAGTGGAGTTCCTTTGAAGGGCCCGCGCGGTGTCGTTGCTCTTCTTCTTCCTCGCGGCGTTGTTTGGCCTCGCTGCTGTTCCAGTGGTCGATGGCCTTGTGCAGCGCGGCGCGGATCGATGTGGCATCCTCGGTGTCGTCCGTAACAACATCCAGGGCTTGCTGGCCTTTCTGATTCTGTCGGAGAGGGTCCACGCCGGCATCGAGGAGAAGTTTGACCACGCCGAGATGACCGTTCTCAGCTGCATCGATCAGAGGTGTGTCTTTATCCACGTTCGCGCAGTGGATCTGACAGCCTTGCTCAATAAGATATGAGACTACTTCATCGTTGCCGTTCAGCGCAGCAATCTGGAGCGGCTTGTTGCCAGCGAATTCTGCGAGCTCAAGTTGCTCCGGGTCTTTCTCTTTCCACTGCTTAACAACCTCGACATTTCCGTCCTCGCACGCCTCAGCTAGGCGCGTAAAGCCGTACTTATTGACATGCCGCTTATGCTCACGTCCACCAGGGCGGTTGCCAGGCGTAGCGGAAGACCATCGAGTGCTGCCGCCGCGTTGTGGACGTTTCGACTCGTCTTGCTGGCCACGTGAGGCAGTGTCGGACGAAGTAGATGATTCGTCCCATGTCTTTGCGGACTTGACCTCACGCCCAGGCAGGGTAGGAACGGATCTTCGCTTGCGGGTGCTGCTGTCGATGGCGGATTGTGTCGAAAAAGTGCGGCGATGCGAGCGCGCATTCGGAGAAGGTGAGCGATTGTGCGAGCCCAAGTCGTCGACACCCATGCTGTGTCGGCCTCGTGCTAATGTGCGCTTCGGTGGATCCATGCTCTGCCTTTTGCTGCTCGGAAGGGTGACTGAGCTCGCGCGGTGCTTCCTCTTTCGCGGATTTGGCGAGTCAGAGGAGCCGTTCTGACCCTGCTGGGGTTGTTCTGAGGTAGCACGCGACGGCGGTTGCGAGCGATCATCTTCCGACTGCGGCGAACTGAGCTCGTCGCTATCGCCATCGGTGTCATCTCGATCTCTCATGTGCTCGTCCTCGTCCTGCTTGACATCACCTCCATTCGAGGTGGCTTTGCCAATGCTGAGCTCGGTACTATCCATTGGCGAAGCGACAGACTCGGCATCATCGTCGTCATCCTGAGGTACCGGGAGGCTTCCTATGCGACTCTTCTGCGGCTTCTCGGGCTTGACGGCTGGAGCACTTTGCTGTTGCTGTTGTTGTTTCTCGGCCTCTCGTTTCTTAACAGGTGACTCTATCTCCGTCTCCGCCTCCGAGTCATTGTGCTCGTCGGCGCCATTCGTGGTCGCATGAGCTGAGCTCTCCTGTTCTGCTGCTGTTGGCGCATCGGGCAAATCTTGGTGGGTTTCTTCGATAGACGGGACGGGAGAGGGGTGGTCTTGGTGTGAATGAGTCCGGGTGTCGAGAGAGTGAACAGCATTCATAATGAGATGCAAAGCGGCCGGCTTATCATCCTGTTCCCATGGGCGCAATAAGCCTCAATCAGCGGAGAGGGGAAGCTGGCGTCCAGTGGTCGCGTTCCAGTGGTAAGAGGTGCTGGATAGTGGTACCAAGCGGAACAGTACGTGTGATAGTGGTAGCAGATGCGCTGAGTGATGCTGCGAACCGTGGATGAGGTGTCGGTGTGCTTTGCAGAGACGACGAGACGATTGGGGAGAGAAGGGTTAGGGTGGGCTGTCGAGGCTGGTTGGCTCTTGCCAATTAGGCTTTTTGGCCAGCTTCTCCATCGGGTGCTAGCGTGACACCGGCAAAACTTGCTGCCGGGGAGTGGCTTGGCACACACGCCGGCTATTTCGAGTTCAATTCATTCGAACGTCTCTGACAGGCACGACGACCACACCACCTCCCACCACACCACCGACAACATGGCCTCTCCTCAAGCCCTCAACAAGATCGCGCCCAACAGCCCTTCGCGGGCCAAGCCGTCCGAGATCGAGCAGAATGTCGCGACCGCCCTCTACGAGCTTGAGACCAACATCCCCGATATGAAGAGCGCTCTGCGTCCTCTTCAGTTCGTGTCCGCACGCGAGGTAAGATAAGATCAGGGACACCAGAAACAGAGTCAGGAAGGACACCTACAACGCACCTCGATATGTCACAGAAGAGGCGGTGGGCACTGGGCAGCCATCAGCGCTGACACCAGGATTCTTCACAGATCGAGGTCGGCAGCGGCAGGAAGGCCATTGTCATCTTCGTGCCGGTTCCACTGCTTGTCGGATGGCACCGCTCGCAGCAGCGGTAAGTAACATCCATCCCACAGGGCCAAGCGCTCCAGCTATACCCGCCCTCACCCACCTGAAGGACAGTGCTGACATGTGCACTAGCCTCACCCGCGAGCTTGAGAAGAAGTTCTCCGACCGCCACGTCCTCTTCATCGCCTCCCGCCGCATCCTGCCCCGCCCCAAGCGCAGCAACCGCAGCCGCACGTCCCAGACCCAAAAGCGCCCGCGCTCCCGCACGCTCACCGCCGTCCACGACGCCATCCTCGCCGACCTTGTCTACCCCGTCGAGATCGTCGGCAAGCGCGTGCGCACCCGCGATGACGGCAGCCGCCTCCTCAAGGTCGTGCTCGACGAGAAGGAGCGCGGTGGTGTGGACTACAGGCTCGACACGTACCAGGAGGTGTACAAGCGGTTGACGGGCAAGGGTGTCGTCTTCGAGTTCCCGCAGAGCACGCAGACCGACTATTAGATGGAGTGAGAGCGTGGCTGTAGGATCTGTGCAAGAGAGGCATATGCGAAGGACATGGTCATTGGGCACAGCTCGAGCTCATCATGGCTGCTGGCCCTCATGATAGATACCAACCAAATGCAAGAGCACTTTCAGCTCACCAGGCACAACAACTCCTGCTCCAAGATGTACTTCCCCTCCTTGTACTTCTCCGTGCTCTCGTACGCCCGGTCGTACTTCCATCCCACCACCTCTCGACACTGCCTGCACGCAATGTCTCGCACCACGTGTCTGCCTGTCGTCATGTTTCGTTCGCCTGCCTCGCCTTGCTGGATATTGACGACGCTGTTGAAGAGGTATGCTTTGCCATGTTGGCCTCGGAAATTCTAACAATCATCACCGCACCTGTCAGTGCATGGTACTTGGGAGCGTGAGGTATGGGAGAGAACGTACCCTACTTATGATCTCGTCATGATCGGCCAGATGGGTCTTGCAGTTCTTGCAGCCGTAGATCTTCTTCGCGTTGAGGTAGACGTTGTAGGCGAGGCCCTGCAGAGTTACTGTATCAGCAGTTGGGCGAAGGAGGAAGTGAAGTGCGCGTGGGGGTGGGGTAAGAGTGAAGTGAAGCTTGTGGAGAGATGGGGGGAAGGGGACTCGTAGCATGTAGAAAGGACGTTGCATACCATCTTGGAGGATCAGGATGGGACACTCTGCCTACGGCTTGCTCTTGAGACCGTTTGCTCGTCTTGAGGTGTCGATGGGCAGTGCAGCGTTGTCGAAGGGCTGGAGTGCAGTCGAACTGTAAGGCGAGGTGGAGTGACGGTCCAAGTGGCCGAGCTTCCCGCTTCTTAAATGATCGAACGGGTAGGTCCAGTAGCCCTCAGCGAATACCGTCAGGTGGTGGTGTAGGTTCGAAGTAGGTCAAGCAGCCCTCAGTGAACACCGTCAGGTAGTGGTGTAGCTTCGACGCAGGTCTGATCAGCGGACAGGTCGACTTGGAGCTTGCTGCCGGCTTCCGTTCCGACGACGGCGATGTCCGAGGTCGGGGGTTGAGAGTCAAGCTCGTAGGTCGCAGATCAGGATCACCAGGGGAAGAGGAGTTGTTGTCGGCAGCGGAGTCAGATCGTCGAGGAGATGCAGGAGAGCAATGCAGAGTAGAGTAGAGCAGAGCTATGGTTCTACGTTGGTGGTTGCATCAACCAAGAGCGATACGGACGCCCCTCCGCCTTAAGATGTGGGGTCAGCGTCAACGTCAGCCCTGTCTCCTACCTCCTTACGACCACACGTATACCGATCAGTGCTGACTACTTTCCGGCATAACTGATTAGATCTAGGGGACCACAGTCTGGAGCGAAGATGCCGTCTTCCAGAAGCGCCACAAGCGAGCGCTCCTCAGACTAGTCACTACAAGATGCATAGGCTTCGGCCAGTGCATGTGGAAGCGCGTGAGCTGGAGTCTAGATCACACATCTCTTCCTTTTGACCAGACCTATCGGATCGGCAGCCTTTCACGAAATCGTGGTGGCTTGCTAGCCATATGCCACAACTGGTTGGACAGCCGCGCTGCACCGGTGCAGTACGACAATGAGATCAGCCTCCGTGAGGTAGATACGGGTCCTAGGGCGAAGCATCGAACATGTGTCCGGAACGGCTTCATGAGATCTCACTCACTTGGACCGCATCTCGAGAGAAGTGCACATGGGCATAACATTTACGTTTGCGCGATGCTGCAGGGCTAGATCGATAGCGCTGCATGGCACGACAGCAATGGCTGTTTTTGCAGCCTTGCGGTTCTGTAAGTGTTCCGCGGGCGTGTAGGTTCTACAGCCTTGCGCCTCGCAAGACTCTCGGTCGTTGTATCTTTCCCCTCTCCAATCTCTTTCTCCTCACATCTCTCTCCAAAATCCCGCTCGTCAACAGGCCCATTATATCGCCTTAGCGAACCAGAGGAGATGGATGCGAAAAAGAGAAAGCATTCGCTGCTCACGAGTGCGGCGCCTATGTATGCATCCCTCCTAGCTGGGGTCATACTGGCGGCTGGCCACCACATCTTCTACGCCCATCTTGCAGGCACCAATGCTCCCACCGGATCCTACACGATCGGCGGAAGCGATGTACCTAAGCAAAGGTTCAATACTGCCGTTGGCACTTTATTCGCCTTTCTCGTCAAAGCAGCATTGGCTGTCGCCGTCTGGATCGCATATACGCAGCTATTCTGGAGATCAATCAGGACTTCTACCAAGGGAGAGTCTCTGACGACCCTTGACACCATCTTCTCGGTATCACAGGATTTCCGATCTCTGTCCAAAGCTCGTGTATGGCTTAGGTACCCTGTAATGCTCCTGTTGGCTGTAATTGCATGGTGAGGTTATTGCGATATTGGCAGCTGGATCCTGCGACTGACATGTCCGGGCCAGGTCGATACCCATAGCCGCGATTATTACCCCAGCTACTCTGTCAGTCCAGAGCGCTGTTACTAGGACACAGGCTCTGCACAAAGTTCCGAAGTTCGACTTCACAACCTTCAACTTCCCATCTCCGCCCACGCTTCCTGATTACTCAGGATCATTGTCATACCTTTATCTCAACGAAGAAGATTTCTACACCTACTCCTACCGTGGGCCCTCCCGGGTCGTGGAGCGCATTTCCAATGCGGTAGCTGCGTAAGGCGAAATCCTTGACATCAAATCTCCAGCACTGAATGCGACCTGGGAAATTGACTTTTACGGTACTGCTGCACCTAAAGCTGAGCCAAGCAAGTTTACTAATGTCTTCTGCAGGTCCCGACCTTCGCTGCGACACAGTCTCCGCAGAAAAGCACCACAAGCTCTCAAGGAACATATGGGAGTTCTACTACGAGAATTACGACAACTGTTTAAACTCGTGGAGTTACATGGCCTGGGTCCCCCAAGGAGATCGATACGTCCCTTTCGCCAATACCTCACGCGCGACCAACCGCACCGCGACCAATGGGACAAACGGCTCCAGCACCGCGACGATTTTACCACCTCCAATGCTTGGAGACCATCTGTCGTTCGGCAGGCCTGCGACCCTCATGTTGGCGGTAATGCCGGGACTGTTCTCCAACTCGGTGGAGATGCCGAGTCACATCATACCGGCCGGCTGCGCCTGGCAGTCGAGTTCGTATTCAGGGTTCTCGGAGGTAGTCCTGTCGGACGCCACATTCATCGAGTGCCAGGTCTTCAACACTTCTCTGTCCGCGAAGTTCGAGTATGTCAACGGAGGTCAACAGGTCGTTGTAACACGCAACCAGAAACCAGACGATCTACCTTTGTTGCCTATTGAGCAGGTGACAGGTCCCATGAACCCAACCAATGGAGGGAACGACTTCCAGATTGGTCTCGACGAGATAAAAAATGCATCATGCAGTACTTTGAACTTGTCTGGAGAGCAATGTCTCTTTCAGCCAGAAGTACTTCGGGTCTGGTCCTACCAGGCAGTTGTAGATGCTTTCAACCGATTAGTTCAAGGCACCATAGGACTGGATACCAGTTCTATATCGCCCGGCATCGACCCACAAACCAATCTTCTCGGCACCATTTTGCAGAACAGCAACGAGCTAGCGTTCCTCCAGGGTTACGACATTAGAGCAGACTCCACCATACCTTCGTTATCCGCTTTAGTGGACGCATCTCTCGGTAGCGAGTACGAAGGCCTCTTCAACAACGCCACCATCTTGGACCACCTTCCCCTGGCCACAGCGTTGGAAAAGCTGTTCCAAAACATCACAATAAGTCTCCTGAGTGACAAGATCCTGCAGTAAGTCTCTCTCTTCCTCTAAATCACCACTCCAGCAGCTGACAAGCCCACCTCGCAGGCCGAACCCAACTTCAGCCTACGCACCCCCTCTCGAAGCAGACGTAACAACAACAAGAACCCACAATATCTACATCTACGCAGCACGAACGCTCTGGCTAGCCTACGGTATCGCCATCGCATTTACACTCCTCTCCGTCGTCGCTGGCACGGTCGCTCTCGTACTGAACGGCGCCTCTTTCAGCAACGACTTCTCGACTATCGTCCGCGTGAGCCGCGTAGCGATGCTCAGCGAAGAGGTCACCCAGAGTGACGGTGACGGAACTGAGCCTCTGCCGAGACATTTGAAGGACTCGAGGCTGTCGATGAAGCGAGCGCAGGAGGGTAAGGGTGTGCTGTTAGAGTCTGTTCCATGGGGAGAGGGAAAGCATATGGCTCAGGAGACGTATATGCTGACGACTCGTGGGGGTGAATCTCGTGCTGGAGGTTCCTGGTTCACATGACGCTTTGCGCGGAGTTGATAGAATCAATACATGTAGATTTTGACAAAAGCCAACTTTTCCTCGGCCTGACCGCGCAGTCAAAGCTTCTCTACCTCCTGGCAAATCCCATGGAAGTAATGTTATGGAGCACCGAGTCATGAAGTGCGGAACAAGCGTTCCCACGCGATCAACCCTGCTGACATGGTGTGGGGTCCGAATCGATTCCTACGGACATTTCGGGTCTTCGAACATTGAACGCTGACAAACTTTCGCTCCTCCTTCGAGTTTACCAGCGGCGAGGCGATGTCTAGTTTGCAGAGGAGGTAGGATATATATCAAACTGCTCGACCACTCGATCAGGTCTCCAGAAAAGCGAACGACAACCCTTCGGTTTCGACGCTTGAATCACCACCAGCACAAGTCTCGTACCACAACAACCAAAAGGCCCAACCATGTCCCTCCTAACCCCCGGCCGCATTCTCATAACCCTCGCCAACCTCTCCTACAGCGTCGGCGCCTTTCTGGCTGACTGGTAATAACCTCTTGGACACCACCTTTTCAGTTCGATGACTTTCGCTGACCCTTTTGCCTTAATGTTCGTAGGTCGGAGACACATGTCCTCAATCCCCGCTGGTAAGTATATTGAGTTGGAACATGTCGCTGCTCCCTCTTACACCTGAACGCCTCCGAGTGCTTGGCCGGCCGAAACGATCTCTATGGGTCATGTCACGGCGCTGTACCCTCCCCCAATACAGCAAGCTGACTAAGCTAACGTCTTTCGCGAAAACCAGGCCGCCGCATGCGCGCTTCCACAACGGCCAGACAATGTCCCTCGGCGTCTGCCTCGCCGCGAGTTCGATCTGGTTCATGATCCGGCCTGGCCTCACCTCCAACTCCTCAGGCAAGGGCGCCACCGTCGCCGAGGCAAAGCGAGGTGTCTTTGATGCGGCGCTGGTGGGGAGTTTCTACTGTACGGCGGGGATGTGTGCGATCTTGTACCCGGGGACAGATTGGACCGACCCGGAGTTTGGCGTGGGTGGCGAACAGAAGTTGTTATTTCCTGGTATCGTTGCGGCGATGTGGGTGGGTTATGCGCTGGAGATGTGGAGGCTGGGAGATGGAAAGGGGAAGGGGGCGTAGGTGGGAGCGCAGCCAGGTCACCAACGAAGCCGGCAAGGGGTTCTAGTAACGAGGCTCGAGGACGAACATTCACAGCGAAGTGATGAAACGACTGCGAGAATGCGGAAAGCTTTTCGATACTCATATCTCGTTCCCATCCCCGCTTCTCATCCGAGAGAGCAGCTGCTTGCATGTGATGCCAACGCAAAAAGCCGCTCTACATACACGTAAGAAAATGGTATAGCGCTATGCAAAATAGCAAGTCATCAGAAAGCCATTCCAACAATGGCACTAAACAACTGACGGGTTAGCCTCTGCCGTGTTAAGCAATCGCTGGCTGCCGGGCAGTCGTCAAAGTTCCTTCGCTTCGTGGAGAGATGTTTGGTGGTGTCGGTCGGTGGTCAGGGATGTGATGTGACGTGATGTGAGGCGAGTAGTGAGTCGAGTGAGATCGTATCGTCGTAAGAGAAGTGCTTTTGTTGTGGTGGTCCGGGATTATGGGTTACTGCTGCCATCGGAAGGCATGAGTCGTAATAGAGTCGTAAGATGTCGAGAAGGAGAGTCGAGCTTGAGTGAGAGAGAGGGCAAGTCGCATGAGAGGTCTGGCCAGGAGAAATCGTGGTCAGGAGTGCTGGGAGAGTTTTTTCAAGCACCGAAAAGAACTGGCGGGATCGTGCGGGTTGGGGAGTGTTGTGCACCGAAGTTGAACCCGTAGCCGCGAGCGCTCTATGCAGCGGCTTCGGGGATCTGGCTGCGCCGCATCTTCTCGGCCTCCAAGTTCTCATAGAGGAGGTACAGAGCCTTCTCGTTCGCGCTGGGGCCTCCGGTAATAGTGAACATGCGCTCGCCAGTCTCATCATGAGGCGCCTTGGCGATCGAGATCCGAGCACCGGACGACTTGCGGATCTCGGAGATCTTGCTGCCGCCGCGGCCGATGATGCAGCCAACCATATCAGCGGGGATGCTGATGTTCTGGGTCTGAATGTCCTCGCCTTCCTCGACGACAGGTGGAGGACCGGACTCGGCGCCGATGCTGCGACGCGGTGCGTAGGAGGGAGCTCCGGTGAAGTCGGCGCCATTGCCAGTGCGATTGAAGCTGCGAGGAGCACCATATCCAGCATTGCCGTTGAGCGGTGGAGCGCCGGGAGCGCCGCCTTGAACGCGGACAGCCGGGCTGTACAACACAGTGCCGTAGCCACGCTGCTCGTCATCGATGAGACACTTGCCAATCTCCCAGACAGCCTTCTGAATACCGTCCGGAGTGCCTTGGACCTCCACAATGCGCTCGGTGGACTGCGGCAGCATCTCCTTCTGGGCGACCATGCGGACTCCAGAGGCATCCTGAATCTGCTTGATCTTCTGACCTTGGCGGCCAATGATGGTGCCCATCTGGTTGTGCGAGATGAGGAGTCGGATCGCTGCATATAGTTAGCAGTTGTGCTTGCCGCCATTGAAATTGGAAACATACGATGCGTGTTAGGACTCGCCACCACACCCCCCATGCCCATCTGCGGCGCTCCCTTCACAAGCCCATCCGCCACAAGCCCGTAAGCCTCCGAGATGCCCGTCAAGTGACCCGTGACTGTCAAGACGCGGTCATGCACCCCCGGCACGACCTTGCTAACTCCAGCGCGCACCCCAGTCTTGTCACGAAGGTCGGCAACATTCTGCCCGGCCTTGCCGATGATCACGCCGGCTTCCTTGGACGTGACGATAGCACGCAGGGTGAGCTGCGACTGCGCATATTCCTCCTCGGTACGGGGCTGGTCATCCATGCCCATGCCGCCGAGCTTATCGCCAAGCTGGTCGACGCCCGAGTCCGCGCCTGGGGAGAGGTCTTCGGCAGACATTGTAGGTGAGTGATGAGGGTGAATTGGTTGGGTTAAGAGGGTCGTTCAGGTTCGAGGGTGGCGATCTCAGGGTGAGGTCGAGAAGGCTCGAGGTGAAGGATTGGTGTGGTCAGAGGAGCTGCTGTATAGTGCTTCAATTAGCCATGAGTGTGCAGAGGTGGGGTATGCACGTACGTAGAGGGATGATGAGGTGTCTGGAATTGACGGGGCGGTGGAGGGAGGAGCGGGTGGGAAGGAGGATGAGTGGTGTGGGCGAAGAGGCAGGATGTTGTTGTTATCTGTGTCAGTGCATAAGAGAAAAGGTGAGGTCGGGAAGAAGAATGGGAAAGAGTTGCTGGTTTTGTTGATCGCCTGCCAGACTCGCGAATTTGTGACAGGGAAGCTTCACCTGCCGGCGGTGGGCCTCTCCTTCCGAAAACCGTGCCAATCATGTGAAAGCACATCTGCAGGGCAGCTGTTGAGGAAGGACTGGAGAATTTCAAGTGCAATCACGAGTTCATGTATCAATTGATTAATCGTCATGCTTCGACATGTGCGCTGCCAAACCTCTACTCGTACTTGAACGGCCCATTCTCCTTCGCCCACTGCTCATACGAGCTCAACTCAGCGTCCTTCAGCAGGAACTTATCATGATCGCCTTGCGACTTCTCCGCTTCCTTGCCGTAGTAATTCCACCCCCCAATGAGCTGCATCGTTTCCGACAGCTCTTCGCCAACGACCTCTCCCATCGCCTGTTGCATAATGCTCGTGAATACGTTGCCCGGTAGAGCGTTGAAAGCGACGTCGCGGTTTGCGTTCTTCGTGATCGCAGCCACCACTTCCTTCGGGGTCGTCCATGTGCTGACAGCATTTACAAAGGCACCATTGGCGCTCTCTCCAGCTTCGAAGGCTCCCATGACCCATTTGCCGTAGTCGCGGCGTGGGAAGATGAGCGGCCATGCAATCGAGTCGGAGGGGAATGGCATGCTGAGCGCTGCTTGGCCTTCGTGGACTCGTGTCATTCGAGTCAAGGAGTCTCCGAACATGGCTATGTAGCATCACATTAGTAACAATTCGTCAAAACGATGAGTGGTGTGCAAGACCTACCAGGCATGACATGAGACACCCACATGGCCCCCTTATTAGCCTCAGCATACTCCGCCACAATTGCCTTCGAGTCGAAATGTTCCACATGCTTCAACGCTCCCTCCGTGAGCTTTTCAGCGTACGGCAGCGCGCTCCAGACTAGGTGCTTCACCCCAGCCTCCTTCGATGCCTCGAATATGTTCTTGCCCTGCTTGATCTCACGTTCCTTGTCCATGATGCTCCAAAAGTCCGTGACGCCGAAGACGCCGTATGAGCCCTTCACGGCGGCCTTGACAGCCTCGAGATCGTCAACGTCGGCCTTGACCATTTCAACGCCTTTCTCGTTCAGAGCTTTGGATTTGTCGGACTCTGGGTCGCGAGTGATGCCACGGAGGCTGTATCTGTCTTGGAGGTCTGGACGGCTGAGAACGACATCGAGCACTGAGCCGCCTTGGTTGCCTGTGGCGCCGAAGACGGTGATGAGTTTCTTTGATGACATTGTTGCTGTGGTAGAAGCTGGGCGCTGTGGTCGACGTGTGGGAAGTTTTGTAAAGCTATTCTTCAGTGCGTTCATATATTGGGAGTCGATGTAGACTGTATTGTTCGGTGAAGCTGTGAAGCTGCTTGGTTGCTGAGAGAACTGATGGATAGGAGTGAAAGTTGCGAAGAGACACCTACTCACTATATACTTACTCTGCACATGCAAACTTCTTACCTAACCATCGCGTTCGTTATGCCCAGAAGCAAACACAGCGAAGAGAAGTTGGAGCCCTCGTCAATACCTCCGCAGGATTATTACGGAAGCATTGGAGAGCTGAGAAGCTCCCAGCTATGTCCTGAATTATTAGCTCCGGTTGGACAACTTAGTCACAAGCGCAAGCCACCAAGCTGGAGACCACAAGGTCCGGAGTTGTGGTATGTCGTTCTAGGCAAAGTGGTGTTGTGAGTGGCGTCCGGGTGTATTTGTCGTCCGGCTTTCTTGCAACCAACAAAGCCGGGCGCGAAAAACCGAGTGCTACTGATCACAGCGGCAGCGGACGTAGGTTGGTTGAAGATAACGCGACGTTTGTCAGAAATTCGTTATATGAATGGCCTTTGCGAGAGTCGATGAGGAGCGGATGGACAAGAGATGGTTCGTGAGGGCAAAGGAAATAGACGTTCTCGCGAGCTGAGGTGGGCTTTTGGGGGCTGGCCAGTGCTCATTCACGTCAGACGATGACGATTCAGGTTCAAGGCCTGAAGGACAATCACACGCAACGTGGACGACTGAAAGCTAGAGCAAGTTCAAGACTGCAGTTGTTCATCAAAGGACCTACTGCTCGGCCAGCCGGACAGCGTCCATATTCACATCCTTCCCCTGCCACGACCCATCCTTCACCCTCTGACACGTCTTCTCAAGCATCTTCGCGGCATGCATAAAATCGTCCTTCGTAAGATACACCTGCGCGCTCAACCGCACCCACCAGTTGCCACCATACGAGTACACATACACTGCAGTCTCGTTCTCTTCAATCATATGTCGCATCATCCATGCCGTGATCTTCTCCACCTTGACAGAGTCTCCTCCAGTAATGCCATCGACTGACAGCGGCAACCGCACGTTGGTGAGACTGCAGTTCCCAAGCGTCCTCTCGTCGTTCTCTAGGACCTCTGTACCGAGATACTTCGCCACAGCTGCTCCGCCTTCTCGAGCAAGGTAAGGGAGATACGCCTTGACAGCTTCATCCCCCTTCTTGTCACCCCACATGAGTCTTTTCCGCCAATTCAAGGCCGCAGGAACGCAAATGTAAGGTGTGTTATCCAAGGTTCCAGTGTCCGAGAAGTTGTTGGCGAACGATGCGCCATAACCAAAACTTGTGGGTAACGTCGTTTTCATTATGTGGTGGTTGCGTTCCGGCACATAGAGAACGGCGCACCCGCGAGGAACGTATCCCCACTTGTGAAGGTTCGAGACGAAGAAGTCCGGATCGAGTGCGTTCAGGTCCAAGGGTATTTGGCCGGCGCTGTGTGCGCCGTCGATTAACGCGAGTACGTTGTTGGATCTGCAGATTGCCGTGAGACGCTCGAATGGCATCCGTGCACCAGGAATTGAAGAGATGGTGTCGAAGAGGGCGACTTTGGGCCTCTTGTTCTGCGACTTGATCGCATTGATGGTGTTCTCTAACATCTCACAGACATGATCGTCAGATACCGGCAGCGTGTAATCGATCTGGCGGAATTCGAGAGGACTTCGTTTCGAGAGATAGTCCATCGTGTTGGCGAACGCAGGGTAGACGTCTGGGAAGCAGATCATCACTTCCCCTTCCTCAAACACCAGGTTTCGAAGGACAGTCTCCACGCCTGTCGTCGCATTTGGAACAAGAGCACATGAGTTGGGTGGAATCCCAAGGTAGTCTGCGATAGCGGCTCTGGACTTGTCGAGCAGACCAGTCCGGTATTCATGGCGGATGAAATTGTCAGGACGGGCTTCTACTCTTTCCTGAAAGTCCCGAAGGACAGAGCGGACCTCCTTGGGATACGTGCCGTAGGAGCCTTCTGGGGTGTTAGCTCTGACTTTACAGCCGATTCATTATTCATTTGGGGGCATACCGTGGTTCAGGTTTCTGTAGCCATCGGCAAAAGCGAAGTGTTTTGCTGCGTCCGCACCGCATTGAAGGGGCGAGTCATCTGCCTCGTCGGCTCTGGAGCCCATGATGCCCAATTGTGCTCAATGGGTCAAGTAGAAGTACGGAACAGCAATGATGGCCTAGGTGAGTGTAAAGAAACCGCTTGATATCACCAAATGACTCACGCGGGAAGGGTCAGTAGTATCCTGGCGGCTGAGAGAGCAGCTCAGAGTACGATAGCAAGACCCACCATACTAACGTCAATGAAGGTATGGCTGGATGTTGATGGTGACTAACGGCAAAAGAATGGCTGGAGCTGATGAATTCTGGTCAGCTGTTGCCGCTTCCTCCCTCTCGCCGCTTTGATACTGCCATGAGCTGCCTCGCTACTGTGGGTATGGCCATGGCCTGCTCAATGGCAGCGAGAGAAGAAGTGGACATGTGTGGGTGGTTGTCGCAAGGCACGTGAAGTCAAGATGTCCCCGTCACCGCCCAGACATCCTCCTTGTTTCGAAGACCGATTTGTCCTCCGTCTCTACGAATACATAGGTAGTTACCTTTACCACGCTCAATCCATCGTAATGCTGAGATAGCCGCGACGCGTGTATTTTCCGATGAATGTCGCATCGCGGCGATACGAGCCAAACGAAGGTATGACGACTTGAGGTAGGAGCAGGATCAGTATATGTCATCTACTCGAGCTGGTCTACGTCTTCACTTCTTGCACTCATTCCATTACCTCCCCTCTCCTTCACCATACCCCAAGCATGGCCACATCAGCAGGCCTAGGCCCCCTTATCCGCCTGCGCAACCTCTCACCCTCCAGTCTCCCATCGCACCCCTCCCTCAAAGATGCCAACGACACCTCAATAATCTCCTTCGCCGCGTCCGCTCTAGCCGAAGCCAACATCTTCATGACGGGCTACGCTCCTGCGAATTTCGACGTCAAATCTATCGAAAAGCACTCCGCGCCCGCTACTGCCGCCGTCGAGCTCTCCGCCAAAGACATCCCGGCCTCCGCCTTGCCCAAAGACAGCGGTGTCCCGAGCGAAGTGACCGAGAACTGGTTCGCGCGGAAGTCGACCCACGACAACAAGGCGGAGAAAGGCACGGGGACTTGGGAGGAATTCGACTTTGCGCTGAGGGTGGACCATAGTCAGCACGAGAAGGACTATACGCCTGATGTTCTGGATGCGCATGAAGTGCTGAACTGGGACGAGCAGCTCGAGAGCAGCGGGAGGAGAGTTGAGGGCGGGTGGGAAGATGTACATGCTGGGGTATATGAGATGTGTCATAAGATACCGCCGCCATTGAACAATCGAGTCTTTTCTGTTCTGGTGATTACGGGGAAGAAGGAGAAGGAGTTTCTGGTGGTGCAAATACCTGTTGGGACGCAAGGGCTGCCGGGGGTAAAGTATCGTGATGATTCGAAGGTTACGGCTGGGATCTATTGCAGTATCGAGAGGGGTGAGCTGCTGGAGGAAGGGTCGAAGGTGGTGTGGCAGATGGCAACGGCTAGTGATGCGAAGGGTGTACTGCCGATGTGGGCGCAGAAGATGGGAGTACCTGGGGCGGTTGTGAAGGACGTTGGATTGGTGGTTGGGTGGCTTGATGAGCAGAGAGGGAAGGGGAAGGTGTAAGATCATGATATGCCTATAAAAGTAACGGATACGCCTCATGCGCCATCGCTGAAGTTCATTCTCATGATGCCTTTTCCTATAGGCATGTAAGCCCCAGGTCGTCACAAGAGTGTGTACATTCAAGCATCCACCTCCATCTCCTCGTCCTCGTCCACCGTCCCGTCCCTCCTCAACTTCTGCTTCCTCTTCGTCTTCATCTTTCCCTTCTGCTTCTCCTCCAGCACCTCCTCCTCGACCTCCATCGCCTCCGGCTCCGCCAGCACCTTCTCGACCTGGTCCCGGTATTGCGGCGGAAGCAAATGCTGATTCTCCTCCACCAGTTTCCGATCCTTCTCAATCTCCTTCTCCTTAACCCCCTCCATCCGCTTCCTATAGAAAGCCCTCTCCCTCCGTCTCCGCACCTCCTCTACCCTCTCCATCGCCAGCAGAGTCTTCGCCACCAGCTCACGGTTATACCGCACAGGAATGTTGCGCCGTTGCTGGAACTGTAGGGTCGAGTCGACGGTCATTTCTTTCCCGTGCGCACGGCGGAAGGCTTTTGTCCACCCGAGCTTGCGCGGGTTGCGCTTCATTTTGAAGTTGGCGTGGCATTTGCTGCGGCAGAAGCGGAAGGATTTGGCGTCGTTGCGCACGAAGGTGATGCCTTTGCTGGGGTAGCAGGGGCGGGAGCAGAAGTGGCAGGTTTCGATTCTGTTATGTTTCGTTAGCTA
This sequence comes from Saxophila tyrrhenica, assembly GCF_035928015.1. Classification (NCBI taxonomy): domain Eukaryota; kingdom Fungi; phylum Ascomycota; class Dothideomycetes; order Mycosphaerellales; family Extremaceae; genus Saxophila; species Saxophila tyrrhenica. The sequence goes on along the minus strand of NW_027041747.1, from coordinate 583,462 downwards.
TCAATACGAGCGACTCTTGGTGTATAAATACCTCATGGTTGCGGTGGCTCCTCGGCGGACTTGGGTGTGCTGTCGTTGGTGTCGTCGAGAGTGAGAAAAGTTCGTATCTTATCGGCTCTCGGTCTCGCTTTCGCTTAGCCTCCTTCGCTGAAAGAGGCAGCTCAACTTTGCGGCGAACATCGACACTCCCGGGAGACGAAGCAGAGGATACAGTCCTTTGGCCTCATCCTTTCGATTAACAACCCTTCTACCTACATCCATACCACCTCACGACCCTTACCGCACAACCCCGATGGCCACCGCGATCGCAGTAGGCGTAGGCGTCGCCGCAGCAGCATTCTTCGTACGATTGCCCCCGACCAATCTAGCCACCCAACGCCATCTAATTCCCAACACAGGGCCGCGCAGGCTTAGTAGCACTCCGAAGATATCGAGGCGGCACCAACGCAATCGGCCGCGCATTCTATAAAGGCGGCTTCGAGCAGAAGATGAACCGGCGGGAGGCGGCGTTGATACTCGAGACGCAGTAGGTCACACCACCCTAACGAGAGCGTGGTCGATGCGAGGAGACAGCGCTGATGAGGCTTTTGTGACAGGGAGCGAGGTATAACGAAAGAGAATATCCGCAAGAAGCACCGCCAGCTCATGATCCGAAACCATCCCGATCGAGGCGGAAGCCCATACCTTGCGACGAAGATCAACGAGGCGAAAGAATTTCTGGAGAAGGGCGCTGCATGAGACCGACTAGTTGTGTTTGTGAGGGCTCTTTAGCGACGGCGTTGGGGAGCATGTACAGCGGACTTTGTACGGCATACTGTGAGCGACTATCACCACTCAAAACATTTCTACCGGACAACAACCTGTCGATGCGCCGAGTCACCATCATACATGTCTACGGGCCTATCTGGACTTCGCTTGTCCCTCGCTGTTCCTGCCAGCCTGTACGATAGAGGTTGGAGGGCACTGTTCACGCTCGGGACACCAAGATTATGGTAGGTGGTAACTAGAGGTAAGATTCTAACCAGTATCCTAAAAGTTGAATAGGTAGGTGCTCATCGCTTCCAAAACTTCAAGCACTTTCAGAAGCGCCAGTGGCACAAACAGGATCGGCTTCCAACGCCCCAGAATGCCCGCTCTAGTAGCAACGCAAAAGCAAATTTTAGCCTATCCAACACACTGAACTCATCTGGTCCTCCTCGAACGCCATTCGGCGGTCCGAAGGCTCGGGTCCGCAGCTAAGGCCGTCTCTTTGAATCAGCTCATCCAAGATTACCGCTCGTTCATCGACATGTCGTCCGTCGGTCGTTTGGTCGTCTGCAGTCCTGTCTATTCCAGATCACCAACACACGCTCATAGGACGAACCGCACATGTCGCGGCGACCGCGGCGACGCAGTCTCGCCCTCATCGTCCGACCTCGGCTCATAGGCCGGCGGCGGCGTCCTTGCTCTGACAGCAGTCTCGTAAGTCGGCGGTGCCTCAACGACTCCCTCCGTCACAGTTCTCCTAGCATGCCGTGGTCTGCGCGCAGAATATGGGTTCTCTCCAGTCGCGTTGGGCTCATCGAACTGCCGCGCCCACAGACTGACACTCGGTGTGCTGCCCACTGGCGCAACAGCTGCAACCATTCCACTGGACCCTGCCGCAACCTCCCCCATGGTCGAGCTCCCCTCGCCAACCAACGTCCTCCTCTCCTCCCTCGCAGCGTCCTCAGCCTCTAACCTCGCTTCCTCGGCCTTATCAGTGGATTCGTTGGAGCTGGTACTCTCGTTACTGCCCCTTCTTCTGCGGCAGAATTCCGTGATCCACCTGTCTCGCTCGCGCTCCTCCATCACAAGGAAGCGCACCCATTCGCTCGAGGACAGCTCGTCGGGCTCGATGTCGCGCATGCGGAGTTGCGATGCGGCGAGGTGACGGCGGGCGATGGAGAGGGGCCGATTGGTGATGGCTTCCACTTGTAGAGCGCCAAATCCACCGGTGCGGATCTGGGGGGTGTTGTACATCGCTGGTCGCGGAGGGCGGACTCGGGTCGGCATCATTGCGGCTGTGATGTTTGAAGTTCGGGGTATGGCGTGCCGAGTGTATATGTGCCAATTGACTGACGCTCCAGAGTAGTCAAGCGGATGAGTGAAGGGTTCAGGTGTTGATAGTAACAGCAACTCTACAAAACCAGACCTGCTCGTGTGCTTGCTTGGTGAGCACCGAAAGAGGACCTTACGTGACGCCGAGCCAGATCGTCACGGATAATTCGCACGCAGCAATGCTCGGCGGCTCTCTGCTAACCACTGCGCCTCGTAGGATTCAAGGTATCGGGCGGCCCAGACGCAGGGCTCTCCACCTGAGGTGTGCCGCGCTACTGCACCACGTGCTGCAATCGGGAACGCCTCGCGTGTGCTGGCTGTTGAGGTTGATGCTTAGGTGGTTCGGTAGATGGAAAGGCGTGAGAAGAATGATATTTGTTCGGGGTATCTGGTACCGGTGTTAGGTGGTGAGGTATACTCTGTTGTTAAAGTCACTCGTGACGTTGTAGAGTCGAGATGGAAGTGGGGCTGACAGGTGGGGTTGAGGATGATGATATGCCTTGGCGGAACGGTAGAGACCTGACGACAAACGGCGTTAAGAGGACGCAATATCAGGTACGGATAGAGACTGCAAAGCCAAATACACTACTAGAGCCACTTAAGACGTCTCGCGAGCGAGAACACCGCGGCCTGAACGCAAGAATAAACTGGTCGACCTTCGGGTGCGGTCATGCCAATACAATCGGCATCTTGGCGGTACCCAGTATCGACAACAGTACCGGTTTTGACGCCGGCCGCTCCGTGAGGATGTCTGTCGGTGCATTTATGACGAGGGTGAGTAGCATGTGAAAGCTGGAAGTACCGCATTGGGAAGGAGCAGATCTGGCCTTCCTTCAAAGCCTCGCCAACGGCCCATCGCTCCTCACGACTCCCAAACATGCTGGAGTAATGTCCTTGATGCTGTTGCAGCCACATAACTGCATGCACCTCTTGAACTCCTGGTGGAACGTTTCGAGCATCAACTCCACCCCTTCTCGTCCAGAATGAGACAGCCCCCAGAAGATGGGTCTCCCTACCCAGCAGAACTCTGCCCCAAGTGCAACCGCCTTGAACATGTCTGTTCCTGACCGAATGCCGCCGTCAACGTGCACTCGTATCCGCCCTGCTGCGGCTGCCACACACTCTGGTAGTGCATCGATTGTTGCTGGAACTCCATCTAGCTGCCGTCCACCATGATTGCTCACCACGATCCCATCACAGCCCATCCCTACCGCCATCAGCGTGTCTTCTGCGGTGACGACACCCTTTATCCAGATCTCCATCTTGGTAATACTCCGTAACCAAGGCACCTCGCGAGCCCAGCTGTGCGCATCATCCGTGAGATTGGCAAAGCTATCGTCATGCGTCTGCTTACGGATCTTCTCGGTATCCCAGCCGTAGATCGGGAAGCCCAGTCCATCCGGAGTGCGGAAATCGTTGCGCCATTCGTTGTAGCGGACGCCAAGAACGGGCGAGTCCGCAGTGAGGAAGATGGCAGTGCAGCCTTGGGCTTCTGCTTCGCGGATTATGCTCGCTTCGAGGTCGCGGTTCTTCAGCGTGTACATCTGCATTGCGTGCTTGATGGGACCAGCGCTGAGGCCGGCAGAGCGGACCTCGTTGATAGGGTAGTTGGCGAAGCTAGAGATGGCCATAGGAACGCCTTTGCTGGAGCAGGCCCGAGACGTTGCTAGCTCGCCGTCCGGGTGGGCGAGGCCTTGGATGCCAGCTGGTGAGCAGCCGAGAGGGAAGGACATGCGTTGGCCGAAGCAAGTTGTCGATGTATCGGCCTTGCAGACATCTATAAGAACGCGACTTCGGACGCGGTATTTGTTGTAGGCTGTTGTGTTCTCGTGGATAGTAAGCTGGTCGGTGGAACCAGAGTTGATGAAGTCTTCGAGAGCCGTATTAGTTGATTTCTTCGCTTGTCTTTGGACCTCTCTGTGGAGGAGATGGCGATAGAAGCACGGTACGGCAGCAGGACACTCTTACCTGCGACTCCTCTCGGCATCTTCTTCAACGCAGCCCTTCTCAAGTCCTCAACACACAGTATTGCATCCTCTGGATTCCGGGTCGGAATAGGCGCCGGCACGCCGCCCATGGTGCTCTTCTCCTTCACAAAAGACGAGATGAAACAAGAGGGAATGCACAATGGAGCCAATGAAAGACAATACTTTACCACTTTTCCCTTGTGAAGATACGGCTGATGAAGCGTACAGGTGTATGACCTCGCTGTCAGGGCAAGCTCGAATAGCCGCAGACTAGTAGAGCAGAGCTGCATGCCGATAAGGGAGGTCGCTGTGCGGCTGTAATGAGGCCGCCATGTCTTGAAGGCACTTGTCTCGTGGAATGAGTCGTCCTTGATGCCGTCGAATACCTCCTACCACTCAAGCTCCTCATGGGGGCAAATATTTGGGTGCTGTCGCAGGGGGAACAGGGGATTGAGAGACAAAGAGTCCTCTAATGATTTCAATGGGGTCTTCGGGCCCGTGAAATAGGCAGCCAATGGGGCCGCATTTGATGAGCAACGAACTTGGCTATTTCTGGCCGGTCCCTGAGCAAAAGCGAGAGCTGGAGTTGTTGGAGAGCCGTCAGGCGCGATCCGTGCTTCAAAGCAACCAGACACTTTTCCACTCCATCCCATCTCATCCCCTCCTTCGCCTCAACCACCACCGCTAGCACATATACCATCCAAGCACAGTCTCTAGAGACCACGCCGCAACAATGGCACCAATGCAAGCCCCCCTCCTCCCCCACCAAACCAACTCCAACTAACATTTTCCCCAAGGAAACCCATCCACCCCGCCGCCGTCCACTTCCCCATCGCCTTCCTCGCCCTGGCCTTCGGCCTCGACATCCTGCACACCCTCTCCGGCTCCCTCCCCTCCACCATCACCAAATCCCTGCCCCCACCCACCGACCTCACCCGCGCCAGCTACCACCTCCTCTCCCTCGGCCTCATCACCGCCGTGCCCGCCCTTGTGACCGGCGTCCGCGAGGCCGTCGTCCTCATCGCCAAGCAGGGCATGTACGAGACCGACGCCTCGGGCTACGGCGTCACGATGCGGACGAAAGTGAAAGCGCTCATTGCGCACGCAGTGGCGAATGATTTGGTGATGGGGCTGAGTTTGTTGGTCTGGTATAAGAAGAGGGCGAATGCGAGCGAGACTATGTTGGGGAAGATGGGAGTGGGGAGTCTGGGGACAGGGGAGGCGACGTACCAGCCGGCGACGTGGATGGTGGTTTTGGAGGGGTTGTTGTTTGCGGGGCTGATGATGGCGGCGAATATTGGAGGGAGTCTGACTTATATTTTTGGGATCGGGTTTGCGGCGGGTGGTGGAGGGGCGAGCAAGAAGAAGGCGTAGATGGAGTTGGTGACAGGTGTGGGTGATATGGAAGTGGTGAAGGTGTAGCAGTGTGTTCGTGGTGCAGTCGCGGAGGCGCAAAGGTGGAGGGATATAGGACTCGACCGGTTGAAGACTTGGTAAATTTAGAGGCAGCGAGGAATGTTGGTTAACTGTGATCGAATCGAAGCGCTTTGGATTAGATGAGGTTCGTCAAAAGCTATCTGAACTGTGAGCACAGCATTTCCCATCCTTCGTCCACCCGGCCTGTCCATGAGACCTTTTTCATGCTCTCCTCATCGCCTGATGCGCCTTCGTTGAAACCACCCACAACACCATGCACAAACGCGTAGCCAACCTCCTCAACACCCTCGCTACCACGCACCATCGTCGGCTGCGAATGCAGTCATACCCGCAGTCCACCCCGACCTACCAGGCCTGCCACCCAGCGGAAGCTCCTTCAACGCCGCCTCCAACTGCTTCGCAAGCTCCTTGTTCTTCGCCTTAAAATCCGCCGGCTTGGTGACCTTCGTCTGCACCTCGGAGCCTTCGCCAGCAGTCCCCAGCCTCCTGCCCTTCCCACGACCGAGCGGCGCCTTGTCGTTGATCCACTGGCAGACCGTCTCAAGAATCTCCTCGTGCTTGTTCTCGAAATGCTTCTTCACTACCGGAGCCCACATATTGCTCTTGTCGACTGGCGGTGGCTCCGGCTTGATCCGTCGAGGGTTGACCATGGCGCCGGACTGATGTGTCGCGAGCGCCTGCTGGGCCTTCGCAAGGATGTGCTGAGATGCGAGGGCTTCCGTCTCAGCATACTTGAACCATCCGGTGTGCTTGGCGTTTGCTGCGGAGTCCATCTGCGCATTCTTATGAGAATCCGTCTCAGTGTGCTGGGCCTTCGCTTGGACGTCTACCTCAGCATGCTCGACATCACCCAGTCCAGTGTGCTTGGCCTTTGCTAGGGCGTCTAGGGCGCCCATGTGAGCAGACTTAAGATCATCCAGCCCAGTGTGCTGAGCCTTTGCCAGGGAGTCCATCTGAGCAGACTTAATAGCATCGATCTCAGTATGCTTGGCCTTCGCTAGAGCCTCCATCTCGGCATACATTTGTTGGTTCATGTCACCCATGTCATCCTGCTGCTTCTCCACATCGTCCTCGCTGTCTTCGGGAGCGTCTTCGATGTGAAGGCGGTGACGGTAACTGGCAGGCGTGACCGTGCGAGCGCCCTCCAACCACTCCAGCATGGCGTACTTGATGACCGCTGGGTAGAGGCCGCGATTGTAGTTCTTGCTCAGATCTGAGCCAACGTCGCGCTCGAAGCCGGGTTCGTTGCAGTGCGGCTCGTCGCAGAAGACCATGGCTTGGATGCTCACGAGGATCTGCAGAATCGTGCTCTGGCCGGGTGTCCATCGCTGGCCTTGCCAGGTGTTGAGGAGGGACAGACAGACCTTCCCGTCGGCGTAGAGGTTGGGGTTGAACCTCTGCTTTCCACCACCTGTGGTCTTGATGTGCATCTGCGGCGGTTCGTTCGGATAGTTGGCCGGACAGAAGAGATCGAACTCGAAAAGCCCGTTCTCGTATGGAGTGTCCTTGGGACCGACAATGAGCACCTTCATGACATCCAGGCGAGACTCACCATGGCGGACAAAGATACCAGGGGGCAGACTTGTCTGCATGCTGGTGATCTCCTTGATCAGATGGCGCATACGGCCGGTCTGTGTAGTCTTGCAGTTTTTGGCCGCCTTCGAGGAGTAGTGCACAGCGAGAATCTCTTCGTCGGGCACCTCAAGCACAGCGAGCTCTCTCTGCCACGCATCCTTGTCAACGGTCTCGGGCTCCTTCGCCTTGCCTTTAGCAGAGCGTCTCGGGGTGCTTTGCTGAAGTACCTCGCTGCAGTTGATGACGTTCGTGCAGAGAATGATGAGCTGCTGGGCCTCTTCCGTCTCAAACACCTCCTGATTCGCAGACGCATTTCGGAGCATCATATTGCTCTGGCTAGTGACGTTCGTCATGCTCTGGATGATGGGTGCAGCGGTGTCTGGCCGCTCGTTCTTCATGCGGGACGGCAGGCCGTACGATACCTTCAGCAAATCGTGGCCAGCCTTGTTGATTGTACGCTCAGAGTGAAGGATTTCGGCTGTCATGCGGCTACCAGTTGCCAGAACGCGGATGAGGTCGAGTAGGCTGCCGTACAGACCGCCTCGTTTTGTAGCGTCTTCGAGGGAGTCGTTCCGTAGCAGTTCGGCAGCTTTGTCAAGGATCGAGCTCCGTGACAGCATGGAAGATAGGTACCGCGGCGGATCAATGTCGAAGGCTGTCGGGAAGAGAGCTGTGCGCGAGGGCAGGATAGCAGCAAGGGCTGGCATCACCTGAGCGGTCAGTGCGTCGTCTGGATCAACAGTCCGACTGGTTGAGGTGTTCCGGCCGCGAGTGGGCGTTGCTGTTACAGTACCGTCGACCGAGACGCCAGTGCCCGTGAAAGCCGAAGCTTGTGGGTACTCGAAGTCATCGTCACCAAACCCGTCGTACATGTAATCATCGTCAGGAGCATAGCCCACGCCTCTCGCCATCGTGCCACCGCCATGTCCGCGACCACGATGGTGATGAGCTCCGTAGATTGATCGATTGCGTGGCTGTGGTGCTGGAAGCTGCTTGCGTGATGTCGTCTCCACTGGCTTGTTGTGTTTGGCGCGATTATCATAGCCGGTCAGTATGAGCCAAACCAGCGCCAAGCGCCCAGCATCGCAGTGCCACGTGAAATGCAGGCCTTTCTCGGTAGTCGCGCCGTACTCGAAGTTGTCGGTGCCCAATGTCACCCCACAACCCATGCATGTCTTCGACTGACAGGTCTCGCATGTAAGCAGAAAGCTAAGGGAGCCTTCGCAGCTTCCATCGAACAGACTGTCGAACTGCGCGACAAGCTTCTTCTCGTCTAAGCTCCGTGCGCCGTGACACCGTCTACAATTCATCTCTGCGATCGGCCTGGCGAATTGACGCACTACGATTGCATCGTCACTGCGATCGACTGCGTCGGCGGTCACATACGTCAGCGGGGGCCGTTCGAGCTTGGGCAGGCGCTTCCTCCGTTCAGCGTAAGCTTGCTGCAGTGCATCCGAGTGCGCGTTTGGATATTGAGGAGGTGGCTGGTTGGGATGAGATGGGAAGAGTGTTGGCCCACTCGAAGGACCAACATGGGGAGTTAGGAAGCTGGCTGCTTCGTTGAGTGCATTAGGATTCGCCGGCATCCAGTACTCCAGCGCGGGATTCGGTGGGACGTTGCTGGCTTTTTGCCCGAACGAGTTCAGCGCACCCCAGCTAGGACCGTTCGTAGTCGGGTAGGCGTCGGGAACTTGCTGGTGATTGTGTGTCTGAGGAGCGTGATCCGGCAGCTGATTGCCCTCGAAATCAGGGAACGGCATGTAATGGGAGTCCATGTCGATGTTTTCTGGTGGATGGGTCTTCTTGACCAGCCGTTCTTCGTGCTCGATTTGCTTCTGAAGTTCTCGTGCAGATCTCTCGTCGTGAGTAATGTAGTCTGGCGTGACCATTCCGGGGGTGGTGAGTGGCATGTCTTCGTTGGTAGCTAGTGGGTCGAAGAGCTTCAGCCTTTTGTTGCGCAGCGAGTCGAGATCCATGGCTGCGGTTCCCTGCGGTGGTTAGGTGGTGAGGTTATGGGGAGGGAGCAGGAGGCTGTGTCAGTGCGAGGCAGTCTGGCGCCCGGGCTGGAGATTGAGGTGAGGTTGTTTCGCTATGTTTCGCTGCGAGAGGCACGTGCGTGGAGGTGAAGTTGGAAGGTTGCAGTTGCAGCGCGGATGGCGGTGTTGAAGAAGGCTCACCCGACGCCTGCGAAAGAAGTGTCGTGGATATCTTACCCAGTGCTATGCAGTGTGAAGAGTGGTTGAGGTGCAGAGGTGCGGCACGAGTGGGTGACACGAGGCTATCCGAAGCGGCCACTCTGCCTTGGAAGGTTCTCATTCGAGGAGGCTCAGGCAGCACAGCACAGCTCGCTGTCTTGAAAGCGCACAGGCAGTGTCTGTTGAAGCACACCGCACGTCATATGTCTTCAGTATCATGTGATGACCGTGAGCAGTGTTGAGTGTCGTATGGAAGTGAATGTAAATGTAGTTAAAGGCAGCAAAGGAAGGACCGAAGTTGATCTGCACGTGCTCTCGGCAAAGTTCCGTCGTCTGCGGCAGCCAGGGCAGCTCGACCACGACAGCTCCAGTTGCCATTGCGCCTTTGGCTTATACAGCGGCACTGTACGAAGTCCTCCACTACGATGGCGTCTGGATATGGGTGAGACATCGACAGACCACCATGTGTGATACCTTTGCTAACTCCCCGTAGATTGACAGGCGGTATAACGAACCACTCCCCAATGGAAGACGACAGACTGACCACAGCCTCCCAGGCCCATCCCGCTGCTTCCCCTTCTGGCAGGAAGTGCTCGCCTGCTACGTCGTCAATACCAACTCGGAAGACGAGTCCGGCAAGAAGAAGTGCGCGCCCGTGCTAGAAGACTACTACGAGTGCGCCCACCCACCACCTTACACCCTCCATCATCCTCTGGACTAATAGCAACATCAGGTGCCTCCACCACAAGAAAGAAGCCGCCAAGGTCCTCGCCCTACAACACGCGTACAGACGGCGGGAAGCAGAGACATCACGAGACAATGCGCCAAGCGCGGGACAAATACGCAGTCTGGGGCTGTTAGATAAGTCGGCGGAGGAGCTGGCGGTGAACAAAGGAACTGTGCTGCCTACGCTAGAAGACAACATGGCGCGGCCGAAGGGGCAGAAGCCGATTGTGCATTGATGTAGAGATGAAAATTATACAAGCTGTAAACATATCACATGTTCGAGCAGCCGACCATATGTCATACGTTGTTTGAGCTACGTGCAGCAGTACGCTCCGTCTGTTAGGTGTACGCAAGACGTGGTCTGCATCTCGGGCGGGTAGATTGTCCCTCACAATGCATTCTATGGCGTGTTGAGAGCAATATGTGCTAAAGTCATACATCGTTAGGAGACAGGATCCATGATCTTGAAAGACACGTCCATCCCAGCTCCATCACCACCGCCCACGCCTCTCATCCGGCCCATAATACTCTCTCCGTCTCCCGCTCTCGTGACTACTCACATCATCCCTCCGATACTCCCTCTGACTCTTCTCATAACTTGGCGGCGTCCGCCTCTTCCTCCTCATCTCCCCCATCACAGCCGCAGCAATATACACCACGCCCACAACGCCCGCAACGACCGAATAAGCAATCACAGCACTCCTCCCCGCCCGCGCGAGCGCCAGCCCGAGCCCTCCGTTGACCATTCCCAGCAAAATGGCCGCTCGCCCGTGCCAGAGATGCAGGTAGGACCATAGCGTGCGGTGCCCGTACTTTTTGAACAGTTTATGATGCAGCCAGCCGAAGATCGGTTGTCCGACGAGGATGATCAGCAGAACTATCCCGATGATCGGGTGCGTGGAGCCGATTAGGCGCGCCTGCATCGCGAGGTAGACTCCCATGCCGAAGGCGGCGATGTAGATGGCGAATGCCAGGATTTGCAGGGCTGCGTGCACCCATATCAGCCCGGTGAAGTTGGCGACGCGGATCAGGATGCCGCCGATCGGGAAGAGTGCTACGAAGGCTAGGCAGGCGAGGACGCCGTGGGCGAGGACAAGGGTGTTCCAGTTGCTTGAGCCGCCGCCGGGGTAGGAGCTAGCTGCGCTATTGGCTTCGTAGCCGGCTGGACAGCCGTCGTCGCGCTTTTGCTTGAGCTTGTTGTTCTCCCTTGGTGGGCCGCTGCCGCGCCATCGGTGACCTCCGCCGGGGAAGCAGGACGCTGGCCAGGTTGGACGAGAAGCTGGTGGGCCGTCGGCGGAGTTCGGTGGCCATTGCGTTGGGCATGCGGTGCTGGATGTGGATGTGATCGGAGTGCATGTCGCTGGGATGGTGCCAGAGCCGGATTTCGAAGTAGTCGTGGCGTTCGATCCTGAAGCGAACGGGTTGACGTCGGCGCTGCCACCCGCTGCGCTTGACAGGTCAAACGTGAAAGACGAAGCGCTGTCGTGCATACCGATGTTCTCGCTCAAGTCGTCGGAATCGAGACTGGATCCAGACTTGATAGCCCAGATCCAGGTGGCGCTCGAGGACGAGAAGTCCATCGATCCGCCGCTCCAGCTATCACAGTTGCTGCATCGCACGTTCGCAGTCATGATACCGTTGCTCACTCCTGAGCCCTCCAGTACCTCGATATCTGCGCTCGTGTCGTGCAGAGGCATGACATTGCCTGTGCCGATTCTTGGCGAGACGGTGACGTTGGTGCCATCTGCAGAGGTATACATGACGAACATGTTGGATCCAGCCATTTGCGAGCCCTGTCCCAGAGCAACATATTGATTCGAGGTCGGACAGCTGAGTTGGAAGTAGATGTCGCCCTTGCCAGAGCTGGCGGTCTCGTCTGGTATACTGAGGGAGTAGCAGACATCAGACGAGGGGCACGATTGCACTATCTCGGCGTAGGCGGTTGGGGCTGATGAGTTGTTAGTCTAGAATACTTCTCGAGAAGGGAGAAATACATACCGAAGCCTAATGCCGCCGCCGCCACTACGACCGCCTTCATGAGAACAATAACCCAAGTCGAGGATCTAGGGCTGAAGTACACGAAATCAACCACACCAGCAAAACAATAGCGCAAAGACGAAAGAAGTGCGCACTAACGAACAACAATACCAAAAAAACAGAAAAGATGCACACCTACCTCTGCATTATACCTACTCGTAACCAGCCCTGTCCAAGATCCACAATCCCCATAGCCCAGCCAACTGCACAACCCACCAGCTTCGACTTAAGCCTGCCACCGCACGCGGCCTCGAATATAGCACCACCGCATCGCCCGCCAAACCTGCACAGTGAATGCCGCTCCACGAACAGGATCTCTGTGCGGAGAGCCGTCGAACGCATTCGCATCGCAAGTCTCGTCTAGCAAGATGTGCTGTCGCGTCAACGCTTGCTGCACGCGCGGCAGGACGAAAGGCCGAGGTGCCAACATTCTTCTGATGGGCATTAGGCGAAGGAGATGCATAGTCGAAGACATCAGAGTGCAGGCGACGAGCAGCCTTGTGAGCTTGAGTCAGGGAAATGCAGGAGGTGAGGTTGATGTGATTCGTTGAGTTTGCCGGAAATCGGGATATTTTTAGAGTTTAGTGCACGTGCGGCGAGATGCGGTCAAGGCGGATGCGGCGTTGATCTTCTTTGAAAACCTGACTTCGTGCCGTCTTTGTGGGAGTTGTTGATATGCGGTGAGACCTTGCTTTCAAGTGAGAGAGGACAAGCAGCGTGCAGAATCGATGTTTCAACTCAAACTTGATGCGTACCTGGGATATCTGCCGCCGGGGTATCTAACAAGACACAGCATTAACAAGATCAATACCATCCTGTTCCATTCCAGCCAGGACCATCTCTAGTAGATGCCGGGTATGATCCTCCACCTTACCTGCCGGCAGTACTCCTCCCAGTCCTTGCCATACTTGTGTCTGCACTTCTCCTCGTCTCTCCTCTCTCGGTGGACAAGAAGGACGGCGAAGTAGATCAGGTAGAAGTACGTGATCGGTATGGCCCAGCCCTTCATGCCTTCAGTGCTCACCAGTCTGGTGCCGGGGTAGAGGATCGAAGGCGTGAGCTTGTAGCCCGCAGCGAGTGTTGGCAGGCAGTAAGACCAAGACAGGATGAAATCACCAAGGTAGTTGATGTGGCGTGCCATGCCCCACCAGCCTGATGTGAGGAGGCGGGAGCCATTGGCGGTCTTGATGGATGTGAGTTTGGCATTGGACGGGTCGGATGGGTTGGAGCGGAAGCGATTCTTCTGGCTGTTGCTGGAGCGGAAGATGTAGTAGCCTGTGGCTTGGACAGCTAGGATGAGCAGGACGTAGGAGGGTCCAAGAGCGACCGGGTGCACTGAGAGGTATTTGGCTTGCAGGCTGTAGATGAACGGCACCCAGACAAGGTCGCCGAACGACAGCATGAAGCCGAAGCCGTCTCGAGTGATGTCCATGGTGGTGAGGATGGCCTCTTCCATGTAGAGGGCGTCAAAGACGTAGACTGACTGGGAGATGATTACCATGAGCATCGAGTCGGTGATGTAGCCGTAGCTCTTGTACTGCTTGGCGGCAAATGCGAGATCGAGCATGATCCAGCCCAGCATGCCTGGTCGCAGCTCCATGAATGCTTTGATGTCGACTTCGCCGAAAAATGGAACAACAACACGCGGGTTGAGCTCGCGTCCGATGAAGAAGTCGTAGAGAATGTTGCCAGTGTGGCCACCAGCTGCGAGTTCGCGCTTCTCCTTGTTGTGCGCTTTGACCGAGTATGACCTCAAGAACACCCACGCTGCCAGTGCGTAGGATACGATAACGTTGGCCGTAATAAGCTGGACGTAGTGCCGGTTGATGAAAGTCCAGACCTGGAAATCCGGGCCAGAGACCCAAGTGCCGGCAGCGCAGGTGATCATGATGGCGACTGCAGAGAAGAATGCTGAGAGTGACTGTCAGCTAACACGCAATCTAAGAATCGCATTATGCTTACCATTCATGCGATACTTCAGTCGCCCTCCAGTCGCGAGCTCAGTCCCCTCGACTTCATATGCGGGCAGCAAAGCCCACAGCGCCAGGCTCAGGCCGTACCACGCGACCGTCCCAAGTACTGCCTCGACGTTGAGCAAGCCTGTCCACCCCGGCCATCCCACCTCATGTTTCAGCGTATCCAATCCATGCTGCCATCCTGATTTCGTAGACAGTGTCGGAGCCGTGAATAGCTTGGCGGGAGACAGAATGACGGGTGCTGGGCAGCCAGAGACATCGTTGCACAGGAACGCGAATACGTATACGAGGGGTGGTAGGAGGAGGGTCAGGATGGTCGTGAGGATGCTGTTCCTTGTCAGCCAAGTATGCGATGTAATGCGAGTACAGCTGCACCCACGGTCCGCCAAACTCGAAGCCATGCTGCGCCAGATCGTCTGCTGCTGCCGCGACTTGATCTGCTGTCTTTCTCACGCTGGGCGCGCGCGCTGTTTTGGGTGCCATGTGGTCGGAGGTGTGTCGCGGGGTTTATGCGACTAAGACTCTGGAACAACGAAAGTGAAATAGATCGAAGAGAAGGTCATCTTAGAGATTAAAAATAAGACGCGTGCTTGTGATCGTACCACTGACGCCCTCGAATCGAATGCGGTCTAGCCTCTGGTGGGTCGTGCTGCTCGACTACAGCGACATGGTCCTCCGCGACTCTCTTTGACTTACCCATGGCAATGTAATTGAGAGCAGGGAGACGAGTCTAATGGAATGTACTCTATTTTACACGGAGATTGCAACGCCAACACGCCTGGCCTGGCGACAATTCCCGCCTTCTGTCTACCACGGCTGACTCTCTGCCTCTTCGCTCATCGTCTGCCACAACTCCAACAACAGGCCATACCCGTCTTCGGTCATTCGCCCAATTTTGAACACGTCTCCGCAGCAATCGGCCTTGATTCCACCACTGAGTTGGACACTCGTTTCCCTCTTCACAGGGCACTTGCAGACCACGTCCACGTGCGGATGTAGTCCTGAGTTGACGAATGGCTCATGAGGGAAAAGTAGGTCATGCTCAGCGTTCCTCATCGCAACGTACTCCTTCCTGATCCAGGGTGGTCTTGATCCGAGGCCACGACCACTAAAGGTGTACAGCGGGAGACAGTACATGCTTTGCTCAAACACCATCAGGACCACCAGCATCCTACGCTTCGAATATACTGGACCTTCGCATGTGTGGGTCAGTCTGACATCGTTGGGATCAGTGTTTGGTACCAGATTTGGTTGGTGGTAAGGCGTGCTGATGATATCGCCTTTCCTGAAGTGTGCTTTGGTTTTACCACTGAGCGCGCAGTTCGGGTTACGCACCGCACCACGGTATGTGGCCTGCGTCCCTTGGGATACCTGAGTTGGTGCACGACTCTGGACGTCATTCCCAGGTGCTATGCTTGGCATAGGCGCCTCAGATGGATTGTACGACACTGTTGACCCCAAGGTTACATTCGCCATTTCTGAGGTAGGAACCGAAGGGCCTGGCACCACTATCTGAGGTACTTTCGGAGCTCGTGGAGTACTGGTGGGTGTGTTTCTCGAGGAACCTTGAGAAGGCCCGCTCTGAAAACTGTTCTGCAGTGCAGCCCTCTTTTGCGAGTCGGCCCAAACACTGCCGGTTTGACCTGCTGGTTTGAACTGCTGTGGCGGCCTGGCTGCAGATGCAACGCTCAGCATTGAGCCCTTGGCTTGTCTTTTCTGGATCAGGTTTTTACCATCGTGGCCCATCTTGAAGAGGATCTGTGCTGGCTGTGCGTGGTGATTGGCGTGATTAGAGTCCGGGTTGTTCTTCGATGGTCGTTACTGGAAGGCTGCGTAGAAGTGTAGGCGGGCCATATCTGCGGATCAGCATGGCAATATGACTTGACCACCTCGACATTGTTTGAAGTGCGTCGAGGATTGTCTTGAATTCGATTAACATTCAAACAAAGGCTGCGAATACTCTCGTGAGATAACGTGGTGGAACTAAAAAAGGAAGACTTGATCTCTGATGAGACATGTTTGATCATTTCTCTGAAAAACAAAGGATTTTGAATAACCTTGCGAGATTAGGTCTGATGTCGAGAAGATATCAAAGTGCGGGACAGGCACGTCGACTGCCCTCTCAATCGACTTCCCAGGTACTCTTATCACCGCATACAACAAACATCACTTGGACTTTGGACGGCCTGTAAGCATTAACAGGAAACATGGATCGCCTTACCAAAAACATCCGTTGGACCTTGCGGTCAATGTACAAGGCACGACGCTCACCAGGACATCCAAAGTTGAGGCCGCATCCGATAGCAATTGCACACGCTTCCGTGGAGAATGGAGAAATACCAAAGAAGTCACTAGAGACCCAGAAGGTTTCTGTACCTACACTCGACTCAACGTCAACGAACGCCGCATATGCCACTTCGCAGAGCGAGGTCGACTCAGAGACGGCCCCAAGCTCCTTGTCACAGCTTGAAGCTGAGGACCAGAGAACACATTCGCCTCCGGCAGACAACGTTCAAAGCAGCCCATCTGAAGCTGACGACGTCGTTGCAATGGACGGTGACGAGCCAATGGGAATAGAAGACGCCGAAGAGCTTCGACGGCAGGCTTACGTAACGTTCGATGTCGAAGAGGATAAGGACTACACTGCAGGACCGGCACGTATGGTAGTCGCAACTGACGGCGTGTTCGATTGCGTTGCGCTTTTGATGACCATGGCGCTCTCAGCTGCGGTGAAGAGCTCGGTGACTGCACAGCGAGCCTACACCAAGGTCGAGGCGGAGGTGGAGGCAGAAACAAAGACTCTCAAACAGTTGGAAAGGAAAATTCGCCATGAGCTATGCAACCACAATTTGCGGATCGGTTTGCTGGTCGAGGACGAGGGTGCCGGGCAGAAAGAGGCTTTGAAGAAAGAAGTAGAGACTCTCAACTTGATGAAGGAGGACACGGAGGCTAAGCGTCGAATCCTCGCGTTCCAAGTGGAGGAAAAAGTGCGATACCTGAGGGAGCGCCAGACTGCTTTGAACGCACTGTTGGAAGAAGCCTTCATCGAGGCCAATCTGATGGAAACGCAAACCAAAGAGTTCTTCCAGTCACCGAAAGAGGTGAATCCCCAAGCAGAGTATCAGAAGTTCTGTGTCGAGCTTAGGCAGTTCCAAGGATACGGCGAATATGAAGAGGCTGAGGTCGCTCCTTTGGACGACACTGAATACAAGTACGAGGCGCCACCACTCAGCGCCGAACAACAAGCACAAAGAGATCTACAGGATATGTACTGGGAAGCCCAGCAACGGTTTGCAACTGCTCAGTACAACTTCGACGACCGCGAGCAGCAGCGCTGGGACGAACTTCAGATGAACTGCGATGCTGCAGATCGCGGCGAGGACACTAGAGACGATTCACCGGAAGACTTCGATCTTCGCTGGGTGCAAAAGACCCACGATCTGACGCACGAGCTGGCCGAAGCCGAAGAAGCTTTCACAGCAGCAAAGCAAGCCTGCGTAGATGCTGGCGTAGACATCTGCGACGACGACCGCATGTCTGGCTTTGTTGACGACACTGCAGACGGCTACCGACTGAGCTTCGAGCAGGAGCAGATTGCTTCGGTGCCGTCGCCCAAGATCAGGACGTGGCTTAGCAGCGTCGACGAGCTGGTCTCGCCGGGCTTTGATGACCCTACTAAACAGCAGCCGGATGACTAGCAGGCGGAAGAGGTCGACATTTCGGATAGCGTGAGCCTAGTTGAGGAAGGAGACAGTCGCAAGCGAATTGAGAAGTGGCGGAGTATTTGCGGGTGGTGAGGATGGCCACCAGCTGCCAAACGAGCAGTTTAGTCTCCCTGTACAAGTTGTATACTTTCGAATGGCTGACTCTGAGCATTTGCATTGTGCGGTGTTTCCAACAGATCTGGCTTGCTGTTCTTGGCCTGTACGAGCTGCGGTCCAAAGTTCCTTTCCCTATGTGCAGCAACAGCATGCTAACCAGACTATCCGTAGTATACTGAATATCACGACGCTGCCCATCCGCCGCGGAATGGACGGCTTGGATCACATCGTCACCGAAGCTACAAACGAAGAGAAAATAAGTCAAGACATTTGAATCTGCTACCTGAGCCTGCATCAGACATTCCATCTGGCTCTACCGCGCAATCTTCGCTATGTGGTCATATCGCTGTGTCTTGGCCTTCTCATGCAACTCATGCCACAGCCCGACGAGGTGCATAAGACTCTTCTCCGTGACTCTCCCGCACCGAGATATGTTCTCTTCGCATCTCACGGGGATCGCGCCGGTGATGTGGATGGTTTGGTCGAGTCGAATTCCTTCCGGCTAGTAGCTTCGACAGGCTGATACCTGCCTTGGTTCTGGAAGTCGCGGTCCTTCACGTTCTTCACTGATACGTATTCAGGTTGCAAATTGTCCGCCCTCGACGAGACCCCTCTTTTGTCCCATGTGTATAGCGGCACGCAGAAGAGGATTTCTTCGTAGATCCAGAGCACCACTACCATTCGCCGTTTCGAGAATACTGGTCCGTACTTGGTTTTTACCAAGTCACTGGCATTGGGGTCCACGTGGGGATTCATATTTGGCTGATGGAAAGGAATCGCGATGATCTCTCCAAGCTTGTAATCCTCTTTTGTCAAGCCAGACTTCGCGCATACGCCGCTGTCTATCCTGCGACCAGCGCGGGTGATCGTGGTCACTTGGCTTTTTCCGGACGCGGGAGACTTGGTCATCTGTGAGGGTGAGGGAGCAACGGAAGGATCCCAGGTTTTGGTTTTGTTGGCAAACGGCCCCTGGACATTCATCTGGCTGAGGTTTGAGCCCAACTGCTGCACTTGGCTGGGTCGACTCGCTCCCTGTTGGCCTTGATGGCTGACAGTGAGCCTGGGGCCTTGGCAAATTGCATTGCTCAGTCCTCTAATCACGAAAGTGGTATCTCCGCCATAGGCCCATGCCACTCGAACAGGCTGCGGAGGGCCAGCATTGCTTGGTATGTTCGTTGGAGATGCAGGTACGATTGAGATCACTGAATGCGCAGGTCTTCGAACTGGTGCCATGTCGTGTGGGTGCGGAGGCGAGAGCTCAGACCAGCTGATATGAGGTATATTCGTGTGCGATGCTGTCAATTTTTGCGAAGGTGAGAAGCGCTGTCGTGGTTCCAGTAGGCACAGAGTGCTGCGAAAGGAATATGAGCTCTCCTCGGAAGGTCTTCGACTGCCATATTCGATGAGACCAGATCAAAGACTGACATTGGTAGATCCGAAACATGATCTTAGTACGAGAACGAGTACTGAAAGACAAAGCATTGCCCATACGACGTGAGATTATGATCGAGTCTTACAGACAAAGGGATTCATCTCACCCCGTTGAAGTTCCTTATGTCTTCCAGGCAGGACAAAGAAACCCGGAAGACCAGCTACTCACTCCAACCGCCAGTTTCAATATAACTGGAGAAAGTATCTGCGGCGGCCTCCTCATAGAAAGCATTCGACTTGCTTCTGTGCTCAGTCTATTCGCGGTTGAACTATCTCCAAACCATCAAACACGCATTACCATGCAACGCCTCACCACACGATTACGCCGCAGGCTCGGTGTTGTTAACCCCCGAAAACCTCATGCTTCCAAGCAGGCCCCAAAAGGCTTCATCAATATCAAAGATGCGAAGACTTCACAAGCGGTGCTACAGATTCTCAGCCAAAAGACTGCCCGTACATCAGGTTTGCTTACGGGGGTGTCCAGCACATGCACTGGAGATCATCTGAGTCCCGCTCAAGCAAGCGGCAGCAATAGCCCAGAAGACGAGAGCAGCACAGAGGTGCCTGACGAGGTTGCGTCAAGTGACGAGAACACTGTAACTGCTACCCCCACTGGCGACGCAGAGCCCGACACCAATCCGACAGTCGACCAGAGTGATGGTGGCAGCCAGACAGCGATCTCTGAGCCAATGCAGGCTACTCCAGCACTATCACCAGAGCAGGCACAAGCACTCCGCAATCAGCAGCATTGGGAGTTCCCCACCGAAGAAGAAACAGACTACACGCAAGGACCTGCACGGATGGCGTTCGCAACAGACGGGCTACAGGAGTGCGCGGCGGTGTTGATGACGCTGCCCTTGTCGCAAAAGCCTCAAATCGCTCTGCAGGCACAGCGCGAGTTCATCGTTGAGGACAAGAAAGCACTCAGGAGGCAGCAAGCTTTGGGAAGACTCCTCTCTGCCATCAATGCTCAAATCTCGAGACGACACATCAAACAGTGCGACGACGATCTGACTGGGGACGGAATGCTCGCCCTGATCCAGGAGCTAGCCATTCTGGACCAGATGGTCGAGGAGACCAAGCGTCAGCAACACGAACTCAAAGTTGACGTCGAGTGCAAGATTGAGAACACAAGGAGGATCTACGAGGACGCCATTGCCGGATTCGAGGAGGTCTATGTGGCTGCTGGACTCATAGAGCCCATCGATCACGACATTGACCTGCCCTATGAAGAAGTCGATCTGCAAGACGAGTACCAGAAATTCTGCGAAAAGCAGAACGAGGTGGACGAGGCTTTCCCCGTGCCGGCTGCTCCTCTTGACACCGGTGCTAAGTGCATGATGGCTCCATATGTGCCAATGACCGAGGAAGAGCAGAAAGTCCACCAACTGACGCGGGAATACTGGGCATGTGAAACTTTTCTCGAGCACGCGCAGAGACGCTTCGACCGTCGCGATGAAGACCGAGCGCAAGAGCTGCAGTTCAACCTCGATGCTCTCTCGCGCGGAGAGCCGACCACTGACGCTTCACAAGATGGATTCGACGTCCGTTGGGTCAAGCAGATGCAGGAGATTACGCGGGATCTGATCGACGCTGAGGCTGCACTGGAAGCGGCCAAATCTGCTGCTGAAGTAGCTGGTACTGATGTCGACTTGACGAACGATGGGTGCTCGCCTTGGGCAAGCCCTGTTGAAGACGGCTACCGTCTGAGTATGGAACAGGAGCTCATCGATTCTGTGCCTTCGCCTAAGATCAAGAACTGGGTCACAGACATCCCGGATCTTGCCTCCCCAAGCTATAATGAGCGGTTCGATGTGCCTGATCAGTGGGAAGCGGAGGACGTTGACATCTCCGGCAGTGTTAGTTTGGTTGCGGAAGGCGGTGATCGAAAGCGTATCCAGAAATGGCGGCAGATCTGTGGGTTGTAAGTGCTAAATCAGTGTATAGTGGTGGTCAGCACGCAGTGTTCTCGAGTGTACACCCTCGTGACAACATCCAGAGCCTACTCCTGTACCTTCTTATTCAGCCATAGCACACAACTATCACATGTTAGCTCACGCTCAGCCCAGTATTTTGAAACCTTATGCACGCACCGCGAGACCTTTAGCTAAGCGGTCGAGACTCTCTCGATACGAAAAGGTCGTCTGATCGATGTAAACGTAGACGAACTGTGTTGCACAGTATGCAAGCCACCAATATACCGACGGCGACCGCCGTGAAATGCCAAAGAAGGTGGAGGCGGGGTGAAATCCGTTGAACAGACAAAATCTACACCGTAACGCATTCTTTCACCCACTCACGTAGAGGTATTCGGAGTCCGCAGAGCCTCTCGTCACGCCTGGTAGGGAGCGAAACAAGTGCTGGATTGGCCGGTGCATCTGGTATGCTCAGCTTTCGTACCACGTTAGAAGTCCAGTGGCTTGCGTCTTGCGGTCCAGGACTATTGGCACTGTAGTATAAGTATTCGCACTGCGACACTGATAGTTTGCCATTTCAAACCAGACGACTATCTCGCAGGGCCTTCATCTCGCTCAGACACTCATCACCTAGCCCACCAAATACCATTCAAGGCCACTTACCTCAACCTCACAAAATGCAACTCCTTCCCCTCGCCCTCACCGCCGCCACCCTCCTCACCCACGCTCTCGCCAACCCCCTCGCCGCCGCAGCCCCGGCCTACAAATGGTCCGTCACCAAATGGTCCTTCACCCGCGGCCAAGCCGCCTACGACTACTCCTTCACCATCTCCGGCGCCGCCCACGGCGCGATCCCCGCCTTCAAAGCCTCCTGCACTGGCACTCAAACTGGCGGCTTTCGCGACTGCACCATCCTCTCCGACAACCCGGTACCGCCGACGGTTTCTGCGAATGTGAATATTGTGCAGGATCCGGAGAACCCGAATGATAATATCCCGAGGGTGTTTGTGAGGGTGGAGTTTGTGGATGATGAGGATTGTCGGTATAATGATGCTGGGAACCACTATGTTTCGCTTGCTCCGAAGAGGTTTAAGATCGATGCTAAGAAGTCCACGGCGATTTGCTAGAGTCGTGGTGGTGGTCCGGGGTCGAGTGGGCGAACAGGAGCTGTGGCGGGCATTGCTAGGAGCTGGGTGTATCCTCCTGGAGGATCATAAAAGCGTTTCGAGATGAACGAGAGTGAAGTGTTTCGTAAGGGAGCCATTGCAAGAAGGGGGCTCACGGACTCCTTCTTCCACCTTACCTTGGCAAATGTCTTTACCTATCTTCCGTACTTCTGAGTAAACAATGCCGTGCTGGAGGCTATGGTGCTGCCGGATGACGTTCTTGTATCGAGCGGTCTAGAACGCAGTAAGAAACACGACATCATCGTCTCTGCGACCAGCAGATATTTGATGCGCGCAGTCGTGACAGTAAAACAGTGCACCCAGGATCTTTGTAGCGCAGCGAAGTGGAGGAACCGATAGCAAGGGTAGCTCTGACCGACCGTTCTCTCCGCAGTCCAGCGGATTTTGTAGGGCAGAGAGCTCGCATGTGGCGGTCTGCGGGCAGAAGAAGTGTGGAGTTTGCACAGCCAAGTGGGTTTCTGCTCGTGACACCCTCAGCGGCAGCCCTACCGAAGTCTGCCGGTACATTCACATGCCACCAGGAGGATTTCACGTGCAGGAGCCGCGGTGATTCGTTGAGGTGTGGGCGAAGGGTTTGTGCTATTAGGTCAGCCTTTGTCGATTGTTCCGATGCATTGTTCGTGCCAGCGCATGTCACGGCGAAGTGATTCGTGATAAGACGGGACGGCGTGTCGGCAGCGTCGCCCTCGCCATGTCATCAGTCTTGAACGTGAACCGGGGCAAGCATGCCTGTCTGCCGCAGTAGTGGGGACAACACTGCCTGACCATTTCTTCCGGGTGCCGCAATTGCCTGTACGGCGTATATGATGAGGTTGTGGTCATTCGTGAAGGCTGTATCACCTCGCCGTATCTCCTGATGATCTCTGCCTGATCGTCTGGAGGCATCGTGTTAGTCGTCTACCAACCAACACCACGCGCCGGCCCTGGAGTCTGTGCAGGTTTCAGAAAACCGCCCGCCGTCGTCACCGGTCAGACCCCAATCAGCACATCTCCATCGTTGCTCTCCCTCTCGACGCACACCTCACTGTACTCTACACGACCGAACGACCAGACGATTGTTGTAATCCTACACCGCAGCATCGAGTGTCATCAGCGCGCCAAGTCGGCGTGAGAGAAGCGACTGGTCGGCTCACGCTTGACCGTTGACCTCGACCCTGGACACTTTGTTGGCTTGTTTCGTCAGCCCAAGCACTCGTGATCCGCCATTTGATCCCTCGAGATCCCTCTCGCCGCCGCCGCACTCGATTCCTGCTCAAGCGATCTGGATACATCACCGCCTGTACGGAGGAACTGCTGCCCCGAGCCAGCGGCTACCTGCAAAACACCACCTTGACCCCAGTACCGCACTGCAACACCAAAACAGCAAGCGTCTCGATTGGAGACACAAGCCGACGTCGTACTCTACCAAATCTGCCGTGCTGTAGGAGGTACAGCTTTCAGCCAGCACATTGCGGCCCCAAATTACGCAAGCGGACCAGGCAGGATCACAGCAGCAAGTTACAGCGCCGGGTCATCCAGCTCAGCGTATACCGCTTCGACCGACTGCACACACATCTACACCGTACCTTTCCCTAGGCACACTTCGCAGGCTGTCAAGAAGGCGCTCCAGCACCTTCTCTGACAGCCTCGTGCCTGCTTGAGATCTGCCCACGGTGGCAGACCACAACCCATACCTCCAACAACCTCCCCAGGACCGCTCCAACATGGCCTCGCCGGCTCCTTTACTGCGGCCGCCCATTCCGGGTGGAGGGAGGTCGCAGATGGGTAGTAAGATGCCAAAGCTAGGCTTAGCCATACCCGCGTCGCCCAACCAAAGACCGGTGAACAGCTCGGCCGCACCTCCAGTAGCGGAGAACGCGGCATTACCACCTCTGGCCATACCGAACAGACAACCTCCACAACTGCGCCTCGCGACGCCGTCAGGCACGAACCAGACACCACATGAGAATACACAGGCAAAGAGAAAAGGGCTGTCATTGGTCATGCCAGGGAGCGGAGGGAGCAGTGGAGACGACTCAGCGCTCAGCGGAGCACCGAGTTTCGCCGCCAGCAGCCAGCAGGGTGGGTCAATATCGACAACATCCTCAACATCAGCGACTTTGAATTTCAACGACATCATCGGGCGAGCTAATGATACCGGGTCCGCTGCGTCGTCGACGAGCATTGGAGCGCCGGGCATGGCAAGGGAGAACAGCAATCAGGGTATAGAGATAGACCTGGAGCGGTTGAGTCTGGAGAAGGGCGCTCCGTTGGACGTGGAGGATTTGGATGACAATGGATGGAAGGCTGCGAAGAAGGAGGGTAAGATCATCGAGCTTGGCAGCTTGGGAGAGGGGGCTGGAGGTGCCGTGACGAAGTGCATGCTGAAAGGCGGCAAGACTGTCTTTGCGCTAAAGGTATGCGTTGCTGCTGAAAGACTCGGCAAGTGGACGCACAACTGACGGCCATCAGATCATCACTACCGACCCCAACCCAGACGTCAAGAAGCAAATCGTCCGAGAACTTTCCTTCAACAAATCCTGCGCCAGTGATCACATTTGTGAATATTACGGCGCTTTCATGGATGACACCGCTGGCACCATCGGCATCAGCATGGAGTTCTGCGAAGGCGGCTCCCTCGACTCCATCTACCGCGAGATTAGGGAGCAAGGTGGCCGCATTGGCGAGAAAGTGCTCGGTAAGGTCGCGGAAGGTGTTCTCAATGGCCTGACATACTTACATGGCCGCCGCATCATCCATCGCGACATCAAGCCCAGCAACATCCTGCTTACTCGAGGCGGCAGTGTCAAGCTCTGCGATTTTGGCGTGAGTGGAGAGTTTGGCACGAAGGGTGACGCGAACACTTTCATCGGGACGTCGTACTATATGGCTCCGGAGCGAATAACAGGGCAGTCGTACACCATCACGTCGGATGTGTGGTCACTGGGCGTGACGCTGCTGGAGGTGGCGCAGAACAGATTCCCATTCCCTGCTGATGGGACGGAGATGAATCCGAGAGCTGGACTGATCGACTTGCTCACGTACATTGTGCGGCAACCGATACCTAAGCTCAAGGACGAGCCGGACAAGAAGCTCAAGTGGAGTGATATGTTCAAGTACTTTATTGAGTGCTGGTGAGTCTCGACGAAACTGTCTGTTGAAGGATAGCAAGCTGACTTGTTCGGGTAGTCTGGAGAAAGAGCCCAGCCGCCGTGCAACACCATGGCGCATGATGGAGCACCCCTGGATGCGGGAGATGATGTCGAAGAAGATCGATCTGCCTCGGTTCTTGAAGACTGTATGGGCCTGGGAGGAGAAGGAAGCATAGGAGCCCACCAACTCATGGACGGGCAGCAAGTAGTTGACTTGGCAACACATTTGGCTGCGCTTGGAAATCGACAGAGTGGATTTGGAAATGTTGGAAGAATGCATAGCGATGCCTGCATAGCCAACAGCTTGCAGCGGGGAGGAACACAAAGATACCACGGTAATGGCCACGGCTCCGTGCCATGGCGGAGGCGCACTGTACGTCCACGGATACCACCACATTGAAAGCTCAATCTACGTAGATAGCAAAGGGAACCGCTACACGCACAATCGAAGAACAATACATCCGCTACCGACCAGTCCAGACCTAATTCCAGAACCCACCACTATCACCCCCCTTCTGCATCTCCCTCACCTTAAACCCCGCCTCCTTCATCTCCTTCACCGCCTCCGGCCCCCTCGTCGCAATCTGCGAACTCAGCCGCCACGGCACATCAAGCATGTCCATCACAATCTCCACCACCTGCACCTTGCTGGGCTTCACCACACTCTCCTTCTTCAACACCTCCTCCAACTCCGCTTTCGTCTCCGCCCGGTGGAAACACTTCTGCGCCTCGGCCTCGGGCATGTTGAAGAACGGCAGCATGTGCTTGTAGTTGAAGGGCACGATGTCGTTGTAGCTCTGTCGCGCGCCGTGGATTACTCGCTCGATGGTGTAGCCCGCGTTGTTGATCAAGAAGATGATGGGGCAGAGGTTCTGCTTGACCATGTTGCCTACTTCTTGCACCGTGAGCATGAGACTGCCGTCACCGGTTACGAGCAACGTCCGGCCGCGCGGCGCGCCTTTGGTTGCCGCGAGGTCCGCGAGCGCGAGATCTGCTCCAAAGGCGGAAGGGGTGGCGTAGCCGATGCTCCCGTAGTACGTCTGCGTGATCCAGGTGGTGTTGGCGGGGAACTGGGCGTCTGGCAGGCCAAAGGCGGCCGTGCCGGTTTCGCCGTAGACGACGTCGTGGGGCTGCATGAAGGAGGCGAGGCGGTGCCAGATCCAGGATTGGGTGATCAGTTCGGAGTCGCGGTCGTCTTCGAGGGGGCGCTCGGGGAGAGTGTGGCGGGGGTTTTTGGTTTGGGTGATGGTGTAGGAGGGGGCGAGGGAGGTGAGGGAGGCGATGGTGGCTTTGAGGGGGACTTTGGAGGTGGTTTTCCAGCCTGGCATCGAGACGTCGTGGGTGTTGACGTAGGCTGCGTTGGTGGGGAGCTTGCGGGTGAAGCCGCCGCTGTTGGTGTCGGAGGGGAGGGTTCCTAGGACGAGCACGAAGTCGTGTTTGGCGAAGACGTCTTCGATTCCTGGTCGTGATGGTCCGCCGTTGTACAGGTCGACGTAGTTTTCGTGCGTTTCGTCAATGATTGTCTTGCCCATGTTGCTGGTGTAAGTCGGAAGACCCAGCACGTCGACCAGCTTTCTCGCCTCCTCGACTGCTTGATGTCGTTGAACGAGACAGTCCACGAACAGAGCTGGACTTTTGCTTGATGCGAGAGTTTCCAAGATCTTCCGAGCAGCGTCCCTCACAGCATTCTCATCGGCCTCCGGCTTCAAATCCAATGGCATCTCCAAGGCCTTCGCCGGTACTTGCTGGTCGACCAAATCTATTGGAACGAAGATGCACACAGGTCCAGACTTGACGAAGCACTCTCGCAAAACCCGGTCGATCTCCTCAGCTGCACCTTCTGCGGTCTGAATCTCTGCTGCAGCAACCCGAAAGTCCTTCGCTGCTTTGTTGAACATCTGGTGGTCTGGGCTGAAGCCAATGGAATGGTGGATCATCATGCGGTTCTGCTGCATCTTGAGGGATGTCTGGCCGACGACGTGGATGACCTTGACTTGCTCCGTCATGGCTCCAGCAATGCCGTTGAGTGCTGAGAGCTCGCCGACGCCGTGGGTTGTGACGAGGCATCCGGCTCCGTTCTTGACTCGGGCATAGCCATCTGCTGCGTACTGTTGTAGACCTGTAGCGTTAGCGAAGCTCTCGGTCTCAAGGGGAATGGTTGCAAGCAGCTTACGGCAGCGTTCAGCTCGTTGGTGTTGCCGACCCAGTCCAAGCCATCAACATTGTAGATGTGATCAAGCAGAGTCAAATTGAAGTCGCCCGGAACTCCGAAGATATGGTTCACCCCGACTTGATGGATTCGTTCCCAGAGATATCGTCCAAGAGCGATGTTCAAACCATGGCCGTTGGCAGCAGCGCCATTGCTGGTCGCCATACTGGTCGTCGTGGTAAGCTAGTTGTAGGCGGAGACCGATAAAGTGATTCCAGGCTTTGAACTACTGTTGCTTGGTGAGGAGGATGTGGTGTAACCCTGCAAGTGTACACCGACTTCATCAAGCACTCTAAAAGACGGCTGCTGTGATGAGTCTGAGTAGGCTGACACTCGCAATCGCGAGCTGCTATGCCTCTTTCCTTACGAACTTTACGTGGAGCTACCTCTACGTCCTGTCGGACCTCATTCTTGCGCGAGCAACGCCGAGGTTGCGATTTCCAAAGCCGCTGCGGCTTTCGACGGCTTTGAACTGAACAACAACCGTTGACACATGAACGGAGCATCAAGTTACGGCGGAACGAGAACAGCTGGACGTGAGCGGTATTTGGTGAGGCTCAGATCCCGTGCTTCTCGTTCCGATTGTCTGGCCGCGATCTAAGTTCTTCATCTAACCTCGCTTGCCAGCAGAGCCCTGATGGGGGAGGACACAATGCGAAGGGCAACACTCTGAAGGGTGGCTCATCCTTTTCAAGTCGTCTGTAGATTCAGCATTGAAGGTAATCCCAAGCTTTGTAGGAGTTGAGCAGCAATCGCGTTGAGGTCTGCTGGGGACGAGGCCATTGACTGCCTGGCATACCTTGTGCTTGCCGAGGCAAGGTTGGTAAAGAGGAGTACCATAAGTATCAATTGAGTACGTTCAACAAGCTGTAAATGTTGTGAGAAACAAGATCAGGCCATCAACTCATATCAGCATCCCTTCGACAAAACAAATTACGACAATGTCCGTCTACATCTACGTCTCCTACCCGCGCAAAGAAGGCGCCACCTTCAACGTACCTCCCTCTTCCCTCTACTTGCCCCAACCGCAGCTAACCATGCCCTGCAGATGGACTACTACCTCACCACCCACATGAAGATAGTCGACACCCACTGGCGTCCCTACGGCATGAAATCCTGGTCCGTCGTCGAATTTCCACCCAACGACCCCTCCGGCATGCACGTCCAAGCCATCATGCTCTGGGACAGCGTCGAGGCGTTCGAGAAAGCCATTGCGGCGAACATCCCGGAAGTGATGGAGGATCTGCAGTACTATTCGAGCGAGCCGCCGGTGAGGTGGTATGGGAACGTTGCGAAGACTAGTGGGGAGGGGATTTAGGGGCTGGTCGGCTTCTAGGTCGTGCGGCGTATCGTGGTAGGAAGCAAAAAGATTCAAACCACGAGCTTGTTCTCAAATTTCGACTTCATTGAACGGTACGTCTCAGCAGAAGAACAGCGCAGCCGGACAACGTTCGAGGTATGCTCGGCAGGACGAATGCAGAGGCACACGACACAAGGGACTGCGAACACATCAACAAAGGTCTTTCATTTGATCAATTGTCGAATACCGAAACGAGTAGCAGTGCTGGATAGTACTCGTGTCACCACCCATCACCGCCAAGCAGCTCCAACGCTTCCCAAGCCTTCGAGCACCTTTCCGCATCAAAGAAGGAAGCTGTGGGTATACCATGACCCATCGCTCCATGTTCCAATCTTGCCATTCGTCCAGTCGATGCATGCAGTCATCAAACTTTTCTCGACATAATGTCAACGCCGAAATTACCCATGCTGATGAGCCGTAGCCCTGTCCCATAGTACTCCGTGGAGTTCGTGGAGTATCGTCACGCGAAAACCAATCATGCCGCCCGCCGCCCGCCAGTCTGCCATGCCCACCGCAACCAGTCTAACGTATATACGTACCTTGATGTCCTGCGCCATTACACTGTACAGCACCGAAAGAGTCTGAAGTTAGTGAGTATACAGATCAGGGATGTTCGGCTGGCTTGTGCGAGCCGCCTTCCTCGTTGACCGGCGAAGGCGAGCGCACAACGCCAGACCTCATCGCTTCCCGCTGGGGCTGCGAGTCGGTCCCCGTATCCGCGCCCAACGCCGACGAGATCTGCGCCTGCGGCACCGCTTGGCGAGGTGACAACGACAGCGAGGACTGCAGATCAGACTGCTCGCGCTGCTGCTGTTGACGGCGGCGACTTTCATCTTCACTGCTGGGCGGGCTCTCCTCCACGATGGAGATCCCACGGCGTAAGCTGCTGCTTTCCATGCTCTCTCTGCGAAGCCTATCCGCCTTGTCCTTGAGCACCTTGGCTTCTTCTGCTGCGCGCTGGGCTCTGACTTGCTTGCGCCACATGCCTGCGTAACGGCCTTTCATGGCCAGTAACTCCATGTGGGTGCCACGCTCTGCGACGCGGCCTTCGTGGAGGACGAGGATTTGGTCGCACATGGTGATTGTACTCAGGCGGTGAGCGATTATGAGCATCGTGCGGCCGCGTCCGAGTGTTGTTAGCGCTTCCTGGATGTGCTCCTCGGTCTCGGTGTCAAGCGCAGCGGTTGCTTCGTCCAGCAGGATGATCCTGGGATCTTTGATGATGGTACGTGCGATCGCCACTCTCTGCTTCTCGCCGCCAGAAAGCCGCAGACCGCGCTCTCCAACCTTGGTGTCATACCCATCTGGAAAGCCAATTATCTTGTCGTGAATGCTGGCAGCCTTGCAGGCTGCGTAGACTTCCTCGTCTGTCGCACTTTGCCTGGCGTATTTCAAATTATACATTAGAGTCTCATTGAAGAGAACCGTATCCTGCGGAACGACACCGATGTGCCGTCTTAGGCTGTCGATGGTCACGCCTTCCACGTCGCGCCCATCCAGCTGCATGCTTCCGGACTCAGCATTGTAGAAACGGAACAGCAACCGGAAGACTGTTGATTTGCCGCCACCGGACTCGCCAACAAGCGCGGTCGTTGTGCCAGGCTTGCATCGGAAGGTCAGACCTTGCAGAGCAGGCTTCCGGTTGTCGTATGAGAAACGCACGTCGTTATAGCGAATTTCTCCTTCACAAGTCGGCATCTCCTCTGCATCGGGTCTGTCCACCACCGTCGGCTTCTCCTTGAACAGCTCCAGCATCCTCTCACTGTTGATCATGTTGTTCTGGATCATGCGATAGAACGTCCCGAAGAAGTTGAGTGGTCCTTGAAGCTGGCTCATGTACGACAGGAGCGTCACAAATCTGCCCACCTCCAGCTTCTTCGTCGTTACTTGGTAAGCGGCGATGAAGCACATGACGATCAAGCCCATCATGAAGACTAGATTCTGGATGGTATTCATCAAGGCCAGCGAAAATGTGACGCCGTACTCGGCCTTTTGGTATTTCATCACGGCGTCTCGGTACCTGTTGAATTCGTATGCTTCGGCGTTGAAGTACTTGACCGTTTCGTAGGACATCATCGAGTCGTTTTTCACAGCATCTTCCTCCCGGCTCGCGTTAGTAGCCTGTCGACGGATGTCTGCACGCCACGCAGCCATGCGGATGGTGATGTAAATGTACCAAAAGGTGATGATTCCAATGACGAGGGCATAATAGGCATCGAAAGCGGCCAGGAAGTACACCACTGCCACCGCAAGATCGACCAGCATCGGCAGCACATTAAACGTGATGGACTCCAAGAACGTATTAAGAGAAGCACCCTTGCCGAGAGCTGATAGCACCTCCCCAGTCTTCTTTCCGAGATGGAACTCCAGGCTCAGCATGTGGACATGCTCGAATGCCGCAACGGAGATCTCGCGGTACGAGTATTGCTCGATTGGGATCCACAGCACTTGTCGTGCTGCACCGAGAAGGCCGTTGCCGCCTTGAAAGATGCGGAGCACAATGTAGAACGTGATCAGCCCCCATGGCATATAGGATGCATGCGTCTCATCGCCAGCCAGAGCGGTCGTGATGGCGCCGGTCTGGACCGGTACTAAGACCTGAACGCCGCGCTGAATAATGACGATGATGATGCAGAGCACAAACTTGAACTGCAGCACTTTGTCCTTCGAAGGCCAGATGTACGGTAAAAAGACAGCGTAGGCGCGGATGTACTCCCACCAGCTGCGTGAAGGAGTCTCCTTTGGCTTCTCCCAGCCTGCAGGCGCTTCTGAAGGGCCTTTAGGCTTGCCATTCGTGCCGTAACCGTTTGACGGTCCGGTCGCTGTCCCGTTGTGCTCGGCTCTGTCCTCTGCCAACAACCCTGTCTGCTCCTCTTGTGTGGCCTGCCTCATGCGGTAGTTGCGGAGATACACAAATAGCGTGTAGAAGCTTATCAAGCCGAGCAGAATGAAGATTCTGCCAAAGTCGAGTATGACCTCGGTAATCTCCCACTCCGTCATTCCATGCCGCAATCGTCCGCCATCAGGATCGCCAACAACGGATTCGTGGTGTGATGTGCTGTAGACCGCGATCGATGCTCCGAGAAGCAGAATCTCCATGACCGTGGCGACGGTCCATGTGAGGGCGTGGGCTGCATTTGGCGAATGCGTCGTATCGATGAGGGTGATGAGTAGCAGGGCGTAGACCATGAAAGAGCCGACTAGGTAGATCTGATAGGTCAGCTAGAAGGCCGTACATCATACAATTCATCGACCTACTGTCGGTGCCTGCCCGCACCACCACTCCTCCTCACGGGCATAGAGGGCATGTGCGATGACCACGACGATGTTGCCGAGTAAACTGAGCAGCACGCCGGCGGACAGCCATTTGAAGAGTAGCCTCCTGGGCCGCGAGAAGTCGAGGGCGTCTGCAGGATGGGTGTCTTTGAGGTTGTGGTTGTGAGAGGGGAGGGGCTTCCCGCCGGGGCCGAGTTGTTGAGATTCGTGAGTGAAGTCATTATCATTACGGGCAAAGGTGATGCTGCGAACGGTGAAGGCGATCAGGTAGAGGAAGAGTACGACCAATGGATAGGCGATCTGTTGGACCTGGAGGAACTTCTCGACCCCAGGGTTGGTGGTCTTCGTGCTGTGGAGGGGCATAGTGTCCGAGCCCGTTATGTCGTTGCCGTGGCCAGAACCTTCCAACGCTGCTCACCCCAGTAGCGACTGTGGCTTGAGAGATTAGGAGGGTGTTCGTGGTGGAAGCATGACCGGTTCGACGGCGGGGGAGGAGAGGGTCTCGGGGGTGTCGTTGTCCTAGAGGGAGAGTTGTGCAGTCAAGTTCGTGTCTGAAGATCGGTTCTAGAAGTGGCGTTCGGCTTCCGGGCCCACGCGCTAAGACACGCATCTAAGAGCAATCACATGCTGCGTGGGCAATAGGATGCGAGCCTCGAGTTCCACTACTTCACCTTACATACCACACCGCGAAGCCACGTCAAGCTGCCGCGATCGTCCTCAAGCCTCATGCTCCTCCATCAGCATGGAAGCCCGTCCTTGCTTGACCGCTGCTTTCCTTCACCTCCTTCTGTCCATCTGTCTCCTCGCCTCCCTGCCGTTGACATCAGCCGCCATCTGCCGTCCTCGCCATAGCTTCGTCCTCGGCAGTGGTCAGCTGAGGCTTCACGAAGCCTGCCCGCCACCGACTAACGATGGCGAAAATGGTCATGAGCCGCGCTACGGGATAGACTCCGCCTCAAAGCCTATTGCCTCTGCTGTACTAGAGAACCTCAGAGATGCGGTACACGTTATGCAGACCACGTGGTTCGACGTCCCGGTAGGCAGCTGGGCGACTGCGATAGACTGGACGCGCGCCGTCATCGACACGCATCTCGTGGCCACGATCTCTACGCTTAGCAGAACGCTGGATCGCGCACCACGAGCTGCAGGCGGGATTCAAAGCCCACGCCTTGGCGATTTCGAGGTCGAAAACGAGATTAATCACTACTTCGCCCAGAATGTAATTCCATCGCTGGCTCTGCTGAACTGGAGGACCTGGAGCTGACGGCATTCTGTGTAGATTGCCTACTACTTTGGAGAGAATGCCTTCCGGATCCGTAATGAGGCCTACGATGACATGCTTTGGGTCGTCCTTGGCTGGTTGGAAAGTGTGAAATTCATCCGGAGGCATTCGCAGCAGCACTACGAGGCCGACATCAACGGACGGATAGAATGGCACGGCATCCAATTCATTGCAGCCTTCGTGCACCGAGCTCGCGTCTTTTACGACCTCGCCTCGCGCGGCTGGGATGAGAAGTTCTGCGGTGGCGGCATGGTATGGAACCCCAACCTAGGTCCTTATAAGAACGCCATCACCAATGAGCAATACATCGCGGCTTCTATTGGAATGTACCTATACTTTCCTGGCGAGAACAATAGCTCTCCATTCTTGGCCGAAGAATCGCGGTCGGGCTTCTCCAGGGGTACGAAGCCGTTCGAGAAAGCATATCTGCGACATGCTGTGGATGGCTATTTTTGGCTGAGGAGTAGCGGCATGACAAACCATAGAGGATTGTATGTCGATGGTTTCCATATCGCCAACTGGCGAACCAATGGCACGGCTTGTGACGAACGTACCGAGATGGTCTATACGTACAACCAGGGTGTCCTGCTCAGCGGTCTCAGAGGTCTCTGGGAAGGTACCGGCAATAGCACCTACCTCGAAGATGGCCACGAGCTGGTTCGGCACGTCTTCGCAGCCACTGGGTGGGATGCCGAGCTCCAGCGTGCTACAAGTGCAGACTGGGCCGGTCTTGGCCGGAATGGCATCCTGGAAGATCACTGCGACGCTGCCGGCAACTGCACCCAAGATGCGCAAACGTTCAAGAGCATCTTCTTCCACCACCTCACGCTGCTCTGTGAGCCGCTGCCGCTGGAAGCTGTTGTGCCGGGTAAGACTCACTCTGCTGACAGGACGCTTGCGCATCTGCATCGCCGGAGTTGTGAGAACTATGCACCTTGGGTCGCGCATAACGCAAAAGCTGCGTTGGAAACTCGTGATAAGCATGGCAGGTTTGGCATGTGGTGGGGAGCTAACAGTGAACTTGATCCAGCACCTTTACCAATACACTCTATTGACTATCGCAATAACGCTTCAGAGACTTTTGAAAGCGTGTGGGCGCCCGGCGCTGGCTTCTCCTGGTCGGACAGCGTACGTCGACACCCCAGCTTGAACGCGGACGGTACGTATCTGGACGCAGTACCGGGCCTGTATGCGGCTGTTAAACTCTCCGAAGGCCAGCAGGTTCTCACCAGCCAGGATCTGAACGATCGCGGTCGCGGACGCACCGTCGAGACTCAAGCTGGCGGTGTCGCTGTCCTCCGCTGTTTGTGGGAGTTACTGAGTCTGCCCTGAAACCATTGTCGCAGAGCCACATTCCTCAGCAACAAGCTGGAATGGCCGGAGTTCCGAACCAAAGACTACCTTTATCGACTGGCTCTGTCTTCAGTCAAGTTTTACAAACAAGGCCAGGCTTGCCATAATGGCAAAGGCTCGTTGCCTTTGGGAGATGTGTTTTCGAAGGTAACTCGCTGGCTTCCTGTGGGCTTCTTGCGTACGCGGACTACTCCGGCCGACAGATCACATATCTAAATTCAAAGGCCAGCGACATATTGCATACATAATGGCAGGTTCGTAGAAATCGCAGGAATCCAAAGTAACGAATTGCTTCTTCCTCATACACGGCTTCACAGTCACCGGCAGAAAGAAGAGTGTCGTGGCATCATCGAGCCCGCAGAGAAATGCACCCTCCGGGAACAGCATCCCGGATGTGGACGTCAAGAGTTTCGAAGAAGTCCCGCACCCAGCCCGCCGCCTCAAGCAGAGAGGGATGCGTTCGAGAGGCAGCGAGATCGCGATAAGCTAGGGACGAAATGAACGGGAGGGTATGTTTTCAATTTGTAGCTCATGTCGATACGTCTACAGATATTAAGTCTTTTCGCGGAACGGCCTGTGCTCCATCGCATCATTTACCTTCACCAAGCAGATTTGATGTTAGCGAAGCACTGTTCTTCTGCTTTAAGGCGGGAATGTGAATCTGCCTTCCACTCGCTTGTGCCTGCCACTTTGCCTTCCGGCGCGATCCGAGATCTGTTTTGAGATCTATGGATCTTAGATCGTACCGACGTCACCATTGTTTTCTGTCTCCTACAACAACATTGAATCCAACCCTACGTACCATTACGAACGGCTTTCTCGATTGGAGATCCATTGATACGACCTATACACTCATCATGGCCTCACTCCGTGTCCTCCGTCCGCTCGTCCGCCAGGCACCTCGAGCAATCTTCCTTCCGGCACCACGAAGATTCCTCCAGACGGACTCTGCCCCCGTCTTAACCACGGCAAACGCTCATGTAACAGGTGGACGTGCTAATGGGTAGGTCGAAATCATGCATAGTAGGCATCAGATCACTAACTTTCTTGTAGACACGTCAACGCCAATGCCTTGAACCTAGGTATGTCACAAGCGTCCGGCAAACCGCAACATGAACTCTCAACTCACATCCAGCAGATCTCGGCATGCCCCGCGAGCTCGGCGGAAAAGGCGACAAGATCAACCCCGAAGAACTCTTCGCTGCCGGCTACGGCGCGTGCTTCCAGTCTGCCATGAACGCCACTGCCAAGGGCATGGGTCTGACGATGCCAGAGGGCGCTAAGGACAGTATTGTCGACACCACCGTTAACCTTGTCGGTGACCTGCAGAAGCTTGACCTCGGGCTCAAGGTCAGCATGACTGTCAAAGTCCGCGGCATGAGCAAGGAGGAGATCCAGAAGGTTGTCGATGAGGCGAAGAAGGCTTGCCCCTACTCGAGAGCTACTCAGGGCAATATCAGCACCGATATCAAGGTGGAGGTGTTGGAGTAGCGTGTCTGTAAAACTTGAGAAGAATTATTGGGAAGCAATGGGACTGTAACTTTAGTACTCAAACATCTACAGCTTAGCATTAGGCATAAACCTCATCGCCTGTCGCACCCCCAGATCCGCCAGTACCTCCTCCGCGCCACCAAGGATCGCATCAAACTTGTATGTCCGATGGAACATCTCGACCACCTTACCCATTCCACTCTGAGTTATCCCTCGCCCGCCAAAAATATTCACAGCGTCATCTGCGATCTCATGCGCGCTTCGCGTACAGAAGGTCTTGAGAAGCCCGATGGGTCCACTGAGGTTCTTGGCCTGGTCTTTATAGGACATGTGGTTCATCTGGTAGGTAATTTGCTCTAGCCAGGCTTGGTTGGACTCGACGAGGCCAATCATGCGGGCGAGCTTTTGACGGATGACGGGCTGGGAGATGAGTGGTTTGCCGAAGACCATGCGTTGGTGCGACCATTTGAGGCACTCTTCTAGGACTGTACGGCTCCATCCTGCAGGACGAGTCAGTGAATTCGTGCTGGGCTGATAGAAAGTAAGTGACTTACGGGACACCATGCAAGCCATCATCCATCGCTCGTGACTGATGAGCTGTTAGTGAAGTCCAATCATAGACAGCTGTTTCCATGGCAATGCTTACTTGAAATTGCTCATGATCACGACGAAGCCTTTGTGCTCTTCTCCAAGCAGGTTCTCCTTCGGTACCTTCGCATTGTTGAACTCGATGTATGTCGTGGCAGCAGCAGTCGAGTACGAAGTCTTGATGAGCTTGACCTCGACATCCTCAGTCTTGGGTATCAGCAGCACGGAGAAGCCCTTCGATGTCTTGCAACCGGTTACGAAGTAGTCGGAGAACATTCCATTGGTAATCCATTTCTTGGTGCCGCGGACGATGTAATGGCTGCCGTCTTCGCTCAACTCTGCGGTCGTTCGAAGGCCAGCAACATCAGAGCCAGCAAAGCTGTTCAGAGTCAGTCGTCCTTGACGTCCAATTGAAAGTTGCCATTGAGCCTGCTTACGCTTCTGTGATGGCCAATGACATCTTCTTCTTCCCAGACAGCACTTCCTCAGCAACCCTATTCTTCAGCTTCTCATCGTTCGCCCAAGCAAGCACAGCAGACAGTGAGATCGTCATCCCTGCCATATTCCCGTCTTGAAACCCTCTAGCATTCATGCGCGTAAGCTCCTGGCTGATGATAAGATCGCAGAAGTAATCGTAGTCTTTCCCATCAATCACTCCGCCCAACAGACTCCGACCTTCGAGGTGCTTCCCAGGCCCCATCCGCATAGCCAACACATTCGCCTCAGCCATCTTGTCAATGAGCTCCTGACTGATGAACTCCCCACTCTTCTCCTTCTCCTGCGCCTCCGGCTTCATGTGCTCTTCGACAAACTTCCTCATCGCGTTCTGCAACCTCTTGTGCTTGTCGCTATAGAACGAACTCTTGAATTCGGGAGACAACCACATTGGCTCCGCGTACGGGACCTTGCTGAGGTCGCCAATCTGTGGATCGATCACCTCCGGCTTCTCGCCTTCGATAGTGCCGATGCATAGTGAGGCGTATTGCTGTAATACTTCGTGTCGATGGAGGTTGTAGAAGGCTTCGGTTGCGTCTTGTCCGGCGACTTGTTCGAGGACGATTGAACCGCCGGGGTGCGCGTCAATGAAGTCTGAGACGTCGTAGACCTTGTGGTCAACGATGAACCAGAGGTCCTCTTCGGAGGTGTGCTTTGCGACCTCTTCTCTGGTTATTTGTTGAGACATTGTCATTTAATTTAAGCAATAGCAGCTTGGTGTTGGCGTATCAGCTGATCGAGATGGTCGTTAGATTCGAACGAGAGTAGAGCAAACCGTCGTTCACGTTCAACAAGTCGTCGACACGCCTCCGTCTGACAGGGTTTGGGATCGACATTCAAGTTCACTTGTGCCGAGGTCCATCAATAAGCTAGCTCTAATTGGCAGGAGCTGGCCTCGTGGTGGAGGCTCTCTCAATGCTTCCAGTTCTGGTATATTTACAGGTGAAATAAGTTCTTATAAGGTGCCTGTAGTATGGCGTGGCGGACACGATGCATCAGTTCGATGGATGGTGGCAAAGAGGGGGTTTTCGTCGCGATTTCATTAAAGTAGACTTTACATGCTGCTGTCCCTCCGTTCGTCCATCTGCCAATCTTCTACTCTGAAACCACCCTTTGACCAGATCATGCCATGAACTCGATCTCCCGCTTTGGAGTCAGACCACATTTTCCCACTCCCACCTTCATCACCTGAGCATTCACACGTCCAAGCTGGACCGCCTGGCCGTTTGTTAACGTGTTCATCGCCTGCTGGCCGATGTTGAGACCAGTGTCGGTATGGTCGATGGCGAGAATGAAGATGCTCTTGCTCTTGTAGGTGACCTTGTAGCACTGTCCGCACTGAGCAGAGTTCCAGCCAGCAATGTCAACGCTCCCACCAATGCGGGGAAATGTACTACAGAACGTCAGCGTGTTATCCTGCGTAGGGCAAAGATGGTGCGGAACTGGCTTCTATGCCCTAGACGGACAGGTAGGCTTGCTAGGCTGAGATGACCTCTAAGGGGCATCTCAGCTCGTAGGCGCTCAAGCCCCTTCAACTGTGAGACATAGGAGTGACATGTTTCACCTAATATTTACTTACGGGATCTGTCCTTGAGTGCTCCAGCCGTAGCGGGTCTCCAGACCGTTGACGCCGTCTGAGCAAGCGACGACGTTGAGGCTCCGTCCTGCTTGGTCATAGCCGGTGTCGTAGCTGACGGATAGAGTGCGTGCTGCTAAGGAGGAGGCACTGAGGCCAAGGAATGCGACGATGCTGGTGAGCTTCATATTTGCTGTGTTTCTTGATAGCCTGGTGGTGCTGAAGGACCGTAGTAGCAACCGTGGAAGGCCAATTGCTTGTAATGACAACAGAGATGCTTTTTGGTGTGGCGGTCAGACGAAGGGAAAGACTTATATACCTACCTTCCAGGCCACGGATGACGACGGCAATGTCGTATGTGAACTTTCGTGTATCTTCCCTTCCTATGGCCGTTACAGCCTCATGCTGTCCTGCTTACCACACTTTGAATATGCAAGAAGGTCATGGGTGATGAGGAGACACGAGGTCGAAGCGAAAGTGAGATGCGCTAGCATCACTAGCGTGAAGATTCTTTGGAAAGAGCAACCGCATTGCTCGAATCTCGACCTTGAGCTGCACCGAAGTGCGTTTGCGGCTGGCTGTACCTCGAGACATCCAATACTTCGGGCATGCAGCGTGAAGAGGTGATCCTAGCAGGATTACCTGAGGCTCATCGAACACGAAGTTCGAGTGGTCTGGCCAGTCGTTGTCTGTCTCTGTGGCACCAGGAGCACGCATGGCTGGCAATTGATTGACACATCAGCATGTCGTGGCACGTCAAACTGCATATGATCTGACATCTGCATGGCGACTATCAACAACACGAACATTTTCTGCAAGTTCTCGTTGCGAACACGACCTGGAATTCAAGAGCTGTGGCGCTACCTGGGAATCTGGCTCTTGTCCTAATTCACCCCTACAGCTTACTGTCAGGCTCGTTCACCAAGGTATACCGGAACCTGGCCTTTCCAGCATCCATGTCGATGATGGCCTGGTTAGCGTCCTTCATCGGCCGGGTCTGTACCCAGGCCTTGACCTTCTTGTCAACAGCCAGCTGCAACATCTCCTCTACCTCTTCAGGAGAGCCAATCTTGCTGAACAGCATCTTCGAGCAGGTAGGAGTTCCGGTAAGCACTCACTCTTGTCCTCAGAAGTGGCAATGTACTCGTCCGCTCCCATCTTGAGCACATCGCTCCGCTTGTCGTTCTTTCGGCTGATTCCCACCACTCGGTCTGCACCCATTGCCTTTGCAAACAGAATGCCATAATGGCCCAGACCGCTTGGAATTGGTTAACAACGGACCCTTTTCAGCAGAACACCGAGCAGTACTTACCCAACCCCAACAATTCCAACCTTCATCCCCGGGCCACAACCGTTATTTCTCAACGGCCCGTACATCGTGATACCTCCACACATAATCGGCGCGGCCTCCTCGCTGGGGAGACCCTCTGGAATCTTGAAAGCACACTGGGCATTGCAACGGTGATACTTCGCATACCCGCCTTGCGACATACCGCCGTTCGGATACTTGGAGCCGTACGTGTTCACGCACTTGGTACAGTACTGCTCGTTGCTAGACGTGCATTCTTCGCAGTCGGGTTGTTGGCAGGACTGTTGCATGGCACCTACACCGACGCGGTCGCCGATCTTGAGGCCTTTGGTGACGGCGGAGCCGACACGTACGACCTTGCCAACGATCTCGTGGCCGACGCAGATGGCTGTTGAAGTGAAATCAGTGTGCTGTGCATGGAGATGAGGCAGGGGACTTACGGTACGGTGTCTACGTCCGACCAAAGCTCGTCAGATCTACCTTGCTCCAACAACCAGATGACTTCCTCACTTACCGCTCCATGTCCCGACCTCAAGGTGTGCAAATCAGTAGCACAGATACCACAATGCGTGATTTGAATATCAACATCTGTCTCCTCCCAAGGTTTGGGCTCGAACTGCTGCCAGACGAGCTTGCCCTTTGCAGACTCCTTGTCGTGGCCCATCCATCCTTCGAAGGCGTAGTCTGAAGCCATTGTGGCTGTGGATGATTCAAACAAACTCTCTCAAAGTTCCAACTTGCTCGTACAGAAGACGAGGAGTATCTAGGGCAAGCGGATAATGATAGCCGGGCTCGAGAAGCAGTGATGTGGTCAAGGTGTATGGTTGGGTGATACGTCGATTATATGCAGGACGACCAACCTGAAAGTGTTCTAAAGTGAAGCTCGCACCTTCAAGATGAGGTATTCATATGCACTACTTGAGTGGAGGGCCGTTGACTTTCCTGCCTCGGTATAGGTGCCGGAGGTTCGGCGTTAAGAAAACCCAATCCGGCAGGAGCGCACGCTTCGACCATGGCTTCATTATTGAGCCGCTGCGGGGTTTCGTAGAGTGCTGGACAGCCTGTACATGACGCGTGACTATGGGGCGTTGGGGGAGCTGATGAAGCAAGAGCCAAAACGTCCGTACAGAACTCGCGCTCAAGCCACCTATCTGCCACAGGGACCTGACCAACAAGGAAAATGGAGTGAAGGAAGACACCGGCCTCGCCTCTGTCATCAATACCTTTGTTCGTAGATATACCACAAAAGCGAGTGGGCGCATACACAGGGCGAACCACAGCCGCAAGCCACTGCTCAAGACCTTGGTTCAAAAGCGGGCGTTGATGCGAGCAGCAACGCGTTTGAGTGAGTGAAGTGCACCTCATATCGAGGCGCCAAACATTCTTTCCAAATCTCCGACATCCTACGCCGTGACTTCAATCACCCTGCTCATGCCGCCATCTCCAAGGCCCATCCCTGCCAGTGCCTTCTCCAACCCAATCAAACCAGGCTCATCGCCCTCCTTCTCCCAACCTCTCAGTGGACCCCACACCAGCCTCTTGCCGTTCTCTTCGATGTTTCTACGCAAAGCCATAACAAGCGGCGCCTCCTTCTTTACGGCCGGATATGCATCAATCTCGACCGTCGCCAAGCTCCGCGCCTGCTCAATAATCCCGCGCAGCAGGTCTACGCAAAACCACTTGTACGTCTCCTCGGTAGCATTCTTGCCTCGGAAGCCTGTAAAGATGCTATCGGATGGATCGCATTCCACAAATATCTTGAGCGTGCGGAGACTCGTGCAGTCTGCGAGGCCAAGAGAAGGCCTGGTGTTCTGACAGCGTGGTGGGTTGCTCCAGCCTGGGCCAAGGCGGAGTTCAAGCGTGGTGACCGCGGCGCGATAATGTGGTGGCAGGCGGGCGAGGAGCGGTTGTTTTGTATGGAAAAAGCGGCCGTGGGTCGGGAAAAGGCGGATCGGCTGGGAGTAGAAGACGGGGTATGCTTCGTCGTGCATGCGGCGGCTGGCAAGGAAGACGGCAAGGCGGGGATGGACTAGGCGGTAGTTGACTGGATCTGAGGAGATAATTGTCAGCTACTAGAGCCTGTGCTCCGTCTGTGCACAGTCTTACCAAGATCCAGTGGCTTTGAGGTCCACAGTAGCATCTCGTATACCTTGATTCTTAACTCAGAGGGCAGATCGAAGAACCTGAATGGCTCTGCCGGCGTTGGAGGTGTCGGCGATGGCGCGCGCGAAGGTACTGTTGAAGGTGCCGCTGAGGGAGCCGCAGAAGGCATACGCGAGGATACCGCCGACGTGGTGGTGGACGATACCACAGATGGATACTTCCGGTTTCGGCGCGCCATGTTCGCAGGTTTTGAAGATGCTGGTGGTGTAGTATTACGAATGCTCTTCGCGCTCTATTCCAATGATATTGCAACGAGTCCTGACAGTCTTCACTGCGGCCGCTGGAGCGGGCTACAGGTCATCGCGTGACCTGTCATGGTTTATGCAGCCATCGCGATGGCGGTGGCAGTTGCGGGGTGTGGTGGTGGTGGGAGGGAGCGGTTCCACGGTTTGCTAACGGCGGCAAGCAGGTGGCAGGTGTCAGGTGTCGTGCGGCACAGGGAAGCAGGATGCTGTAGAACGTGCAGAGGATGAAGAGGAGTAAGAGAGGAGGGGAAGTGTGGCGTGAGGTACAGTTACTTGTAGAACTACTATCGGCCCGGCGAGGGAGGGCATGAGTTTGCTGCTCTGCGGCCAGACCTCAACACCTTGGCCATGCCGACTTCACCTCTCCGCCGCAGTCCCTCCTACAGCCACCATTGAAGACCGAAGTTGTTCTCTCCTATCAACTCGTCATGCTGTCGAAGCATTCTCATAGGTGCAGAT
Source organism: Saxophila tyrrhenica (assembly GCF_035928015.1). Lineage (NCBI taxonomy): Eukaryota > Fungi > Ascomycota > Dothideomycetes > Mycosphaerellales > Extremaceae > Saxophila > Saxophila tyrrhenica. Next base: position 540,178 of record NW_027041747.1, on the reverse strand, counting down.
TGTTCCGTCTCAACGGGACCAGTGGAAGACGGGGATTGCTACCAGCGGTTCTTTATAGACGTCTGTCTTGGTCTCCCCGATTTATACAACATCGTGATACTGTGTGTCTTCAAGATGCCTGTTATTTCTGCATCGGGTGCATAAAAACTTTCTGAAGAGAGAAGAAAGGACGGCAAACCTCTGCCATCCCGTTTATGTAGCCCGTGACTTCTTCGACTTAGTCGTGGCGACTGAACCTTGGAGGGCCTAAAGTCGTTGCATGAATTGTGCGCCTTCCTTCACGAAAGCATGACATCTTTCCTACCACGACTTGCCACCACACCAGATGCCTTCCTTTTCCATCGAGGTGGCCGGGGAGGCGAGTCCTTTGACAGAACGTCAGCTGGTGAACACTCTCACGTCGGCGGCTTCGAGAGACACCTACCTAAGAGTGACGGGTACCGCGCAGCTGCGAACATGGGAGAAGTCAGCTGGATACTATCAGCACCTTCAGAGCGCATATCTGGACCAGAGGCTGCCGGTAGAGATCCGGTACCTGGCTATCATTCAATTGAAGAACGGCATCGATAAGTATTGGAGGAAGACTGCTTCAAAGTACGCATGTTCGTTCTGTCTTCTACTACACTTCCTGCGCTCGTGCTCCTGCCTTCCTTGTAATCTTCAAATTGCTTCTCATTCTACTCTGCTAACGATCATGTAGTGCTGTGTCAAAGGAGGACAAGAATGCCATCCGATCACGTCTTCTCAGCTCCATCCTAAACGAAGGCGAGAACGGGCTGGCCGTGCAGAATGCTCTTGTCATCGCCAAAATCGCCCGCTTCGAGTACCCGCATGACTGGCCTGACGCTCTCACATCGTTAACCGACGTCCTGCGCTCTCAGATCCCACCACTACAACTAGCTCGAGCATTACTTGCCCTGCTTCACATCGTCAAGGAGTTGTCCACAGGCCGGCTGCAACGAACTCGACAGAACCTCCAAGCTGCTACTCCAGAGATCGTCCATGTTCTTGGAAACGTCTATGCAGCGACGACAGAATCGTGGCGCTATAACACTACCGGCGACACGAGACCGCAGATTCAGCAAGGACTGCTGGCCATGAAAGTCTTGAGGCGGCTGCTGATCGCTGGCTACGAACACCCTAAACGAAACACCGAAGTCGTCGCTCTCTGGCAGCTCACGCAAGAACATCTGGGAGCATTCATCCAAATACAGAAAGCAGGTCATCCGCACGCTGATCTGATCGAGAAACAGATGCTTCAACTTGCGAAGCTTCATCATGAGATGGCTCGAGACCATCCAGCAGCATTTGCTCTACTACCTAACTCTGTGCCACTTGTTCGAGCGTACTGGGACATGGCGAAGGACTTCGGCAGTGTTCTTGGCTCTAAGGAAGCCGTCACATCAGCCATGTCCTCTGCCACCATCGGGATGGATGGCGATGCCGACGAGGATAAGTCAGGCCAAGAAAAGCTTGCGCTGAAGGCCCTCCTGATCATCCGGGCCTGTATCAAGATGGTCCACAGTCCGGCGCAGACATTTAAGTATCGCACTGCGGACGACAAGCAGGAAAAGTCGCAAGCGACGGCTCTCATACGGCAAGACCTCTTGACTATGGAATTCGTACAAGAGGTCATGGAGGTTCTAATAATGATGTTCTTCGTCTTTCGGGCCAGCGATCTGAGAGAGTGGGATGAGGAACCAGAGGAGTGGGAGAAGCGAGAGGAGGGCGAGGGAGATGACTGGGAGTTCTCTCTCCGGTCTTGTTCCGAGAAGCTCTTCCTGGATCTTGCGATCAACTACAAGGATGTTCTGGTGCAACCGCTGCTGCAAGTCTTCTACAGTGTCGCATCACCCGAGAACGAGAACATATTGTTCAAAGACTCCGTCTACACCGCGATCGGGCTGGCGGCCCCAGTCGTGCATGAACATTTGGATTTCGACGCCTTCATCCGAGACGTGCTCATCACGGAAGTACAGAAGTCGAAGCCTGGCCACAACATCATTCGCCGCCGAGCAGCTATCATCCTTGGACAGTGGATATCGATCAAGGTGTCGGACACAAGTCGACCAGCTGTGTATCAAATCTTCCAGCATCTCCTCAACAAAGCCGACGGAATGAATGATCAAGTTGTCCGCGTGACAGCAGGCCGGCAGCTCAAGAACATCTGCGAAAGCTGGGAGTTCCAGTCCGACCAGTTCATGCCTCATGCCAACAACATTCTGACCCATCTCATGCAGCTCATTGACGAGGTCGAGCTTACAGAAACGAGGATGGCATTGCTCAATACCATCTCGGTCATTGTGGAGAACCTTGACCACAAGGTCGTACCTTTCGCCGACGGCATCATCAGCATGCTACCGTCACTCTGGGAAGCATCGGGCGACGAACATTTGATGAAACAAGCGATACTTACCATCCTCACTCGGCTGGTCACTGCGATGAAAGAGGACAGCCTGCCAGTGCATAACATGGTCTTTCCCATCATTCGAGGCGCAGTCGAGCCTGGCTCTGACACAAAGTTGTACCTTCTGGACGACGCAATGGATCTGTGGGCTTCGCTGATTGCACAAACGCCTGAGCCAGCCTCAGAGGAAGCTCTCGCGCTCGCGCCGTATCTGTTCCTAATCTATGAGTCTGGGTCGGACAACTTACGCAAAGCGCTCGAGATGACCGAGTCGTACCTCCTTCTGGCACCAACTCACATGGTCTCCGACAACGGCTTGCGGCGGCCAATGTTGGATGCGTTGAGACCTCTGATTGGAAATGCACACGCATCGGCTAATGGCCTGGTCTGTAATCTGGTGGAGGTCGTCGTTCGCAAGGTACAGAAGCTAGGAGGCGAGGCTGCCGTGACGCAGACGGCCGATGATCTCGTACACGTCGGCTTCTTGCAAAAGCTGCTGTATATGCTAAGAGGAAGCTGGATCGCACACTGCACCACTGGACCCAATAGGAAGGAAGCTCCTGTGGACGGCATTGTCGAGACGGACTACTTCTCCATTCTGGCACGACTAATTCTTGGATCTCTATCTGGGTTCTGCCAGGCCTTCGATATAGCCGCGCCACCCGTTGATCCACCCCATCAAAACCTGGACTCACACATGAGGTGGCTACTCGAAGAATGGTTCTCGCACTTCGAGAATATCGGTGACCCGTCACGGAGGAAACTGATGTGTCTGGCGCTCACGAAGCTGCTGGAGACGAATCAGCCGTTCATCCTGTCGAATCTGCAATCACTCATGACCGTCTGGACGGATGTTATTACTGAGCTGCGTGAGGACGAGGCGGATCGGAACGGGGACTCCTTGGTCCACGATGCCGCGGCCGAGACGGGGTATGACGGGGTCAAGGAGGCGGTGGAAGATGTCAGGAGGCGGGAGTTCTTGTATGAGGATGTGGTGCACACAACTAATATGCCGGCGTTTGTGAAAGGGTGTCTGGAGACAGCGATTGCGGGGGTTGGTGGAGAGGCGAGGTTTCGAGAGGAGTGGTTGGTAAATGTCGATCGGGATGTGCTGGATGGTTTTGCGAAGTTAGGGATCATGTGATAAGGACAACTCTCGGGGATGTTGTTGGTATGCAGGCCCGGGCGCTAGCGTGGTTGCGGCCTGGAGGCTCTGCATTTCGGCTCCCTCTGGAACACCCTCATCTTCTCAACCTCTGACATACAATCAACAGACTTTTCCACTGTGTCACATTGATAACTATCACATCATGGCGTTCGAGGTTCTTCAGCTTGCGCCTGAGATCATCGAAATCATCTTCGATCATGTGTAGGTCAAACCAACAGGCTCATCGAGATGCAGTCGAGCGGTGTCCGGCGCTCTCAGACCTTTCGACATCAACTCCAAAATCAAGATATCAGCTGATGGTTTCGATTGCTAGGCAAGATCGGCCAACTCTTCTCTCCCTGGCGCTCACCTGTTCTGGCCTACGCCCCTTCGCTGAGGAACGACTGTACAATGCTATCCGGCCAAGACGAGGCGCCGAAATCACGAAGCTGCTGGAAGCTCTGGAAGCCAACGATCAAAGAGCAAAGTTGATACGTAGGCTTGATTGTCGTCTAAAAGGCTTTGACCTTGACGGACATTTCCGTCTTCCTCTGGTGATGGAGAAGACGACGAAACTCCAGGAACTCGTACTGGAAAGTCCATACTGCAACCATGTCAGCAGAGACGAGCTCGAGACGTGGTCTGAACACCTCACCAATGTGTTACGGCCAATCTGCGATTTTCGTCTGCAAGGCAGAATGGGCGTCGACCACATACCAGCATTGACCAGTATGACCATACATTGGGGGTTGAGGCACCAGCGCTGCTGGCCTGTCACGCCGGCACTGGGCGTGATGCTGTTTGCGCACCCCAGGTTGCGTGACCTCACAATCTCTTGTGCTGACCTTCACGGGGAGGACCTGAGATGCCTCCGGGGACTGCCAACTACCATTCTGAAGAGTCTTTCCCTGGTGCAGTGTTTCATGGACGTGGAAGCACTCGAGATAATGATGTCGCTGCCCAAAGCCCTGGAGCGAATGCACTTGGGTGGGCTATGCTCTCCTCTGGAAATATGCTGTTACGTACACTAACTCATCCCTGCAGGGCAACGAAGCATAATAGTTCCACAACCTCAGCTTGGCGAAGAAGCGCCCGCGAAGGTCTTCAGTGCATTGGCGCAACAGAAGCACTCTCTCCAACAGCTGCAGTACTCAGACAAGAACTTTGCAATGGACCAAAATGATGACCTGCCAGAAGGTTGTAGAGGCTTCGCTGAGTTCCCACAGCTACGAAGCATTGTACTGGATGGAAAAGTGAGTCGCTGTGTTGAGGGGTGCATGTCTAGATGCTGACGCAGACTTCTGCAGCACAATCATTTCATCACGAGTGCGCTCATGGACCAGCACAGAACGGCTCCTAGCCTGACCTCCTTGACAGTCAAGGGACGGCCTAGCTCCCGGAACAGATGGACATCCATGTCTATCTCCGACAAAGACACAAGATGGCCAGCCGCCGCTGTCGCGGCTTCACGAACGCTATCGGAGCTGACGATGGTGATGGAGAAGGATTACCTTACGGGAAGGTATACGAGGATTCGAGCTGACGATTGCGATGCTCTGATGCGAGCGGGCCAGACGTACAAAAGCAGAGGCATCTTGCTTCGTGTCTACGTGCTTAGGTCGAGAGGGGCTGTCGAACCGATTTTGTATGATGAGAAAGAACCGCTCGAGGAGTTGATTTATTGTTCGGAGGAGGGACCGTCGGCTGCTTTTGCTCAAGTCATGAAGCGGTTTGCTGAAGAGGTTCCTGGGTGACAAAAAAAGCGTGACAGCTCCCGCCCAAATTCCTGCCCAGCTGTCCCGCTGCAGAGGTTCAGTAGAACTTAGTTCTAGGCCAAGGTAGAATGCTTCTCCGCGAACAACTTCAAAACTCAGTCTATCTTCAATGACCGCGGGAGTCTGTAAGTTTATACGGAGCAGTAGCGTAGCCATGTGAAAAGACCCTGGAGCACAAGTGAATGCAGGTCAACAACCCTGTCACACCCCACCCTCAACGGTGATCGCTGCAGGGAGAGCTGGAGAGAACTACGCCGAGCTGCGGAGGATGAGACCTCCTCACCTTCACCGAGGCCGGGACTCATCCTTGACCAGTTACCCGACGCGCTTACCGCTCAGCCTTTGTCACATGGCAGCTTTGGTGTGGACTGAGGTATCATGGCACCGAGTAGAGCTATACTTTGCGTGCGATCCTCTGCTTCTTTGGAGCAGGCTGCGGAACATCAATTCTCAACGATATGCCTACGACGAAAGCACGCCGTGAGCGAAAGCTGCCGGTCCAGCAGCTCTCGATCTTGGGTAATAGAGACTCAACGTTGACAACAAGACCACCAGTGCTGACACTTTACTGTAGCAATATGCCGATTTGCAGAACCCATAGCCAGCACCTCACTCTTCCCCTACCTCCCAGAAATGGTCAAGTCCTTCGGCGTCCCGGAGAACGAAATCGGAAAATGGGCGGGCATATGCTCGTCCATGTTCTCCCTCTGCCAGGCCGTCATGGGCATTCCCTGGGGTCGCTTCTCAGACATCTGGGGCAGGAAACCCGCCATTCTCCTTGGACTCTGCACGACCATGACCACGAGCTTGATGTGGGGGTTCTCGACCAATCTGCCTATGGCTATCGTTGCGCGAGGGCTGGCTGGAGCAGGGAATGGTAATGTCGGTATTATTCGGACGACGGTTGCTGAGATGGTTCCGTTCAAGGAGTTGCAGCCTCGAGCCTTCAGCCTGATGCCGCTGGTATGGAATATAGGCAGCATTTTTGGCCCTACCATTGGAGGCGCGCTGGCCAATCCGTACAATGTAAGGCCTCGAGAGCATATCGAGCATCCCAGTCTGCTTGAGAGGTTTCCGTACGCTCTGCCGAACATTGTTGCTGGCTGCTTCTTTGCGATTGGCATCACCGTGGGGTTCCTGTACCTAGAGGAGACGTTGGACACTCTTCAGGGGCAGCGAGACTACGGACGCGTACTGGGTCAGAAGTTGTCTGGTATAGTGAAGAGCCATATTATGACCGCTGAGGAGATACTGCATCTGCGAAGTAGCAAACCAACGCCCGGCAAGGACAACGAACGGCAGCCGTTGCTGAAGTCGGCGGCCGACGAAGAGACGCTGGCGTTGGAACCAAAAGCTCCGCCGCCGCCTCCACCGTCGTACTCAGAAGTGTTGAACAGACAAGCCGTCTTAAACTTGGTTGTGTACACTCTGCTGGCATTGCATAACATGGGTTTTGACCAGCTTCTTCCGGTCTTCATGCAGCATCCAACGCTCAAGCACAGGTCCTCGGACTCCTCTGGTAACCCACTGAAGTTCGCCGGCGGCTTCGGTCTCGACCACTTCCGTATCGGTTTGATCGTAACCGCCTACGGAATCTGCGGCATGGTGATACAATTCTTCCTCTTTCCACCGATCGCACGACGCTTTGGTGTGCTGAATTGCTTGAAAGCTTGCGCTATCGCATTTCCGATAGCCTACTTCCTCATCCCATTCACTGCACTACTGCCGACGACGGAAAGCAGAGTGGCTTGCTGCTTTGCAGTTATGATGATCAAGTGCTGGTGCTCAATCTTCGCCTTTCCTTGCTCGACGATCTTGCTCACTAACAGTGCGACAAGCTTGAGAGTCCTGGGTACGCTGAATGGCTTTGCGACATCCTTCAGTGCGGTTGGGCGAGCGGCAGGACCGGCCATTGGAGGATATATGTTCACGCTCGGGGTGAAGCGTGGCTATGTTATTGCTGCATGGTGGACGTACTGTTTACTTGCGATCATTGCCGCGATACCGGTCTGGCTCCTGGTTGAGGGCGAAGGGTTCGGTGGTCCGGACGATCATGTCAGCGACGAGGAGGAGGTGGAAGACGATGGAGTGGAGCAAGCTATGACCACAGGGGCTGGTGAAGGCGAATTTGCGTTCACGCGACGAGGCTCTCAACTGGAAACTCCCCCAGAGCAGCGCGAAGAGGCAGAAGAGGAAGATTATGGCGGTTTCGAGCCAATCACACGGACCACGACGATGTCCTCAGCCTTCTCGCTTGGTAGCGACGAGTACATCACGCCCAGTGGGAGCCGCAATGTGTCGGTGGCAGAGGGCAGTTCCAGGGCTGGAGGCAGTGAGCCCGCGTTAAGTCGGAAGAGCTCAAGAAAAGTCATGCGGCGGACGTCGATACCATTTGGCATGGGTTCGGTCTCCAGGCGGTATAGCAGCAATTTGGGCCAGAGCTTGGGCACAGCCGGCAGCTATCATGGACAGTGAGAGAGCATGTGATGCATTATGAAGCCTTCGGCAAGCGCTGTACTTTGGTGATCTCATCGCGAGGCGTTCATCTGGGCTGCTTTGGCATTGCAGTAGCGTATTTGGGTATTGTGAACATGCTGCATCGGAGGAGGGGAGATCTGCTGGGGTATCAGATGCAATGCATTGCGCGCTTGTACGCTCGCTCTCAGTATCCAAATCGTCAAAGTCTTCAAGCCTGATCCAATCAGTCTACTCCTCGTCCATGCCGAAAGCGATAGTCTCCAACGTTATGGCCTCGACGAAGAGCGTATTATGGTTCTAGAGCAGTCTTTTCAGCATGGTTTGATCAGCCTTACCAACGAACTGAAGCTTCGTACCTTGCAAACCAAGAAGCATTTCTCAATTACTCCCTCATTAGACGTGCTCTTCTGAGCACGCTTCACCTCTTCCAATGCATGCAAACGTAGTCGACGTGCTATGCAACTGCTTCGTGACAGGCGTCTTGGTGCATAAGCGCACCCCTCGGAGAGCTCCCTCGCGATCGATCGCTTTGCTGAATGATGTTGCCGTACATGGTGTGAATGGTGTCGCTCTAGGGTATCGCCATGGCCAAATGAGTGCCGATCGCTGTCGCATATCGTTGTGGAAGTCGATCCTCTGGTCGATGTGGCGTAGTGCGTTGCGTTGATGATGCTGAGACGGAATAATAACAGAATCGCAAAGCCTCATCTCAGTAGTGTGAGTATGACAGTTCAGTCGTTGACAACGGTATGCTGTGTTGCCTGGGTCGTTTGGTGCGACTCCAATTGGAGGCGGCGATGTTCTCTTTATTCCTCTCCCTCAAGTCCCGCTGGTACTCATATTGCGAGAAGCCGCTCTCGATCTGTTGACCCTCCCTTGCTCCATTTTCGTCGCCGGTCCAGATCCTATGCCCGATTGCCCATCCGATCAACAAGGCAATACCAGCTCCCAAGATACAGAGCACGATGATGGCTGAGGCGGAGAGCTGTCCCATCGCGTCGTCGGCGGTCGGCGATTGCGGTGGGGGTGGTGGGGTGTCTGATTACCTTAGTGGGGTCGTTCTCTCGCTGTCGGCGGTCGCTGGGGTTGGTTGTCTTCTGATGAGCGCGGGCATCGGTTTTGATGACTTGGAGTGGAATGGAGAAGAGGAGACATGATATTGCAGGAAGTACGAACTTTGTTTGCGACAGGTCGACAGGAAGGAACGTACCTTGCATGGGAGGGGTTCAAGGCTGACGACGACGAACGCGCCAGCACAGAGAAGCCAATCAACGGTGATGGCGCAGCTCGTATTTGTGTATACTTTTCTCGATATTTTGTTGCCTAATACCGATCTCGTATACGACACAAGACTTTCATCGCGTCGATCGCATCGATGTTGGAGCTTCCCACGCCTTCCTCCTCCTTCAGCGGTTACAAAGCCGCTACATTCCATAGCAAACACTTCAGATTGGATGCGACCGAGACGACAGTAGCAGGGCCTTCTCCACTAAGCGACATGCCGTCCTTGACACACCTCTACTACCATTCTGCCTCTTTCATCTCCAATTACACATACTGCTTCCAGCCGCTGCGGACGATCAATCTGTGGTTCCAGAACGAGCTTGGCCGATCCATTCCCCTTTCTCGGCATCAAATACGAAGTTGTAGAAGATGCGCTTCGTCAATGCGTCTGCGCCATATTCCTCTATCAGAACGTCCGTGTATGCGAACGGGACCTTGACCGCAACGCCTTCGAAGACGCTGTCCCGGAGCGGAAAGATGTCGTCGTACATGTAATGGTGCTTATCCTTGACCATCATCGCGCCATCAGTCCCCAAAGCATCCGCTGTCTTGTTCCTGCGCAAGGTGGTGATGTCGATGAAGAGGCCGACGTCCATGTCGTTCCATCGAGCGTCGATCATGTTGATGCTGTCGACGCTGCCGTTGGCGTAGTGAGGGTTGACATCCAGGAGGTACCCTCATGATTTCTCCAGTCCAGGCAGCCTGAACGAATGGACGGTCATGTTGTGGAAGGCAGCAAGACGACGGATTGACCGCTGGGTTACCATCACATCGACATCATCGTCCCAGGGCAAGACTCGACGGCTCCAGTACTAGCCGAGCAAGCTGCCGTGGACCAGGAAAGTCTCGACTCCAATGTCGGCCATGGTGGCGAGGTAGGTTTGGATGAGAGGGACGAGATGTGCCTGCGTCTCCTCGTTGGACAATTGTCGGACAGCAAACCGATCGTCATAGTGACAGTTCCAGTCCGCTTCTTGGAAGTATTTTCGTGGTACATCGGACTGAGACGCGCTGTAGTACGGCACTGGCGGACTTTGACTGTACTCGAACGGGGCATCTCCTCTAATCCCAGGAGGAGATGTTCGTGTGGTGCTCGTGAAACATGAGAACCAAAATGCCAGTAAGTCGAGAAGCAGCCTCATCCTCCAAATGATGGTGTATCATGGACTTCCATCGCAGTTAAAATCTAGAGAGCCTTCCATGCGCCAGTGGTGGATGATGAACGGGACCTAACTGCAGCTGCGCGTCCCATCGTGACTAGTGGGCGCAAATGGGTTCGTCGTCCCAACCGCGCGGTTCAATGCCAATGCCAATGCCTGACAAGCGCGGCAAGCTTCCTCGAAGAATGAAGCCGGAGTCCTGGAAACGTTGGTTTGGCCACGCGGCAAGGTGCGTACGCAGCGGTAGTCAGTGACTTAGGTGCATGAGGAAAGGGGTGGAATGAATGGGTGTTTGGAGCGAAGGGAAGAGTGACATACAAACCGGAGCTCTCAATACCTACTTGGCTGGCATGGGCCATATTGCGCGAATACCGCTGCCGTGATGGGGCATCTTATGGCCTCAACTAGGGGTTAGAGAGCGGGAAGAAGTGCGAGAGGAGAAGTGGGTACAGATCGCCAAGAATGCTTATCTTCACATGTCAATGCTTAGTTACGACCTTATCTACGTCTACGACATCTCAAACTCAATACGACACGGCTTGCATGCTAGCTGGCTTGCTGCTGTTCATTCGGAGGAGTTGCTAAGGGTGCTGGTCATACAGCACCATGCACTGCGACGTTCGTAACTCGTTTTGGAGCTCTCCGCCACCTACTCCTTCTCTAACCTCACGGCAGCATTGCTCTCAATGAACCCCAGATCCACCTTATGCCCCAGCAGCTCCCGAATGTTGCTCACTCCATACTTGATCATCGTCGGCCGCTCCAAGCTCAAACCGAACCCGTAACACCTTAGATCCTCCGGTAGCCCCATAGCCAACAACATCTCCGGCCTGAACATACCCGAGTTGCCGATCTCAACCCACTTCCCAAGACCGTGGTGGTAGCCGAAGACTTCCATCGACGGCTCGGTATAAGGGTTATAGGCGGGCTTGAAGCGCAGATTCGAGATGCCTAGCTTGGTGAAGAATTTGCCCAGGAAGTCCATCAGACCGCCCAGCGTGAGGCCGTAGTCTGCGATCACACCTTCGATCTGGTGGAACTCTGCTAGGTGGGTGGCGTCGACTGTTTCGTTGCGGAAGACACGATCGATACTGAAGTACCGGCATGGTCGTGGGTTGGCGGCAAGGCGATGTAAGCAGTATGCGGAGACGGCGGTGGTGTGGGTGCGGAGGACGAGTCGACGGGTTTCGGCGTCGTTGTATGGATAGCGGTAGCCTATGCTGCCGAAAGCGCCATCTTGGTGCACGGCTTTCACATTGTCGTAGTATTTCTGGTAGTTGAGCTTTGAAGCCGAGGACGAGTCGCCTTGGTACATCTGTGAGTCGGCTTCCATTTCATCGAGAGCTTGGTCTGCTGCGGTATCGGGACCAGGTGGGCCAGCTTCAGGTGGATCTGAGACGTAAAAAGTGTCTTGAAGATCTCTTGCCGGATGTTGTTGAGGCACGAAGAGGGTATCGAAGTTCCAGAAGCCGGAGTCGACGAAGCGAGCGGTAGGCATCTCGATGAAGGACTGGCTGAAGAAGATCTTGCGGAACTCTTCTCGTACTTTGTTGAGAGGATGTAATGCCCCGGCATACTGATGCTCGCCTAGCGCCTTGAAGTTGTATGGCTTGAAGTTGGCGGTCTCCCAGCTGCCGTCTGCCAGCATCTCTGCTGTCAGGTCTGTCACCTCCACCGGGATCTCCAGCGCCCATCGTGGTCCTTTGCGCGCAGTGTATGTGATCACCTTGCGTGTCGTCACCAGCTTCCGCTTTTGATAGTCCTTGAGTTGCTTCGGATCCGGGAAAGTGTTAGTTTCGCTCACATGCCGTAGCAGGTCTCTCGTCGTATCTGTGACTTCGTTCGCGACAGGGGTGAGCGCATCGCCATCCTTCTTGATCCACTTCAGCTTGAACGCATTGCCTTGCCCAACTTTTGCACTCGGTCCCACCACCTTCTCCAGCTCTTTGATCGGTATTCGGCCTTTGCTCTTCACAGCCTCCCACACCTTCCACTCATGGCTCCCTTCGTCGCAGATCTGCTGTCCTTCTTCTGTGAGGACCACTTGCTCCGCATCATTCGTATCGTACTCCACCATGCCCCGGCTCGCTAGTCTGTCTAGGGCGGCTTTGATCTCTGCTTGCGAGGCATGGGGAAAGGTTTCTGCGGTATGGAGTGGTTGGTTGCTCTCGAGGGTTCGCAGGATTTCAGAGGTGAGGTCTGAGGTGCCATTGGCTTGCATCGGCACGGGCACAGGCCCGCGCGTGCCTGGCATTGTCGTTTGCGAGGCGTTAAAGGGCTGTCGTTATGTTGTCGTCAAATATTCATGGGGTTCGTGAAGTATGACTGCGAGGCAATGCGACTCGGAAAGTCGGGCTAGAATTTGTGTGCACGGGCCACTTCACGGTTTCGACGTCAGCTGGAGAAGGAGATGGAGGCGACAAGCTACATGTACACGTTTGATCTGCATCTCAAATGTATGTTCGGCGTCGCTCTGTAGTAGCAAACTAGACCGAGCGTCAGACGATCGAGGGTTGTATACAACTCGCTACACTTCAATGTCTATTGAGGGACCTGGAGCAGCTGATACTTCTCCCCCTTCGCATCAAGAGCATTCTCCAGCTGCTGCATGCAAGCAAGGACCTTCTCTTCTTCCAGCCGCCGCCCGACAACTTGGACCGCGACAGGCAGACCGACCATCTTGACTGCATCGTAATGCTTGTAGGCACCCTTCGCAACATGATTCATCTTACTCAGATCCACGCTCTGCGGAAGCATGTCTACGTTCGGGTCGACGTGCGTGACGGGCAGTATGCCACAGGCATAGTCGAGCAGGTTGAACAAGAACGTGTACCCGCAGGCAGCGGCCGCTGAGGACATTCCACCATGAGGGACGGCAGGCGTAGAGTTCGGAGGCGTCAGGAGGATGTCCAGACCGTCGCCCTTGTCACCGAAGCCGTTCCACCACTCGTGCCATCGAGCCTTGTAAGCCTCACGCTTGTAGACCAGTCGCCAGTTCTCGTAGGCGGACTTCTCGTGCCAGTCTGCTATGAGGCCAGCCCAGATACTGTCCCGCTTGATGTACTTAACGTATGCCCAGTAGAAGAACTTGATGAATCGTGGTAGGCGCATATATCGACCGAAGACAGCAGCGCCTGCATCGTCAGTCTCGCCAGTGCGGAAGAAAGAGCGATATGTTCGAGTGCCATCGGCATTGAGCAGGTTGCTGGCTATTACGAGGGATTCGTATGGATCTGGCGGGGAGACGTCGAAGACTTCGTGGCCTTCGGACTTGAGGGCTGATGCGGCCATTTCGAGTGCACGAGCGCAGGCCGGTGACGGGTCGACTACGTTGTCGGTCCGCATGAGACCTACCTTCAGTGGCTGCTTCTTGTACTGGTCTTCGACCTCGCTTCTCCATGGCATCGGGTGGACAGACTGGTCGTACCTCCAAGGCTGCATCTGGACAATGGACCGGGTGAAGTAAGTAAGATCCAAGAGAGTGCGCGCCATTGGAGAGAAGACTGACGGTATGCCTTCCTGGCCGTGCATAGAAGTGTTGACGCCGAGCTTGGGCCAGCGACCAGTACTACACCGCAAGCTGTAGCATCCAGAGTAGTGTGCCGGTGCCCTCACGGATCCTGCTACGTCCGAGCCAATGCCAATTCTGCTTCCGCCGAAAGCCAGAAGTGCACCCTCGCCGCCAGTGCTACCTCCGGGGGAGTACTTGGTGTTGTGAGGGTTCGTGCACTGGCCCCAGACGTCGTTTGTACTTTCGAAACTGAGCAGGGTGATAGGCAGTGCCGTCTTCAAGAATGGAACGGCGCCAGCGTCCTTCAGCATGCGCACAACCGCGCCGTCGACCAGCTGAGGCTGTCCAGTATTGCTCGAATAGCCAACGCTTGTGTCAAAGCCACCAACATGTATCGAGTCCTTCAGACTGACAGGAATGCCGGCCAATGGTCCCTTCAGATTGATCCCGCCTTCTGTTATCCATCGCTCCGCATCCTTGATCATCACTTCTGTAACACAGTTCGTCTTCTCATGTGCCCTCAGTGCCACCTTGCCGTACGCCTGCAGTACCTCAGTGGCAGACTGCGCCCCACCCTTCTGTACATCTTGGACGAGCTCATCAATGGGCTCATCGAGTACCTTCTTCTCTGCCGACGACAGCGGGTATTGGTATGACCCGGGCAGCGCTGCGATGCGCTCAGCACGTTCGTCTTGCTTCCGTCGACTGCAGAACAAGAACGTCAGCAGACATTCTGAGCGAGATACGTCTCACAGGACCCTTCCCGCCGCAGGCGCGCTGCGTGGGATGGAGACTTGTACATGTGGGGTCTGTTTCAATGCGCGGATCGAGGACGTACCAGGCCGCGCGATGCGTGAAGTAATCGAATGGTGGGATCATGGTGACCGACTCAACTGTGCCTGTGGCACTTGCAGTCCGAACTCGAGAAGAAGTCAGCAACTTTATATACAGCTCCCGACTTTTGCTACTATCTTCCCTGGCCGTGCGATAGCGGGGAGGCCATTACTCTCGCGCGGGATGGACCTGCCGAAGGGGGAAGGAGCACTACTGCGCTAAAGATATCAAGAACATCTTCAGAATGATTTATTTGTATTAAGACAATTTAGGCTTACTACTGGCGGCTCTAACAGCAGATAAGTAACACGCCCTAGACGGGAGACTTCCACGTCAACCAGCAGATCCCAGGCACGAAAGAGAACTGCAATGGCAGCAACAACGCAAACACCACTATCCAACCTTTCTCCTTTGATGTTTCGTTAAAGCTGTCAATGAATGTCGTCCAATGCCGTAGACATGTTCGCGTCTGACGCTTGAGCGCATGCCAGCACAGCAGATGCGTGACCGTAATATTCCCTGCGACCATAGCTGGGACGGGCGCTCATCAAGAGTAGGAGATTGAGGCTGGTGTGGAAGAGTCTGCCAAGGGGATGTCGATGGGAGTGCCAGAAAGATGTCGGGCCGAATTGAGTATGAACACATTTGTAGCCCTGGGTGCTGATGTGTAAGGAATGCTGCGTGTTCAGGACCGACCCAGCTCACGCACGAGTTGTATCCTTTGCCATGTCCAAGCGCAGACGAACGTTGACAGTGGGCCAAGAGATTGACCAGAAGATGCCAACGACTGTGTCAGTGGGTGTGTAGTGGAAGCAAACAAGTGATAGACATTTCAAGTGTTGGTGATGTGCTGCGAATGTGACTATCTCTGTAGGGGGAAGATCTCATATGCCAGCTTGGGAGACACTGTACTGGTGGTGCCTCAAATCACCAATGCGAGAACAAGCTGACAGATTGCAAATACAGAGCCATATGGCTGGAGAAAGTGAAACGAGCATGGTGCCTACCTCTGACCTGGCATACTGGTCGACGCGGTATTGGTGATTGCTATCCGCAAACCATCGCTTTGTGGTGGAGGCGTTGTTGAATTCGTGAGAATCAGCCCAGGGCTCTGAGCATGTACGTGTAGCCGCTTGAAGCTGTGCTTTGGTATTGATGCCGTTCAATAGATTCATAATGACTGGTTGGGGGTCGAAAGAGCGCTGGGTTTGCTTGGAGTTGCGAACTGAGCGCAGGGAAGACGCCCAGAAGCACGATAAGGGACTGTAATGCTGCGTTGACACGAGTCTCGAGGACACTGGAAGCGATGTGAAGTCGCCCGATTTTGATGGAGGAAGCACAGTTCGTTGCCTCCTGTCGTTCTCTGTTGTCGGGCTAGGAGGTAGGTGCCGGGTCCGTGACAAAAGTCGTGGTCGTTCGTACTTCAAACATCCAAGTCGCAAATCTTGAGTACCGCACCTTCCCCTGCGTGGCCAGGAAGGGCACCACTGAGTCAAGTCGCTGGAGGCACAGGCAAGGAAGATGCAACCGGAGATTGATCCAGGAGGATGAGCCATTCCCGTCGGTCGTCCACCATCCCCTTCGCGTCAGGAGACGCCCCAAGCGCGCCGCCTCTGCCGGCTCCACGACCACTCCAACGAGCTCGAGATGCAGCAACACGTCTCTTTGGGTACAGCTCTCGCGCCCCGAGTCCTGAAGAAGATGACAGGATTCCCTATGGCGGCGGACCTAGATTCGCCGCCTTGAGCGCGACACAAAATGCATCAGCTTCCCACAGAACCGGACTAGAGATTAACACCATCGCCATTAACGAATCTGGCACGCACGCCTTACTAGGAGGAAAGGAGATCTTCAAGACCGTGAAGGTCGAGGACGGTACCTGCGCAGAAGAAGTGAACCTTCGAAGCGCTATTAGAAGCACGCCCACCCAGGCATCCGGCAAGGCTCGACAGATCTACTCGATCAACATCGCCGATGTGGCTTGGGCGAAAGGTGACTCTGGTGACTATGTTGCTGCGGCTACGTCGTCGGGCAAAATCATTCTATATGATCTTGGTCATGCTGGACTCCAAGCAGCTCAGCTGCATGAGCACGCCCGCCAGGCAAGCATTAGAATGTGTCACAGTGCTGAGACTTGCTAATTCTTGTGCCAATCACTTTAGGTGCACAAGGTAACGTTCAACCCTCATAGAGGCAGTCTGCTTCTTTCTGGCAGCCAGGACGGGACTGTGCGGTTGTGGGATGGTGCGTTACCAGCACTGACAACAACGCAAACCAGTAGTACTGACTTCACGCAGTGCGCGACGTACGACTTGCCAACACGCTGAAGAGCAAACACAAATACTCAGGGCAAGCGGATGGAATCCGCGATGTCAAGTGGAGCCCGACCGAGGGAGTCGACTTCGCCTTTGGCACTGACAGTGGATGGATTCAGAGGTGGGATTTGCGAAACATGAAAACAGCAAAGGTTAAGATCCCAGCGCACGGCGTGACATGTAATGCTATCGACTGGCATCCAGATGGGAAACACATAGCAAGCGCAAGTGCTGACAAGACTGTGCGTGTCTGGGACTTCTCCACCGCGCGAAGGCAGAAGGCCTCGTGGGAGGTCAGAACGCCCCACCCAGTGCTGAATGCACGATGGCGTCCATCCTGCGAATCTTCTCAAGCCTACGACAATGGTGCAAGACACTGTACGCAGTTGGTCACAGCGTACGATCCCAGCCATCCTGTGCTGCATGTCTGGGACCTCCGAAGGCCAGCCCTGCCCTTCAGAGAACTTACGACCTATCCCTCAGCACCGAGCGATCTTCTGTGGCACTCACAAGATCTTCTTTGGACCGTGGGCAGAGAAGGTGTATTCCTCCAGACTGACATACAATATGCTACGAAAACCATCACGAAGAGGAACCTGCAAGCCATCTCTGTCTCGCCACAAGGTGAAGTCAATATAGCCACCACAAGACGCTGGTGCCGGCGGTCTTTCGAAACGGACCAAACCCAGCCAGCACCCCAGCGCAGGCGCATCGATCTCAACCAGACTCCGGATCACAGTGGTCTTAGCCGCAGTTGGGCTGATGACAGTGTCGATCACTCGTTCTTGAGTATATCGCCGGAAAAGCTCAGTAGAGAGCCGTCAGTCAAGTCGAGGACTCAGTCGCTGAGCATGACAACCATGAACGATGAGGCTCATGCTCAGCTGTCCACAGCATACCTCTCCGACGTGCTGTCCGGCCGGCGCTCTTTTCGACCTTCGCAGGCTGCTTGTCGTGGATTGCTGCAGATACGCAAAGACCCGCAAGCGTTCAAGTACCTTGCGCAGCATCTGAGTCTCGACCTACGGCCTGCTCTGCTCGAAAAGGACTTCCTCGCTGCTTTCCGAACGCTAGTGGAGTCAAATGCCAAGTGTCTCGAAGCATTGGATCTTTTCAGGCTGGCTCAAAGTTGGCAAATCGTGAGTTTCATCATGACAGATCACCTTCAAGAACGCCACAGATCAAAGCAGCAGCAGCTTCTAGGAGGCGAGAAAACAGGGAAGAAGATTACGCATCGCTCCGTCTTTCGCGACATCGCGAGCAAAAGCGTAGCCGGACCAATGCGATCACCAGCTTCATCACCTGCTGATATAAAACCTGTGTCCTCGATCGCGCAGCAATTGGCCATCTCTGAAAGCGCCTCCGAACAACGAACGCCTCAAGCACAACCTCGGCAGGATGGAGTATCTGTTACTGTCCCTGAGGAGAAGAATCAGCTGACGCTGCCAACTTTCGCCTTATTGCAGAGACCATGGCCTCGTTCTCCCTCCACTCAGCAAGTAGAGGAAAACGAAGTTCCACTTACAAGGCGAAATCTCGACGGACTTCAGGAGCAACAACTCTCGAACAGTGTCAACAGAAGAGACATGGTTCATAGATGGAATACTCAGCCCAAGGAACCACTGTCTTTGGAATCGGCGGACAAAAATGGTGTCTGGATTCAGCCGAAGCTGCAGAAACACGACAGCAACGAGTCGTTTGCATTTCTAGCTGAGTCGTCAGACTCGAGGGACCCTTCGTTCCCGTCATCCTTCAACAGCAACGAATCCATCTCTGGGCCATTGCGAATGGTAGCTGAACGTCCAGCTGAACGTCCAAGCCGCACACGACTGAAAAATGACGCAAGCATGGACGGCGTCGAGGCATTCAATTTCTTTGCGAAGCCCGATGCGGCTATCGCGAGGACAGCTACTCTAGGGCGGACCAAGTCGCGCACTGCTAATAATACTATTGCTCTAACCAACGGAGACGCCGGAAACGACGCAAGCCATGGACCGTCGGGCGCACCGCAAACATCTTACTTCCAACACATCGGACCCGGATCGTACCCGGACGAAAACGGCATATCTCCTCTGGCTGAGGTTCAACCACCATCGCCGCAGCTGCAAGTACCAGACATTCAGGCGATCGAAGAGAAATTTTCAGCAAGACACGAGAAGACAGGCGGTGTCCGTGACAACGGTATCGTCCGCTGCTCATCAGAGAAGCCTGAAGCTCACGACATCACCCACGAATTGGAATCTGTGTTCCTGCCAGAGGACGGTGATGCCGATGTGGAGCTGGGTAAACCATTCCTGCTGAGAGATGTTGTTCAAGAAATGGCATCTGGCTACGCACGAAAGGGCAATGCACAGAGCGCAGCAGCTCTGTATCTGCTCCTCGGACCGCTTCTCCCACGCACACATCCTCTACCTGCCAACGAAACCGAGGTCACTGCATCGGCATGCATCGAAAGCTTGAAATTGGTGGGCTTTGACCAGGACGGTGTTGAACAGGTTCTGCTTGGTTACGTCGATGCCATTGTCAGTTCCGGCCTGCAGCCGCTGCAGGTTGAGGCTGTGCTGGAGGCGTACCACGATCAACTGTTGAGCCAACAACTGTTCGACGAAGCGGCAGAACTAAGAAAGCTTTCGTACCCGGTGCACGTAGGAGTCTACGACCAGGCGCTCAAAGACAACTACATTCATCTCAAGTGTGGCAGCTGCGGGAAGCCGCTCGTCAATGGCATGTCGAAGCTGCTTTGCGAGACATGCAATACCAAACAACTCCCGTGCCCGGTCTGTTGGTGCGACCGCAGCCCGCTCGCTCGGGAGGGTCCAGCATTGGCCGGCATCGCGCATGTGTTTACGACCTGTCTGCTCTGCAATCATTCCGGTCATGCGACGTGCCTTCAAGTGTGGTTCCAAGAGTCGGGAGAAGGCGATGGCGGTTGTCCGATACCAGGGTGCCTCTGTGATTGCGTTGCCGGTAGTTGGCGGGCACAGAAGACGGCTTTGGCGGAGAAGAAGCGTCGGTCCAGAGATCACGGCAGGGTCAAGAGTGATGAGTGGCCTGCTCAAGCCAACAGAGCCGTTGAGAAGACGAGGAGTGTGCTCGCTCCCCGAAGTGTCAAGAGCAGTCGGTCTGGTTCTGGGACCTGAACAAGTCGGATTCGTCTGCGGCAATTCTTCGACTCAAACGTATCATGGTGGCACTTGATGAGATCAGCTCCGCCATGGGGACGATGATTGAGGGAGAAAAGGGTGCAAGGAGCGATGTCAGTCCACATCCTTCTTGTGTTCCTCATCCACTTCGTTTTCGTTCAGACGTCCAGGAGAACTGAAGGCCTGGAATCCTAAACCTACAGCAGCTCCCCGCTTCAACCTCGGTAGCTAACATTGTGCAGCTGTCTATTTGCCTGACTACCGAGATGTTCACAAATACATGTACTCATCAGTCCCTCGTTCCGTCCCCGTGTTGAATACTATTTACGTGGACACTCTTTGCAATCCGATTGTTCGCTGACAAAAGCTTTCGACGATGCCTCACGCCGACGAGAAGCCGATGATGGTCGGCGAACATCCGCAATGTGATCCGGTCAAGACTCGGATCATTCATGTTGGGAGTGAGTGTCCTTATTAGGCTTGATGGTCAAGTTAATCGCTGACGAGATCATCCAGTGGGTGCAAGTGGCATGCTCGCCGCCCACAAAGCGCGGAAGTTCCTCACCAACTACGAGCTCGTCTGCTACGAGAAGAATGCGTCGGTCGGGGGCACGTGGTGGGAGAATCGATACCCAGGATGCGCTTGTGATATACCCGCTCACACGTACACCTTCCCGTTCGAACCGAATCCGGAATGGTATGTCTCATATCGTCTGTTGAATGCTTGCGATGCCGGTTGACGCTTTGCTCAGGAGCGAATTCTATGCTTCAGCACCCGAGATCCAAGACAACTTCATGCGCTTCTACAACAAGCACAATTTGGAGCCATTCGTCGTTCTCAACACCGAAGTCGTGGAAGCCGAGTGGCACGATCGTGAAGGACTTTGGCATGTGACCCTAAAGAACCGTACGGACGGATCCAAGTTCGTCGACAAATGCAACGTCATCATCAACGGCTCCGGCGTGTTGACCAAGTGGAAGTGGCCTGACATCGAAGGCCTTCACGACTTCAAAGGCGAACTCGCCCACTCCGCCAATTGGCCACAAGACCTCTCTTGGGAAGGCAAGCGTGTTGGCGTGATTGGCACTGGATCCAGTTCGATTCAGATGGTTCCTAAGCTCGCGGAAACAGCGTCGCAATTAACCGTCTTCATGCGGAACAACACCTATATTGCTCCACCCTTCGGCTCCAACATTTCGAACAAGGAAGCGGACCCAGACGCTGCGGATCCAGCTGCAGCGGGCAAGCACAAGTATACTGAGAAGGAGAAGGAAAGGTTCAGAGATGATCCGGCGTACCATCTCAAGTACCGGACTACGATTGAACGGCAGATCGCTAACGGTGGCTGGGATATGTTCAACCGCGGGACCGAGCTGAACATTTTCGTCAAGGGCGCTATGCAGGATTCGATGAGGCAACGACTGGCGCATCGCGATGATCTGAAGGAGCGTATCATTCCTACTTGGAGCCCTGGATGCCGGAGACTGACGCCTGGTGATGGGTACCTCGAAGCGCTCATACGGGACAATGTAAACTGCGAGTTTGATGATATCAAAAGAATCACACCTACCGGGCTCGAGACGATCACGGGAAAGCATATCGAGGTTGACGTGCTGGCCTGTGCGACTGGGTAAGTACTAGCGGATTGAAGGCTTCTCTGAGACACCATCACTTTACGTTGGTGGCTCTGAGACCTGAGTATCTTCTTTACAGCATCGAGATATTCGCTGATCAACCGCAGCTTCAACGTCCAGTATTTCCCGCACTACAAGATGATCGGCACCGGAGGACAAGTGATGCAAGACTCCCCCGAACCCAACGTCTACGCCTCCGTAGCCGCGCCTGGATTCCCGAATTACTTCGTTATCAACGGGCCACGGTAAGCACCGTCATCACTTTAACATCGTCATGAAGTCGGAGAGGCGCTGACATTGGCGCGCAGAGGCAACTGGGGTCAAGGCTGCGCCCTCCCCAGCCACGAAGTCCAAATGGAGTACATCCTCCAATGCTGCCGCAAAATGCAGGAGGATCGCATCAAGTGCATGGAGCCGAAGCAGAATGTCACAACCCAATTGAATGCGTACATGGATGCTTGGCATAAAAAGGTACGCTTGCCCTCACTCAGTCACATGACCCGGCCAGGAGCGGTAGGCAAGCAGAGACTGACTACCGGACAGCAAAGCATATGGGCCGAAGACTGTAAGAGTTGGTATAAAGACAACAAGCGGTACGTCCTCTCCTCCCTCTCTCCTTCCCAGTCTTCCACACACTCATACTTACCCATCGAGCGCAGCAACGGCAGAGTCTACATCTGGCCCGGCAGCCTCCTCCACCACCTCAAATTCCTCAAGCGCCCGCGCTACGAACACTACGAAATCACCTACATGGATCCGGACAACATTTTCGATTTCCTGGGAAACGGGAAGACGATCAGTCAGGTGAAGCTTGGGGGTGAGGCGCCGGTGCCTTATATTCGGAATGACGAGGATGAGGTGTGGGATATTGAGTAGAGTTGGATCATTAGATGATAGAGGTGGTGTTGGTAGGACGTTCAATTCGTTCACGGTATGAGGTACCTCCCAGTGCCTAAGTTCCTTTCGTCTTTTCATATCGCCATTCGCCTGGACATCCCTTTTCGTACAGTTCGTAGATGCTCCTAAACGCGCTACTCAATATGCCGTACCGGCTGTCACATGCACATGCTGCACTGCCGAGCATGCTTGCCTCGCCTCGCTCGACTGCTTCTCCGATCCTCTCAGTCGGCACTCGCTTAGACGGCGGCATGCTCTCCAGGTTGATGCATAGCACGCCATTGCCTTCCTCGGCTTCTACCCTTTTCCCTGACTCCTATCTCTGGCGCACGATCTCAAAAGTCCGGGCTCAAATAGTCCTCCTCACGATCCAATTTGAAATTACTCAACCCCTCACTCCACGGCTCCGTTTCTACCATTGCATCAGCAAACCATCACATGTTACCACACGAAATAGGTTCCACTCACCATTCCCCTCATCAATACTCGCCCCCTCAACCACCGAATCCGTCCGCGTAAGATCACTTCTCCACGTACTCGTCCGCTGCAAACTCACCCCCGGATCCGTCTGCGGAGCCGTACTCGCTTTTCGTGACCAGAGTGAATCGACAATACTACTCCTCGTCGGGGCGCGAGAGAGGGGAGCGCCGGGGTTAGTCGATTTGACAGAAGAGGTCTCGGAGGTGTCGTGTTTGTAGTCGCGAGGGTAGAGGTTCAGGTCGAATTCGTCTTTGTCTTCGGCGACGTGGTCGGCTATGACGCCGAGTTTTTGTGCGACTGGATGTTTGTAAGAGAGTGAAGTGACGGGGCAAGGGGGGCAAGGGGTACCTTCAAAGCTTATGCTCATGCCGCGGTGGGAGGAGACGTGGTCCATGAAGATGTCGACACCTTTCCAGACGCGGCCTTCGGCGTGGCCGTAGGAGTAGATGCAGATTGGGCATTGGAACTGTTTCACACTCGCATTAGCACCTGGAAACGGCCCCCGTATTGCGACGGTATGGCCTTACCTGATACTGCCGCCCCTGCACCGAAGCCTGCTTGATGTGGCTCTTAGCTGCCCGCGCCATCAGCATACCACTCCCGCAAACCTCCTTTTACACTCCGGCGAACAGCACTCACCCAAAAACCCCCACCGCACTTTCAACCCCAACTTCTCATCCCGCATCACCACCTTCCACACCATATCCACACTCACATGCCCCTGATACGCACACCCCTTCGCCGAGCAATAATAAGTCGTCACGCCCGAAGCCGCGAAGGCAGCGCCGTAATCTGTCCGCTTCTTCAGCGAGCCCTGCGCAAAATCAGCAAACGCCTTCTTGACTTAGATGAGGGAGAGCGTACCCGTCTATCACCATTCTGCAATTTGACCGCGCTCTGGCAGAAACCGAGCCAGTCGTTCTCCTTTGTCGGTACGGGGAGGGGGGCGGAGGACATTTTGCCATCGTCGACCTTACAATCCGCACCAGTCAGTCTCGCCATTGGGGTGGTAGGGTTAGAAGCCACACGCACGGGAGCTTTGATCGTCGCAGCAGAATCCTGACGCCCATGCGCCTGCGCCCCTCCTCGCGCTTCTTCCTCCACCAGTCGTTGTCGCAAGTAGGGGTAGTCGGAGGCTACGCTCATCGCTCTCCCTCACTCACTCATTCACTCACCCTGCGGCTGCGGTGTGGGGTGTGTCGCTTCGGGAGTCCACTTCAGCGGTAGGGTGGCGGGGTCGTATCTTAGTCGGCAGCGGCAGTAGTAGAGAAGAGTGGAGTGGAGCGGTCAGTCAAAGTCGGTCAGTCGCCAGTCGTGGATGCAAGCACGGTAGATCGTAGATAGAAGTCCAAGGCGCAGAGGACTGCAGGTGCTCTTGATCTTGACAGCTTGTGCCGAAAGCTTGAAAGTGCTCTCAGCTCCAGCTCTGTCCCGTCTCTGCTTGAGCCTCTTGTTTCGCGGTGCGAGAAGCTGCAAGTCACGAGCTTCCGCAACAGAGGGGAGGTACAAAGCAACCTGCTGACTGTTACCACACACACAAGCACAGCACAGCACAGCCTGCCGCGGTCTCACGTCCAATCGGCGCTATGCAGCTGATAGCGTGATAGCGTTGTTCCGAGCCGCGAGCGGACGAGATGATGGAGGATGATCCTGGTTCGCGGAGTCGCTGGTGGCACATGGGTTTGTGTGGGGGGTTCTGGAACGTGGCTGGTCCTTGAAGGTTTGGAAGAGTTGTGAAGGGTTAAGGTATTATAGAACTCTGGAGGCCTTAGGGAATCTCAAGGGACTCTCGGACTACAGCGATGCTGGATATAACATATAGGAGGAGCATGACGATCACTCGTTCCTTCACAGTGTGCGAAACATAGCCTTGTCGTGCGTCAAAGGCTATTCTGGACGACCGAGACTACCAACAATATGCGGATGCACATCCTTGCACCACATCATCTTCCTTCCACGCATTGACTCGATACCTACACATACAATATCCGTACATCACCTACCCCCCAAATCCCCTCCCCACCACCACCAAAGGCGCAAACCAACTCCCCACAACCGGCCTCGCTCTAAACCTCAATCCCCCCGGCCACCCCCCATTCCCCTCGGTCCGATACAAATCCGTCAGCGGGCCATCCGTCGCCGTGTGATTAACCCACTTCGCGATCGCCTCGACAATCGCGTGTCGGGTTGAGGGCGAAGCGACGGATGCGGCTTGGAACGCCCAGTCGGATTTGGTGTAGAGGTGGCGGGAGTCGCTTTGACAGTGTTAGAGACCTGAGTGACTGTGCAGGGGTGGGGAGTACTTGCAGTGGGAGGCCGTAATTTTGGATCGCGGTCTGGTACCAGGTCGACTGGGTGGTGTAGATGTGGTCAGGGATAAAGTTGTTCGAAGTCTTATTCCGAAGGTCGGGTCCAGGGCGTGGGCTCTGGTGTAGAGGTTGCTGGTCTTCCGACCCCCGTGGCAAGGGTAATTGCGCCGACGGCTCGTCAACCGCTCCTCCGTCTCCGCCATCGGGATGAAAGCACAACACAGCATCCGCAAAAAGACTATACAAAGTAGTCCAACTCCCCTCCCACCCATAACTCAACTTCGCCCTCCCCCCATCCCTCGCCATGCCCTCCTCTTCCCAGACCTTGACGTACGTCTCACTCACATTCCTTAAATCCCTCCTCTCTTCCTCTTTGCCCAGCATACCAGCCATCTGACTCATCGCCCTAATCCCGACGATACCTTTCAGAGCGAGATTGGTTTGTAAGGGCAGCCAGCCGGCGAAGTCGTCGGTGCAGAGCTGGTTCTCCGGGTAGAGGGAATAGGAGATTAGGTACGATGTCCAGCGGCGGAAGAGGGGGTAGGTGCGGATGAGGTAGTGGTTGGCTTGGTGGGAGGAGAGGGGGCTGGACCAGGCGGTGTCGAGGAAGGGGATTGCGTCTCGGGTTTCGTGTGAAAGGGCGAAGGGAGAGGCGTCTGCTGGTAGGGTGGCGAGGTCGGGAGGCGTTTTAGAGCTGCCGAGAGCGCTCCAGGGCGACACAGGGAGGTGGTCGGAGCCATGCTTCAGGCTGTTTAGTAGAGCTAGCCCCATGATTACGATATCTCCACACTCCTCTACAGGCATGTACTCATCATTCCCCAGAGGATGCCCAGTCAGATTCGGAAAGTGTGCTCCCAGATCATGCATCGCGTAGTCGTTCGGATACTGCCCGCTTCCCATATGCTCCAGCAGCGGCTCGAGTAAGTAGGCTAGCCATCGCGGTTGGGTGTAGAGGAAGAACGGAAAGGCAGGGAAGATGACGTCGATCGTTTGGCTGTTGCCGTTCGAAGAGATCTCTTTCAGGAATAAGAGAGGCGAGTCTGGTGTGCCGGAGAAGACAGTGGCGCCGAGGACTTGACGAGGGGTTAGAGGGACGAGCTCGGGGTAGGATGAATTGGGGACGGAGGTAACGGCGTCAAGCCTGAGTTGGGACGAGTAGTTCGCAGCGAGTGCCAAGGCGTGGTGGTAGTCGGAGTAGTGGAAGTGGATTAGGGAGGTGGCAGTAGAGAAGTAGGATTTCCAAAGCGGCCGCATGAAGGTCAGGCCGCGGGCGGAAGCGAACTGGGTTACTGGGTCTTGGAGGTGGGCGATGGTGAAGAGGACGCTGGATTCGGCGGGTGAGGAGTGGTGGTGTGAAGTGATGTTGTGGTCGGAGCTAAGGTTGAAGGTCTTGCTGAAGCCAAAGACAGGCTCATCGTCCATGATTGAGCGGTACTTGTCGTCGACTGTGTCGCTCAGAAGGCCGTGCGTGGCGAAGTGCTGCCGTAGAGCGGAGGATGTGCCGCATTCGTGGGTAGCATCCTTGGGGCCAGTAAAGTGCAGCTCGCCCCATTCTGCCTGCTGCCTTTTCTCAGAGAAGAGTAATTCGTGCTTCCTCTTGACTCTGAAGGTCTTCAGCTGCACATCGTCCTCCGACTCGGTCTTAGGCTCGTCGATAGACCAGACGATGTCAGCATCCCGGTCTCCGCTAACCCATTGTCCGTTTAGGTCAACGTAGATGCTAACGTCGAAGTCGCCCTTCGCATGTACAGCCAAGTAGCTTGCCGGGATGGCCTGCCGTAGGGTTGAGGTCGGTGTTATAGGCGAGAGAAAGGACAACGTCAACTCCACATGGTCTTGCGAGTCCTTGGTCGAAGGGATGGAGTACGACAGATTTGTGGTCGAGGCATCGTAGTCCGAGCCAAGATAGACCGGATGGGAGATGTTGTAGTGCTTCGACGACCCGTTCAGAGAGTCATGAGCCCGTCCAAGGAGAGGATATACAGTTGATGTCTCCGGCACAGATGCTAGAACAGACAGCCCGACCTGCTGATCGTTCAATAGGAGTTGGCCGACAGGGGTTGTTGCCACCTACCGAGTTGCCGGTCCAAAAGTGAGGCCAATGCTCCCAAGGTTCCTCTCGAGCACTGCCGAGCCATGTTGACAGGTAAGGAGTGCGAACTATGAGCGGCAATACAGGGGGCGTGAGGGAGGATGCGTCTGCCAGCAGAGCCGTTGCAAGAAGGAGAAGAGCTCTCATCTTGTAAGACGAGATGGGATGGTATGGAGAGTATGAAAGACGAAACTACCTCAATTGTGTACCCATCGGAGCATCGAATGGCGCTGCCTGTTCTGCAACAATCGGCTGCTGCTGCTGCCAAAGAGAGGAATACGAGTTGTCATCAGGAACGATCGTCTTCGTCACCCTCGTCTTCAAAAGTCGCGGTCAGGAACGAAACGCCACAATGACGCTCCCAGCTCCAGTTCGCGCCTCAGTCGCATTCCAGCCCACAACAAACACTCCCACCACCCTGTTACCTCCTCCACCACCACCTCCACCGCCAATCATGTCCTCCCACGTCCCCTTCCTCACCGTCCGCCCCGACGACCAATTCAGCTCCGCCGTCAAGCGCACCGCGCGCGATGTAACAAGATCCAACACCTCACCACCACAGGAACCCATGGACTCACCACCGCACCTCACGCCCGCCCCGCCGCGCACCTACGCCGCCTCGCGTCTGCCTTCGGCGGTGCGCTTCCCGTTGCTGGTGATGCTGAGTTTCAGCCTGAGCACGCTGATCCATACTTTTACCGCCGAGTGGTCGGGTCTGCAGCTCGCGACGGCGAGCAGGAAGTTGGACGATCCGCTGCAGATTGCTGGGGTTTTGGGGTGGAAGGTGGTGCAGTTGGGTGTTGGGTGGGTTGCTGGTTACGACTGTACGTCTCCTCTCCATCTAACCACTTAATCATATGTAGTGCTTGCTAACAAGAACGAAATAGACGAAGACATCGCCGCCCTCACCCTCCTCACCAACCAACCCTTCCACCACCTCCTGCACTCCTACTACGCCCTCCCTCTCGCCCCCCTTACCTTCTCCCTCCTCACCGACATCCTCGTCACCGCCCTCCCCTTCGCCCTCCTCGCGCCCCTTACCCGCGCCCACGACCCCCTCACCCCCCGCACGTCCAACCAAGCCCTCGCAACCGACGCCTCCATCCTCCTCCTTACCTCCGCCATGGCCGCGTCCATCTTCGCAACAACCTTCTACCTCTCCCACCACGCCCTCGACCTCGGCGTCTTTCTGATCAGCCACTTCGACAACCTCGCCTCCATGTCCGCGCACGATCTCTCGATCGCCCAACTCCTCCCCTGGTTCGCCGTGCCAGGTTTCGCGGCGTGCGCGTTCCTCTTCCGCCCTACCATCGCTGCCGCAGGCACTTCCGTCACCCCTCCCCGCCTTTCCACACGAAAGCCGAAACGATTCAACCCCGCCACAGCAACCTTAGGCGAGACCTTCGCGTATAATCTCGGCTACGGGGAGAGCGGATGGAGTCGACGGGCGGAGGTGCTGGCGAAGCGGACGGCGGTGTTGAGCGCGGGGGCGTTTGTGAACACGGCTGTGAGGGTTTTCGCGACTGTGGAGGGGACGGATTTGGGAGGCGCGATGGGGTATGCGGGGATGTGGGCGGGGGCGTGTGTGGTGGTTGCCGTGGGGTTTGGGATGATGAGTCATGAGGATTAGTGTGTGCTGTTTGGATGGGAAGGTGGAGGAGAGATGAGGAACAGCAAAGGCGGCGGAGGATGGATGGCGACGGTGGGACCTCTTGTTGAGACACGCATGCGCAGGAGCGGAGATGGCGAGGCCTGTAACCATAGTTCGCTGATATGCTAGAATACCCCAACGTTCTTAGACAGTTTGTGAAGGCGAAGTCCGTTCCGAATTCCTCAATTACATCGTCTGCCCATCTCCAGCGCAGTGACTACAAGACGCTATCACTACATTACTCCTACACACTTTCCCCTCCCACCTCAAGATCCACCAGACAAACTTCCATCCCCTCCCCACCATCCCCGTCATCGTCTCCATCCCCGTCGTCGTCTCCATCCCCGTCGTCGTCTCCATTCCCATCAATCAAGATCGGCGCTTCATTCGTCCCACCCACCCCATTTCCCTCCCCATCCCCGCCAGGGGATCCCTCTCCTTCCTCCTCAACCTCCGGCCACATCCCTCCCCACCCCCACAAAACCTGTCCAGCCACACTCTCCGCATTTCCCAACTCCCTCGCCCCACTCCCGCTCGTCTGCGCATTCGCCACCTCGTCCACAATCGCGCGACACGCATCGACGAACTGCGCGAAGCCCGGGGACGTCCAGTTGGGTATCAGCGCCTCTTTTAGCGTGGCGGAATGAGATGGTATCGCCGCTTGCTGGTGAGAAGGGAACGAGGACGGCGCGTAAGGGGATTGATAGAATGTCGGTAGGCTGTAAGAGGACGTGGGAGGGGGATGGGGGGGTGCCGGCGTGGTTTGCTGGGTGCTGAGTGCGTGGTGCCAGGAGGTGAGGTGGAGGTGTTCGAGGGCCCAGAGGGTTATTAGGCCTTCTAGTAACCCTGCGGAAGGGGCTGAGGCGGACTCGAGGAGGTCTAGCAAAGCTTTCGTCGCGTGTCGTGGGGGTTCGGTGGGGGAGACGGGGATGTTGTATTTGGAGGCTGTGGTGCGGAGGAATTCCAGTTCGCGCTTTGCGTTGTTTAGAGTGGAGGCGAGGAGGTCGAAGGCGCGCCAGTCGGTGTGCAGTTGGGGGTTGTCGACGGGAGGAAGGCGGAGTTTGCCGATTAATTTGCCGATGAAGGAGGGCAGGGCGCGGGAGAGGTGGGATTGTTGGGTGAGGAAGGTGGAGAGGTGGGGGAGGGTGAGGGTGCCGCGGCCGGCGCGGCTGAGGAAGGGGGGTTGGGAGGAGGTGGTGAGCGGGGTGGAGAGTTTGGAGAGGAGGTAGGCTGTTAGGGAGGGTTTGGGGATGGAGGGGGGTCCTGGGGAGGAGCTGGTCAGTATCGTAATGTAAGAGTGGGAGTGGAGACGGACTGGCTGCTGCCTTGTTCGCCGCTTTGCTAGCTTTCGCAGGCTGTGTTGGACGTGTTGGACGTGCGAAGTTGGGGTTCGGTCCAGTGTTGAACTTGTATGGCTTCACCATTGGACCTTGGGCGGTCGGAGTGCTCGTGACATCTGCGGCCGCAGGGTCGACTTGGTCCAACGCCGCATCAGCCAGCGCTTGTTGGCCTTCTGGAGTGGCCAAGAATGCGTTGCATTGTTGAAGGTGTTCCCACTGCCGTGTTGTGTTCTTGGCTCGTTGTGTCCCGCAGTATTTACAGCGCGAGCGCATGCACTGGGTACGAGTTAGTGGACTTGCAAGTCCTCTTGGACGGAGAGTCAAGAGATGATAAGAATTGAGCTCTAAGACAACTCTTCATCTCGAGTCCTAGACCTCTGCTATGCTAGAGAGCAACGACATGGGTACAGAAGAGACCTACCTTCTGAGTCGCGTTATCGTCCCAGAACTCATCGAAGAACGAGTTGATCTCTGAACGCTAGGTCAAGGTTCCATCCACAACGTGAGACTCGATTGATGACACACCTGGTGGGCGGCTTCGAGGAGCATTGGGAGAGAAGCCCGAAGCAGCGTCTCCTTGCAATGGCGAGGAGGCATATGTGCTACAATTGCTTCAGTAATCAGAACTTATCGTAACAGAATAGTGTCATGACGAATTACTCGGGATTATCCAGCGCAGAACCAGTCCTTTTGTTATACGGATTGGGCGGAGCAATGTCTTGCCCATTGCCCGCCGCCCTCCACGTCAAGTACTGAGGACATCTCAATAAGTGATCTTTCTTGCGGTGCAGAGGCCTATTGCTACCGCCCCACGATTGACAGTGTCGGCAGCGGATGGTGCCAGTGGTGTAATCGGAGCCTGAGATTAGCTCGAATTGGTCGTGGGTGTAGTGGTCTGTTGGTCGAGGCATCGCATGAGTGGCAGGATGTCGCAACCCGAATAGGCAAGAGGGTGATGAAGCGAAGTTGGAGTGTGTAATGGGAGAAGGAGTTATTGTAAGGGTGAAATGATGATGCCGTGTAAGACCGCTCTAAAACGCGTGCTAGACTGCTTTGGGTGCGCTTGCGACTGGCTCCATTTGGACGGGATTGAAAGCGCTTGTGGTGTCATCAGAATTTGTTTTATCAGTCATGCAACTAACAGACTTTTTCATCTCTTCTCTTCCAGGACAAGCTCTGTTGCTCATACATCCGACACTTCTAGAGCACCCTACCAACTCAACACCATGTTCTCACAACGAGGAAACCACAGCGCGGGCTCCCAGGTGCTGGGAGAGGAAGCTCCAAGTATGCACAGTACTACACCATGATTGCAAGCGCGACGGTGGAGAGTTCAAGGTAAAGTCGTAAGCCACAGCATGAGCCGGTGCTTGACTCATCTGAGTCTCGCTGAGAACATACGGCCCGAACTTGAACCTCGATAACGCGAGCGGAAGAATCATGCTGTTCCCTTTCCCCTCTCTAAAGGAATCGTGCTGATAGAAGAAGGTCCTGCACGGATGGCCAGTATGGACGTCGAGAAAGCTGGACCGGGTCTGGCGCCAGAAGGTGAAGCACTGTCTCCAAATGACAATCTCGAGGACAGAACTGGACCGCTGTCGACTGCTCAAGAATGGTTCAAGCGGGTGGAGAAGACGCTGCTCCGCTACAATGTCGAGTCTCGCGGCATCCAGCGTGTGTTGCCAGCCCAGCGCCACACGATTGAACATCTGGGCTTCACTCAGATTTGCATGCTATGGGTGTCTATCAACCTCGCGGCCAACAACACCACCCTTGGTATGCTAGGACCAACAGTCTTCTACCTGCCGTTCCTAGACTGCTGTCTATGTGCTGTGTTTGGGATGCTGGTCGGCTGTTTCCCAGTAGCCTATATTGCCACCTTCGGACCGCGGTCTGGACACCGGACAATGATACTGTCAAGGTACATCATGGGCTGGTGGCCGTCGAAGCTGATCGTGGTCCTGACCCTGATCATTCTGCTTGGCTACTCACTTTTGGACGTGATCATTGCTGGCCAGATACTCAGCGCCGTGAGCACGAATGGCAGCTTGTCGATTATTGTGTGTATCTTGAGACCCATCAATAACAGCTCCCTCACTGACTTTGTCTTAGGTCGGCATCGTCATCACCGGCGTGCTGACGTGGGCCATCACGACTTTCGGTTACAGCGTCTTCCACATCTACGAGCGCTACGCATGGCTTCCACAACTCATGGCCAATATGATCCTCGCAGGCGTCGCGGGGCCTAAGTTCGACCTCTACTCGAACCCCGGAGCTGGCCTCGATGCACGGACTATGGCTGGCAACCGCTTGAGCTTCTTCAGCCTGTGTCTCGCAGCAGCCATCACATACTCCTGCGCTGGTGCAGACTACTTCGTATATTACCCCGAAAGCTCGCCGAGACTGAGAGTCTTCCTCGTCACCGTCGTTGGGCTTTCAATTAGCTTCACTGCTATGTTTGTCATTGGCATTGGTCTGGGCTCTGGCATTGCGTCGAACCAGGCATGGAATGACGCCTATGGTGTCTCTCAGGGGGCGTTGATTCGAGAGGGCTTCCGACCGCTTGGGTCATTTGGCTCCTTCTGCAGCGTTCTGATTGCGCTCGGTCTCATCAGCAATTTAGTTGCTCCTACGTATGCTGGAGGGATAGATTGGCAAGCACTTGGTATGTGGTCTTCTCTACATCCCAAGACCAGGTCAACCATTGCGAAGGTCTAATTCACTAACGCCCTCACAGGCAGGAACTTCGAGCGCATTCCCCGCGTAGTCTGGAATACCATCTCCGTCGTCATCTACACCGTCTGCGCCATCGCCGGCCGCGCCGCTCTGGCGGCCATCTTCACCAATTTCCTGGCCTTGATGGGATACTGGGTCTGCATCTGGATCGCTATTGTGCTTGAGGAGCACCTCATCTTCCGCAAGTATCTTGGCCACGGCTGGGATTGGGATATTTGGAACGATCGTCACAAGCTCCCGATGGGTATTGCTGCGCTGGTGGCTTTTCTGGTCGGATGGGCGGGTTCGATTCTGTGTATGGCGCAGGTGTGGTACATTGGGCCGAGTGAGTTTGGAACTTTCAATCCACACGTTACGAGTGTGGTACTGACAGCAAGCAGTCGCGGCGGAACTTGGCGAGTATGGCGGCGATGTGAGTCCCCCATTCCTTCTACGAGCTCTTGCTTCATACTCACCTTTTGGTAGCTTGGGAACTACATTGGCTTTGCGTTCGCCGGGGTTGTCTACTGGCCTCTGCGCTGGTTTGAGCTGAAGAAGTTTGGAAGGTGAAGTGGACGACGACGGACGACGACTTGAGATGGCCCACGTGCCGAACTCGGAGGCAATATGAATCTCCTTGCAGTCTGTGAATGAGAAGCAGCTTCTTTCCTGTCTGGGCAGGCGCAGGCGTACTGATATATGTCCACGTCCATAGTTGTTCACGAGTCAACAATGACTGCCAAAGACATTGGCAGCCCACGGAGGCTTCGCGTTGCTTTCGTTTTCACTTCTTTCGTGCACTTTGGAGAGGCCAAATAGAGACAGGCATCAGCAACAGCAACATCTATGTTGCATGACCGCCTCGGTCCTGGCCTATCTTTGCCGAACCTCACGATAGCAATACCGAATCTTGAGCCATTGCGGGGCAGTGTCAACACATTAATACCTTGATGTCGTTACTTTAATGGAGCCCCCCTCCTTGATCTCAACTCCTCGATAGTGACGCACTGTGTTGATTGATCGTTTCTCAACATCGGCGGCCAGCATTGACATTCAAACAGCACCCATGACTTCACAACTACCGCCGGCGAACGACGATGCTTCGTCCTGGCAAACCAAAACAGCGAACAAACGAGCAGCAGAATACGAGAAGATCCCGAAAGAATGGCGTATCGATCAAAAGTACCTAGGCGACGAGACTTCAGACCGCAACGTTCTGAGCGTACCAAAGGAATGCGGAATCCTGTCTCAACCGGAGCTCGACATTACAGAAAACTATACAGCAACCTCTTTAGCAAAGGCCGTTCAATCTGGCTCCCTGAAATCCGTCGATGTCGCTAGAGCTTTCTGCAAACGCGCCGCCGTCGCCCAACAACTCGTCAACTGCCTAACCGAAACCATGTTCGACGACGCCCTCAAGCGCGGCGAGTATCTGGACCAATACCTCGCTGAGCACGGCAAGCCCCTAGGACCTCTGCACGGCGTCCCTGTCAGTATCAAGGATCCCTTCTCGTACGTTGGCGTGGCTTCAACAATCGGCTTTACTTCGTTCCTCGACAACCCTCTCCCCACTGAACATGCGCCGCTGGTGAAGATCCTCCTCGAGCTCGGGGCGATTCTGTACTGCAAGACCAACATCCCGCAGACGATGATGACAGGCGACTCCCACAACTACGTCTTCGGCCGCGTGCTGAACCCGCACAAACTCATCCTCGGCGCCGGCGGCAGCAGCGGTGGCGAGGGAGCGCTGGTAGCGATGCGAGGTTCCATCTTAGGCATCGGTACGGATATTGGAGGCAGCATCCGCATCCCGGCGATTTGCTGCGGGACGTATGGCTTCAAGCCGAGCACGCATCGTGTGCCGTACGGCGGCCAGACGTCGCCGGCGAAAGCTGGATCGCCTGGGTTCCCGCCTGTCGCGGGGCCGTTGGCGACGTGCTTTGACGATCTGGAGTTTTTGGTGAGACATGTGATTGATACGATGCCGTGGGATAAGGACTCTTCGGCGTTGGCGATTCCATGGAGGGCGGGTGTAGCTGCTGGGAGGCCGACGAAGGTGAGGGTTGGGTTCTTGCAGAGTGATCCTGATTATCCGATCCATCCACCAGTAGCGAGGGCGCTGGAGGAGTCGGCGAAGAAGCTTACGGATGCTGGTTTCGAGGTCGTTGCATTGAACATGTTCCCGTCGCTGAAGGCTGGTATGGAGCTGGCGTCGGACTACTACTCCATGGACAACACGAAGTTGTTCTTGGACTTCGTCCACAGGAGCGGCGAGCCGATTATTCCTTCGTTACAGAAGACGATGGATCTGGTGAACAAGAAGCCGAAGTACAGTCTAGAGGAAGTCTTCGATGTCAATACAGCGAAGATGGGCTATAAAGCCACGTGGAACAACCTCTGGGTCGAGAATAAGTTGGATGTGATACTTTGTCCTGGCGCTGCCAATACGGCGGTGTTGCATGATAACTATGGCGCACCTCCGTACACTGCCGTTTGGAACATGCTCGAGGTACTTCAAGTCCGCCGCAAACCCTCAAATGCTCTTTGCTGATCATCTGCAGTATCCCGGAATCATCATACCCGTCGGCAAGGCTGACGTCAAAGTCGATACCGAAGATCTTGCGACCCACGACCCCAATCGAGCATGGCAATGTGAGGCTCCTAGAGACTGGGCCGCTGTGTTCATCGCTGACCAGACTCCAGACAATGCGGACGATGTCCACGGAGCTCCGACAACCATCCAGCTGATAGCACGGGCTTACCAAGATGAAGAGCTGGTGGCCGCGTCGGCGATGATAGACGCATGCTTGAAGAAGTGAGCTGCCCTGGTTGTTGATGTTCGTCCTCCTGCGGTGCCTTCAGCTAGAGCGCGGTGCGATCGTGTCCTCGAGCTCTGGTCAAAAGCCGCAGGCATGGATCAGAGCTCGTATAGCGTCCGCACGTAAAGCCTCAAGCCGAATAGATGTGCGTTTCCAATTCCTGCCGAAGTAGATCACCCAATCCTGCCACCACCTCCAAGAATATCAGTCAAATTCGCCTGCCCCGTCCCTCTTTCCATCGGCTGCGGCGTATCCGCACTCTCCTTCCAGCCAATCATATAAATCGTCCGATATGTAGCCGGGATAGTCATCGTGCCATCCTCCTGCTGCTCGCCATACAGTTCCCGATATATGCTCTCAGTAGCCAGCAGGACGTCCTTACTAATCGCCCCGGGCTCTCGTCGCAGAGCAGCGTTCGCTTCGCCCATCGCTTGGAGGTCAGACATGAGGGCGAAGACGTTCGGGTAGTCGACGATGATGTCGTCGACGTCTACGGTTAACAGCTTGAAGCCGGCGCGGCTGAGGAGGTTGCCAACGTCTCTCACGTCTGCTAGAGGCGACATGTGCGTGCCTATGCCGCCAAGTCGTTCTTGTTCGGCTAGTTGCAGGGATCCGCGTAGCTCGTACAAGGAATCTCCACCGGTCATGGCGCCTACGAAGGCTGCGTCTGGTTTAAGGCAGTTGTTGATTTGCGCCAGGACAGAGGGTAGGTCGTTCACCCAATGCATGGATAGCGACGACAGAACCAAGTCGAAGACATTAGACTCGTAGGGGAGGTACTCCGGGCTGGTAAGGAGATGGCGGGTGATGTCGATGTCCTTGTTGAACGGCAGGTCTTGGTCTCGGTACAGCAGTGCCTCGCTGGTATCCGCGCAGACAATATTGCCTATCTTCGAGCTGATCGGCTCCGTGACGGGCTTCGCAGAATGGTCATCTGGATCCGGTCTCGTAAGTGTACGGGCAATGTTACAAGCATTGGCACCGAAGTCCAGCACTCGAGGGAAGTCTCGCTTGATGTCCAACAATCGATCGCATAGTCTTATAGCCACCTCGTCTCTTAGATAATCCACTTGTCGACTCTTTTGGATATTGCTAGCTGCTCGTTCTTTGTGTAGCCATTTTGCGTTGGCGTCGAAGACCTCGGCGATGGGTGCTCCTCCAGCTTGGATGGCGTAGGTTCGTGCAAGCGTGGGTTTTGCAAGAATGGTCCTTTGGGCGGACAAGGTATTGCTGAAGAGCCTGGCGGATTGCGAGCGCATGCTTTTCGGTGTGGTCTGTCAGTATGTTGTGAGGAACACCCTCTGGAAGAATATGAAGTCAATGACGGAGATAGAGTTGGAGCTTGGTCTCAGAGACTCCAGACGGAGTGGCTTCCGGGTCTGGGCTGAGTGAGACAAAATGCTGTTGCTTCCTCTCCTTCCATCTCGTCTTCCTACGCATTATACGAATACGACAGTTCGGTCTAATAATGCGAATGACTACAATGGGGCATGGACGTACATACACTTGCGTCGACAGTGGCCACATCATTTGTTGCGCTTCTTACGGCTTCAAAGTTCAGCATGCTTCAATCCACAACGCAAACAGCGTCTACGACATTACTTGGGAGGCGGGCTGCAGCAAATGCACTACTCATGCCTTCAGAAACAGCCAGCACTATCCGACTGTGATCGCAATGGCACCGTCCTCATCAGCAACACCATGAGTTGGAGCCTCACAGGATCAAATCCCCATAACAGGCAAGTGTTCCAGCAGCAAAGTAAATGCTGACAGCTATGCGCTGGTCCATGCTCCTTGCCCCGACCAACCCCAGATGATTCAAAGTCAAACGTAACTGAATGCTCATGGTGTCTCTTGTCCGGATACACTGCGGAGAGGTATCGTGGAGAATCGAGGAGTAAACGTTGTCCAACTAAATCGTCGATTTTTAAGTGGTATCATGGTTTAGGTAAATCCAATCACATTCCAAAATTCTTTTCCACCCCATACTTCACACATGCCTGATGCTCATGCCACCACCCACCTCAGTTGGTAATGCTACCTTGGCGCTTGTCGTTGCCGCCCTTGTTCCTCCTCAGCCCCACCAACTGCAGCATCTCCGTCCAGAAGCCCACGGGCGGATCCAAGAAAGTAGCCTCGTAGGCATCGATAGTGGGCCGTTCCCAGACCAAGTCGACCTCGTAGACGCTCTTCCACTTGGTCTTCTTGATCAACTTCCAGCTGATGAACAAAATCGGGTCGACAATCTGCATGGTGTAGTTCTGGAAGAAGCCCTCAACGGACCAGGCGGGGCGGAAGGCGAGGTAGCCGTAGAACATCGTAATGATGGAGAACCAGACAACGGCGACGTAGGCTCCATAGGGCTGAAACCAGCCGAAGTAGGGCTGTGTGGTGGGTTAGCTGGGGGCAATGAAGTGGGAAGGGACGAGTTGCAACGTACCAGTGTCCTGCGGTCCAAGCCTTGTGCTTTGCACGCTCTATGGAAGCAGATGAAGGTGATGGCCATGCCAATATAGTCGATTAAGGCTGGGAAACTTGTTAGCGTTTGCAAACTCATGTCAAGGTGTAAATCTTACCTCCAGCAGTGATCAAAGTCGACAGCCAGGTAATGGCTTCGGCCGATCCGCCAGACACTTGCAAGAAGGACAGGAAGGGGAAGCACATCACGACGCAGAAGCACCAAATCGGGACCCCGTTCTTAGTGCAGTAGGTCAGGAAAGAGGGAGCTCTGCCTTCCAGAGCAAGACCGTACAAGCTTCGGACGGCAGCGTAGGTGTATGTGTTGCCGGCGGAGAAGATGGATGTCATGAGGAGGCTGAGGGTATGTCAGTTCGACAGCACGGGGCTGTTGGAGGAACATCAAAGACTTACGCATTCACAATGTGGGGAAAAATCTTCACATTGAGGTTCCGCATGGCGATGACATATGGCGATGCAGCAGCCGTGCTGGAGCCGCCGCCATTCGTGATTCTCTCGAGAGCAGGGTCCCGAGAGCTACACACAATGCCGACAGCCAGGGCGCCACCGATGAAGAAGAGTCCGAAACGGAAGTAGACAGTCTTGAACGCAGTCTTGATGTAGGTCCTGGGTCGCTTGGCTTCGGCAGCGACCATTGAAATGTACTCCGGTCCAACGACGGTGAATGCGGCGCTCCACAGCGCAGAGAGGAAGCCTTCAAACTTTCCGAGGCTGCCTCCTTCGTATCGGGCACGGAACGCTTGTCCATCCTCCCAGTAGCGGAATCCGTATGCGTCGCCTTGGGGATTGCCTCCGACCATTGAAATGAATGTAAAGAAGAAAAGGGAGAAGATCAGGATGACCTTTCCGCCAGAAAGCCAGAACTCGGCTTCACCGTAAGCTCGCACAGCAAGAATGTTGATTGCGCTGTCGCACCGGTTAGCTGATTTCTTTTATGACTAGTGCGAGCCTCTTGTAGCTTCGAGAACCATTCCTTGGCATTAAGAAGTGGGCAGGAGGAGGACTCACGCATAGGCAACGATGCAGCCAATACAGATACCAGCTGTTGGGCCGGGTTGTGTGATCGCAGGACTCCAGAAGCCAATGATCAAGTTTAAAGCCGAAATTTCGAAGGGGATCAGTAGAGCCTCGTAGAAACTAAGATCGGTCAGTTATTCAGTTCTTGCGAGACGTGAATAAAGCACACGAACAAGAAGTTCCATCCCAGCATGAAGCCTAACGCATCGTCGCACCATTTTCCAGCAAGACGGATGAAACCGCCGGATACAGGGTAGGCAATGGACATTTCAGCGATCGAGTTGTTGACCAGTGCAAGCATACAGCTCTGGAGCGTGTAGGCGATCAGCAAACTGCCCGCGCCGCCGTGATAGAGACCTTGACCGATCGAGACGAACAGCGCCGTGCCGATGGAACCTCCAATGGCGATAAGCTGTATCTGTCGGTTGGCCAGATGTCGCTGGAGGTCGTCCGAGTTGTCCGAGAGCATGCCCTCCTGGACGTCGGTCGTGGGCTCAAAGCCGTCCGAGACATCCTGGTCGGAGTGCTTCTCGTGGTCTTTGCTAAAGAGTCCCATGGTTGCGGCCAAAATGCGTTATCCAGTAGAATGCGAGGCTGTAACACTCGCAGTAGAGGAAAGGGAAGCGTTGGAAAAGGTCGATCGCGAGGCTAGCAAGAAATGTGAGAGCAGCCCGAGCTTATCTATGTGATCACCAGAGTGGGGGACACTCCCAGCCGTGCGCCAAGCTCGCAGGAAGAGACTCGCGACTGGTACCAGAAATCGAAGGTGTCGATGCCCGCGTCCGCCACCACGTCGTTTTGCTGCTGCGATGTGCCGCCGCTCCAATGATCCGGCCGGGAGTGGCTTAGACTCTGCATTGTACCGCGCCGTCGAAGTGCTGCTACCCCGAGTACCTTGTCCAGGGTCCCGCCGCTCACGTGCCGCTAGCGATTCCTCCAATCTCGCACGGGTGTCCCAGCCTCGGCGCATGTAACCTTGCTGGTGCTTGGAGATCGCTTGCCCTCGGTGTGGTTCATCGTCTTTGCTTGGACCTATCGCAGGGCGTCCAGCTGATGGGGTTTTGCTGAAGACTTCTTCCGAGTACCAGGCCCCACAGCGTTCTGGAATTGTGTGGTCTGCAGTATTACGTTTTGAAAGGCGTCGAAGGCGTCCAGGCGTTCGTTGGGATGGATTTTGCCTGACGACCAGTGGGACGGTACGTCATCCCCTTGAGGAAAAGTCTTCGTGACGCCTTCAAGGCCTTGTATCCGCCTGGCGCCGTTAAGCGTTGAGACTTTCACGCCGCAAAGCAAACGGGACCGAGCGTCCGACTTGGCGTGAAGGAACCGCGGAGTGGTTCTGGTGGTGATGGTGTAAGAATAGCGCCTGGTGGAAAGATGATCGCTTGTCTACAGCTGCAGCAAAGGATCGGATACGCTGCAGACCTTCTGCCATCGTTGCGACAATCATCTTCCGACAGGACGCTACTGCTCCGGCAAGACGGTGTAGAGACGAGCACAGGAACTACCACAGGGCTGCAGCACGACCGGGATGCGCATCTCTTGGTGATCTTGTGAAGCGTCGAAGCCAGCTCTAGGAGAGCGATCTACAATTTCACTGCACCATACGGTCGTTGTTCTCTGACAGCCTTGCGTACTTTCCTAACGAACCCGAGATCTCGCACAGGTGGTTTCGCGCGATGCGTTTGGAATACTGTTGGTGGAATCCTTCGACTCCAGGAACTGTAAATTGCCTTGATGAGCGGGATCACCGGCATTTGCTGATGATATAGCACTTCCAAGATAACGACAACTCTCTGATATCTGGAATTTATTTTAGGAACTGCGACATACTGCTGATGATCTACAGTTGGGCTGATGTCGACAGCCATGACTTGCGCCCTCTACCGCCCTGGCGGCCATGGCCAGCCATGCATGAACATACGCACCTGGCGAGTACTCGTAGGTACTTGTAGAAATCTCTCACTGTCCCTATATCATCCGAACGACCCAGAAAATGCCTCACCGCAGACGGAGGAATCGCATACCCACACAAGGACCGTACGCCTGAACGAGGTGAAGTCGCACGAATGCGAGCGCAGTCATCGAGCGTCACTGCTGCACAACACAAACAAGCCGACCACTCCGACAAACCTTCTAGCGGCCTTCTAGAAGGGAACGAGGGAATTCCGAAA
This sequence comes from Saxophila tyrrhenica, assembly GCF_035928015.1. NCBI lineage: Eukaryota > Fungi > Ascomycota > Dothideomycetes > Mycosphaerellales > Extremaceae > Saxophila > Saxophila tyrrhenica. The sequence continues at coordinate 498,517 of NW_027041747.1, read as the reverse complement.
ATGAGAGCGATCAAACACTCGTGGCCGTTCCTTCAGACAAGCTGAACGAGCGAAGTCAGCTGCTTGGCTGGACGGATTACCCCAGAGAGGAGAAGGAAGGCGTTTGAAACTGACTAGGCTTGCAGGCTGCTGATGCTTGTAGTGGGGTGGGGTTGGAGGACGAAGAGGCTCAGGTGGCCTTGAGTGCCGCAGAAGTCGCTGCATAGGACTGTTGTTAGATGTGCGAGTGGCGGCCTTACACTGTAACACCAGCGAAGCTCGCTGTGTAAGCCTGATCCGTACTTCGGCTCAGACAGGCTGACGACCCAGAGTCACGGCAATGTTGCAGAGCCGACGCTGGCAAGATATGTTGCTGGCCTTCATGAATTGCATATACAGTTCTTATCTATCCGTATCCTACACCAGCCCAACCTACTGCAACGGCGGGAACTTCCTCAAAAAGTGACTTGGGCACTCATACCCGCCTGGGTTGTTGTCCAGATACAACTGATGATACTTCTCAGCATCCCACCACTCGCCGGCCTGCAGTATCTCGGTGCTGATGCTGTTCTTCCACCACTGCTCGTTCGCTTTCTTCGTCACTTCCTCCGCGACCGCTTTCTGCTCGTCGTTGTGGTAAAAGACGCCGCTTCGGTATTGCGAGCCGACATCTGGGCCTTGACGGTTCGAGGTCGTCGGATCGTGCATTCGGTAGAAGTACTCGATGAGTTCGCGGTAGGTGAGCTTTTGCGGGTCGAAGACTAGTTGGCATGCTTCGGCATCTATAGAAAAGATCAGTCGTGACGATCGCATCTTCACGCAATGCTCAGTTTGCACTCACGTCCTGTTGCACCGGAGCATACGGCGCGGTAGCTGGGATCCTTCGTGTTGCCGCCGATGTATCCCACTCGTGCATCGAGCAGACCTTTGCTGCCAAAGTCCTTTCGGTACATGTGCTCAACACCCCAGAAGCAACCCGCCGCAATCGTCGCTCTCTCTGCACCCTCAGGAAGGGCCATTGTTGTTGAACCACCTGACTCTGGTGTGAAACGCATTGTGCTTGATGTGAAGGGTCGCGTAAACCGCTGCAGGATGGACGCCATGGTTGGTAGTGTGATCACAGAGATCAGAAAGATGAGTAGTATGGTGACAGGTTTCAGTTTGCACGATTTAATGCTGAGAAGTGAGGATGAATTTATGTTGTATGATGGTATTTGAATTGTTGCCATCTCGCAACGTCAGTGTCGTCATTCACATGTGCGGGAAGGCCTGCGCCTCGTCCCGTGTCAGCCTCGTTCCCGTTCGCAGCGATGCGATTCCACAACGCCACTGTATACATGTTCCTTTCTTTCTTGCACGACTCTCGGTCTAATTCTCAACGTACACTCCATAGACCTCTTCCTGGAGGCAGAATGGTCTGCTTCCAAAACTCCTGACTACTCCTCGCCCAGCCTGCCACGATGAAGGTTATCATACCAGGCTGAGATGCTGATGCTACGCGCGGGTTCCGCATGAAGCTGGCGGCAAATGCATGGCCATGGGTGGTACATGCAGGACATGCCACTGTGAGAATGCCGCTCCAGGGATGTCGCCCACGCTCGTCGCGCTGCCCTCAGGCAGGTGGCTGTCTGGCCTATGAAGCCTCCCTGCGGTGAGCACCGTGCATTTCGCTTGTCACAGATGAGCGAACATGCGGCACAGAACTCACATATCAGGCTGGTAGCATTCAATTCACTTTCCTCCATTCCACTACCTTCTTTGCATTATCTTGGTCCGGGTCCGCCCTGAAAGAGGTCTACATGAGTCAACATGGAGCATGACTCTGCCATGAGAGGCCAAATATCGACAGGCCATATGTCTAAGGAGCTGTTCATGCTGTCGTTGGACGGTGGTGGTGTACGCGGGCTGTCATCACTCCTCATACTTCAGAGTCTCATGGAGCGCCTCAATCGGCAAAACCCACCCAAGCCGTGCGACTGTTTCGATCTCATAGGCGGCACGTCCACCGGTGGTCTGATAGCTATCATGCTTGGGCGACTCAGGATGTCGGCGCAGGAAGCGATAACAGCGTACACTGAGCTATCGAAGCCTGTTTTCACCCAGCAGAGGCACCGCTTGGGTCTTCGAGGTGGCTTGCAGGGCCGTTACGACTCCCAGGCTCTGGAGCAAGGCGTCAAGGCCATGCTGTGGTCGCAAGGATACGACGATGAAACGCTTTTGAAAGACTCCTCTGGTTCACCTTGCAATGTGTAGGGCACCTCTCAAATCCTTTCAAGCTTCTATACTCACGAAAACTATCTTAGATTCGTGACTGCAACGAGCAAAGCCCACAAGAAGACCGTGGTCTTCTCCAGCTACTTTTCAGACCGTCGACTTGGCGACAGGCTGGACGAGGTCAAGATCTGGGAGGCCGCGCGAGCAACCTCAGCAGCTACCACGTTCTTCGACCCAATTCGGATATGCGGCGAGGATTTTGTAGATGGAGCTACTGGTGCCAACAACCCTTTGCCGACTTTGCTGACAGAGGCAAGCGACATGTGGCTGGACGATGACGATGTAACCATGAACCTGGATGCACACATAAGCTGTCTGGTATCAATTGGCACTGGCTTGCCGTCCATGACGAAATTCAATGACCGCGCCACGGGTATCATGCAGACCTTGGCTGATATTGCAACGGACTGCGAGAAAGCAGCGGAAGACTTCCAACGACACCACCCGCTCATGTTAAAAAGCGGTCGCTTCTTCCGCTTCAACGTCGACCAAGGGTTGGAAAATGTGGGCCTGGAGGAGTGGAAACGATTAGATGACATTGGGGCGGTTACCCGCAACTACCTTCAACTGGAAAGGGTGCGTATGGGCATCAACAAGTGCTCAAAACTGCTCAAAGAAAGGGACAGTGCGTTCGCATTTGCTTAGTCTTCGTTGTATACGGACCTTCGTTCCTGACTATTCTAGGTTCTGTCCGAGTCCTCCGCTCTCTTCGCAAAATGTATCTTGATTTTCAGCATGATCTGCCAACGGAAGAGACCATAGACGCGGCTGCTGAGTCTCCTCATTGGATCAAATATACGAACCGTTACTCTGCCTGGGCCGCCGGCGCTGAGGTCCCGATGGCGCTCTACTGTGTTATTGGCGAACCCACGGCCTCCCAGCAGCAACTGCCACAATCACTGGGCTGGAAACAAATTTTGCCAATTTTGCAAACGATATGGCAGGACAAGAAAAAGGGCATGCCGGATCCCAATCCAGGCTCAAGACACTCACAACAAGGATCATTTCCACTGTTATATTGCTGGCCGTCAGACACGGCACACTACGATCTTCCATGCATCGAGAACCTCTCCGACGCTGTCTCAGGGATACTTTGGAATTTAGCAGCTCAGCTGCTGTTCTCGCTGCCAAAAGGTCGCGGCGTTGGCGTGGTGCCAATCACTTCGAATGCCAGTGGATCCGCCAAAAGTTCGTGGGCCGTTATACGTGATCACATTCAACAGATCCCCAATGTGTCGTGGGGCACTGTTGTGATCAGGTCGGCCTCTCCATTGCCAACAAGCGATGTTAGGGCACTCAAAACAACGTGCCTGGGCTTCGAGTGCATCGAAATGGTTCTGTTTCTAGGTGGCAGTCTCCCATTCAGCGATGCGAGCTCCCGGATGGGCATTCCCGTAGTAACTGAACGAACAGAGTACGAAGGTAAGTTAAAACGATGTGCTCAAGACTTGCGCCTGCTGATTCCAGTAGAGTGCAAGGAGAGCCTGAAATTCGGCAGTGTGCATACTAGGCGCAAGGAAGTAAAAGCAGCTTTGGGCAACACCATGCGATGGTACAGAGAACACACCAACTTTCGCAGATGGCTAGAAGCGCCTGCGAGCATTCTCTGGATCCAAGGGAAACCAGGCAGTGGCAAGTCTGTACTTGCCAAGCGTATCCTTGCCGAAATATTGGAATCCCAACAAGAGCAAGACGATACCGCGAGAGCTCTTGTTGCAGACTGGTTTTACAGCATTCGTGGTGGCCCCGAAGGAATGTCCCATGTCTTGATGCTCCGGTCTCTACTGTACGAAATGTTGTGCCAAAAACCTGAAACCTACGAGAGCTTCAAGGCCCTCTACCGAAGAAGGAGGCGATACACACCAGCTTGGGAATGGTCAGCCGAAGACCTTGTTGTTCTTTTCGAGAAAGTAGTCTGCTTGCCGGAAGGTCCGCCGATTACCGTGGTTTTAGATGGACTGGACGAGTCCCAGGACGGCGACAAACAAATCGAGCGCGGTCCGAAAATCATCGACCTACTGATTAGAATGGTCCGAATGGAGGACTCCCGCCTCAAAATCATTGTGCTGAGCCTCCCACACCCTTGGATCGAAAAGAAGCTTCGAAGATTTCACAATATCACCATGCAGAAGGAGAATGCGGGCGACATCACCGAAATCATCACAAGTAGATTAGATGTTCTGGAACGACATATGGAGATTGGTGATTCTAGCGATGAAGACGATACCGACGGTGACTTCTCGCCTGAAGCGCCAAACGTCGATCTGTTCAGGCGTACTGTTGTACCTTCCAGTAGTGGCAGTCAGCAAGAGTTGGCGGACCTTATGGCAGAAATTCACCACTCTCTACTGCACCGGGCCGATGGCGTCGTACTGTGGGTCATACTCGTCCTACAGCAATTACTGAACCTCACAAAAGGACCCTTCACCTTCAGGGACTTGAGGGCTAAACTCTATGGACTTCCTTCTGAGCTGGACGAACTGTACGAACGACTAGTGGAGGACATCTTGAAAAGTCACGCCGGGAACCCGACCAGTATCAAGCGTTCCCAATTGATATTGACCTGGGTCATTGGAACGAGCGACTCCAGGCAATTGACTCTGCAGGAGCTGCTAGAGGCCATCGCGATTCCGGAAGACCTCGAATCGGCATTGCTCTCAGAACGAAATCCCATCGCAGAAGAACGACTACGGTGTCCCTCATGGAGCAGCGTTAGGCAACATATTTACTACCTATGTGGGCCATTCGTAGAGGTGCAGTCTCAGACTTCTCGCCAACAGCTTGGGAGTGAAGGAGCCTTTCAGGACGGGGCCATTACCGATGAGACTGATCGAGTGATCTTGCTGCATCAGACGGCCAGAGATTTTCTCTCCAGCAGGGACAGAGCAAAAGACTTGTACGTGAACCTGAGAACAGCGCGAGCATTCGTAAACGAAGCGATACTGCGATATATTGACGTCGTCCTCCCACGACAATCTCGTCCTTGGGCTCAATCATGGCCGCTATCACGACCACGATGTTGGGAACAGGCTCCCGCGGCCGTCGACTATGTGGACCAGTTCGTTCTGCTTCCTTATATCTGGGAGCGCTACGACACCCTGGGGGTAGTTGAAAGGTTGGAGTCAAGTTTGCTGCCTCGTGTGTACAATCGCATGGACATACTGACCCTGCTTCGCATCAAGGACTCAGAGAATGATTTCTGGGCTCACTCGTTGAATGTCAGTGAGCACCTGAGAGCAGCCAGCAGAACTTGGAAGGAGATAGAAGGGTACGTGAGGCACCACGGCCCCCGATTGACTGAAAGTACCTTTGTGTTTCTTCTACACTGCGTCTTGCATTGCTCGCAGAAGGCACGGACGCTATACTGGCTGCACATATCTCAGCGCCTCGTGCAACTAAAATGGTCAGTCTGGTTTACCGAGTTGGGAATCGAGCAGCTTGCTGCTGGTATGGTCAGGTTTCGAGAACCGCCAGGAATGACTTTTGCTCTGACCAGGAGAGCCAAGGGAACCTCCCCGTTGGACCCCTTTGCGCTCCGCGTCCAGATCCATCCACCAGTCATTGTGGAGCATATAGCCAAAGCGACGTCAGTGGTCATGGAACTTGTACGTCAGAGATGACGCTGTCGCCCCCGCACATACACTGACATACTCTTTAGACCACGCTCATCCGCAAACGTTTAGCACCGGAAGCTATGGCGTCCATCACAGGCGCCCTCGACGAAGGCCGTGCTGCTGTGTTGCGACCGGCGTGGACTCGGGACGCGGACCTTCACGTGTCCTATCGGTTCTCCGTTGATTTGTCAAATATAGATGAAGCTGCAGGCTGGATGGTATGTGATCTTGTAGGGTCTGCCCGCTGGCCCAGGATCCTGCAGCGACCTCCACTGCCATCTAAACACACAAAGGACAGAAGACAATCAGCTGCAGTGATAGGCCTGGAGCATGTGAGCAAATTCCGGACTGCAGCAAGATTGCTTTGCAAGGTATGCGGGCGAGGCACGGTCGAAAAGGTCAACCAGACAACTTTGCTATTGCTGAAATCGCATGTTACAATTTCTCGTCGCAATGCAGGACTCGGACAACGAGCAGACGGCCGAACAGCGTCATTCGACCTTCTCTATGCAGCCGTGGTGACCAAACGACTGGAAAGAAAGCTGTACGCTAGGAACGAAACGTTCCCACGGCGATTCCAGCGAATAAAGCATTTGCAAGAGCTTTCAATGTGAAACTGTGTCCTCTGAGCATGGCACCCAGAGCAAAGCCAGGGAAGTGAGCCGCGACCAGATGAACCTCAGATGTCTCATCAAACATTATATATTCATTTTCTCATTGTTTCTCCCAGCAAGAAGATCCTGGATAGTTCAATTGGTTAGAATGTACGTTCAGCTCAACTCCTTGGGTGCTGCAGGCTGCTGACACAGACGATGACAGATCCGCTCGTCTTTCGCAAGAGCGACAGCGTGGATGATGGTGGTTCGAGTCCATCTCTGGGAGATACTGCGTAGCAATTTCGTTCTTTTTGCAATAGTGAATGGTGCTGGATGGTATAGGTCGTTGCTCTGAACTCTGCTTGATGATAGCGGGCTCCATGGCATGGCGCAGAGGCTCTTTTTGGTAGTGTTTGATCAGCTTGCTGCCGTCGACTCCTGGGGGTGACTTGTGACTTGGACGATACAACTGTTCAGGGATCATTGTTGCAACAGCTACCCGTTTCCAAAGTCTTGTGGTGTGGCTATCACGTTTGAGGCGTGGTCCTACCAGCAGCGCTGTAAATCTCGGAGGCCCGCATCCCGTCGTCCAGCCATGAATGGCATTTGGTGCCTTGAAAGGCGGATTGGACACATTTGTAGATCCCGCCTAGACTCCTGTTTTAGTTTTGTAATGTTGTGGGAGGCTGCGATATGTCGGGCATCTGTGAAGTGTGCTCTGAGACAGATCTGCTCGGGAAGAATCGCCGACGACCTGCCAAGACCTTCCAGGGAGCGAGCTCGTCCAGCTTCCGACCTCACAACGACTTTGAAGCACAACAGATTGAGAACAACACCACCGCCCAACATGTTCCTCCGACGAGCCGCGCCAGCTCTCAGCAGACGCGTTGTCCCTCGACCAGCGGTGACACGCTCGTTCGCGATCTCCGCGCGCCGATGTACGCCTCAATGACCGCCAACTATCCCCATGAAGATGGCTAACAGAGCGCAGTCAAATCACCCGAGGGCGACCCAAAGCCCGGCGATGACAATGCACTGATCAAGCCAATGTCTGGTGGGTAGATTCTATGGGGGAGCAGTAGTCGGCGGCAGTTGCTAAGACGCAGCGCAGAAATCCACTCCGAGCATGACCTCCTTCCTCCCGGCGGCGCACGCGGTACCATCCCTACCGATCTGGAGCAGTCCACCGGTCTCGAGCGATTGGAAATTATGGGCAAGATGCAGGGCATAGACGTGTTCGACATGAAGCCGCTTGATGCGAGCAGGCACGGTACGTGGGCAGACATGCAGAAGCAGGAACGGGGCGCTTCTTAGAACGTGCATGGGTCTAACACCCAGCTACAGGTACTCTCAAGGATCCCATCGTGGTTAAGGGCTTCGGTGACGAGCAATACATTGGCTGTACCGGCTCTCCCGCAGACAGCCACGGCACTCTATGGCTGGTCACTTCCCGCGACCGCCCAGTCGAGCGCTGCCCTGAGTGTGGCTCCGTCTACAAGCTCGAGTACGTCGGCCCGCCAGACGATGATCACCACCACGACGAGCACCACGATGTGCCCGACTACGTACACCCGTACGAGGGCGAGTTGAAGACTATTGCGAACTACGTGCGGCCGGAGTATAGATAGGCAAGGAGGAGATTAGGGGCGAATCGAACACGGAGCGGTGCTGGAGAACGAGGGCGAGCAGAAGCAATGTAGACTATGGCGTGGCGTATTGAATGCTGAAATACCAAACCAAGGCCGCTCTAGATCCTATGGGCATTCTCGGTCTTCTCCCTTTTCCCCCGTAATGTCCTATCCGAACGAATTATCTTGATCTTATCTAGCCAGTTTGCGTGATCATTCTCCGTCGGCCATGACCGTCATTTCCTGATCTTTTGAATACTCTTCTCGATCGAGGTGCAAACGGTGCACGGGCCGCCATCAGGATGCGAGCGGCGGGAGGTGGAGTTGGAGTGGATGCGTGTACTCCCCTTCATCGCAACCATGTTTGCAATTTGACAGGTGACTCTATCCTTCACTTTGACCTTCCTAGGACATGTCTACACAAGCCATCAAGAAGCCATCGACATCCTTTACGACCAAGAGAGTCAACCGCTCGACATTCGTCATCCGGGAAGATGATGCCTACGGCGAGCATCCGTTGATATACGTGAAGATACATACCAGAGCGCCGTTGGTGGTGCTCAGTGATACTGGTTGCGATGAGCCGAGTGAGAAGCACCGACATGGTATGTGGCAATTTCTCTTGTTCTCCTCCATCTCGTCTTCGAAAGCATATCCATATATCTGTATACACGTATCTCTCTATCAATGTCTATCACGAAGACCCGATGACGAGCCTATACCAACAGCTTAGAAGATGTAAAGTGAGCGCTGACCTCTCTTGCAGACCGCTATGTCCGCCTTCGAGAATACATCGAGGAATACCCAGTCGAGGTAAACGACGGCAAGCCACTGAACCCAAACTGCAACCAATACTTCGTAATCTGCACGCACTGCCACTACGACCATATCGGAGGCATCGGCCAATTCCTACCAGGCGGCACCACCGAGATCATAGCCTCCTCAGCTGGACGAGACTTCATCGAGTCAGACCTCGAATCTCATGGCCTGTTCAAGTACATCGGAGCACCCGTCCCGTGGTTCAAAGTCACGTACTGGGCCAACTCATTTGAACGATTGAAGTGGCCTATATGGGATGGTGAGGAACCGCGACCATTTCAGACCAATCTTGCCATGTCCATCATCCATACGCCTGGGCACACTCCAGATGAGTTGGCGTGGTATGACCATGATGAGATGCATCTTTCTTGCGGCGACAGCTTCTACGAAGAAGGAGATGACGGCATGCCGATCATCTTCCCAGCCCACGGGAACTTGATTGAATGGGTCTTCAGCATGCAGAAGCTACTTGTCTTCGTACGATCAGAGAACGCCAGGGCTGCAACAGTCGCCGAGGAAGCGACAGAGAACGGCTGGGTGCAAGTGTCGAAGCGTGTCAAAGTCAGCTGTGCGCATCAAACGATGGCGGTGGATGGGGAGGAGATCCTGGCTACGTTGGAGAAGTTCTCCTCGAGAGTGTATAATGGGGATGTGCCCGTGGTGAAGAAGGAAGTGTGGCAGGAGGAGGCCTTCTACACTTGGAGAGAGAATGACAATCAGTCGAGGATGAGCATCAAGGCTCCTGCGAGATTGATGGATGATGCGAGGCGGTTCTTCAACTTGGATGTATAGTAGCTCGCTGTGTGAATACCTGTTTTAACTTTGTCACGCCTGCCCTCAACAGCGGTTGTGATTCCGTGCAGGAGTTGCATACCGGTATATCCGCTGCAGTGCTTATGTTAGAGTTTTAAATATCTCAAGGTATAACTTTTTCTCTGCGCCATAAAAGCAACCCCTCTTTCATGTATTACTATTACTTGCCCAGCAACTACGACGACGTCTATTCGGAGGAGACTGACCACCATGGCTAACGAAGAAGTTTACCAAAATGCCATAAAGTGCAAGGCGTGTGGTGTTGGCAAGTCAAACACATCCGTACCAGGATCAATGAATCTAGACTGACAGGCCATAGACCATGATGGATCAACGGATGGCATCGACACGGCCACACATCCTGCTGCTCAAAAGCTTGCTGCTAGAGCCTTGGAGTTCTTGAAAGAGATTAAAGACTTGTACGTCTCACCGCTGCCCCCATCACGCTCTCACTAACCTACGCCCAGCACCCCAGGCAAAGCCCTCGAACAACGCCTCAACCGCGACTACGGCCCTGGCAACCCCTACTTCGAAGACTTCTGCCGCCTTCTCAAGCAAGGCTTTGAAGAAGGCTGGATTGCCTCGCGCGACCTTGATAGCGGCATGTATCGAATAGGAAATGTAGGTCTACCACCATTCTGCTGCTATGCTATGCTATGTGCGAGTGCTCATTCTATCTGGTGCTGCAGATCCAGCCTCCGCTTCCTGAGAACCTTTATGTGTCTTTGGCGTGTGTCTATTTTAACTCGCAGGAGGAGTACGGGGGGCGATATGTATGCCCGATGAGTCGACCAAGCTCAGGTTGAACACACTGCTAACCATCGTATTCCCTGTTGCTTCTAGCATAAACATCCCTACGGCGAAATCAACTGCATCGTTCCAATCGACCCAAGCTTCCAAATCGAAGGTTTGCCTGTAGGCGAGAACTGGCAGGGCGCTGGCTGGACGAGCCCAGGTCCAGGAACGCACCATTATCCGCGAGCTCGTGGGGGACGAGGCCTGGAGTTCTTCTTGCTGCCGTCGGGGCGGATTACGTTTGATGCGAAGCCTGAAGAACCACAGCCGGTCTCTATTTGAGGGGGAGGCGAGTAACTCAGTACGACCGGGGCAAGTCGAGGACTTTCTCGGCGACGTAGTTGAGAATCATCTCTCTGCTCACAGGTGCGAGTCGAGGGATCATCACTTCGCGGAGGTAGCGCTCAACGTGGTATCTGCTCGCATATCAGCATCGCCCAGAAACATTCAAATCTCGATGACTTACTCCTTAGCATACCCCATCCCCCCCATCGAACACACCGCCGTCTCACACGCGGTAAACGCACTCTCCGCGGCAGCATACTTACAAGCATTCGCATACTCCCCCGTCGCAAAATCCTCATCCCACATCTTCGCCGCCTGCATGGTCATCAACCTCGCCTGCTCGAGCCCGATCCAAGCTTTCGCCAGCGGATGAGCGATGCCCTGATTCTGCCCGATCGGTCTGCCGAACACGACTCGCTCTTTTGCGTACCGGCTCGCGTGGCGTAGAGCAGCGTACCCCAGCCCAAGGCCTTCGGCAGCGACGAGGATTCGCTCGGCGTTCATGCCGTGCATGATCATTTTGAATCCCTGACCTTCTTCGCCAATGCGGTCGGCGACTGGGACCCGCCAGCCGTCGAAGTACAGCTGATTCGTATCGATAGCCGCACGACCCATCTTCTTGATCTCCTGCACCGACACAACCTCACGGTCAATATCAGTATAAAACAACGTCAACCCCTCACTAGCCTTCTTCACCGCCTCCAAAGGCGTCGTTCGCACGAGCATCAGAGCCTTCTCCGCCACCTGCGCCGTCGACGTCCAAATCTTACTCCCCTTCAACACATACTCCTCCCCCTGCCGCGTAGCCAAGCTCTGCAACTTCAGCGTATCAAGCCCGGTATTCGGCTCTGTGACGCCGAAACACGACTTCTCCCTCCCCTCAATCATCGGGACCAGAAACCGCTTCTTCTGCTCCTCGTTCCCGTACTTGACCACCGGCGCCAGACCAAAAATGTTCATGTGCACGCTACTCGCCGCAGCCATCCCGCCGCCGCTTTCCGAAATCGTCTGCATCATTACCGTCGCTTCGGCGAGGCCCAGCTCGCTGCCGCCGTATTCCGAAGGCATCATGATGCCTAGCCAGCCGTCTTTTGCGATGGCTTGTTGGAACTCCGAGGGCCAGCGCGCTTCGTTGTCGCATTTGAGCCAGTAGTCGTCCGGGTAGTTGGAGCAGATTTTGGCGATGGCTTCGCGGACGGTGGACTGGGAGTCGGTGAGGTCCGGGTAGGCGGGGAGGTATTCCGTGGCTTTTGCTACGAAGGTTCGTCTTTGGCTGTTGTTAGGTTGTTTTGCGTTGGCCTGCTGTCCAAGGAGTCCAGACGGAATTGATCGGCTACATCGAAGTACGTTGTGGTTGAAGCCTCCAATGGCCAAAGAGGGTTGGATGGCACCAAGGCCTTTAGGTACTCCTCTAAATGCAATCATTTTCTAATCCGTCCAGGCTCCAGTGTCCTCCGTCCAGTCCGTGGCCCAGTCAGCAAGGATACATGCAATATGAAAGAAGACATGGCAGCGTTGTCGAGATGGAAGTTGTTGATCCATCGTCCAAACCCCGCTCATTTGGCCGAACAACCGGATCGCCTTCGACGAACGACAACACAGCCAAGGCGAAACGCTGTTCAGGCCAAGCAATGTTTGGACATCTACATCGATCCAACTTGAAGCTGCTATTAGATCCGTAACCAGGAGGAGAAAGGCGGTGCTGTCGTCCGCCCGCTGAGCGCTGCGGTGCTCCAAATCTCATGCTCCGACATTCGCCCCGGCTTGAGCACACGGCCTAGACTACACCATGAACAGGAATATCAATACTGCGAAGATCTGCCTGTGGAGGAAAGATGTCGCCCACCGAAGGGCTTCCAAACTGCTCGCATCACAGCATGTACTGAGACGAAAATCCACCACCGCCACCGCCTCTGGCCCCCTATCAGGCATCCGCATCCTAGACTTCACCCGCGTCCTCGCCGGCCCCTTCTGCACCCAACTCCTCTCCGACTACGGCGCCACCGTCATCAAAGTCGAAGCCCCCGATACTGGCGACGGGACCCGTGCGTGGCAGAACCCCGGCGAATCCGCTTGCTGGAAACCCGATACGGGGCCGATGTCGTTTTTCTTCGCAGCGATCAACAGGGGCAAACGCAGCATTGTGCTCGACCTCAAGAAGCCCGAGGGAGTGGAAGCGGTGCACCGGTTAGTGGAAAACGCGGGTATTGACGTCGTTATAGAGAATTTCGTCCCAGGCACGGCGGAGCGGTTGGGGATCGGGTGGGAGATTTTGAGCAAGTTGAACCCTAGGCTGGTGTATGCGTCGCTCTCCGGGTACGGGGATACTGGACCCTACGCGAAGAGGGCGGGCTACGACGCCATCGCCGCCGCGGAGGCGGGGTTCATGCAAGTTACCGGCCACCCTGGCGCGCCGCCCGTGCGGGCTGGGTTGGGGATGACGGATATGGCGACGGGACTGTACTTGCACGGGGCGATTGCGGCGGCGTTGTATAGTCGGGAGCATACGGGACGGGGGCAGTTCATTAGCGGGAGCCTGTTTGAAAGTCAGATCTCGATGTTGGTTAATGTCGGCGTAAATTGGCTGAACCGCGGGATCGAAGGGCAGAAGCACGGTGCGGCGCATCCGTCAGCCGTGCCGTATAATGCGTGGGAGTGTCGGAATGGGATCTGGATGGTCGTGGCGGCGAACAGCGAGCAGCAGTACCGGATTCTGTGTCGGAAGATTGGCCGGGAGGAGTTGATCCAGGACGAGCGGTTTCGGACGAACGCTCTGCGGGTACAGAATCGGGAGGAGATGGATCGGGTACTAGCGGATGTCTTTGTTACGAAGAGTTCGGATGAGTGGGTGGAGGTGTTTGAGGGGTCGGGGTTGGCGCATGGGCCGGTGAATACTATTGAGAGGGCGTTCCAGCATCCGCAGATTGAGGGGAGGGATATGGTACTGCCGATGGAATGGGATGCGCTGGAGAGTGGGAGGTGGAAGGGTATCGGACCTGCTGTGAAGTTTAGCGAGACGAAGGCTGGTGTGCAGCGGATGCCGCCGCGGTTGGGTGAGCATACGGAGGAGGTGTTGAAGGAGGCTGGCTATAGTCCGGAAGAGATTAAGAAAGTCAGATCTTGAGACGTGAGGGTGATGGTACCTGGCTTGCGAGTCCACATCAGAATCAATGTGGAGGTGGGTATCGTTTTCGTGATCTATGCATATCTACATCGTGTTAGCCGTGTCGTCCAAACAGGCATATGCCATCTTGTTTTCCTATCCCGCATTGACTCAGAACGACCTGGCTTCCTTCACCGGGCTCTAATCCCCTTCTCGTCCAACCATGGAGGTGTTCAATCGCTATGACTCCTTCTTCAAGCCCTCTTCTTGTCCCGCGAAGAGCGTATGGACAGGCGCATCCAGCTTATCCCTTCCCTTCAAGAAGTCGAGCTCCATCATGAAAACATAACCCAGCAGCTCGCCGCCCAGCTTTCGCACAAGTCGACCGGCTGCTGCAGCACTACCGCCTATGGTCCCATAGTCAGCATCCCACTCAACCCCTACCCGTCCACACGTGTTTCACTCACCCGTAGCGATAATATCATCCACCACCACCACCCTCTGCCCCTTCGCAATCGCATCCTTCTGCAATTGAAAGAAATCCTCCCCATACTCCTTCTCGAACCCCTCCGTCTCACACTCCCCCGGCAACTTCCCCTTCTTCCGCAAAGGCACAAACCCGGCTCCCAGCCTCAACGCCAACGTCGGCCCGAACAAGAACCCCCGACTCTCCAACCCCACCACGACATCCACCTCGCTCTTTTCTCCCGTCTTCGTGCCAAAGGCTTCGGCGACTTTGAGCTCGAGCACGCGGATGAGGTCGGTGTGCAGGGCGTGGGAGGAGAAGAGGGGCATGATGTCCTCGAAGAGGATGCCGGGGGAGGGGAAGTCGGGGAATTGGCGTAGTGCTTGCTGTAGTTTTACTTTAAGATGGGCGAGTTCGGGGGGACTGGCGGGAGTGGTGGGGGGGAGTCCTCCTTCGGCGGCGGCATTTTGGGCGTGGGGAGCGGTCTTTTGCTGGGGAGGGTGGAAGTGGGAAGGCGCCGGTGCGGTTGTGGGATCGGGTTTCGAGGCCGGGGGATGCGAAGCGGTGGAGTCTTTGACCTGGCTCTTTTCAACGGATTGAGAGTCGTCGGTTGGATAGCCGTGCGAAGGTCGCGGGGCACAGTCGAGGGAGTGGGTAGGCGGTTGATCGGACATGGCGAAGAAGAGAGCAAGAGGCAAGGGCAGATATAGATGATAATAATCAAAAAATTGCTACTGCTTAGAGGTGCATGGGCCGCTGCATGGCCTGGTGGGAGCGTTGTATTCGTGTCGCTTCTGTTCGGCGCCAGGTACGGGAGGGACTGATTGCGTTATTCTGCGAGAGGAAAAGCAAGTCAGATTTCGAGGGCTTGTCGGGCCGGAGGCGACGACGCTTCTGGGAGGCTGATCCGGTGTGGTGGGCGTGGTGCGCTGTTGTCTGCTTCTCACCGGTTGTGCGTGGGTGTTGCAGTGCAGTGCAGCGCAGATGCGAGTAGGGGACCGTTATCGAATACACGTGTCGATCCCGCAGTGCGCCGCGGCAAGCATGTGAAAGTCTTGTCGTCAGGGCGCGCTTCCCTATCTTTGACAGCGAAAGTAGTTGCATGTGATTGTCGACAGAGCCCAAGGATCCATTTACACCACACCACCAGCAATATATCCTTAGTCTGCCTCCCTCATGCACTGTCAATGGATCGCTCAGACCTTGCTGGCTTCGGCCCTGTGCCCCTTCCAGAAAACTTCCACGAACGCCAGCTCACGCCTATCGACGCCTATCAACGCCACACGCATTGTGGGGTTGTATTTGGCTGCAACGTGCTGCAGAGTCACAGTGGAGTGACTTTACGCATGAAGTAGATTCGATGTGGTTCAAACGATGAAGTGTAACACAGACGAAAACCCGCAGCGAACGTTTTCTCATTGCTCGAAGGGGGTATATACAGCTTCTCTCGCTGAAAGCAATGATTTCCAGCCGGAAAATCGCACGCACGCACGCTCAACCACGTCCCATTTCCATTTCCATTTCCATTGCCATGCATCATGTCGTAGTCGTGAGACATCCAGCAACCCAATCCAAATAGCAGCCTCTCATTCATCGCGCAGGAGCCAGCAGCAGCAACCCTCCATCCCCATCCACCCCACCCCGTCAGATCTTCCTCACGCCTTCCCCCTCCCCTTCCCCATAACAACCCCCTCAGGACCCTCTCCCTCATCCTGGTCCTCCCCCTCAATCACCATCCCACACCACTCATGCTCCAAGACCCCCTGAATCCCAATCCTGCCCTCAACATCACGATCCAACATCCTCCTGATCAAATCAATGCACTCCTCGCTCAGAACATAAGGGACTCTCAAATCGTGGTCCATGATCTCGTCGATGCTGTAGAAAGGGTTTTCTTTGTACACGATCGTGTACAGCAAAATGCCCAGGGCCCAGACGTCCTGTTCTTTGCCGCGGTAGGGCGAGCCGCGGAGGACTTCGGGGGCGGCGTAATCTGTGCACATTATACCGCATTAGTGAGTGCGTCCATGACAAGGGATGGGTGGAAGGACGAACCAATAGTCCCCACAAAAACGTCAAAAGGCCCACTCTTGATATACGCCGCGCTCCCGAAATCCACCACCTTCACCCTACCCTCCCCATCCAAAATCACATTCTCATCTTTGATATCCCGATGCACTACCTTCGCCGTCCCATGCAAATGCCCCAGCGCCTGCGCCACCTGCACGAAAATCTTCCGACACTCCGCCTCGTCCATCGTGACCCGCAGCTCAATGTAGTCGAACAGGTCCATCCCGGGCAGGCCGTGCGGCACCATCTCGATGTAGTAGTTCACGTCGTCCTCGAAGAAATCCGCCATCTCGACGATATTCGGGTGTTGCAGCCCGTCGCGGCGGAGGTAGTCCAGCACGTGAATCTCGAGGGGTACGGTGCCGAGGCGGCGGTCGCGGTGCCAGGTGTCGACTAAGATGCGGCGTTTGGTGACGTACTTGATGACCATCTTCTTCGCGGCGCGGGTCTTGTAGCGGGCGAGCTTGACCTGGCCGTAGGCGCCTTGGCCCATTTCTTCGAGGATGGTGAAGTCGTCGATGCGTTTCTTTTTGATGGTGCGGCAGGACATGTCCGGGGAGGGGTGTTCGTAGGGTTCTTGGTCGTCGGAGGAGGGGGAGGTGGATTCTTGTTGGTCTTGTAGGGATTTGGCTTCTTCGAGTTGTTGGGTGAGGAGTTGGTTGCGGAGCTCGTTCTCTTCGTGGACGGTGGAGGGAGCCATCGGGCTGGGGACGGCGGAGTCGATGTGGCCAGTGCCTGGGGCTGGCTGATGCGGTGGCGTGGCTGGTCTGCTAACCGTACTGACTGGGCCCACACCATGGTTCACAGCGTGCAGTTGCCTGGAGTAGGTAATCCAAAGGGCGTAGACGACACTGCTCGGCACAGCATCCTCGACAATGGAATCCAACGGCAACGGCGTGGAGTCCTTCTCGCTCTTCACCACCCGCATCTGTACATCAATCATAATCTCCGCGCCATCACGATGCTTCGCCGGCAGCCCACTCGGCTTCAAAAACACCGCCGCAGCATCCGAGCTGCCCTCCCTAAGCGCCAGCAACGCCCTCGCGCGGCGGAAAGAGTGTTCAGGAATGACAATGCCATCCACGAGCTCAATATCATCCTCATCGGTCATCATCCGCAAAATGCCATCGAACCCAGGGATCAGCTCCGTCACCGCCATACCATCCGGATTCGCGTACCCGAACAGCGCCGACGAGAACACCGAGTTGCTACTACTGACCTTCATGCTCGCCGGGTCCAGCACCAGAATTCCCGCAATATGCGGGAACGAACTCACACGGAACGTGCTGCTCTCCCCCTCCACCGGCTCAACTGTCGTCGGAATGCTGATATCATTGCTCGTCCGCGCAGTGAAACTCTTCAGCCTCGCGACAGCATCGTAGTCCAGCGCGCCGGTATTCGTACCCTTCATGCGCGGAAAGGCCGGGATCAGCCGCGTGACATCCATACCGTTCCGCACGCGCTCGAGGCCCCAGATCTGGGAGATGTCGCCGTTACCGCGGATGACGGAGCCGATCTCGTCGACGGTGAGGAAGGCGACGTCTTCGGCGATTTCTTCGAGGACCCAGATGAGGCCGCCGCTCTTTTCCTTGACCCAGAGGGAGGCGCTGCCGGTGGAGCCGTTCATCTTGCGGATGGGCACGACGTCGCCGCAGAGTAGCACGCCGCGGCTCTTGTGGGCAATGTGGTTGGATGCACCGTTCGACTCTTCCTTCTTTTCGGATGGCGCTGGGATCGGCTTGCTGGAATTGCGGTGACCCTCAGTCTTACTCCGACGCCAAGCGGACGAGTACTTAGACGGTGGCTTCGCGAGTAGCCTGGCAGTGATACCGCCTCCCATTGCACCTGCCAGGGTCGAAGACTGCGCTGGCTTCGCTTCGTTGGCCCGCTCAGAAGCTTTCGCTTGCTGCTGACCTTGCCTCGGCGCATTCCCTGAGTCCGGATTCTGCAGCCTCTCCTCCAGCCATGCTCGACGCGACTCAGCAATGACCTCCATGATCCCAAGCTTTCGGACCTCAGCCCTAGTGACGCCGAAGACGAGACATGCGAGATCGTTTGCCGCTGTGATGGTCCACGGGCTCTTAGCGCCGGTGGTGAAGATGGCTTGCGCTTGATTGTTCCTGTGGCCGTGAGGTGCGCGCTCGCTCACGGTAGTGCCGCTCCTAACGGGTGGTGGAGCGCGGAAGACGGGGGCATTGGTTGTTGACATGGTAGATGGAGACTGACTTGAGTGGTATGGTTGAGCGAGTGCTTCGGTGAGTTTGTGCTGGAGTGAGTAGCCGGCCACATCGGTATATGTCCGCTTAAGGGAGGCTCGCTGTGGCCGCTCGGGTGGACCGGCGTTAGACATATCTGCCGTCGTTATGCGTGACAGACTCAGCTGCTCGGTGGACAATGGCGGCTGAGAAGGCGATGCCTCTCTCAGCGGAGGAGACAGCGTGCTTGAGCTGTTGGAAGACTCGGCTTCCTCAGGCTCCTCGTTGATCACATCTGGGCTTCCAGTCGGGCTCTGTGACAGGAAGTTCTTCTCAAACACATTCTCGTTCGCCAGATGTGCCGGCCCTGTGAGTGGCCCTCGATCAATGCCCAACCCAGTCTTCTCCGGCCCCAGACCCTCAGGACTCAGCACGCTGGCCTTGTGCATCAACTCCATCATGGTGAGCAGCTCTTCGTCGCCTGCTAATCGAGCTTGCGCGCTAGCAATCCGAGGTGAAGTCGCAGCCCAGCCGAGCTTATCTCGCATGAACTCGATTGACCTCTTCAGAGCATTTTGTCGATTGACGAGTGTCTCGCTGCTTTGGTGGGCAAAAGAGAATGAATGCAGTGACTCGGATGGGAAGCGAGTGAGGTCTTCAGTGAAGGCGAAGCCCGGTGACGCTAGACCGGAGAGTTGGTGATACGAAGATTTCCGTGAAGGTATAGGCGAGATCTGGGGCGAAGGCTCGGTATGTGATGTTGTTGGGTAGAGGAGGGGTGAAGAGGCTTTGCGGGGTGGTTGAGGTGGTGGTTGTTGGCGGATCCGACGGAGACCGCTGTCTGCTGGTGAAAGAATGGGTGATCTGGGTTTTTTGTCTGGTCAGCAACCATGTATCACGCGTCCCACAACTTCACACATGCTCTTCATGACAATAGCCCATTCACGACTGTGATTCACTCGCTCTATTCACCCCATGACGTTGGAGGTTGTCATGTGATTGACGATTCCACATACCGAGTCAAGGTGTGATATGCCTCTTGCTCCCCATTGTCTGTGTCCGCCGACGATCTTCTGTGCGGTGCATCGACTCCCAAAGTCCCGCTACTGCCCGATGCCGACGCTGAGGAGAGGTTGCTGAGTCTCTGCACGCTTCGATTCTTCGGGATCTGGAGGGTCGGCGGCCGCGAGCTGGTCTTCCTATTGACGTCTATCCTCATTCACCCGAGTCAGCACTGATCCGTCAAAGCAATGTGAAATGGCAGAGCAGGCTGTATGATGTGTGACTCAGGTGGGTGTAGTCGCCTTCACTCGGCCTCGATGAACAAGGAAGAGATCTCGTTGCCTGACTTCGCGAAACGCAAGGCAACGGCAGCAAATCGATCTCGAGCGGAGAGCGATATACGTACCATCTTGCGGCGCGCCTGGCGACGAAGTCATGCTCAGGCTTGACGGTCACACCACCGGCCAGCGCGTCTTCCAGCAGCAAGCAGCCTGCGCCTGCTGAGGCGATGTCTTTCACGTGCGAGCGGCAGCGGAACACAAGCAGCCAGCACCAGACCAGAGCTGCAGTAAGCCGATGTCTTGCAAAGCGTTCCTTTGCTGCAGTATGTGCAGCGAGCGGGCGTTCGACGGGTAGTGACAGATTGATCAGGGAAAGAGACGGCTCTAAGGCACGCAGTTCATTCTATGCTCTATGCAGTGTACGATGCTGAGGAATGGCTTTACGAGGAAGAAATGCATGCGGTACTGGTCAGGTCAGGCTGCATCGGCACGGGCTCTGAGGTTTGAAGTCTGGACATCGGACGCTCCACATCGCCGCTGCTGCAGACTTTCCAGCGGACGTTGGGACGACTGGAGAAGGGTCTGCTCAAGCTTCGACCCGTTCAGGGTTATTGCGAGCCAAAGCGGCATTTACTCTGTCCAACGCTGGTGATCAGAAGAAATGTCGTTCTCCGGCAGTGCGTGTTGCACAGCATACGCCACCATCGCTCGCTTCCCATCTCGAGGTACAACTGCATTCACTTGCGGGGCAGGCCCCGTGACGGCCATATCACGCTCCACCTCGTCTCCGATTGGGCGACGACAAGCTCCAACTGCCGACGGATCTTGTTTGATGACAACCTTGGAGAGCTCCATCTGTACGGTGTATACCAACCTTGGCCAGCGACGAAACAACCTCTCTTATTTCGTTTCCTTCCTTTTCCTTTGCATGTAGGTCTCAGCGGTACCGTCAAATTCTTTCACTTCCTTTCATTTCGTTCCTCTTCACCACAAGCATGTCGTCCCAAAGCTCCAAATGGCCCTCCTCCGCCTCAGCAACCATCACCCTAACCTTCGACAACATGGGCGAAGCCGCCGACCTCAACCGCTCCCTCTGGCCCCCCTCCCAACCCATCGGCTCCCACTACTCCGTAACCCGCATGCTCCCCCAATTCCTCGCCCTCGCACAAAAGTACTCCATCCCCGTAACCTACTTCGCCGAGTCCTGGAACCTAGACGTCTACCCGGACGCTATCAAAAGTATCGCAGCGGCGGGGCACGAGGTGGGATGGCACGCGTGGCAGCATGAGGCGTGGGGGAAGGAGTGTAAGGATGAGAAAGATGAGAGGAGGAATTTTGAGCGGAGTTTTGAGGCTATGAGGGGGTTTGTTGAGAGGGAAGGGAAGAGGAAGGTGGAGATGTATCGGGGGTTCAGACCGCCTGGGGGGAGTGTACATGGCGAGAGGACTTTGAAGATGTGTAGGGAGTTTGGGCTGGGGTATATTAGCCCTGCTGCTGAGGAGGGGGCGGTGGTGCAGATTGAGGGCGGGAAAGATTCGATTGTCGTGCTGCCTTTCAGGTGGAGTACCGTGGATGCGTATTACTACATGGAATCTTTTGGGAAACTAAGGAAGATGAAGGGTGTTTTGCCGGAAGAGCCGCAAGGGACGGATGTACTCGTGGAGGCTTTTGTGAGGCAGGTGGATGAGACGATTGAGAAGGGAGGTTTCCTGTCTTTGTTGTTTCATCCGTTTTTGAATGATGATGAAGAGAAGCTTCAAGCGATGGAGACGGTGTTGCAACACCTGGCCAAGAGGAGAGATGAGGGGAGCATTTGGCTGGCTAGGGCGAGGGATGTGGAGGAGTGGGCGAGGTCGCATCCGGGCGTGTTGGGTGACGATCCGGTGTGGGACAACAGCTCGTGGAGATGAGGGGACGAACCAGACGACACGACTAAATGACGAAGGGAGCGACGATGCGCATACGCATAGGTCAAGATTTTTCGATTCTGATACAGCAAACACTACCCGAACAGGATATATACCATCCGCTAACGCTAACGCCAACATCCCATGCCCTGCCTCGATCCTGGACAGCGCCTTGCCTCGACCCTAAACACCGCGGAATGCTCGAACCACCCCAGCCCTCTACGGCCCCGTCCCATTAATCGCCCAATCCCCCATCGGCCCACACTCCCCCTCCTCACAGGCCGGCTCCTCCACCACCCCACCTCTCTTCTCCATCCCCGTCCCCATCGCCAACAGCGCATCCAAATCATTCTGCGCCCGTGGCCTCGGCATCAATATGGCCCCTTGCGGGAAAACCTCCGGCCATTGCCCAGGCCAGTCCGCGAGCCAATGGACCGTCGCCTCGCACACGCCGACGCAGATGTCGGTGTAGGCGCCCCCACGAGAGGGGCAGGCGTAGCCGGCGTTGAGGGCGTAGAGGAGGGTGCGGAAGGTGGCTGCGGGGCAGAGGGTGGGGTCGCGGAAGTCTTCGTTGAATTTTTTGTGCCGGGCGAGGAGGGTTGGGGTGGGGGTTGGTTGCTTGGTGGCGTGGGCGGGGGGAGTTGGTGCTGAGTCCTTGGGGGCGATGGAGGTGTTGGGGACTGGACGGCCGACGATATCTTTGTGCAGGTCGAGCATGAGTTGGCACTCGGCGACGCAGGCCTCGGAGTAGAGATCGTCGGCTTCGGGGCAGGCGTCGGGGCCGAAGTGGTGGCGCATCATCTCCAGCATGTAGCCAGGGCAATGGCCTTCAGCAACCGGTCCTGGGATCGACCTGTTCGCGACAGGATCCGCAGCGTCGTCATCCTCTTTGGAGGGACGATCACCAGCTTCGTCCTTCTTGGCCTCCAGCACGGCCTCGCATTCAGCGATACAGGCTGCCGAGTAGAGCGCGCTGGGCTCAGGACACCCTTTTGGTCCGAAATCGTAACGCATCAGCTCCAGCATGAACCCGGGGCAGTGGTTTTCGCTGGCCGGGACGGGGGGAAGTGTTGGTGGGTTCGGAGTGAAGGATGTCAGTGGGAGCTTGACGATGGGGCTGCCGCTGACGGTCGTGCCGGCGAGGAGGGTGACTGCGAGGGCGATGGTTGATGGAGACATGTTGTCTTGGTGGTGGTTGGTGGGTGGTCGGTTGGAAGGAAGGAAGTGATCGATGGTTGGAAGTGATTGATTGATTGGTGGATCGATGATGAGATGGGATGAGTGTTTGAGATATCATTTTTCAGCAAGGGAGAGGCAGGTCTTTTATGGACAGTCTGAATACTGACAGAGCCTGTGTTTTCAGTTACGTTCGTGATCAGGGTCTGGTATAGCAATAAGGTTGGAGGAAATATGGTCAGCAATGAACTCTATCCCCACAAACACCATATAAGGCTCAGCAGGATAACCTATTCCATGGTAGCGAAGAACTTAGATCGGTCGTGGAGAACCAATCCTACATCTTCGCGGCGTGCGAGATACTAAAACAGAGGTAGACGCTTCCAGAAGATCTTCTCTGCAATAGCAACAAGGTCTTGAGGCATTGAAACCAACATCACATCTTTACGTTGCTAATGCTGTCAGAGAACATTCCTCATGGTTCCACATACATGCATGTACAGTCATTGATTGCTCGTTCCCCCCTCCATGCCCTCATCCCTATCCATCGTCCCATAATCAACACCTTCCCCACCACCCATTCTCCACTCACGACCCCCCATCTTTAGCATCATAAACAAACCCGACAACCTTCCGTCCCATCTTCCTCGGCGGCGGCACAACCACATGCTCACACCCTTTCCCGCTCGCCACTACACTCCTACTCACCTCCCTCAGCACCTCCACCATCTCCCGCTGCCCACTCATCAGCTCCCGCATCTGCGCATTCTGCGCCTCGATCCTGCTTTCATTCTCCTTGTTCCTTTGCATGAGCGAGCGCACTTGTTCGGAGGTCTCGCTGACGGCGATGTGCATTTTGTCCCCACTCGAGGATTGTTTTTCTCGCAAAGCTTTGACGGACGTGGCGTTGGATTCGGTGACGGCTTGGATTTTGGAGAGGTGGGATGTGAGGGCGTTGAGCAGGAAGCGAGCGTCGCCTGTCCCTTGGGGCTCGGGCGATTTCTGTTTCTGGAGCGTGCTGTGGATGCTGTTCAAGCGGTCGGTGAGGGGGCTGAGGTCGATGTTGGACGGTGGGGTGGAGACGAGGGTGCGGACTTGTTCGGCGTTCTTATCGCTGGCGATGCGGATGGCTTCGAGGTGCTCTTTGAGGGGCCCGAAGTCGATGGCGCTTTCGTGGCGAGTGGCTTCTTGGGACTCGAGGAGTTTTTGGACGACGACGGCGTTGCTGTCTGTTGACTCGCGGATGGCGTCGAGGAGGTCGGCGAGGGGCGTGAAATCGATCTCGCCGCCGTTGGCTTCGACGGCTTCTCGAATACCGTCTTGCGATTCGATGAGTTGTTGCATGTGTTCGTTGCTTTGCTGTGAGTTGTCTCGGAGTGCTTTCAAGTGCTCGCTCAGCGAGTCGAGGTTGGTTTCTTGCGGTTGTTTCTGCAACTGCTTCTGCCATTCCCTGGTGTGGCTATTGCCCTCCTCGATAGCATTGTAGATCTGCTCCAGATGCTCGCCGAGCGGCATCAGACCGGTGGCAGCTTGAGTCGTGCTCTCTTCCCCATGTCCACCGTTCTCCCCACTGGCATACCCGACCAGCGCCTTCACATGCTCGCTCTGCTGCTCAATAGCACTATTGATCCTCTCAAGATGCTGCGTCAACGGATTCAAATCCGGCCCCGCTGGCGCATCCCTCCCCCAGAAAGGCGTCGAAACCTTCTCATCCCCTTCATTCAACAACGCCTTGATCAACTCCGAGTTCTGCTCCACCGCCTCCTGCACCTTGCCCAACCGCTCCGTCAACGGCGAAAAGTCCACCTGCAGCGGCTGACTCTGCTGCTGCACCTCCAGCGCACTATCCTTCCGCTCCTTTGCCGAGTTCTCCATCAACGCCTGCACCCGCACCAAATGCGTCTCCAGCCGCTGCATATCCAGTCCATCGTCCTTCTGCCTCTTATCCAACGCCTCAATCGCCTCCTTCAATCTGTTCTCGCTTTCAAAGTGCTTCCGTGTCAGCTCCTCCACATGCTGCATGTTCCTCGACAAAAGATCATTCATCCGCACAAAATGCCCCGACAGCACCCCCATATCCACCGTCCCCTCCTTCCCATTCCCCGCCTCCCCATCAACCGTAAAAGACACAACATCGCTCCCACTCCTCTCATGCCGCGCGCCAGCCAACTCAACGACTTTCTCAGTATTCCGCTCCACCGCCTTCATCATCCGCTCAAAATGCTCCTCCAACCTCACCACCTCCCCCTTCACCCTCTTCATCTCCCTCCCCTCCGACGTCGGACTCGCCGGCGCCCCGCCCCCCAGCATATTCCCCTCCACATCCTGCACCGGGATAATGCCCTGCGCAGCACCACCAATCCCATCCGAAGCTTCAGAGAAGGATATGTACATCCACTTGCTCTTCAAGTGCGCGAAGCTCGGGTGTCGCCAGGCTTTCGACAGCAGGTCGTCGGTCGTGAAGCTGAACAGCTGGGCGCCGGGGCGCGTGGTGGAGGGGAAGTTGGCGCGGACGTGGTGCCACCATTCGTTGGCGACCGAGGCGGAGGCGAAGGTGAGGAGGTAGCGGGATTGGAGGTCGTTGTCTTTGCGCGCGTAGGCGTAGAAGAGGTTGCCGTCTCCTCCTCCTCCTCCTTCTCCCACGCCTAGGCCGGTGCTGCTGTTTACGCGGCCATTGCTCGCACTGGGCACGACAGGGTGTGAAGCATACCGCTGCACCGGCGGCGGTCGCTCCTCTATCGGCGAACCAAGCGCAGGTGGTGTCGCCGGCGCATCACTGCTACCATTCCCATTCCCGTTCACCTGCTGCCCGTTGGCCTTGAGGTTTCCGGTAGTCTTGCGTCGCTTCGGGCTGAGGAAGCTCATGCTCCTCATGCCTTTGACTGCTGGCGCTGACATTGTCGCTCTTCGTGAAAAGGAAAATGGCGCGCGAGATGAGTCGAGACGGGTCGAGACGAGACCGAACGAAAGAAACGCTTCGCGACGAGGAAGAGATACAAGGATACATGCGACTTACAATCCCGTGATCTAGACGGTCAGGAAACCGGGCATCCTGGTCGATAGGTCAGTTAGCTGCAAAGGCCGCTTGTGTGGCGCTCGTTGATGGGTGGAGGCTCGCTTGTGAGATGCCAGGATGCCATGCGGCGTGACGTGAAGCCTCAGGGCGATCACATGGCGCAGAACGATAGCGCAGGATAGGCGATACGGCGACCCTCAAATACACTCTTCTCCTACATGAAGAAATCCAGCGCGAAAGGTGGCTTGAAGTTAGGAGCGTGGAATGTCTTTGAGAAGGGAAGCGGCAACTGCAACATGCAAACGAATGCCTCCCATCATATCACATCACTACAAACAAACCCCATCTACTCCCGCAAACCCTTATTCCCCCCTAAAAAGACCCAGACAGTCAATGTACCACCCCAACTCCACGCTAAACCCACAAATTACACCCATCCCCCATCCCCCCTCAATCACCTAAACCTCCCCGTCACATCCCTCCCCCACCCTTGTTCCTCGTCCCCCCCATAAATCTCCGCACTACTCGCCTGCATCCCCGCCCGCGCCCCGAAAGAATTCCGATGAATACTATCCGCCGCGCGATGATGGTGCGAGTTGAAGAAGCTGTTCGGGCGGCCCTCGTCCGCGTAGTCGTCGTCGTCGTTGCCGCCGCCGAGGACGAGGAAGCCTGAGGGGTCTTCGTAGGATTGGAGGTTAGATTCGCGTCTGCCGTGGGGGTTGTGGTGGTTGGAGGAGCTGCGCTCGCGCTCGGCGCTCCGTTCAGGTACGGTGGGGGTGCGGGAGCTGGTACTGTAGTTCAGCCCCTGCGGTTCGGCGTGCGCGTGCGGCCAGGAGATGTTATCGACGTCTGACAGCCACCCCCGATCAGAGTCCAGGTTGGCGCTACGGCGCGAGTTGAAGCGAGAAGGAATGTCCATGCCGCCTACACTCTCAATCGGTCCCAAAGTTGGGACTTCAGAGATGCGGGTGAAGCGTTCGGGTTCTTCGCCGTCGAACTCAGAAGACGGCCGGTAGTCGGTGTGCGTGCCTGCGTTGCTGGCGGAGCGCTGGTCGACGCTTGGGCGTCCGCGGGAGGTGGCAGAGACCGAAGGGTCGCGAGCAGGATACTCTGCTCGCATGCCGGGGTGCATGTTCTGCCGCATAGCTGAGACTGCACTCTCCCTCGAAGGCCGGACAGGAGCAGCGTTGTCCTCAAGAGGACTCACGGACCGCTCAGCGCCGGCCGCGGCCTGAAGACCCCCTTGCTGCATCTCCGGCGAGTCGCGGTACGGCTCAGCGTTCATCGGCGGACTCGTCTGCATCTCCACGCCCTCGCCCTCCGCCTCTCCCTTGGGTGCATCCCACATCATGGGTTTGGAGCGCACGACTTCGAAGCCCTTGCCCGAATCCTTCTGCTTAGCCTTCTCCTTGACGCCGAAGACGAATCGCTGGAACCAGGTCGATGCGCTGGCAGCCGGGCTCTCTGGGTTCGCTGGACCGGTCTTCAGCTTTCTCGTTGGCCTAGCTGGATTGTTGGAGAGCGCAGTGCCGTGGTAGTACTGGTCGACTTCTCGGACAGCGTAGTCGGGTCGGTTGGCCTGGCCTTGCGGATCGGAGTCTGCGCGGTCGCGGATGTAAGCTGGGACGGGCGAGCCATTGCCCTCCGCCTTGAGCGCGCTGTCCCTCGTGCTCGCTGATCGTGCAACAGCGTCTGAGTACGCAAACTCCGGCTCAACAACGCTTCTGCTCTGCGCACCAGGCGTAAGCGCATCAATCGTCTTCCGTCTCGGCGGTCGGTAGAAAGCTTCGCCATCAGTTTTCACAGCAATACTAGGCTTATGCGGCGAAGCTCCCTGCGCAACAGCCATGTATCCCAGATCCGGATCCGGACTGCCAACTCCATCGCCCCCATTCGAGAAATTATCGAAACCACTAATCCGAGGGTTGGTAGGAGTCATCCTCCCTTGACCAAGCAGCTGCTGACTGCTAGCCGACATGCTCCTCGCTCGCCCATCATCGCCACGGGAGTCTCGCAAGATCGCCGCATCGCTGGACATGCTAGCTCTCTCCGCCGCAGCTGACCGATCTTGCCGCTTCTTCAGCATCCGCCAGCCCAGGATATTACCACGGACTGCGCCTGATTGGGCGTCACTACCGGCCAGACCGAGCGAGCGCACGGCGACTTCGATGAGAGTTTGCGCGGAGTTGAGGAAGAAGCCGAAGACCAGCACGCAGGCGTGGAGTAAGAGGATGGTGTATCCGATCCAGCCCTTGGAAGCTTCGCTGACGCCCAAGGAGCCCACGAATGCGACGCTCAGCATGATGGTGACCAACCGCACCACCGAGAAGAAGGTGTGGTAGGCGTTCATGCTGGTCTGGTTCTGGAAAGGCCGGAAGCCGTTTAGTGTAAGTATTAGTATGACCTCGCAGATCGCAAGTATGATAATCTGTGCGGTGCCGTTAGGCTGAACCGCACCAAAAGCGACGCCGCGCATAAAGGTGATGAGTACAGGAATCAGAGCGAACGGTGCGGCGCTATCGCTGTAAGTGTTGTAAAGTGGACCGTAGGCCAGGACCGTCGGCATGTCGTCGAAGAGATGTGTTCGTGGTCTCGTCTTGAAGATAATGTAGAGGATCCAGGCTGCCGTGAGCACGACGACGACCAGAAGGATAGCTGCAACAGCGATGACGGAGGTCGGCGACAAGTTCGAAATGACCAGCTGAAACAGACTGAATGCCACAATCGGCAGAATGAAGAAGTTGAACAACAGTCGGACCATGTTTCCAAAGGTGAATGGGATGTTCTTCCGTCGCAGGTCTTCTTCGCTCGTTCCGGAAAGCTTGCGGTAGACCCAGCGGAGGAAGAATCCGAGCTGGCACAGGACGATGATACCGCCTGCTATGGCAGCAAGAAAGACGGCCATACATGCCCAGACGTCGTAGGATGCGTCGATGCCGACCAGCTGTCTCATGGTGGCGATACCATACTGTCCGCTCGTGACATAGATGCCGTCCTGCAGGCTTTGAGTGCCATTGCCTCCGCTGACGAAGCTCTGGTTGAAGAGCAAAAGTGACCACGCAGTCTGACTGACGGCGGGTTGGAAGAATCCTGGGTATTGCAACGTCAAACTCCCCATAAGCGTAACGAACTGTATGTACTGCAGGCAGTCACCAAACCCAGGCGTGACCAGCCTCAGCAAGTCCTCGTCTCTTCCGTAGTTGCTGCTCCAGCGAAAGATGTCCGAGCTGCCCCACGGCGACCAAATGGCGGCCGTAAGCGTAGCGATAGCCTTGATGATCAAAATCACAGCCGGCAGCCAGGTGAGCAAACCAGTAATGCTCGGTCCAAGATCAGGCGTGATATTCGTGCTCACACACGCAACGGTGGGCGCATTCACATCCCCTGATATCACACGTATCGTCGCTGCCAGCGTGCTGAACTGGTACGGACTCCCAAAGTCGTGCGCCAGACTGAACGTATGTAATTCGTACGGATTGCTGGCGTTCGCCGAGAACAGCGGACCCAGCGGACAAGACCCATTAATGATGTGGTCGCAGAACCGCGACCCCTTCGCCTCATACGCATCGTACGTCAACACCTCAAAGCCCGCAAGCAGCGTGCTGAGCTTCCTCGCCGATCCCTCATCTGATATCTTGCCAAACGTATTATTCGGCATATCCCATTGCGGATCACTCGGGGGCGGGTATTGCCCTTCTACTTGCTGCCCGGTCACGTTGCCGTAGAGGGTGACGTTCAGGTTGTTGGGGCTCTCGGTGTCGAAGCGGACGTCGACGTACTGGGGCACCCATTGGAGGAGCAAGGGGTCGGAGTTGAGCGTGGAGTCGGGGAGGCAGTTTTCGAAGGGGATGAATGCGCCGCTGACGAGCGAGTGGGAGGCGGCGAAGAGAAGCGCCTGGAAGGCGAGGCGTAGGAAGGCGCCCATTGCGCTGGGAGCGGTGGAATTAATAGCTATGTGGGCATCTGGAAGGCAGGCGGAGTGTCAGCGGTTGCTCGGTTGTGGGTTGGTATGACGAAGAGAAGAAGTGCGCTCGAGCAAGCGACGGCGCCACGAAAAGGAAGTCGTCGAAGGGTGGTACCGGCTGCGGTGCTCGTTGGGACTGCCACTCACCATCACGAGACGACGTCCAGAAGCGGAATGAATGGTGAGAATCGAAGGGCGGAAGAAGGCTGTACGGCGGATGGCGGTGGTGGAGGGTAGTGGAGGTGGAGGTGGTGGGATCGATGAGAGCAACAAGAAAGATCCGCGACCAGGTTTCTTTCCCTTGAAGGCCGACGACGACGAACAACCAAATCAGAATAGCCTCTTACACTTCCGCGAGGCGTAGCGGCTCGGCAAGGTCTCGGACCTCTGACGCCTAGAAGGCCTTCGAGAAGTCTAAATTTCTTCGATCAACCAAAACCTAAACTCCTGGATTCTTGTTCTCGTGCGAGAAAGCATATAACAACACGGCTCCATGTTCAGGATGCTCGTTGGAAACGTATGTCTCGATTCGTTATTATTATGGTACCTAGTAAGCGGCTACAGCGCCAACGTCTCCGCGGCAAGCGACCTCGTATTAACGCGCCTTGCCGAACCCTATATGTTGGCCGGGCCTGACAATATTTGAGATCTTGTTGATCAGCAATGGATGACATGGCCTATAGTCTGCACTGCGTATGGTCATAAGGCTCGCTGCTAAGGTGGTCATGCCAGATTGACAGCGGCATGCACTGGAGCACCCGCACTTTAAAAAGAAAACCCAAGTTCTTTCAGATACCCCTGTCGACCTACAGCACTTCATCCGCAATCCGAGACACAAGGTAAGCTCGTAAAGACTGCACCCACGAGGCCAACGCAGAACAAGAATGTCACTGCATTCCGCGCGAACATGCAAGCAATTGGAAGTTGAGTACTGTTGGGACATGACCTGAGCATGCCACTTTCAAAAGGGTCATTGTTTTTGATAGATGATCGACACTCGGCCCTCAAGGCCACTCTTTTCCTCGTCCAGACGAAGACCTAACGATCACTGTCCATCTTTCCGTGCCAGCCGAATACTCTTCCAGCCCACGGCATCTCCAAAGATCAGTTGTACGTCGGCAGGCAACTCATACCAAACCACATCGCAGGAGACCCTTCGTGAGACGACTAATCCCGAGACTTCACAATCTTGCTCCTGGGCAACTTCACACACACCGGACACAGCCACTCCCCGGGCGGCTGCTCTTTGATCCCCACGCATCCATAGTGGAACCATTGGTAGACGCAATCATCGTTGTCGCATCCGATCATCTGGCCGTAGCTCGGTTGCTGGCAGGTGCAGTAGATGGTGTTGTCTTCGTCGGCATCGCTGTCCTCGGCCTCCTCGTCGACAGTAGGGCGGCGTTTGCCGTCTCGGCCACTCCTACGGTCGCCCGCGCCGTCCACTTGACTGCGGTGGAGTGATGAGGGTGTGGCGTCGGAGCCGGCGTCTTCGGAGTCGGAGATGGAGGCTTGGGTGCTTGGGGTGGCGCGGTCGGACTTCAGATGGCGACGGCGGTCACCTTTCTTAGAGGTGCGCACGCGGTCGCGCTTCCGTGTGGTCGAGGTGGCCTGGGCAGGTGCTGGTTTGCGATTCGGTGCGACGTTTTCCTTCTTCTGACCTGCAGCTGAGCGAGCTGGCTGGGCAGAGCCCGCCCGTGAGGTACCGTTTGCTGCTGGACCCGGGGTGCCAGCCTTCGGAGTTCCTGGCCCAAGTGAGGATTGTCGTAAGCCGCTCCCTGCTGCGGGAAGCGTGCCGAGACTTGTGTTGAGACGACGCCGCTTGCTAGCCTCAGTACTTCCCTCACGCTGGTGTCGAGACACGTTCGTTGGCGTCTGTGTGCTACCAGCGTTGTTCCGTGCTGCTGCTTGCTGAGCCATACGAATTTGCGCCGCGTTAGCAATATTAGGCATGCCGCCTACGCTACCGATGTTGCCGCTGACACTTTGCAAAGGTCCGCCATGTACAGCACCTCCTCCGCCGGTAGCCGGTGTATTGACGCCTGTGGCGTTACCGCTGGCAGAGAGAAGCGAGGGTCCGTTCCAGTCGCTGGGAAACTCTTCCCTCACAGCCAAGCCTCGCAAGCCCATGTCCAGTCGCTTGATCTGCCGCTCGAGGACTATGGAAGCCTTCTCGCTCAAGCCGCACTTCTCAGCTTGCAGGATCTCGCACTTGTCGTAGCAGTCGTTAATAGTTCGTGAGAATGCGTCCTCCTTTGGGTTTTGCACATGGCCGCCGTTTACGCGGACCCATTTCTGTAGCTGGTTCTCTCGCTTGGTGATCTCGTCCCTGAAAGCGGCGATTTGCAAGTCTTTGGCCTGTATTTCCTCTAAGAGATGCGTGATCTCTGCTGGGGTGTTCGCCACTGTGGGAAGTCAGCTGCAGTTAGGCCCGAGAGCGAAGAGCGCAATACTTACCATCATGCACGAACTGCTCCAGCACTGATGCTGCATCCTCTGGGACTGCCAGGCTCATTCTAAAGAAACAGCAGATGAGATGCCCGCCCTGCGCTCACGACGACCTTGTAGCGCCCCGAAGTGAGCTAGATCCAAGGTAGTCGCGCAGTCTGAGTCGCGTTACTTGTCTGTGTCAGTTGGACTAGTTGTTCTGATGGAGGGAGATAATATCAAAGCACCGTTGATAAAATGTGTCTGGACTTTCACATGCGTCGATGTGTGTTCTGGAAGGAGAGATGAGTGAATAGAGTTGCGGCAGCAGCGATCTCCCGCGGGGCTTCTCCACTTTGCGCCCCAGCGCGACTGCTCTGTGCATACAGCACTTGCAGATGCCTTTCCCCCACCGGACAGTCAGGGAGCACTCAATCCATACACGAACATGCTACCTCGATGACGAACTCGAATACACCTCGCGCCGATGTCCGCGACAGCATAGTCCAGCAATGGTCGCCCGGCCACGCCAACGTCTCCCCACGATCAGGATCAGGATCAGCGACAGCAGAGAACATACCCAACAGCCGACATCATAATGGCGCATCGCATCACGCACCTCCGACACCAGACTTCACAGACGAAGATGAGGCGCTATGGCGAGATCAAGAGCTCAACCGCAAGATCATGCAGAATGTGGAGGAAATCGGCATTACGAAGCCAAAGGGCCACAAGGTGTCCTTCCACTACAACAGCCGCGTGGAAGATATGCATTTCGGCAAGACACATCCCATGAAGCCATGGAGGTTGACTTTGACCAAACATTTGGTGCTGGGCTATGGTCTTCACTATGCCATGGATACGCACGAAGCAGTTTCCGCTGGCAAGGACCAGGTTCGCGCCTTCCATGACCCGGATTATGTCGACTTCCTCGCTCAGGTTTCGCCGCAAACTTTTGCTTCTCTCTGTGAGGTTCCGCGCTTTGCTCAACATATTCCACCGAAACACGAAAACGACACTGTCGATCTTGGTCCGTTCAACCTGTCTACCAGCCCGGGCGCCGACTGTCCAGTTTTCGACGGCATGTCCACATATCTCTTCCTGTACACTGGCGCTACCCTTGGCGCCACTCAGCAGCTCACAAGTAACCAGACAGATATCGCCATCAATTGGTCCGGAGGTCTGCATCACGCGCACCGAGCTGAAGCCTCCGGTTTCTGCTACATTAACGACATTGTCCTCTCCATCCTCGACCTGCTCCGGGTATATCCCCGAGTTCTGTACATCGATATTGACGTCCACCATGGTGATGGGGTAGAAGAAGCTTTTCAGCGCCAACCGCGAGTCATGACACTGTCATATCACCGCTATGGCCCGTATGACGAGACACAGCACAAATTCTTCCCCGGAACCGGCGACCTGGCCGATGTAGGACTGAAAGGCACCGTGGGCGAGCATTTTGCTCTCAACGTCCCTATAGCCTCTGGCATTAACGATGGACAGTACAAATATCTGTTCGAAAACGTCACAGGCCGCGCCATCGAAGCCTTCAAACCTTCTGCCATTGTACTTCAGTGCGGAGCAGATAGTCTGGGTGGTGACAGGCTGGGACAATTCAACATCAGCACCACACAACACGGCGAATGCGTCTCGTTCGTCAAGCGCAGCGGTCTGCCCCTCCTCATTCTCGGAGGCGGAGGCTACACCGCCCGCAACGTCGCCCGCGCCTGGTGTCACGAGACTGCCTTGGCAACAGACAATACATTACCAGACAGCATACCGCTCGACCTCGTACCCCGACCCGAGGCTTTCCAGGGCAGGGCTCACGGCGACGGCAAGCTGCATCCTCCGTTTAACAAGAATACGCCTGTGCATAACAACCAGAATAAGGACGTGGATTTGGAATACATGGTGAAGAAGCTGGACGGCGATCTGAAGTACGTTCGCAATGCGCCGTGGGTGAAGTGCGATCAGTTGCCGACGCAGAGGGCTATGCAGGAGATCATGGACAGCGTTGACAAGGAGATGAAGCCGGGTAAGGCAGAGCGCGACAGGAGGTGGAGGGAGCGGAATCCGGCTGGGAGGGGGGAGCTGAGGTGATGGGAAGGACCTGGTGGCCATCGTTATTCTTAGCGGGACTGGTCGTTTGGGCGCTGTCGGGAATGGTGGGTTGTTAGTATTGGACAGATATGCCTGGCTTGCAGTCAGAACAACGCACTTTGATACCTCTTCTATAAAGGGCTGCTCATGAGCCCACTGCCGCATCGTCCTACCACCTTTCAGTTATACGAAGCCAAGATTATGGTCTACTTCATCTGTAGATTGGTGACATCAATGACCACTCCGACTTCGTTTCTCACCATCTGCCAAGCCATAGAGGACCCCACCACAGGCTCTTCGGCGTTCCTGCAGATCCGCAGCTGTCAGCTTCAGCTTCCTCCTTCCCTACATCTTCTCTTCCTGCGAACGCGCGCCATACAACGGACCAATGCACAAAACGAGCCAACGATCGCAGTCAGCTAAGCGCCAATGTCGCATCACGAACATCAAGCGCGGCATGGCTGGCTGGTTCTAATCACCCGAATAGGCAGGTGACATGAGCAAAGGCGAGCTCCAGACCAAGGTAGGAAGGACCTCAATCGCTAGACTGAGGCTCGTTATTACTTTCGCATACTCCTCTCTGTCCTCTTCTTCCTGTCCTCCAGTCCCGTACCATGCCTAACGCACCCACAACCCCCCAAACCACCGCCAGCATGTCCTCCGATTCCGAGTACAAGATCATCCAACCACCAGGGCAAACTCGCCCATATCCTCAACCAACCAAGACTGGCCGCATCCCCTTCGAATACTCCCCAACTGGCCTGAAGGGCGAGACGTGGTATCAGCAATGGGGCGACCTCTCCACCTCCAAGCAAACCCCCCTCATCTGCCTCCACGGCGGCCCAGGAGTGCCTTCTAATTACCTCCTCCCGATCTCCCTAATTCACACCGACTACTCCATCCCAGTGATAATGTACCATCAAATCGGTTGCGGCGAATCGACCCACTTCAAAGACAAAAAAGGCGATACCGCCTTCTGGACCCCCGCGCTCTTCATGGCCGAACTCGACAACCTGAAATCCTACCTAGACATCAAGGAATTCGACCTCCTAGGCCAAAGCTGGGGCGGCATGCTCGCAGCCCAATACGCCATCGAACGCCAACCCCCCAACCTGCGCAAACTCGTCATCAGCAACAGCCCCTCCAACATGACGCACTGGGTGCGCGTGGCCAACAAGCTGCGCAGCGCCCTCCCCAAAGCCGTACAGGAAACCCTCGACCGCTGCGAGCGCGAAGGCAAAACGGACACAGAAGAATACGAGTCCGCCGTCGCAGTCTTCTACAGCCGGCACGCGTGCCGCTTGGACCCGTGGCCGCAAGAGCTCAACGACGCTTTCGCGTATATGAAGCAGGATAACACGGTGTACGAGACGATGAACGGGCCGAGCGAGTTTCACGTCATTGGGAGTCTGAAGACTTGGTCTATCACCGAAGAGTTGGGGAAGATTACGGCCGAGACGGCGCCGGGGGGGTTGTTGGTCATGAATGGGTATTTTGACGAGGCGCAGGATGAGACGGTGGAGCCGTATTTCTTAAGGCCGACGTGTAGGACGAGGTGGGTGAGGTATGCGTTGAGTAGTCATATGCCTGAGTTGGAGGAGACGGATGCGTATGTGCGGGATTTGGGGATGTTTTTGATGTCTGGATAGACATATTTTGGGATTGGAGAGAAGTGAACTCCTCACAACATGATTCACCCTCTGGTATTCTTTTGTGTGATGTCTGGGTATAATATATATACATTCCCAGCCCCGCTCCCATCCCAGCACCATAGGACACAAATGCTAGTACGCTACACTCAAAAACACCATCCCCTCAAACCGATTCACCCCTCACCTGCCCCTCCCAGCCTTCTCAACAACACTGGTCATCGCCAAACCCACCGGCGCCGCCCTAGCCCCCTGCGCCGGACTCCCACTCCTAGTCGGCGCGGCTGAAGGCGCTGCAGAGCGATTATGGCTCATGTGCGCCTGCACCAGATGCCCCGCCGCCAGCGCCGAGCACAGCGACAACTCCCCCGCCAATACGCCGGCAGCGACTATACGGGCGAGTTGCCGTGCGTTGTCGCCCGGGTTGGTGGCGTGGGCGCCGCGGACGCCGAGGAGGTCGAGCATGGCGGCTTGCGGTTCCAGGACGGTGCCGCCGCCGATGGTGCCGACTTCGATGCTGGGCATGGAGACGGAGATTTGGAGGTTGCCGTTTAGACTGTGGATATGTTAGTATGGATGTAGGTTGAGGGTGGAGGAAGGGGTGGCTTACTTCTTCATTACTGTGATGCAGTTGCTGCTCTCAACGTTTTGTGCTGGGTCTTGACCAGTAGCCAGGAAGATGGCGGTGACGATATTGGCGGCGTGGGCATTGAAGCCTCCAATGCTGCCGGCCATGGCGCTGCCGATGAGGTTTTTGGAGATGTTCAGCTCGACGAGGGCATTAACGTCGCTCTTTAGCACCGTTCTGACGACATCCGCGGGAATGATGGCTTCTGCGACCACGCTCTTGCCTCTGCCATCAATCCAGTTGATTGCCGCGGGTTTCTTGTCCGTGCAGTAATTGCCAGACACAGTGATGATGGCCATGTCCTCGAAGCCAGCCTCCTCACGCATGATTTTTAGCGAGTGCTCCACACCCTTCGAGATCATGTTCATGCCCATGGCATCGCCGGTCGTCGTCTTGAAGCGCACATAGACGTACGTGCCCGCAATCGCAGCCTTGAGTTGTTGCAGACGAGCGAATCGAGATGTCGAATTAAAAGCATCCTTCATCGTCTTCTGGCCTTCTGGACTGTCGAGCCATACCTTGGCTGCTGCAGCTCGCGCAAGCGTTTCGAAACCAATGCAAGGTCCTCGGGTCATGCCATCGCCAGTGAGAACGGTAACAGCTCCCCCACCGGCGTTGATAGCCTTTGCACCACGGCTCGTGCTTGCAACGAGCACACCCTCAGTCGTGGCCATGGGCAGGAAATAGCTTTGTCCGTCAATAGTCATAGGTCCAGCAACACCAAGAGGCAGGGGCAGGTACCCAATGACGTTCTCACAGCAAGCCCCATGCACGCGGTCGTAGTCGAAGTTCTCGTATGGCAGCTTCGACTTTTCCAGTTTCGACGTGAGCTCAGTCGTTGCAGGCGTACGCGAGATAACAGCTCTTCGGACTTTGACAGCTCTTGTCTTATCCTCAAGCGTCTTCTCCAGGGCATAGCCAGGAATCTTGCCGCGTAGAGACAGGTCGATGAGCTCATCATCCTCCAAGACTGGCGCCTGCTTGTTCTTAACCATCTCCTCGCACTCCTCTCTTGAGCGCTTACGACCATCAGAAGGCGAAGTGGCTGTCATCGGCACATCAGGTGTCGCGGGTCGGTCGCCATTAATCTGGAGCTTTGGTGCGATAGCGTGGCCATTGAGCGGAGCCTCAACCTGCTTGCTCTCCTGTTCCTTATTAATCGTGCCGTTTTGAGTCTGCTCTGGCTCCGGCTCCTTAATCGTCCATCTCGCAGCATTAAAGAGGTACCCGTTCAGAACCAAGCTCATCGCCAGAGCAATGATAACCCACTTGCTGAGCACAGGATCTTCAAAGCTCTTTAGCAGGCTTTCGACGACCCTGCCACCCACAGCAGAGAATATCAAGCGGTCAGTGTAATCGCTATTGAGCAACGACCATTCCGACTCCTGCACTGCACTATAGTGCACAGATGGGTACTGCAGCTCGTATTTGATCGGGTTGAACACCGTAACGCTGATCGGCTGATCGCTCTTCTTCGCCTGGCTCAGCAAAAAGTCCAGTCCACTGCTAGCAACCTTGAAAGGGTCCATTGGCGGTGGCGTAACAACGCTCGAAAGCCCTGCCGTAGCCACTGGCGCGCTGTTCTTAGTACCGCGGAATGGCATTGAGCAGAGGTTCAGCACGTTGATGAGAATGAAGCCAGACACCATCAGCACCTTGAAGCGCGGGATGCTGCTGTCCTTGACCTTCTTGCCGAAGATGCTCCAGTCGCCTTTTTCGGAGATGATGTCGCCCTTGGGCCAGTCGTTGCTGGATGCGACGGTTTCTGCGACTCGGCGGCTCACGCCATCCTCCTCGAGTGCCTTCCGGAGAGCGACATGGCGCTTGATGCGGTTGATCTCGAGCTTGATAGTAAGAATCGAGGTGTAGAACGTGAACAACAAGATGCAGTCGAAGAAAAGGGTCCATGCTGCCAAGAAGCAGAACTGTCGAAGTCCTCCCTGGATGCCAGACGCAGCTCCAGCGACCAGGATCAGGATCTCAATAGCGTAGTCTCGCACAATCTCAAATCCACGCTCCCGAACTGCCTGCTGTACGGCGTTCTGGATAGTAAGTGGCGCATCGCCATTCTTCGCCCGAAGCGATGCTGAAAGCACAGCCTGCGTCAAGACGATCGGCTTCTCGAATCCAACCGTGACCACCAAGAACGGCACACCCTCAGATAGCAACACCACATTCTCCGGCACTCCAAGCTGCAGCGTGACCACAATGCCAAACAGAAAAGCGAACGCCGAGGAGAACATGACAGTCGTGCCAAGCCAGAAGTTCGAGCCCAGCCTGCGCATACTGACGAACAGCGAGATGAACGTCAAGTACATTGAAAAGTAGCCGAGCGACATGATGATGATGTCGAGAGTCTCAGCATTCTTGATCAGATCCATGAACGAGGCCCAGGAGTTCTCGAACCATGAGAACATGCCGGTGGATCCAGAGGTCTTCTTGGCGTTCTTCATCATCCAGCGTTTCTGCTCTGTCTCGTCGTCTGAGCCGTCGTCGCTCTCTGCTGCGTTGGATGAGGTGGCCGGGATATCCTTGACGCTATCGAAGAAGCGAGCAGACTCGCTGTAGGGCATCGAGTATGCCAATGTGGACTCCGAGGACAGCGGCGCGAGGATGTTGTGGGCGCTCGAGGGAACGAGCTCCGCAGAACTGCCCTCTGGCAATGGCACATCCTTCGATTTCGGCGCCGCATCTGGCGCAGCATTCGCACTGGAGTCCACGAACGCCAGTGTAACCAGCGAGAGGTCATCTTCCCCTTTATTCAACCTCCTCGCCTGCCCGTTCTCTGCCAATTGCCATTTCCACGCCGTCTCCGGCCCAACATGTAACTGCCTGCTCCCTGCTGCGAGCGCATTAAAGTCCACCTTATTCCCTGCTCCTGGCGAAGGCTGGAAGAAGCCCGTCTCCAGCAAATGCGCGTAGAAGCCACTCCCCAGTATGACCACACACGCGAGGGTGTATACCGGATGCGTGCATGCCTTCTCTGATACCGCTTGTAGATATGGGGTGACTTGTCGGTTGTAGAAGCCTGGTCTGTTCGGATCGGTGGTGTCGTAGTTCCGCCGCCAGCGCGTGGGTATGAACGAAGAGAAGATCATGTTCGGCGGTTGATGGGCGGCGAACCTCAGAGTCGTAGTTGGTGGAAGAGATGAGGGTCGAAGTAGTAGGTTCGGGGACGCTTGCTATTGTTCGTTCAGGAAACCGCCATCGACTTTTGAACGATTCGCGCCTGCCTCCTTCCTTTGATTGCTCTTGCCAATGCGATTGTGATGTGATGCGATTCCAGTCCAGTCAATGATCGCGCGTGCTCGAAGTCGCCTCCGTCGGGCTATACTACCCTCGCGATCAAGATATCAGAGTCCAAGCAGAAGTCAAGTCAACAAAAATGCGGCGGTGAAACAAAAGAATATGGCAATCTCTAATCGACCAAAAACGCCCGTCCGTGCGCCACTACTCTCAACGTCGGATCATCAACAAGATTCAAGAGCAACATCCAGGTTCCTGGCCGAGGCGGAAGGGTCGCCAGATTCTCCCGTCTCCTGTGGCGGTGAACGACGCAACTTTTTGTCGCGGCGATGATGCCGGCCAGGAACGCGACCAGTTGATTGGGTTCAAGTCGAAGATGCACCCCAGACTGTCGATCCACTTCTGCCACTTGCCTGCAGAGAGTGATTGCGATCACCTTGATCCACCGCGATGGATGCGTTTTTTGAATGTTGGAGATATGGGACAGAGAACACCGGGCCTCCGCTGCACATCTGTAGACCACCTATCTACTACTCGACAACTTCCATCTCGACCGCTATACACATTCCTCGAACGAGCTCTTCAACAGCACGGCAAATCGGCACTTCCAGGTTGAACTTACTGCGAGCTAGCTAATTGGCCGGCCCTCAACGCAAGACTGCCGCGATTTGTGCCTTCGTGGAACAGGTGGCACAGGTGGCGTTCTGTCTGCCGTGCATGTCGTACGACTGTTGCGTCGTCAGGGCCGTTTTGTGGTACTTGAAGGCTCGTACCCTCCACGACAGCTGATGGCCATTGACGTACGACTGGGCCTCGTCGTGGTGCGCAGACTGCTGGCTGTGTCTCCCCGTCGAAAGAGCTCATGAAGTGATGCAACGAGGGCGAATATTTGACGAGTCGTTCTCGTTCCAGGAGAGCTCAACTTCTTCTTCGACCAAGCGAACACGCCTGCCGGTCGCACAGCATCCTTCTCAGGTCACTTGATCTCACCCGCCTTACCAACCTTTTCAGCCAACGGCACATCCCCATGCGTGATCCTCTCCACAAACTCCCGGTCCGGATCAAACAGCATGACATGGAAATGCTCAATCGCATGAATACTCTTCAACGAGCTCCAATTCTTAAACCAGATCACATTTTCCTTCCCACAAACACTGGCAAACGTCTCATCAACGAAGTCATTGATTTGCTTGCGGGCTTCGGGAGTCAAGTCGCCATTCGGGTTGGTGGAAGTGATAGGTTCAGACGGGTGGTCGACCTTATTCCAGATGACTAGGTGAACGATGCGGCTGTCAATTCCGTAGGGCCAGTCGTTGTAGAGGATCGTGTAGTCGTCTTCCCCTCATCAGCACCACACCAGCTCAGGCAGAATACCATACCTACCAGGGCATTCAAACGCCTTCCCCTTCGCCACAACATCCCCCCACCGCAACCGCTCCTTCATCACAAAGCTCATCACCGTCCCATACTGCTCGACCAATTTCTCGCAGTACTCGCGATACCGCCTCAGATCGCTCGGCACCCGCAAAAACAAGTCTAGCCGGTTATCGTGGATGATCTGCTGGACTTCCTGCCAGGACTGGCGGCGGTATTCCGAGTCGGGTGTGGAAAGGATCTGGCGGTCTTTGTCGTTTTTGAAGGCGTAACGGAGGTAGCTGGGGCAGTCTGTTGTGTGTTGCGAGGGAGGGACGTTGATGTTCCAGAAGGGGGTGTTCGTCGAGGGACCGTGGGTATCGACCATTGCGGGCCCTTGGAGGATAAATGCTGTTGGTTTTGTTCAAGCCAGTGCCAAAGCTGAGTGGCTTCTGGTTTCAACAATGCTGATAAGGTATGCTTCTAAGATTGAGTCTCTTACGGCCGGGTTTATGCTCTTTTGAGATCGAATGTAATAGTGAGAAAGAAGTAAAAGAATGAATCTATGGAGCGGTGAGTTGCTACAGTCTGGAAGCTGGAACATATCTCACTGGCATCGCTCATGTTTGGGTGCAACCAAGTCTCGCAGTTGTTCGTGCTATGGCGAATATTCCGCCTGCAACTACACCTGACGAGGACCTTGATCCTGCTATCTCTGTGGAAATAAAAGATGACCGTTCTCGATGGCGCTCTGGAGCTCGGTCAGCCCCCAGGCAAAAGGAAGGTTATTTAATCCCAGTAGCGCCAGGAACGAATCCAAGGCGTGATCTGCAGCATGTGATTGGACATCCCCTGAATCACCGTTGAGCTTTCCAAGCAGGAGGCACCACCACCACCACACCTTCTCGCCGTCGTCGTCTTCTTCTCGCGAGGGGCACGCTCTTGTATTCTTACCGGCAACAGTCATTACCTGGGATCATTTCAAACAGCAACAACAATACATACTGGGCGGCTGCGATCCATTCACACGAAGCATTGAGTTGCTTTGGCGCCGATAATCACAAGAACGAATCGTCCGGATCTGCAACTCCTTGCTTCCTCTAATACTCGATCTTAGATACGACACGAGAACGCGGTTCGCTCATGATACTCGGCGGCAATTGCATGCTTATCAACACACCACAAACAACCGGTTATGAATCGACTGCCGTCAGGACCTACCTCACCGCTGTCCATGAGCAGCAATGACTCGTCCTTCCCAAACAGATACGGCTCGCTAGGCACGCCGCCGGTCGAGGAGGGAGGATACGCGCCGAGTCGTCCCTCCCCTCCTACATCACAACACCCGAGCAATTCAACAGACATGTCGCGGCCTTCGCAAGGCGGGAGTAGTGTGGGTGGTGGCAGGCCGCCTTCGAGCGCGAGCTCCATTGCGCGATCGAGCGATGGCAGGATGTTTGGCGGGCAAAGAGACAGCGCGAAGATGAACGTAAACCCGCATAATGAGGACGCGCTGCAGAAGCACTATGTCACGTTGAAAGCGTGGTTGAACTCGAGTCTGCATGACGCGCAGGGGAATATGAAGCCGAATCGCGCACGCGATAAGTTGCTGCGGTTGTCGGTGACGCAGTTCATGGAGCTCAGTACGGACGTGTACGACGAGTTGAACCGACGGGAGGATCATCGGATGCAGAAGTTTGCGAACGTACCTCCTGCCCTCCCGCCGAAGCAGAACTTCCACCCGAAACGAAACCAGGCCAGGCAAAAACTTTCGACACTTCCATTGGACCGGTTTAGGCAGCTGGCTACAGATGTGTACTACGAGCTTGAGCGTCGCATACCCAGGTTTGCTGCCGGCGATATCGATCGACCGATGAGCGGAACCAGCATGCGTGCGCCGAGTCGAGGAGGCATGCGGCCACCACCTCCTGGGTTCCGGCCTCCTCCACCTAGCGCTGGCGGAAGACCACCCATGAGTCCGGGCGGGCCTAACAGCATGGGAGGGCCGAATAGTATGAGCGGACCCAATGGTATGGGCCCGCCCAGACCGCTTCCGAAGACGTTCCAGAGTAATACTATGGTACCTAACAAGAGCACGATGGTCGAGGACGATGATGACGATGAGGAGGAA
The DNA here is from genome assembly GCF_035928015.1 of Saxophila tyrrhenica. Lineage (NCBI taxonomy): Eukaryota > Fungi > Ascomycota > Dothideomycetes > Mycosphaerellales > Extremaceae > Saxophila > Saxophila tyrrhenica. The sequence goes on along the minus strand of NW_027041747.1, from coordinate 455,000 downwards.
GAAGCGTTCCGGTTGGACAACCGCTTCAGCGAGGCTACTCGTAGCGTCAGTGCTGGGAATGCGATCAGTAATGCCGAGGACAAGGAGAGGTTGCAAGCGCAGGAGGCGGAGATTGCAGATCTGAAGAGCAAGATGGAGGAGTTAGAGAGCCAGTTGAGTGAGAAGGATGACTCGTTCAGCAGTCTGCGCGAAGAGCTCGAGCAGAAGCACATGGACGCTCAGAAACTCAACGAGAACCTGCGAAACGAGCTTGACCAGCTTCATCGGGAGAAGAGTCAGGATGAGCGGGACATCCGAGCACAACACGACCGTACTGTTGAGGACTTTCGGATACAACTTGACAATGCGCATAGCCAGAGCGACGATTTACGGGCGCAGCTGGATAATGCTCATGGCCAGAGCGATGATCTGCGAGAGCAGCTGGACAATATCCACAGTCAGACTGAAGATCTTCATCAGCAGTTGGAGACCCACCAAACTGAGGCGGAGGAACTTCGATCGCAGCTTGAAAAGGGCCCGGAGCGAACAGTTGACAGCACCGATTACACACGCCGAATCGACCTCCTGCAGCAGGAGCTTGCGAACCAGGAGAAGATCACCAAGGAGGTCCGAGACGAGGCTACCATGTACTTGCGAGAGATGCGCGACCTCAGCAGAGAGAACGACAAAGCCATCGAGCAGGAAGAGAAGCTTGCCGCTCAAGTCACCAAGCTCGAGAAGGAGATTGACGACTGGCGGCAGCGATACGCCGAAGTCAAGGCGCAGAACAAGAGTCTGCGTGCTTCTGCTCTGGGTCTTGGACTGCAAACGACTTTCGACGCTGGAAGTCTGCTCAGGAAGGAAGCTCTGCTCTCTGAAGGCGGCCTTGTCAAGGACCTCGACGTCTCCCGCTTCCAACTCTCCATTGACGAGCTCCTGAAGACGGCACGACAGACCAGCACAGAACCCATGCTCACCTCCGTCAAGAACGTCGTCCTCAGCGTCCAATCCATCACGTCCGCCATCGGCACCGACGGCTACCCCACCCCCTCACCCTCACCACACTCCCCGGACAGCGCCGCCCCGCAACAGCAAACCCTCCCAGTAGCGAAGCTCAAAGCCCGCGTGACCGGCACAGCCAACAGCCTCATCACAGCGACCAAACAACACGCCTCCGCCTCCGGCCTCTCGCCCGTCGCTCTCCTAGACGCCGCAGCTTCCAACCTCACATCCTCCGTCATCGAGCTCGTCAAAGCCGTCGGCATCCGTCCCTCGCCCAAATCAGAACTCGAAGACGCCGAAGTCGAAGCAGTCCGCGACCCTCACGAGTCCGTCGGGTCATTCTACGATGACAGGCTCTCGGATATGGCGTCCCCGACTGGCGACGGGACGTTTTCGCCTTCTGAAAACGGGAACGAGGGCTCAGCGCCAGCGGTGCAGATTAGTGCTCCGGACAACAAACCAGCGGCTTTTGGTGGGATAGGGAGGAGCGGGACGTTGAAGAAGGTGAATGGGTGGTTTGGGTGGGGCGCGAAGCAGGAGGAGATGCCTACGACGCCTACGACGCCGACGGTGGCGGTGGGGCAGGTTAATGGGAATGGGAATGGGAATGGGGCGGGGCAGGGGGAGGAGTATGATCCTTACCGGTAGATGGGAATGAGAGGGATTGGGTTAGGGAAGTCTGGTTGGAGTTACGACTTCACTGGATAGCCGGGATGGCTTGGACAGAGGGATCTCGAGAGATGGGATCACTATATCATTCCATGTAAATGTAATGTTACTGTCTTGCATGCCTTACTTGATATGGTATATCACAGCATTTCGCTAATGTGTGCTAATATCCTCGCGATCTTTTGAACTGAGTGAAGACTCACCACCATCAGCAGACCCAGTACTCTTCGCTACCATTAGCTTCATCGAGATTTGTACGTCCGCCCACGCTGAAACAGCCAATTCGCCGGTACGTTGGCACGACAGCGTCTTCCAAATACTCCAGAATGATTCCGTCGGTGCCGATGTCTTCGACGTAGAGGATAGGCAAGAAATACGCCTCATAGGGCTCAAGGTGCTCCATATCACCGTCACTAGTGTCGGGGAGAACTCGAATCGTAGCGTCCGGAACGATGGGCGATGTGGCATATAAGTAGTCTGTCAGCATCGTGCCAGCAAGCTGGCCTTGCACTGTGCCTTTGAAAGCCATCCCACACAATCGCACCACAGCTTGAAAGGCAGACTTGCCGTCGTCAACGTTCTCCAACCCAACGAGTTCAGCAAGCACCTCATGCTCCCGCTCAAGCCACCCACTAAACATCACCAACCCGGACACCGAAGCCCAGGACCACGAGGGCGCGAGATTAGGCAGACGCTTCTTCACCGGTTCTTGCTCGGATGCTACGACGCCCCAAAGAAGACTCACTGGTATTGTTTTGCGCCAGAGGCCGTAGAGATATTCGTCACCCGTAAGTGCGGCGCAGTATGCGGCTACGCCGGATAGAGCTTTCAAACGGTCTGCTGGGAAGGTCAGGCTGCGGTCTGTATAGTTGCTTACGATTGAGTCCCAGGGTGGTAGGCTGAGTGCTGTTGAGCTTGGGCTGCTCTTGTCTTGGGCATCGAAATGGAAGGGACGATGCCTGTTGGCGCTTATAGCTGGCGGCTTGCCTTTGGGATATACCTCTGAAGCTTCCAGCTCGCGACATTCCCAGTGCACAAGCCGGTCGCAGAAGTGAAGTATGCGCGGAGACAGGAAGCGTTCTTGGAAGATCCAAGCTCGTTTGCCGAGGATGCAGCTCTGGAGTTCGCCGTTGATTTGTCCCCAGTGGACTTTGAGTCGATATCTCAGCGTCTCTCCGGCGAGGGTGAGTGTGATGATGTTGTTTCTCGTTAGCTGGGTGTCTCGGGTGCTGAAGCAGCCGCCGTTAGTGACGGCTGCTGCGATGGTACATCTGGCATTGCCATATATCCGATGCATTTCTGCGAGTTCACGGTCTAGATCGCCGGGGTCGTCTTGAAGTATGCACAAGGTGTCGATCCAGATGTATGCAGTGTCAAGCCGCAGGCACAGGTCCGTGGCTTCTTGAATGGCCGGTTTCAAGCTATCGAGCGGGATCTCGTTGCGGAGATCGTTGTGGTTCTTCTTGAGCAGCCGCAAGGGCTCATTGCTGAGCCAGCGATGGCTGAGAACTAAGTAGTCGACCTCAGAAGGGTAATCTTCAAGCGCGGCTTCGTGTAGTGAAGCAAATATGCCCTTCTCTCCATCTCTGCGAACGTGTATCAGTCTTGTGGGCGCCCATTGCCAGCGGCCACTTCCGTGACATGATGAGTGCTGCTTTAGACAAACGTCGGTCCAGTATTTGATCAGCTCAAAAGTGTTCTCGTCACCAGTACCAGGCGTGGGCTCGTACGAGTCGGGCCATGAATTCCCTGTGGACAACGACAAGAGGGAGACTCTGAAAAATGCTTCACGATCTTCATACTCGTCCGCAAAGTAGATGTTCACATCCATATTTGCGTCACTCAACCGTCCCTTGAATGGCTCTGAGTCCGACTTCTGGTCAATCAGCTCTCTCGCCATCTCGAATCCTCTGCGGATCTCAAAGTCGTAATCATTGTCCCAGTCCTCATCTGCAATGTCGACATAGCTTTTGTTCAAGGAGTTTCTTATCCAGACACATATTTGGCAGCCTGAGTCGGCTATATTGTTCAAAGCACTCCAGGTGAGTGTTGCGTACGTTCTGGTCTTTCCACGATACGATTCCTCGAGCGCGATGCGACACCCAGAGCAGAGTTCAGCTGCCTGATCCATTGATGAAGTCGATGCCGCTTCTTTTGTCCTCGGTCAAGAAACCTGTCCGATGCACTGGTGTAGGCGACGGAGCAGGGAGCTGGCCGGCAACACAAGGCCGAAGCGACCACACTTTCTTTCGCGTGATCTCGTCCTCTCATTGGCCTCATCCTTATCTCCCCCCAATCCCTCCCATCGCCTACACACGCCTCCCGTAAACCCGGCCACGCCGACCAGATGGCAAAGGAAAAAACAACTTTCCAGATCCAGTCCGTCTCACTGCATCCGCCGACCCAATCAAGACCGGATCCAGCAGTTGCATTTGCAGAGGCTGGACAAGCTCCTCCAAGAGTCCAAGCACTTCTTGTCCGCGATAAGCAAGCAGGGATCTCGACCGCCATCGCAGCACGCCGTCATCGGGTGTCGGGTGGGTACGAGAGAGATACCTCGCCCTGGAGGCTGGGGCTTCTGGAAAATCTTCGCGAGCTTCTCTCTTATCTGAGCTCACGCGGCGATATGCGGGCCTGGACTGGGTAGGTGGAGAGATAGCGGCATTGGTGTCGCGTGGTGGGAGGAGCTTATTATTCTTATTGTTTCTCTGGATGCGCATTCTTCTTCGATATAGGTGATTTCTGTATTGTCCTTCTATACTTCGCGACTTGAGACGAGGACTGCCGGAAGAAACTTCTTCGTGAAGCCGGGTATACCACACATCAACCCTGGTATCAGACGGAAACTGTATAGTAGAAGGCGATCAAGATGGGTCTCAACGACACCTACGACGTCGAGAAGCGCGCGCAGAGCACGACTGCAGAGGGCTTGACGAAGCACCATGGCAAGCTCATGGCTGAAGACGGCGCCGTGCCGGGCGACACTTTCGAGATCGGCGACAGCTGGTATGCGAAGACGCAGAGGTTGGCAGGCCGATTAAAGATCGAGCAGCGAGGTATTGAGAGAGTGCCTGAAGACGAGAGGGAGGACAATGGGTTCAAAGCGCTGCTCAACACGATGACTATGGTATGTCAATCCTCCCCACTGCCATCCAATTGCAGACTCTGATATGTAAACAGTGGCTCTCAGCAAACATGGTCGTCTCCTCCTTCGCCATTGGCGTCCTCGCGCGCAGCATCTGGTACATGGGCGTCGCGGACGCCATGCTCGTCGTCCTCTTCTTCAACCTCCTCGGCGTGACACCCGTCTGCTACTTCTCCACCTTCGGCCCACGCTTCGGCCTGCGCCAAATGGTCCTCTCCCGCTTCTGGTTCGGCTGGTACGGCGTCAAGCTCATCGCCGTCTTCAACGTCCTCGCCTGCATCGGCTGGAGCGCCGTCAACTCCATCGTCGGCGCCCAGCTCATCCACACCGTCAACCCGGACGTCCCTGGTTACGCCGGCATCCTCATCATCGCCTTCTGCACCTTCCTCGTCACGCTGTTCGGATACAAAGTCGTGCACGCCTACGAGTTCTGGTCATGGCTCCCAGCGGTAATCATCTTCCTCATCACCCTCGGCGTCTTCGCACACAGCGGCGACTTCGTCGCCATCCCATGGGGCGTAGGCAAAGCCGAGCTCGGCTCCGTCTTATCCTTCGGCGCGACGGTCTACGGCTTCGCGACGGGCTGGACCAGCTACGCAGCAGATTACACCGTCTACCAACCCTCCACCCAGTCCCGGCGCAAAGTCTTCCTCTTCACCTGGCTCGGCCTCATCATCCCCCTCCTCTTCACCGAAATGCTCGGCGTCGCCGTCATGTCCGCCACCTTCCCCAACGACGGCGATAACCGCTACCAGCGCGGCTACACCGCCTCCGGCACGGGCGGACTGCTCGGCGCGGTCCTAATCTACCACTTGGGAACCTTCGGCAAGTTCTGCCTGGTAGTGCTAGCCCTCACGATCATCGCCAACAACTGCCCCAACATCTACTCCATCGCCCTAACCGTCCAAGTCCTCGCGCGCTGGACCGCGCGCGTGCCGCGCTTCATCTGGACCGGCATAGGCACGGGCGTGTACATCGCCATCGCCATCCCGGGGTACTCCCACTTCGAAGAAGTCCTCGAGAACTTCATGAATTTCATCGGATACTGGCTCGCGATCTACGAGGGCATCTCGTTGACCGACCACTTCGTGTTCAAACGCGGTATGTCAGGTTACAAGCCGGAGATCTACGAGCGGCCGGAGTTGTTGCCGCCGGGGATCGCGGCGGTGGGGGCTTTCTGTGTTGGAGTGTGCGGGATGGTGTTGGGGATGAGCCAAGTGTGGTTTGTAGGACCCGTGGGGTTGGCGGCGGGTGAGCATCCGTTTGGAGGGGATGTGGGGTTTGAGTTGGGGTTTGCGTTTGCGGCGACGAGTTATTTGTGTTTTAGGACGGTGGAGTTGAAGTTCTTTGGCCGGTAGTTTAAAGGTAGGAACAGAGGTGGTGAGGCGGTGGAGTGGATAGCTGTATGAGTTTGAAGAAATGGCGAAGTCGCCTTGACCTTGATATCTCGCTACGGCGCTCCTCCAACACCTTCCGCCTTCTTATCGGACGCTTCATCCGCTTCCAAAGTCTTTGCATCCGCAGGACCTCGCTCTTCAGCTCTCTCATCTTCCGCAACCTCACCAGTCTCATCCTCCGTCTCTCCCTCCCCCTCTCCCTCCTCCACATCCACAAACCCCCCAATCTCAGGATCATAATTCGGCATATCAGCAATCAACCTCACATACGCCTCAGGAACCAACCCCTGCTCCCCCGTCCGCGGATCGCTCGCCACCAACCACCCCTGTCCGTGCCGATAACTCACCATGATCTCCTGCCCCTCCACCAATCGCAACTCATTCGAGTTCTCCGGTTCAAACGCATAGAGGGCCAACGACGGGCCGGCGAACAGTTCTTCGTCTTCCGGCCCCATGGACGAGCGCAAAGGGGAGTGCGTGCTGGTGTTGGGTTCGGTGTCGAGGGGTATGGGGTCTAGATCCTCTGACTCGTCGGAGGAGGTGGCGGGGGGTTGGGAGTGGTGGAAACTGCGGTTCGGGAGGGTGGAGGTCGCGTTTGCGTTGGAAGCGAAGCGGGAGTCCCGTCGTGGGCCTTCTGCTGTGCCGCTATTGCTGTATCCTCTGCTCTGCCGCAGGCGTTCGCGGCCAGCGGGGTCGCTTGCTTGGTTCGGGTAGTAGAGGAGGTGCGGGTCGGCGAAGTCTTTGCTCCGTCGTGCGGCTGCGGCGCCGCCGCTTTCGCGCCGCCGTCCGCGCTCGAAGTCGGTGATGTCGGCGTAGGATTTGGATTTGCGGTGTTTGTTTCTGCCGAGCGTTAAATCATTGTCGAAGTCTGCGGTTTCGTCGCTGCTGCCAAAACTCGTACTGGGGAGGGCTGCGATGCCGTCTTCGTGCTCTGGGTCGCCGTACATGACGCCGTCGCCGCCCCAGGGTCCTGCTGACCAGCCGCTGCTTGACGAGCTGTTGCTGAACTGTTGTAGGTTCTCTGGGTCGGAGGAGCGGCGACCTGGGTGGAATTCTGAGGTTGGTGTCGATGCGCCGGAGGACTCGGGTTGGGCGCCGTAGTGGAGGGGATGGAAGGGCGGGTATGCGAAGTCGCGCACTTGAGCGTAGGGAAGGCTCGAGGTGAATGCAGGATAGTCTGACGTCGCGGTCGACTGCGGTCTTGACCGTTGCGACGACTTGCTGTATTGAGACATCCTGCTCTGAGCGTAGCTGGGTACGCGCTCTCGTGCTTGTGGTCGCGGTTGTGCTTGTGGAGGTTGTGCTATTGAAGGAATGGAATCGGACGAGTCGTTGGGTGAAGGCGATGGAGGAGGCATGTGCGGCGACAGGACCTCTGCCATTCTCGAGTGTGCGCTGCTTTTATGGCTCGAGTCGTTCAATATTCGGTCGTGGTGGGCCTCTCTACCGTCTTCCGTCGTAGTATAGGTAAGCCGGTCCGTATCCGTATCCTTCAACCAGCGTCTTCCCAATTACCCCTCAACGTCCATCCATTGTCCCAAAGGTCATCAAGTGTTGATTATTGTCCTTCTTCTTCGCTGAAGTCGAGTCCTCTCTTCCCTCTGCGCTGAGCCGCGCGCATACACCACGTCGTCTATTAATAGCCCCTCTCAAAAGACTGCGGGGCAAAGTCTCGTGTCGTGTCGTGTCTCGTGGTCAGCGTCAGCCCTACCTCCTCACCTCATCCCATCATCGTCAATAAGAAAAGGTCGTTGATAGTGGGATGAAGACAAGAAGAAAGATTGATCAACAACCTCGGGCGCCAACTCTCCATACTTCAACCAACCTCCCGCCCTCGCGGCGACCCAAACAAAAGCTCTCAGCTATTCTGGCGTGCATGTGGGCGTTCGAGCCGCTGTTTCATCTTCGCCGCTAGTCGCGCGCCAGAAGCGAAAGCTTGGTGTGGACGTCTTTCACCGACTTCACGTTGCATCGCATTGCTTCTTGCATTGCATGATAGCCCCGGTCTGTTGTCACGGCTCGGGAGATAGTTTGGTAGCGAGCGAGAATTGCCGCAGCTCAATGGCGTTGCGGAAGCATTTCGAGGACCTCCTTGCGAAGAGGGAGCCGCCGAAGACATTTTGTCCGAGTGAGGTGGCACGGGCTTTGAGTGAGGATGAGTTGAGTGAGCTTGGGTACGAGGGGTGGAGAGATGCTATGGAAGATGTGAGGGGGATGGCGGAGGAGTGGAGGAAGGAGGGAAGGTGCGAGGTGTTGCAGAAGGGTGAGATGGTTGAGGGGCCCATTGGGGAGATGAAGGGGCCCATCCGGCTGAGGAGGATAGATCATGGAGGGTAGGTACTTATAGCTTCTCCAAGATCGTTGTGGTTAGTTGAGATACTCGTCAAGGCCATAAGGCGGGTTGCGGCCTCGGAGAAGTGGTGTGGCAAGAGTTTGTCAGAGCACTCCTTGTCTGAAGGCGAGTCGATACCGGTTCTGCTTAAGCATATAAGCCCCTCAAAGAGTCCTCAATGGACTGAAAAGTTCGTTCCGAAATGCGAGAGCGTTGATGCGTCGGAAGAAGGAAGCCACCCAGCTGTTGGTACAGGGTATATAAACTCAACAATCATCCGCCCGCGACGGCCCACCCACCCAAACACCCAACACCGTCGTCCAAACAGCAACAAGAGCAGCAGCAACAACAATCACCCCAACGCCACGCCAAAGAAAAAAACAGCAGCAACATCCGCCCCAACACCGCCGAAAAAAGCACCTACTCACTGAAAGACGTTAGCAAATCACATGCATTCGATCGTCGAGAAGGGCGAAACACTCACAATCCTCATCCGCGCAAACTCCGCACAAAACTCCTTCCAATCCATCGTGCTCAGCACCTCCTCCTCCATCGCCTCCATATCCGCCGCAAACCGGACATTCAGCCCCAACGACCACTTCCCCTTCACCCCGCTGCCGACCGCCGCGTCGTCGCGTCGGACGATCGCGCGCTCCGCCGCACCCAGGCCCAGGCCGTCGCTCGTGGCGTCGATCAGGATGGGTTCCCAGGCGGCTGGGTGCGTGGAGGCGCGGACGCAGAGGTCGGAGCGGTGGCGCCGGTTGGAGGGGGGGAGGGGCAGGGGAGTCGCGGTAGGTGCCGTGGTCGGTGGGAGTCCAGGAGGGGGGCGGTGGCGGTGTTGGGGGAGGGGGAGACCCACGAGGGGGAGGCGGAGGAGGTCCGGGAGGCGGGAGCGGAGGGCCCGGAGGCGGAAGCAGGACGGGGACCAGGGGCGAGGCGAAGGAGAAGACCCAGGAGAAGTACGCCCAGGCGAAAGGAAACATGATGCTATTGATTGAGTTGGTCAGTGGACGGGTCATATGGAAGGCGGAGAGGGATGACTTACACGGTGCGGTCCGGGGGAAGAGGTGGTGGTGGTGGTGTTGTTTTTGATATAAAATCCACAAACGGAGAGAGAGCCTGTTGTTGTTTTTGAAAAAAAAAAAAAAAACTATTGCCATAACGGTCAGCCTTGCTTTCGAGTAACAGTGGAGTCTCGAGTCGAGTGTAGAGTAGAGCCTGATAGGCCTGGTGGAGTGATCGAAGGGGAGTTGGAGAGGTGACTCTGCTCGGGCGCATGAAGTCGGAGGTGGGTGCAACTTACAGCGGTGGTAGCTTGGTTGTTCTGTATCATCCATTAGCATTGATTCAATGACAGTCCGACCATCACGGAGCAGCTCCCATAGCCATACGAGTGAGCAATGGATGATAGACGTCGCCGCCTCCGCCATTGCTCGCTCGAACAGCTGCAGAAGCTGCACTATGAGGCCTGAAGGACGGCGAGGATCAGAGGGAAGGGGAGTGACTCACGATAGCTGTGCTCTCTGATAGCAGCAAGATGAACTGGTTAGCCTCGTGCTCCTGATGGTGGAGCTGATCAATCGGGGTTCCTTACCTCGTGTGTGGTGTCGCCGAGTCGAAAAGGAAGGAGGGGCGGAAGAGCAGCAAAGCAATAGGCAAGCGATTGTGTGCCAAGCCTGCTAGGGGTTTCTCGAGGAGCAACGCCGGGAGCCGGCGACGACATCACCTCCTAAGCTGAAGAGACATAACGCCTGAATGGGCCTCCAAAAACACACCCAAGACTCCCCAGACATATCCGAGAGCAGCACCAGCAAGCATACGGTCACGGCAAGATGTTGTGGAAAGCGAGGTTCCGGCTCGGGACCAAGCAGCTGCAACGCCGGGTCCGTTCTAAGAACAGCATCAAGGTCCTGATGATTGGAAGAGAGATATGGTTCAGAGTATGACACCCCGAGTCCTGACACGGAGCCATGCTGACATCTTCTCGAGGAGACGATGGAGGAAAGGCCACCACAGCGAAAGCCATAACCTGGAGGGACTGCTGCTCGCGGCGAGATCAACGGAAGAATGTTCCTCGTACATGCGGCGTACCTGGCTCTGCTGTATAGTCCTGGCAGGTTGAAGCATCTTGCCACAACAAGGACTCCGGTTCGGATGCTCCAAAGTAGCATTCAAGCGGTCGTCCGATGTATGGTACTCTCTGTCCAAACTCGGAGAAGGTCAAGCATGGCCGCCTGGGTTCGGGTCTGCTGGGAGTTCTGGTCGAGAAGTACTGCTTGCTTCGCTGAAGTCAGACCAGCCCTAAGCTTTCTTGCGGTACGTCGAGGTCGGAAGGAATTGGGAGCTGCGCTGCTTCTGGACATCTTCGCTCCGCATTGGTGGCCCAATTGAAATAGCATATAAAGCAAGGAAAATCATCTCCTAACCTTGCTTCTTTCCTTCCTTGGGACTTCCTTGGGACTTCCTCCTCTTCGTCTGACCATCCGAAGCCGATGGCTTACTCCATGGCCGAATCCGGGTGTCCCAAAAGGTGGAGCTCGCCTGGTGAGCATCTGAATCCAAAGAGGCTCCGGGCATCGAGTATGATCCGTAGCGATGTCTTTGTAGTTCTTTCCCGATGCTATCAGGCCAGCAAATGTAATTGAATGCTAGTTGTGCTTCATCTCGACGTCGGCCACCGCACAACTTCAGCGCAAGTCCAGATGATACATGTACACTTATAGACCGGCCATCAACCTAGACACATGAGTTCGCAGCATCCATGAGCAATGAGCACGAAGCTACTGAGGAAGTGTAGGCGTGGCAAACAAAGGAGCTTGCGAAGGCGTCGAGGCTTCGGTGCTCTAGAGTCTACCGCATCAACATGGTCGTCTCCGGCGCGCTTGGACAACTATTTGCGCATACATGGTAGGCGCGTAGGACTTCTGCGGCGGCTCTGCCGAGTCGTCATCGTCTACGTCCCTCAGTTCTTTGGTGCTTGCCGCTCCGTGGAAGCCAGCGCATCTTGAGCAAAAGATCGCGCAAGTGCCTTGCCAGGCCATCAATGACTCGGTAGATCTTTGTAAGGAGCGTTTAGGTGAATCTTTCGTGTAGATACAATCGTGCTATGTAGGAGGTGTGGAAGAGGTGCGGTCACGATAAGCTCGGCTGCGCTTGCTCCATCACATGCCAAGATGTGTTCACCCAACTCTCCAGCCCATCAAGCGACAGCGAGGCCTCTTCACCAACCCGTCCATTGGACACTGGAGGAAGTCCAGCATAGTCTGATCGCACTGTGGTCTTGGTTAGCACCGCTGGAAGTGCCTCTGCCATCGACGACAGCACCGCCGGCGGACTTCATCCCACCGCTCCTACCCCGCCTCACCCTCCCAAGCACTCACCACGGGCGCGATGGCCATAGTAGAAGACTCGTAGAGTATTTTAAGCAGCTGGAGGTCCATCAGAACGCTGAATACTGCCTCCACCGACTGCAGCAGGAGCGTGGTAGGCCCTCATCTGTTCACCGCAGCACCCCCGAGGACGCCGCATACGAGCCGGCGGGCTTTCACTTGCCCTCCCTCACCTGTCGAGCACCACCTCACCACTTGGGAGGCTGCGCAAGCTTCACTCGACGCGTCAGGAAGCTTCACTTTGCTCCACACCACTAAGGAGCAGCAGCCACAAGCTGTCACAAGCTCAGCGCCATCAGTGAGCGGCCTGCGTAGGAGCAGCACCAGCGGGAGGGCTCGGTTGGGGAGGCCGTGGCCATTACAATTTTCGAAGAGCAGACATACTACACCATGTCAGCAGGCAAGAAAGCGGCGCTGATATGCGTCGACATCCAAAACGACTTCTGCGACGACCCCGACGGCGCGCTGGCCGTCAAAGGAGCAAGAGCCCTGGCACCTGTCTGGAACGAGCTGCTCTCGATGCCATTCGCAGTGAAAATTGCCACAAAGGACTGCCACCCAACAGACCACGTCTCATTCGCAAGCCAGCACCAAGGCAAGCAGCCATTCAAAGACACGATTACGGTGAAGAACCCTGAGAACGAAAAAGATGAGCCCTTCACAAGCACACTCTGGCCAGACCATTGCATCCAGGGCAGTCATGGCTACGAGCTGATGTCTGAGCTGGACAAGTCAAAGATCCAGACCATCATTGAAAAAGGCCAGGATAAACGAGTCGAGTCCTACAGTGCCTTCGGCCCGCCATACCGCAACCCAAGGCTGGGCAACAATGAGCTGATCGAGATGTTGAAAAGTGAAGGCATCACGGAAGTCTTCGTGGTCGGTCTGGCCTACGAAGCTTGCGTGATGTATACTGCAAAGGATGCTGCGAAGTACGGCTTCCAGACCTATCTCATCGAGGATGCTGCAGCTTTCGCCAACAAAAGTGAAGACAATACCAAGGTCGTCCGGAAACAGCTCCAGGATTGCGGAGTATCCTTGATCAGCCTTGCTTCTCCGGAGGTCGAGCGGATCAGGAAGTCTGCATGATGATTGCTGTCGGTCCAGAGTCAAGGCTGGGGTGCGCCCAGACAGACTCCGGGTGCACCATGCTCTGGCTGTCGGCAATCTCGACCTTCACTCTCTGAGCTCACAGTTCTGGCTGCCCACTGGTGGAAGGATGCCCTCGTGCTGTTTTGGGAGAACTCCGTGCAGCTACTCCTGATTCTTACATTCTTACTCTTGAATGAAAGCTGAAGTGAGAGTGGAAGTAGAGTGGAATGAATGAAAGTGAACAGCTCACAAATGATTTCCTGGGAAGAAAGAAAGGAAAGCCGCGATTTTAGCGGTGGATGTGCTCAGATGAGAGCAAGATAGCGAGGTCATGCATCATCTGCTCTATGGTGCTGACGCCCTGCCATCTCGCAGCCGTTGTTGTTGCGGTGCCACTACAGCCATGGTGATTAGCTTCGTCTCAACGGCACGATTTGGAGATGGCTACCGCTGGTCCGCCCGCCCGCCCCAACTACCCATCCTGCTGATGCCGCCTGCGGCCATCACCGCCGCCTCTCCGCGTTCCGCCCACCCCCTAGGCACCCTGTCCGCCACTGTGCTCGCCCATCATCTTCTCCTCTGCTCGGGACGCCGTCTTCTTCAGCTTGTCCTTCGCCTTGCGCCAGAGCTTGCTGAGCAAGCCCTTGGGCTTCTCTGGTGCCATCTCGTCCGGCCCTTCCTCCTCTCTGGCCGCCTCCTTCGGCACTGTTGGCTCGAAGGCGCGGTCGAGGTCGTCCATCTTCTTGTTGGCCTCGCGCATGTCGGCCCGCTGCTGCTTGCGCTCCTCCTTGTTTGGGATCATGGCCCATTCGGGCTCGTCCTTGCAGCTCATGTCGTAGCTGATTTGCTCCATAATGGTGGGAGCGAGGGGAGATATTGGTGGAGGAGGGGAGGGGGTTCTCGGATGGCGGTGGGGATTGAGGGTGACTACAGTGATTGGTCTTGCGGTCAGCACTGCTTCGTCTGCTCGAGCGGTTGCGCCGGTATGCGCGAAGATGGTGTTGTGGAGGTGGACGAGCTGGATGGTGCTCCCACCTGCGGCAATGGTTTGCTGGCACTGCAGCGACCGCGATGGGTATTTGCTTACCTTGATGCTGTCGAGAAGGACAATGCTGCTGCTGTGGAGGACGATGGTGCTGCTCACGAGCTGTTCGACGGTGGTTGCTTGCTGCGGAAGGTCTGAACAAAGGTGCGTCGCTGTAAATGGTGGTGGAAGTGTAGCAGAGCTAACACAACGCCGCCAAGACCTCGCGACGGACGAACAAGTCTACACCCAACAGATGATATCTCAACAACGCACCATCAGAATCGCTCCAAAAGTTGACGAGGTTGCTCAGTGGACCTCCACGACGGATATCCTACCCATATCGTCCGTGTTCGTGGCCACGGGGGAAAGTGCAAAGCTCGTTGGTCAAACACCGGTCTACTGGCGATCACTTTCAGGAGTGTAATATATTGCGCTTTTCCAAAGACTCTCTCGCCCTCCGGTCACTGCGGCGATGGGTTGGTGTGGCTTTGCCACCCACACTGCAACCCAAGCGGTCAGGGAGTTGGCACTAACATTTAGGTCAGGTGTGCTTTGTACTGAGCACGGGTCACTGCTGCCGACAACCGTTTTTTGCTCTTTTGTTGGCGGTTCGATCCCTTGTGTGGGACCGCTGATTGATTCCTTTGGGATGAAACGGACTCTCAGCAACACCGCAGAACAACCTGAGGCTACCAGAACGATGCTGCTATCTAATCAAGGCAATACAGGTATGTGTGCAGTCACGAGCAATGGCAAGGCATGTCCCTCTGCAATGGCAGGCAGTGTTCGAGCAGGAGCAAAGAAAGAGCATCTTCTTTTGCAAAGTCGGTTACGGCTGAATTTGTGATATTACATTGTCTTTCTAAATCCTTGCTTTCGTTCTCACAGTGTCCGGGCTGTGAGAGAGACGCCGGACTGTCTTGCCAACAGTCCTCCACACGAGTCAATGTGCCGGCTTGCCACCGGGTCACTGCTTTTTGCCCTTTTGTCGGTCGTTCGATTCCCTGACGGTCACGTTGGTTCCTTTTTGCGATTGATTGACTGAGAAGACCCTCAGCGACGCATACAAGCCACCTGAGGCTCATCTTTCTGCATTCATCTTACAGTCTTTCAGGAACGCCTCAGAACACCTGAGGCTCTTGCAGTGCTGCTGCTGATATTACATGAGAGAAGCAGGTAGGTGTTCAAGAGCAATGGCGGGTGGGTCTCCCCTTTCCCCCATCGGTCACGGCGGAGTTTTTAGTGATTATATTGTCTTTCCAAATTCTTGCTTTCGTTCCCAACGGCACCGCCCCCCACTTCCGTTGCCGCCGCGGAAGGGTGTTCGGGAGAGACGGATGGATGGCCGCCAACCATCATCCCACACGAGACACTGTGCCGGGTTTGCCAGCCCGGGTCGTCTGTTTTTGCTCCCTTGAAGCTCTGGAGTTCGAGCTGGCATTCTTTTTACCGTTTGCTTTGAGAGTGACACGAGGAGATCCAGCGTGAGTGGAAATCTATTCTACGCTATGTCTGCCCTTTTCTTGACGTGCGTGGCGGTTGTGATGAGGGTGGAGGGTGGGGGGGGGAAATGGTGGATTGATATCGGGCGGAGGTTTAGGGCTTCCGATTGCGACGGCCGGACTGCTTTTGACTCTCAAAGCACGCATGTGCGTCCCAACAACACCCTCGCGGCCGTCTGCAAGACCAGAAACACCCTCAGACAGCCCCGCAACGAACATGGAGCACTTCAAGTAAGCTGGCAATGAGGTGCTACCGATCAGACTGTCCAGCGACGACCACGCGCTCGAAGAGGCTTGACTTCCCCCTGATACTGCTCAACAGGTCGCACAGGCACGACTCGTCACGATCGCAGGCGAAACCCTAACTCCTACCCATGTGCGGTGGCATCGAACGATCATGCCACTGGACCTGCGTTACGGCGGGATCGAGCGCAAGACAGGCGACGCGAAGACACAGACTCCCTGCTTCACGTCCGAACCCCCTCCCGACCGCCCTCTGAACGCCATGACGATATGCTCGGAAGCCCACGCTCCAGGACGGAAGCCGCCAGCCTGTCTACAGGACGGATTGAGGGGGTCTTAAGACTCGGGGCACAGGCATCACGACGAGTGGATGGCACAGAGGAACACAGCAGCAGTAAGCGCGAGCTACAGACTAGTATGGATCTTCGAGCGTTCACATCACAGCATACTGGCCGCGCAGAACGGGCCCCCGGCAGCAACTCCCCATGCATGATGCGCGGCTCAAGACGCTGGAGCTACGAGTTGTCAGTCATGTCAGGGACGTCACAGGAGCTCCAGCCGCTCAACGAGCGCCCGCGGGTCTTCAAGCTTGCGCTTGTGCTTGTCTCAGCGGCGGAGCGCTGGTGGCGAGAGCGGCAGCGAGATCGGACGGTGGGACAAGAGCGGAGGTCATGTTATGATCATGGGACCAGGCGGGAGGGTGCATAGAGTTGAGGCAAGGTTGTGCGGGAAGAAGAGAGGGTGTGCGGACTTTTGGTCTTGCTGGTCACGCACACAGTGTCAGTTGGCTGCGCAGAGATAAAGGCCGCGGGCAGGCAAAGCCGATTAGAAAGATCACTGGTGCGGGATGAGAGGAGAAGTACATTGTCAAGGACACTGGGGACATGCTGGCCGATGTAGAGAAGTAGAGCTTGTGAATGGAAGCTCGATTGATCATCGACATCGTTTCGGTTGACTAGAGGCAACTCTGCTATGCTATGCTTTCCTTTCTGTGCTTACGGATGGCCTGCCTCCGAGACATTGACCAGCAGTAGTCATCATGTATCTGAGAGCTCTGGCAGCCACCCGGTGGAGACGTATTGTTTCTTCCACCTTGGCAACGGGATGATAAAAACGTTGGCTAAATTCGTGCCTGGATTAAGTTCGAGCGACAGAGCAGCATCTCTATCATGACCCTTTCAGAGCCATCGAGCCCAACGCGAATGCTTCTGCTTCTGTCCTCGCCATTGTCTCACTCCCCTTCGCCGAGCCTTGAATACGGTAGATCTTCCGTATCTTGTTCAGATCACACAGCTCTGCCAGGACTTCGTCTGAGAAAGCGGCTGGCTGGCCTTGAACATTTTGTGTCAGATGAGCCTCTATCTGAGCAGCATCGCCGCCCACTTTGATGGCCAGCACATGTGTGCTCTCGTTGCTGATGCCGAAGCGTCGGAAGGACTCTGCTATCTGGGATGTCTCAGTTTGACGTGCAGTGATGTTGGACTAGTAAACTTACGTTGTTATTGGGCGACAAGGAGAAGACGATCTCGGAGTGGACGTTGCGGCTCTTCAAACGGTCATTGAGCATGTCGTTGATGGCCCTGAAGCATGCTGCCAGTACATGATTCCGCGATATGAGTACGCTGGCGTCCAAGAAGGCATATTCGAAGTCGGTGTTGCCGTCGAGCAGTTGTTGCCGGAGGAAGGTAGCGTTCTGCACATGCTTGAAAAGGCACACCCGCAATGGATGGTCCAGTAGATGAGGCAACGTGATGCTCTCCATACTGCTGAATTGAATGATGGTCGGGCAACAGAGCTCAATCTTGCCGCTGCTCGTCGCTTGCGCATAGAGTTCGACGACCGTTAACGGCTTTATCGTTGTCAAGATGATCCAATCGCAGGCCGGCGGACCGCATCTCCCTGGCTTCCGGCGCAAACCCCAGCATCGAGAGGCCAAAGCTGGGGCCGGGTTAGGAACGGCTAGACCAGAGCAGCGGAATGCGCAGGCTGGCAGGCCGCCCTTGATAGCAACATGTGCCGTCCACTCCCTCGCGCCCGCTGCTCGCACACCAGAGGCCCTTGGGAGCGCGCGGAGCACACGGGCATGCAGAGGCATGTGTAAGGGTGCGCTCGAGCATACATCGCGCGAACGGTCGCGGCGGGAAGTAACGAGCGACTGGCGTGCGGCAAGTGCCATGTTATGATGCCCTCGAAGCGGTCAGGCGAGGGCGATGAAGGTGGGTGGTGCAGATCCATCATGCGGTCTTGCTGACTACGTACCTGTGGTTGCATGTGTACTGACAACTGGACAGCAAGTAGCAGTCATGGCAGTACGAGGAAGAGGTTCGCTGGCGGTGGTGGAGGGTCGAGGACTGGGCAGGCATGTGATCGTTGCAAGGTGAAAACAACCTCTTGGACAACGCGATACGGACATTGTTGACGCGTATGCGAACAGGTCCGCAAGATACGCTGCGATGCTCGACCGGGAGGCTGCACGCCATGCCTCCAGACCGACACCGAATGCAAGACGACGGATCGGATTACTGGACGCGCCATATCGCGTGGGCACATCGACTCGGTCGAGGAGGAGAACAACTACTTGAAGGCGCATCTGGCGGAGCTGCAAGAGCAGTTGAGGGAGCACAGTATAGAGC
Source organism: Saxophila tyrrhenica (assembly GCF_035928015.1). Classification (NCBI taxonomy): domain Eukaryota; kingdom Fungi; phylum Ascomycota; class Dothideomycetes; order Mycosphaerellales; family Extremaceae; genus Saxophila; species Saxophila tyrrhenica. The sequence continues at coordinate 436,590 of NW_027041747.1, read as the reverse complement.
CGAAACAGCCATCCACATATGTGCCGGCTGGTGCCTTATGGTCGGATCCACCACGGCAAGGTGTGTACACTCCGAACGAGGAGACAAGACCATAGAACTAATGCGGTTTTCTCTATCCAGGGTCATGGTCAGACGCTCGCCCTGGCGTTCGGCCGACATCCTCCCACCAGCTGGAGAGGAAGGTATCGGTGCTTCCAGACTTCCGCGCAGGATGCATTGGCGACAACTACCTAGGCGTATCACCTGGCGACGACATGCTGAGCCCCATTGTCGGGACCCGGCTGACGCTCTTTGGTTTTACTCTTGACCTCGCCGAATTCTTACCGCCTGAGACCGACCCAGCGTCTGATCCAACTTCCTACCAGACCTTCCTGAATCTCTCACTCGGCAGAGGTGGCCCCGTACACAAGCCTCCGCTCCCCGGCCTGGACGAGTTCAAGATGTACGCAGAATTCTACTTCAAATCTGTCCAGGTCTTCACGCCAATCCTACATCGACCGGACTTCATGAAACTCATCACCCGCGTATGTCACGGCCAACATGAGCCTACAACTCCGGAGGTCGTCCAGATTCACATGGTACTTGCGATCATGAAGCTGCAAGATGGGCTACGAAACCTCAGAGAGGAAAGCAAAGCACAGTCCATCGTTCACTACCGTTATGCAGTCAGCCTTGCCCCGGACCTAATTGTTGGCCACCAGTTCGAACATGTCCAGGCACTTGCTCTGATCTGCCTCCAGCTCCGTCAACAGCCTCGCATGGGTGCCGCATGGATGTTCACCAACACTGTGCTTGGTCTAGCCATGGAACTGGGTCTGCATCGATCTGCGAGCGCATGGCATTCTGGCGGCAGCGAAAAAGACCTCCACAGGATTGAGATGCGCAAGCGGGTGTTCTGGAGTATCCTGGTTCTCCATGTTAGTATCAGTGGAAAATTGGGAAGGCCAATGCCATTGCGCGTCCAAGACTTTGATATTGAAATACCGGAGGCTTTAAGCGACACCATCCCTGGGGACCCTTCGAAGCTGAGCAGATGGCGGAAGTGCACATTTCGAGCTGCCATACCTGGCATGAAGCTGCTAAGGATTCTGATGCAAGTGTACGCCACCGTCTACTCCATCCGAGCAGACGCCGTGCCCTATGAGATGAACGTCAACCGTCTGCGGAAGGAGCTGGACACGTTCCGGGAGCAGCTGCCACCCGAGATATCTGGTGGCCCGCAAACAGTGGACGAGGACCTTTGCCCTGCACTCTACCTGCAGACGGGAGAAGAGGAGGTTCGACTTCTTCTGCACCATCCGTCACTACAAACAGCGACTCCCGACATCTATGCCAAGAACCTTGACACCTGCCTCGAGGCGAGTCGCAAACTGCTTTCGGCTGCTCTCGGGCTGCAGTCTATCATCGGCCTCGACACAACCTGGTACTACTCCACTGACTACCTCGCTGCGATCTTCACGACGCTTTTCGTGTGGAGGCAAAGAGAAGACCAGATAACGTCTGCCGAGTTGCAGCAGTTGGAGGTGGACATGGAGAAATGGCTCTCTGTTATGGGGGATGTTGGCACTCTGCTTGGTTTGTTCCGCCGTATGCGTAACATGTCCACAAGCTAATTTGACATAGGTACCGGGCACCGCTTGCGCAATCGTCTCAGAGCTATCATTCAGAACGTCATGTCACACATTCGCGAACGTTTCGAAATTCGAGATGAAACAAAGCTGGCAGCGGACCACCTGGCTTCTTCTGTATCACCCGAAACATTGGCGAAAGCACAGCAGTTGCACCAACCACCTCCCCAGCAGCACATCTATCCGCAGCCAAACGACTACGCCCCAGCATACGCCGAGCGTACGCCGAGCATTGACACGTCTCACCATGCACCACCCGCCTATCCAATCGCACCGCAAGCGAGCCAACCACCACCACATTACCCACCTCCAAACCACTACTATCCGGAGCCCCAGCCACCTCCGATGCCTTCATACCCGGGCATGGGTCAATTTGACGCCAACAGCTACCACACTCAAGAAGCCAAACCGTCCCTCGACGGTTCACTCACCGCTCAACTCCCTATGAACCAGCCACCTCAACACCAACCACCACCGCACCAGATCCACCACGCCCCTCAACAAATGCCACCCCAACACCTCCAGCAACAACCCTACATGCCATCCTACCCACCACCAAACCCGAACGGCTACGCTCCCATGCCCCAGAACGTCCAACTAGCCTATCCCAGCCAAGCCGCCTGGCGCGACTTCACAGACGGCATGATGAATATTCCCACACAAGATTACATGCATTCGACCAATCCGATGATGGGACTGGGGCCGGATAAGCACCACATGGGGATGGGAGCGCTGCAGCTGGCACCACACGATGACCAGCAGCATTGGCCGATGGTGCAGTACGGGCATGGGCCTCTTCATCAATGAGTGCGACTAAAAGCGACGATCGAGCGTTTCGTTTACGGCGGCTGCTTGCTTTTCAACAGTTGTTTCCGGCGTTTTGATGGGAGAAGGGATGATACCACTTATGCTTGCTTGTGACGGAAGGCTGGAGTTTTCGTGTGTGGGTGGGTCAGTTGCTACGAAGATGTATGTACAGCGGTTACATCATCTCTTCATTTGCCATGCAATTTTACGGCTTTGCTCTTACTTCCATTATCATTCTTCAACCTCCTCAATCGGCTCGCAGGCCCTTCAATCCCTCACCCGCCAAACTTCAAGCACACCAGCCACCGTCCACTGCGTAGTTGGCGCCTGTTACGAAGCTACTGTCGTCGCTCAAAAGGAACACGACGACTTTGGCGACCTCATCCGGCTGTAGAAGGGTCAGCGGGCGTCTCTTTCTCGCGCTCGTAGGCCAACAATGCTGGAAAGTCACACAGCGCTTGACGCCGCGCACTTCTCAGAGAATCTTCCAACACATCACCACTCACCTGCGCCATACGATGCAAACACTGCTTCGCCAACCCCGTCTCCTTCGCCTTCACACTGAACACATCAGTCATCGGCGTCTCAATAAACCCCGGCGCCACACAATTCACCCGCAGCCCTTTCTCGCCCGCCTCTCGCGCAGCAGACTGGGTCATCCCGACAACAGCCCACTTGCTCGCACAATAAGGCCCACTGCCCGTTCCAATGCGCCCGGCCACCGACGCAGCAGAGACGATACTCCCGCCCTCGCCCATGTGCTTGAGCTGGACGCGGAGGCAGTTGAAGACGCCTCTGGCGTTGACGGAGATGGTGGTTTCCCAGTCGTCGTCCGTGACGTTGGTCCAGCCCGTGCCTTTGTCACGGTAGACGCCGGCCATGTTTACCGCGCCGTCGAGACGGCCGTAGTGTGATTTGGTCTGCTCGATCCAGTTGGAGACGGCGGCGGAGTCCTCCACGCGGACGGTGGTGGCGGCGTGCTTGTTTGCTGTGTCTGGGGTCGAGGGCAGGGAGTCCTTGGCCGTGTTGAGGGCGGCTTCGTTGATGTCGGCCAGTGCGAGCAGGGCGCCACGGGAGGCTAGAATCTGTGCGATGGCGAGGCCGATGCCTGATGCTGCGCCGGTGATTGCGATCTCATTCTCTAGTCAGCGAGAGCATGCGAAGGATGATTCTCTTGTATCCTTACCACCTTGCCTTCGAATGAAGCCATGCTTGAGGCACAGGTTGACGATTGATACGTTCTAGTCCGTTGTGCTGATGTTCACCTGCTACGCAAAAGACAAACGGACGATCAATTCATTTGGCCCATCTTCGTTGCCGTTCCCCAGACATGACCCCTCGGTCGTGCAATGTTGCTTGCCGCCTTGTTGTGCACCCCGCCTTGTAGGCAGCCCGAGGTTTGTTGGACAGCTCTCTCGTGGCCAACTACAACGCCTGGTCCGCCAGCTCGAGGTCCTGTCCCTCAATTAACGCAGGGTGACAGCAACTGCGATGAGAAGCGCTACTTCGACGCTCGCAGCCCTTTGCTCTAGAACGCAAGCTTCCCGGTGTACTTCACCACCAACACCGGAATGGTGTACAGTGTACAGCCGACGTGTCAGCAGGCCTGGGGCGATTAGTGCAACGTCCAAGGGACGGGCTGTGATGCCCTGCGGCCGGCGCCGAAGGATGGGTCCTGATTTGAGGCGTATCTTGAGCAGTTGCTGGGAAATGCGACTCGTCGTTTGAAGGAGCGAAGGCCGGGATACGATGATGGGAAGTGATTTTCGAAATACTGGGTTGATCGTGAGCTATCTGCTTTACATACCATGCTCAAGCGTGCACCTGCTCGCTGAGTTCCAATGATAGTGACGCCATCATCATCCAACATAAAAGCCGTAAAACCCGTGTCATCGTTCGCCTGCAGTATGGTGATTTCCCATATAAGCCCAATCGCAGTAGCCGCTCAACCGCTCTCAGTGTCCTTGCGAACGCCCGGAACTCCATACACCTTCGCATGCCTGAGCAAGTCCTGAACAAGCATTCCCACATCCAACAGGAACTGAAAGCAAGCCAACGCCATATGTCCAACAAGACCGCACAAAGTAATCATCAATCAGGGAGGTACAGTGCACAGCAGTCCACGCATGAGTGAGCAGGCTAGTACGGCGGCATCTGTTCGATCGTAAGTCGTTGACCATATCAATAAGCGAGCTGCGCAATGCTTACGGAGTGAGGAGGTTCATCGCCGGGGAACCAGGCATCGTCGTCCTGGAAGCTTGTGTCGGGAGTAAGGCCTGGGGTGTTGTCGGTAAACGAGTAGTCGGAGTCCTGGTCGCCGAAGAGTGGGCCTGGCCATTTGTGGTCGAGATAGCTGTTGTTGTGCTGCTCTTCCGGAGCTGGGATAGGCGCTGGTTCGTCGTACTTGTAGTAGGTTTGCGGCTGCATCTGCAGTTGCGGGTAGTCGTATGGGTGCTGTGACGGTGGCAGGTCAGTCCACTGAGGCTGATGGTAGTCGAGGAATTGCTGGTCCGCCGGCGACTGCATCATCAGTTGTGGCGAGGACGTCGCCGAGTTGGCAAATGACGAGTCCGGGCTGTTGGTGAACTCCGCGTGATGAGAAGCATGGTGCTGCATGTGGCGGGCAACGCTGCGCGCAGCCGACGTAGGTCCATGACTGCGCTCGGTGAGCTTCCGGCGACGCTGCGCATCTCTGGTGGCCTTGCCGCCTTTCGCGCCGGACTGCTGTCGCTTCAGACATGTGGTCGTGGTGCGAGACCTCTTGCGCTTGTTAGGCTTGTGCCGGTAGCGGGTCGTAGACCACACGCAGCCATTCTTGAAAGCCAGAGCAGACAAGCGCCAGAGGCTGGTCTTCTTGCCCGGCCCGTGAGTGCGTACCTTCTCGAATGCCTGGTAGTGGAGTCAGTATTGACTATGACATGAAAGGACTGAAGATGCTTACATGATTCATTGAGAGGTTGTGCCTGACACTGTTCTGCCAGCCCTTGCGCGCAGGACCTTCTCGAGCCTTGCCAGTGTTGTCCATGATCCACTGGTAGATGTCCTTGAGCGAGCGGCTGTAGTTGTCTGCCTCGCTCAGACAGTCCCAGATGAGCTTGGCGTAGCACTTGTCAGCTGGGTCAGTCTCGTCGTCGGCCTCCGCGCCAAGATGTGGCTCGTCCTCATCCGGCGAGGTAGCATGCTGCTCGGCGTAGGCGTAAGCTGGAATTTCGCCGAACAAGCTGCTATTTAGGTCGTGCATCATGTTCTGGTGGTTCCATGCTTGTGTCGGGTAGACATGGCTGTTTGTGATCGACGGCAAAGCTTGCTGCGCGTTTGGGTCATGGTAGTCAAGGGCATGGTCGAAAAGCCCTGGCATTGGCAGATATGGATCTTCTTGAGTGTTCATGTTCCCTACCCAGTTGGTAGCGACGCACTGGGAAGATCCTGCAGGGCGCATCGTTGGGTGCTCTAAGTCTGGAAGTCCGTCCTGCGATCTGAAGGGAAGATAATGGGTCGGTAGGCCGTGTGCGTGGTGAATGACGACCGAGTGGTTTCGGTGGATCGAGGCGGGGGGTGTGATGTGATCTCTGGGTGGGTCCAAGGTGAGATCGGTCACCATATCGTCGCTCGTAGTAGCGTGGAAGTCGGTATTGTTGGGGAACAATGACCATTCGTCGTTGTAGTCGCCCATTGTGAATGATGGGGATTACAAAGATTTACTTGAAGCCGGTGGTATATCAGAAGTCGTCTGGGTCGATAAGAGCCACGCTCCAGGTGAATGCGTTGTTCGTCACAACGGTGGTGAGAGTCAGGGCGGAGTCAGTGTAAGGTAGTCGAGCAGCTGTTGGTCGAAAGGAGATCAACCACCAGCACCAATGTGTACAGGACCTGCCAGTACCGACAGATAGTAAAGTGATTATGGGTTCAGAGAAGGAAGAGAGATGCCGAACAGGTCGAAGCTGGGGTTCTTCAAGCAACCTATTTGGAAGGCGAGCACAAGAAGCCAAGGTCAGTCTGTGTATCAACGGCTGATGCTGGGGACAGCGAACGTAATGTACGCTCGACACACGGTGCTGACAGATGGGTCATAGGTGCACGCGCACACCTCATAGGCCGTGGGATCCCGTTAGGGTTGCAAGAGGGTCGCAGAAGCTGCGGCAGAAGACTCATGTCGCCCATTGTGAAAGCACCTGCCCGCACGAACTGAGCACAAACACACACTCGCATCAGTGGCCGGGGAATTATGCGCGGGTCACGCACCTTTGTCAGATAAGTAAGACACCTGGGATACCCTGTACCGATCCATTGACTCAATGCCGACGCTACAGCAAAATCAGCAAGCCTCATGCTCGGCACCTACCTTGCTGCTTGGGCGCGCCTCTGGCATCCTCACGGCTGGGTGAACACGATTACGCGATTGGTATATCTTGCTCGAGCGTGCATGTATCCGCGGAAGCTGCGTTGTGTCACACGCTAATGTCAAGAAGGTTGGCGGCATCCGAAACGCATCTCGCAAGCCGGCTCCAGGCTTCTAGAAGCACGATCGTTCCAAGATGACAGGCAGGTCGAACCAGGAAATGTTCTGAAAGGGCTTTGTCATTATCATGAGCGCAGCAGAAGAAAGGCAGTACGGCCACCGCCCGTTCGACGAGGTTCGCACCACGACCGGTCCAGCTCTTCGGGACTCCAGGCTACGCGCGCTCTTCAGCATCTCAACATAAATATTCATCGGCAGCCAAAGTCTGTGCAAAGCCCGTCACGCTTCACCATGAACTTCCATTTCCATGTTCCACGCGTGCGCCTCTTTGTGCCGGCTCCTGCATCCACATGCAGGCATCCGTCGGGCGGAACCTTGAACCTCAGACATCTGAACGCAATCTTGGCTTTTGAAATAATACTAGGACTCATATGCCGTGTCGAAATATGGGGCAGTGCATCGCAACTGACAGCGGGAGCACAGCATATTCTGACAAGCGGGTGTTGCATGCCTGTCAATTGTGACGGGCATCGTGGTGTTTCCAGGCGCATGTGCACGATGAGTGATCTCAAATCTTCCAATGGCTGCAATTGATTCGTGCCGTGCCATTAACTCTCACAGTTGAATGGATGTCTTGAAGGTCCGCAACGTACGTACTGTGTGGGGTGGATCCCCGCATTCTTCAGAGCACAGCAGAAGCACAAGCGTCGCTGGCCAGTAGTAACGCGAAGTCGAAGTCGGTGCTAGTGTCACCCAAAATAGTTCGGATTGCCTTGTCCGTAGACCTTGTCGATATGCCTTGGGCTCGCTCGCTGCGTCCCCGACACCTGTAGAAATGATGGCCAGGCCGTTGACCTGGACTTACTTCCGGTAGAAAATCTGTTGGCAGTCAATACTTTGCTCAGCGACTCGGGTCCACGCCAGCCAATAGCATACCTTCTTGAATTGAAAATGCAGCTGTAAGATGCCCTGCGAAACACATCAGCACACTGTTGCACTTCGGCATCGGAACACAACTGCAGTGACACACCTTGTCGAAACTACTCCGAAAGCCGCGTTCTCGCTTTGCCGAATAGTCCCACTCCCGGTCGACGATGCGGAAAGAAATGTCCTCATAAGGTGGTCCAGCGGTGAACCGGATCAAGCACGTATCATCCTCTCCAGCTGGCGCGAAGGTCTGCCCTCGCCGTCTCCCATGCTCTCGTTCGATGCGATAGGTCGGTGCCTTCGTCTTATCCACAAGGTCCGGATAGAAGATGTTGAACTTGTAGCCTTGCACAACCCGAGGTGGTGGGTTCTCGTGATCGTAGTGGGTTTGATTGTACTTGTTCCACTCGTAGCCTTTCAGCATGCGGTTGAAGTATCGAGGTTTGCGCGGCCGGTAGAGGTGCGACCAGGAAGACAGGTTCTTGGTCGACACTGCTTCCTCGGTGGTAAAGATCTCTTCGTTCTCGCCCAGTCCACGAGCGACTTCGCGATCATACTGCGACACACTACTCTGACCGGTGAGTTCATCGCCATCCATTCGAGCTCGCTTGGCTGGAGGCTGAAGCTCGTGATCTCCTCTCACCCGCTTTCCAATGTAGCCGCGGGCTAGAACTTTCCGCCTATCGTCGGTGAGGCGGTGCTGGAATTGCACAGCATCAACTGAGTTGAGCGTCTTATCGTCAGTGCGCAGGCGCAAGAGAGGCTCTGGATCCAGCACGTGCCTTTCATCACCGTCAGTGGCCTTTGGTGCACTGCCGTTGCCAGCACTTGCATGCTCGGTAGATCCTACTGCTTCAAGCTTCAGCTGTAGCGCTTGAGCCTCCCCAACCTGCTGCTTGCGCAAGCCCTCCATGCGAGCAGTGACGATCGACTGGGTGACTCTCCTTAGCTTCGCTCTCGCTTTGTAAGTCAGCAGACTTGAAAGAAGATGCTCCCAGTAGTCCGTATCGATGGGCTCGTTCGATGATAGTTTCGTCTTGATCTGCTTCTCCAGTTTCTCGAGCTCTTCGAGAGTTTTGGGACCGAGTAATTTGTCCAGATCGGTGGCAACGGAGGAGACCCCACGCGCAGTCGATTTGCCGCTCTGAGACTGTTTCTGCCGTCCTTGGGAGATCGTCTTCATCATCTAATAGCCTGTCAGTATCAGTACAATATCTCCAGTGCATCAACAGGCACTTACCATCCAGTAGTCGCGGTTGCTTCGGCTTGATTCGAGAGCCAGGTATGTGTCGATGCCCTTCTCCAACTCCGCGAGCTCACCATCGTCTAGGCCCTCAAACACACCTTCAGGATCTATCACCTCCAGATCTGCGTCCTCCAACTCATCGTCTAACGGATTGTTCTCCGGGTCAATGACCGCGAGCGTGACAGCCAGCCAATCGATTGGTGTTGCACGTCCTCCTTTCGCGCGCAGTGCTGCCTTCTTCTTTGCCTGCTGTAGTACGAAGCGGTCCTCGTCCGCGACCCATGCTGCTTCCTGGGCGTCTGCTGGACGCTTGCTTGGGACTGTCGGGCGCGACATCGCTGATCGCTAAGTTGACGTGTTGGTCGTTCAGGCGATTTCAAGATTGCTGGGCTGTCGTCCTCGGGGTCGCACTGCAGGTTGTTCTGCGTGAATTGAATGTTTGTTCTTTACTTCGAATATCTGAAGTGTCACTCGAGTCAGTACTCCGAAGTACGGGGATGTCCGCCGCAGCTAGCGGCGCCGCCGGTCAAGCCAAATTGACTGAAGTCGCGAAGGTGAGTCTCACGCACGTCTGCCTGGCTGTCTGGTGGCGATCAACGTATTTGAGCCTTTTGAAAGACTGCATTTCCAAGATGTCCTCATCGCGCACAACATGGCATCTTGGCAGGTCCTACAGCTGGAGGTGGAGAATTTCCCCAAATTACTGGTGAAATGCAGATTCGAAAGCTCAGGATATAGCATTCATATCTCCGACCTCAGCAGGATCTGGAGAGAGAGTCTGAGCAAGAGAGAATGCGTAGAGCGCGCTGTTGATATTGGCTGTAGCATCGATCCTAGCCAGGACGATGAGCAGTTCCGCATCCTACTCGGCAAGATCGAGAGCGCCTTCAACCGCGAGCGGAATACTACTCTACAGCTGCTTTCGGCCGAACCAGATAATGGTGACCTATCGATCAAGGTCTCAGCAGCACTACCCAAGCCCCTTCCTCCGTTTGAATGGGCTATCAATCTTCAGTGGCTGGACGCTGAGCATCTTCAGGCGCAGCTCGTGTTGCCGCTGGTAGCCCAAGCAAGCCAGCTTCAGCATCAAATGAGCCAGCTGCTCCACGAGCTACAAGACAAGGACCGAGTAATCTCAAAAATCTGCGATCGCCTGGAGACATCAGGCAATGACTTGACCACGGTATTTTCGGGAGCGTCCAACATCAAGACTTCGCGGAAGAAGGGTCAGAGGGAGCAGTTGGCCAAACATGTCAAAGGACTCGGGGACTTTGACGAGGGTGGCTGGAGAGCGCGGAGTGTGGAGAAGCCCAATCCTGATGGGCTGACTGATGAGGAGCTCAACGGTGTTCTGCAAGGTTTGCCTATGAGCGAGGCCGCCGGCTCGAACGACTGGTGGAGGCGTCTCAACAACGACGCGGGCTTGAATACCCGCAGCAAGGTCAAAGCAGGAACGCCACCTCCACGCGGCGACATCCAGGAAGAAGACGAAAGCATGCACGACAGTATGTTCCAACGTCAAGCTACGCCTCCGCACATGCAACAGCATCGTGCCTTCGAATCCGAAGACGAGAACGCCAATGAACAGACTAGAGATCATGCCCTGGCCGTTGAGTCCGACAACGACCGCCCAATGGAGGATAAGCGCGACGCCCTTGACGATGGTGAGAGCACGACAGAGGATGAAGATGATCTTGATGCCCCGCCCAAACGACCTGTACCTACGCGGCCAAAGCAATCACCTACGCCGCCGAAGCAAACCAGCGAAGCTTCGCCATTACCACCAAGTCGGAAGCTGGGAAGCATTGGAGGGCGGAAACAGCCCGAGCCGCCGCATGCATCTCCGCGAAAGCTTGGAGCAATGGGCGGACGATCGTCACCGCATCCAACACTACCAGAGCCAAAAGAGCCCACGCCAGATGTTGCATCACCCCAACCAAAAGCTCGAGCCAAGCTGGGCACGATTGGAGGCAAAGCAAAGGATCCCACAGCGGCAACTACAGTGTCGACACCTTCTGAGCAGGGCTCGCCGCCTCCAGCGAAGGGGCGCGCAATCGGCAAGATTGGTGGTAGGATTGGCGGCAAGTCAGTCAAGGGGAGCACACAGCAGGAGGTGGTGGTGGCTGAGCCTCCCGCAAAGGAGGACCAGGGCCAGGATGAATCGCCACTGCGCTCTCGTGCACCAACGAAAGAGCCTACTCCGCAGCCTCGAGAGACGTCGCAAGAACGAGCGAACAGAAAGCGGGATCAGCTGAAGCGGGATTTGGAGGACAAGGCGAAGGCGCCGGTCAAAAAGAAACGGAAGTTCTGATGGTTGATATCTGGACAAGGTAGGTAGCCATGTGAAAGTCTTCTTGAGTTTTGAACGTCCCGGACCTTGAAATGCACTGAAGGACTGTTTGTGACCCGTGATAAAATATGAGGCGAGGTCGGTTTTGCCTCAAAGCGAATCAGGGCCGCTCCTGCCATTTCTGTTTCTGTTCATGACGTTTCATATCTCGCAGCTTCCCGTGATCGCAAACATCAAACGCCACAGTCTATTTCGACGTCACCTCATCTGCACCTGCATCTTCACCACAGCCTCTCCTGGACTACGAACCACGATACGCGCAACGGCTACGTGCATTTGGCAAGCACGACAAGATTGCATACAAACCTACGGCACGGCGAATGAAGGCGCAACGGTGACCGCGATGTGCCGATACCGATATTACTACTTCTTGAGCTGCCGGCATCAGCAGACTGTACTGCTGGACTTTTGCGAAAAGGCGCAAGAAACGAAAGGTACGGCGGATCGTGCGCTCGTGTGCAGCAATGTCAAGGAAGCTGGTGGCAAGACGGCGCATGGCATATCAGGGGAAGGCGCATGCATGGCGGCAGGTGGCGCAGACAGTGTGGTCGCAACTGACAATAGCGACGACCTCTCTTCGATCTGCTCGACAACACTCGTGGGATCTCACTCACCTGAATCATCATCATTCGACATTGGCTCATCGTCCATTTCTCCTGAGCCTTGCCTCGACTGTATATCTTTAGGTTCAGGAGAGCATTCTTCCGACCTGCAGCCTTCGGCATCGACAGCAGAAGGATCATCGCACAGCATGGAGAGTCTGCCATTGTTCGGATTTGCGCGGTGGATGGCTGGTGGCTCTGCCGACGCACCAGGCGAGAGTGGTGATGTGGTGAGTGACTATTCCTAGCGTCCACATTGTCACATACTAACCGTTGCTGTAGCGTTCAAGCGGCAACCACACTCAGATCAGTCCACAAACTCGGCTGAGGCAGGCCGGTATTAGAGAGCGCACCGATGAGAGCTTTGACCTGCCGAAGAGGTACGACCGGCCTCTTTTGGATGTAGACCTGCTTTGCTGACAGCTTGCGACAGTGGCGACATCATGCAACATCTCGCGGAGTCCTACAGCAGCCGTACACAACGAGCCCCCCACTCCAACCAGCCGCGCTCTCCATCATGCGGAGCCACGAGCGCTGTCCACACCACTCAGCATGAATTCGAGATGGCCCGGGACGCTTACGACACCATCGAAGCGGAGATCGACACTTTGAAAGATGATATCCTCAGAATGCGACAGGAGGCCGATCTGAGAAGCACTGGCCCCAATACGGAGCAAGAACTGGCCGCGGACAGGTTTCTGTCGACCCGAAGCAAGCGCTGGTTGGCTCAGGGAAGCAAAGTCCAGGAAGAATCAGCCGCAGTTCGATTGCAGCGACTGCACCAAGGCAATAAGACCAACACATCTGGCCCAATCCAAGCACAGCAGAGGTCGTCGGTTCCACCGAGCTCAATGGACTTCCCGGCATTGTCTCAGCATGTCCCTTCCAGGATGATGTCGCCAACCGAAGAGCCAGCGCAGGGTCGCAAGCTTTCATATGCTCACGCAGCCACGGGTGTAAGATTGCATCCAAATGAAACTGCGCTCCCTCCTATTCGTGCCAGTGATGCTAATGACAGGCAGCCCGATTCTTCAGCTACCGTACCACTCTCAGTGAGCAATCTGATCGAGCATTCGAAGGACGATCTTCGCCATACCAAGGACGAACAAGACTCTGTCATCATTCTCGCCTCAGATATGCGGAACATCAGATCCTCCATCGAGCCTTCCCCTGATACCCGCAGCCCCGGTGACAACACAGGCACGAAGCTGCCACGCTTCGCTCAACCAACAAAGTCCTTCGCCAGGCGCGCGGGAGAGACGCTCCGCAAAGACTCGGCCTCTATTGTTCCCAGGTCGCCTGGTGAAAGCTCGCCCGGCAAGACCATGAAAGGAAGGGAGCCACTGTTGTCCACGGCGAAGCGAGCTGCGCAGCATCAAAAGAAGAGAAGCTCCCTACCCGGTGATTGGGTGAACAACGCAGGTGGCGGGGGAAACAAGACACCGGACAAGGCACCAAAATCAAATGGCAAGCCAGGCGAGAATGCTTCCCCCAAAGTCACCGGCGTTTCGCCGTCAGCTGAAGGTCGGCAGCTGGAGAAGGGATCACAGGCCAAGGAAAACGTTGCGAAGATGAAGCTGAAGGCTAAAGACGTGCAAGCTGCGACGCCCAAGCAGAAGCGGTCTTACATGGCACCTACTACCGCAGCTGCGCAGCGTGGCATTGTCAAGCCTGGCAACCCCAAGCCTCAGCCTGCCGTTGCGAAGCAGATCACCGAAGTACGTCTGGATGCCGCAATCTCGGCTCGACCGACGCAGACTATTTCTGCTTCGGACACCTCCTCTGTCTGCTTCGTGCTTGACCGTTCCAATGGCAGTGGCAGCAATTCGCCGCGGAACACTAGCAATCGCAGTTCCCATATTCCAGTTCCGAAGATTCAGCAGAGCCCAGTACGTGCGTGTGGGCTATCCAAACCCCTGCCTGCCGGAAGCTGGTCCTCAGCGCCAGGTTTGACAGTCAATACCGGTAACGTGCTGTCTCAGGCGACCACATCGCTACCAGACGTCAGGAACACCACAGCAAAGCGCAGGACGTCTCACGGAAGCCTGTTGACACCAATTGTCGCTTGTCTGGACGCCAAAGGCCTGCTGAAGAAAGACACCAACAACGCTGTCATTGAAGCGTACTTGCAGAATGTAGAAGGCAGCGCCATCAGCAGTCCTTCACCATTGTCGGCGCTTCAATCTCTGCCTGGTTCTCCAACTCGGCGGTCTGATGCTCGCTCAGAGATCTCTACTGCTCAGTATGCCAGGACTTCCGGGACGTTTGTGCCGCCTCATATCCGTCTGAGGGAGCCTAGCGCTGCCAGCACGGTGACTGGGTCTGTGGCATATCAGCCAATGGGTCCACCAGCTCTAGACAATCGTTCGACGGCCCCATTCGAAGTTGTCAGGCGCGACTCTGTCATGCAGACTGATAGTCCCGTCCTCGGCAAGAGCAAATCGATGCGAACCGCTCTGCTCAGACCCACGGCGGCAATCTTCGAGCCTCGTACGATGACGACGGCCGTCAATGTCCCGAAAGGACTGGCGCCCTCACTGGAGTATATGCCACAGGAGCAATGGTCGAGCCTCAGCCCGGAGCAGAAGTCTGAGGTTAACCACGCACCAGCGATGGCCGGCTTTGACGCCAGAAACACTTTCTCGAGGCAGTCCTTCCACCAAGCGGCGACTTGGCACACCAACGCGTTCTCCCCTGCGAACCAAGCCGGCGCTCCCTACAACGGATATGCTCGATCGAATGGCGTTCAGGCTGGCCAGAGGATCACACCGTCCTTCAGTCCCGGTAAGAAGAATGTGAATTGGATGCTGAGGGATCTCGACGGCACAGAAACGCCCATCAAGTTCGGCAGGGCGCCACCTCCATCAAGTGGCCGGCTCTTCACTCCAACCACGCCAGCGGCAGCCACGTTGTCGGACGACACGACGCCGATCAAGACGCCGTTCAGCCCCAACGGCTGGCGAATCGGCTCCGCCTTTTCCAAGAGCCCTTACGGCTGGAAGGGTGGTGATGGCAAGGAGATTCGCTTTGTGGGCTATGGTCCACATGCCGAGCGCGACCCGAACACGGTGGTCGACTTCGACTTCCAGGGCAAGACGGCCAGCTTCTCTACTGCCCTTTCCAATGGCTTTGAGGAGGGCAACTCTTTGCCGTCGACCGGAGTTGCGCCCAAGTCACAGCGCCAGTGGGCTGAGAAGCTTGGCTACCAGAGTGTGCCATGCGGCAATGTTGAGATCACGCATGCGGTCGAGCAGATGCCGTTTGTATCGCAGCTTGCGGGTTACTGTTACGATTGCTCGGCGAACAACTGAGGAGTCCGGACACATTTGGGTGTGCGACGATGCGCTTTGCAGAGGCTGTCTATCGCTGTACAGGAATGGATGGGGTTTGGATGAGATTTCTTATGTTCGCATGGGCATGTTGGTGATTCGGAAAGGCTGAAGGCAGGATCGGATAGTGTTTGTACCTGGCTGGATGATCTGGCCGTCCATCGTCATGAGGCTTGCTGTTGGCAGACAACAGACATGCCACTATTACTGTTGATTCGATAGTGTAGGACATGAAATCGTCACATCGAAGTAGAGCTGTCTTCTTCCACCTCACCTCTTGGCTGCGGCCGCATCTTCGCGAAAGCGGCCGCGGCTCATACCAACACGCTCTTCAACAGGATACTTTCCCGCCCCTTCCATGCATCTTTCGGAATTTAGCAAGACTCGCATGTTGCTCTGCTAACAGTAACTGCTCGTAGAACGGTACCAAGGTAAAGTATATCAGCTTCATCCGATTCCTTCCTCCCGCCATCCACCCCCAGTGTTCTCAAGCCAGCTGCAACAACATCCACCCTCCCAAGCCCAGCATGGCCCACATCATCCTCACCGGAGCCACAGGAACCGCAGGCGCCGCGATCCTCGACTGCGCCTTCAGATCCCCCGCCATCGCCCACATCTCCGTCCTCTCCCGCCGCCCCGTCAAGCTCGCCGAGTCCCAGCCCGACAAAGCTACGGTCATCATCCACAAAGACTACACCACCTACCCACCCGACCTGCTCTCCCAGCTCAGAGGCGCTACAGGATGTATCTGGGCCCAAGGCATCAGCAGCCGCGGTATGAACGAGCAGGAGTACGAGAAGATCACCGTCGACTACCCGGTGGCTGCCGCAAAAGCATTCGCTGGGCTGCCGAAGAAGGGGAGTTTCAAGTTCGTGTACATGTCTGGTGAAGGGGCGGATATGGACGGCAAGTCTTCGTTCATGTTTGGACGAGTGAAAGGAAAGGCGGAGAAAGCGCTGCTGGGTCTTGGAGAGGAGATGCAGGGGTTGAAGGTGTTTAATGTGAGGCCTGCGACTATAAATCCGGAGAGAAGGTATTTGCAGGAGAGGAAGCCTACGATGCAAGATCGGACGTCGACGCTTTTGGGCGGGGTGTTTGAGAGGTTTTGGAAGAGTTTTGTGATTCCGACGCCGAAGTTGGCGAAGGTGTGTTTGGATTTGGCTACAGGGGATGGTGAGTCGGTGGATGCTGGGTTGGGTGTGGAGGCGGAGGGGAGGCTGTTGAGGAATACTGCTATTCGGAGGTTGGCTGGGATGTAATGGGAGCAATTTGTTGCGATTTGTTTTTCTGACTACTTATTGATGCTTAATACCCAAGCGAGTTGCTGAAGCTTACTTCGCCGCCCTTCACTATTGCCCCGTCACTTTGAGATGGAGCGCGGGCCCATATACATGACGGGCGTGCTGCTTTACCTTTCAGCTAAAACCATGAGGCCTTCTTCGAAACTTCTTCGAACGTCGGCGAACATGCTATGCGGCACCATAAGAACCGGATGGGACGTCCGACGCACCGAGATCCCCAAGGGCTGCGTTGCAAAGAGAGACGTCCACGGCGAAGGACAATAGTGAAAGGTAGGCCGATGGAAAGATAGGTCGGTCGAGGTGGCATCGTAGATTCGTGGGATTGAAAGGAGAGAAATTGGACTTTGAGAACCATGTCGATTTCAATAAACAGCTCATGGTTGGAAGCCAGCTACTTAGCATGCCTTCGCCGTTCGCCAGTCCCTCGCATCAAGCAGCAACACGCTCCTTTGTCATGTTCGTAGTCGTGGATCCCGCTCACATCACCACACCCGAGTTGCTCGCAATACGCTGCACACATACAGATTAGCCCACATCCTCACCCCTTCCTCTCAGATGTCAAAACTCACCGGCCACAACTCCGCCGCCTCCTTCCCCACGGGCCCCGTAATCGCACTCCCCTTCATCTCGCCCTTCGGATTCACAATCACGCCCGCATTATCCTCGAAGTACAGGAACACGCCATCCGCGCGCCTCCACGGCTTGCTCTGCCGCACGATCACAGCCGGCATGACTTTCTTGCGCAGCTCGGGCTTGCCCTTCTTGACGGTCGCCATGACCATGTCGCCGACGCCGCCGGCGGGCAGGCGGTTGAGGCGCGCGCCGATGCCCTTGACGGAGATGATGTAGAGGTTGCGGGCGCCGGAGTTGTCGCAGCAGTTCATTACTGCGCCGCTGTTTGCACATTCTTGTTAGATCTTCGGTTCTTTCGTGCTGCCAGTGACGGTGTCTTGTGGATAAGAATGGAGGACGTACACAGGCAGACCGAGCGTCATCTTCAGCTTGTTACCGGAAGAACCTCTTCTGTCGCATTTGTTAGCCTATTGCTCTTCCTCCTCAAGGCCTTGAATTGCAGTATGCATACCCTCTCTTGCTCGACATCGTGGGCGACTGTTCAGTGGTATCGGAGGTGGTGTTTGTGGCTTCGTTGCCGTGTTATCGTCGTCGAGTGAGGTGGTCGTTGCTCGGTATAGAAGAATTGAGGTCTGTGGCTCGTGCCAAGATTTTGAAGTTCCTGGTGACAGAAGTCGTGGCATTCTCACGTGATATGGAGCAACCATTCGCTCTCCTCGAGAAGTGAGAACATGTAGAGTAGTTGTTATGACATTCTTAATCCGCTACGTTATATCCTTACACGCTTCCGTTTCTATCCTATCACGTGCTCCGACCCTTGTTCAAGCCCACACAGTCTCGATATCAACCCAGCAGGTCATCGAGCCCGCTACTCCCAGTGCTCGGCTTTGTCCCATTGCCCTGCTGTGGAAAGGCTGCGGGCGCCGCAGGGGCTCCATACAGCCCAGCCTGGCTTTTCTGCTTAGCCATGTCGGCCATCGTCAATCCCTTCTGAGTGGGTGTGGCGGACTTCTTCGCGCCTCCACCGAGCAGAGAAGCGAAGGCGTCGCCGCTAGCAGGCTTCTTGCCAGCTGCAGCTCCGCCTGCGGTAGGCGATGTGACGCTACCGGGTGTACCAATCGACTGTGGCTGGCCTGGCTGCACTTGCACGGACGTAAAGTAGTTCGGTCCGGAGGGCTGGTAGCCGGTCGGCTTAGATTGTGCGGGTGGCGAAAAGGCGGACATATTGGAGGGTGTGGTCGTATTGCTCATGGGCGGAGATTTGGTGGAGAAGAGGTTGCTGAAGTCTGCTTTCTGCGTGCCAGCTTGTGGTGTTGGCTGGGCGAACTGGGTCGCCGATGAAGGCGTCGCTGTTGAGATGTTGTAGTTTGGTGCTGGGATGGAGGGCTTGGCCATGGGAGGCGGCGCTGTGGTGGATGGAGTGGCTGATTGGAAGTCGTCAAAGTCATCCTCGTCGCCAATGGCTGCACTTGAGGCAGGCGGCGAGAGGATGGCCGAAGATGCTCCGTTTGAGGGGGCTGGAATAGGGGCAGCTGCGGCAGGCGGGTCGTCGTCTCCGAATTCGAACAAGTCTACCTCGGGCTCTTTGGGCTTTGGAGGTTCGGCTTTCTTCGGAGTCGCGCGCGAGCTTCGAGTTGTCTCTGTCTTTCGCCTGCTGGTGGGTGCTGTAGCTCCACCATCATCGTACTCGTCGTACTCGTCGAATCTGTCCGCGCCTCCCCTTCGACCACCTTCATCGTATTCGTCGTGCGTCTCACCGCCGAACCCACCGCCGTCGCCGTATACACCTCTTGTCGAGCCTCCGTACCCTGCACTAACACCAGCAGTCTCACTCCCGAAACCACCATACCGCGACGAAGACCCGGACCCACCAAGGCCGAACGTAGCGCCTCCCTCCACGCCGGTGTATTTGTTCCTCGTCGCCCTCGCCTTCTTCCGCTCCGTCCGGATCTTCTCGACATCCGACAGAAGATCCGTGAGCTCCTTGCTCCTGTTTCGCACATTGATGCCCTGGTCCTTGCCGTTCTGGTCGATGAAATGGAATTGACGGAGCATCTTGAGCAGGCTGAGATGTGATCGACAGTCGTCGATCACGCGCTCGGAGCCGTTCTTGACCAGGAACTCCATGAGCTGGAGGGCTTTGTAGATTTGGCGCCATTCTTCGGCGGACTTTTCGGTGAAGCGTTTGTAGATCCTGCAAAACGAGACGATCAGCACATGACCCTTATCTGTGGGTTTGCAAGCTCTGAGACACTCACATCGGCATGATCTCGTTCAACAGCTGGCTGTAGCATTCGTGTTAGCCCACCACATCTTTCCCCACTGGTTGTACCACCTACTAGTTGAACGTTCCATTGGCGATCTCCTGCATGAGCGTGGAAGAAGCACCCCAGGGCTCATTGTTCGTCGCCTCCCTGACCTTGCTCTCCATCTCGGTGTAATTCATGACCTGGTTCTGGATCTTTCGCACACCGGCTTTTAGATCGTACAGGGTAAGGTTGGAGACCTGGTTTTGGATCGAGTTCCAGTCCATGGCGGGCGAGCTTTCAAGTGATCTACTGGGCAAGTGTAGGGAAGCAACGTGCTATGGTAACTTGAAGCAGTGGTATGGATGGACGTTGTGGTTGTGGATTCAATATGCCTTCTCCGTGCTGCAAGCGGAGTAGCGTGGCCGGGCGATCCCGCGCGCCAAGGAAAGTCTGTTCGGGCATCGGTTTCAATGATGAGATGAAAGTTGTAGAAGGACAACTTATTTCATCGCTCACTGCATTGCGACGTTTATCTTCCATCAAGAAGTGTATTATATTGCGATCTGTACCTTTACTGCGGGCCTCTAGAGCATTTGAACGACGTGAGTTGATGGAGGCATCTATGGCCACACCCCCTTTTCAATGGTACATACTGATGGCCCTTTCGATATAGCAACACTCCTTCCGTCTCCATCAGTTTGTCAGTCCCGATCCCCTACAGGCACTGCTTCCTCAACAGCTTCCGCGCCGAGGAAGGCGCAGCAGCTTCACAGCAAATGGAACCTTGCTTCAAATGACTTCATACGGCTGTGATATCAAGTGCTTCGGCTGACGCAGGGCAGGGAAGAGCTGCTCTCAACTTGCCCCGCACCCCACTATGGCTTTTTCTTCGAACCTCCTCAAGTCCAACCACTTCTCAACCAAACCCCTCATCAACAACTCCTTTCGATTCAATCCAACTACTACTCATCGACGAGCCTTCCACAACTCTACGCCCAAGATGACTATCAAGTGCTACTTGTAAGTGAACCATCCGCATCACATCAATGATGATAACCATTGGCTGACTTGAAAACACAGCGACGTCGCCTGGACCGGTTCGTGACCCAGCCATCACCGGCATTGACATCATTGAGACATCTGCTAATCCAATTGCACACCCATAGACCCCAAGAGCAACCAGGGTTCGTACTACCACAACCATTGATCCGTGTTGATGAAAGTGAAGCTAACACCAAGCAACAGCTCAGAACGGCCGCATCAACTTCAACGTCTACGACGATGTCGTCCCCAAGACTGCTGAGAACTTCCGTGCCCTCTGCACCGGCGAGAAGGGCTTCGGCTACTCGGGCAGCAAGTTCCACCGTGTGATTCCGGACTTCATGCTTCAGGGAGGCGACTTCACTCGTGGTAACGTATGTCAGATCTCCTCTCCAGCTTCAGTTGGTCTATTTAGCACGTGCTAACGACGGTATGATGCGCAGGGCACGGGCGGCAAGTCCATCTACGGCGAGAAGTTCGCGGACGAGAACTTCCAGCTCAAGCACTCCAAGCCCTTCCTCCTCAGCATGGCCAACGCCGGGCCCAACACCAACGGCTCCCAGTTCTTCATCACCACCGTCGTCACCTCCTGGCTCGACGGGCGCCACGTCGTCTTCGGCGAGGTCGCGGACGATGAATCGAAGAAGATTGTCAAGGCGATCGAGGGGCTGGGCTCTAGCAGCGGCAGCACCAAGGGCAGCCCGATGATCTCGGCTTCCGGCCAGTCCTAGAGGTGGAAGAGAAGTAAGAGGAGAGATGAAGGAGATGTGAGAACATGTGGTAGGAGGCATGCATACTGCTAGCTGGTTTTAGATGGCGGTGGGCTAGCTTAAAAGCGAGACTGCACATGGTATGAAGATTTGTCCCGTGGTGGACTGCTGAGATACGACTTCTCTCATTCCTTTTGACTACTCGTGTGCCGTTGGTTGCCCGTTTCAAAGAGCTAAGTGTACCATTCGCAAGGCTTGGTTAAGCTTCGTGATGACTGACGTCCAATCTCAGTAGCCTAACACCCAGCAAGAGTATTCACCTTGCTCTTCTTCTTGTCAGACTGATCGCTACCATCTTGCAGAACTCGAATCTGCGCGGAAGAATGCATACCAAGAAGGCTTTATTGCCGCTCGTCTTCTCACTAGTTCATACGATGCATGACTTGGCGCATCCTGATGAGCCGCGACCCCCTTCGCCTCACCCGCAATCAATGGTATCTGCACCGACTAGCCGCGACACGGCTTGCAATGGTCTGGCCTCGGCATGGTCGCAAAGCGTTGCCCAGGCGCGTGTGCATGAGAGCAGGTTAAAAGTGATAAAGGTAGGGTGTCGCCCATGGTACTGGCTTGGGAAAGCTGCCAAAGGATCCTTGGGCAAGATGACTTCAGTTATAGTGCTTGAATCTATAGCCACGACGGCGGCGGCGCTCACTCCTTCCGAAACCACGATTGTCCGGCAGGCACCGTCTGCGGCCCAGCTATCCTCGTCATTCATTGCCAGCTCTAGCGTCGACCCGGACACCGACCCAGACAACCCCAATTACTATCCTTTGACCACAATATTCAAAGCCGCCAGCACCTGCTTCTCGCCCAAGCCCACAGATCTCGAAGGATGTACTACCTTGGAGGGGGTGTCTGTTCGATGTCGCATGCAAGTCGCAGAGCATTGCTTTCCTTCTGGCGGTTACACAATCACTGCCACCAACAACGACGTCGAGCAGATCACCTTCTTCCCAGGCGTACTACCATATGGATTTAAAAGTTTCTACGAGTATACCGGGGGATCGATCGGTCAGCCCCTTGCCGAAAGCATCTCTCATGCCGCTGGATGTCCTGAGTAGGCCAATCGTGAATACCTCCCACCGTGTTGTGCTCTACGCTGACCTAGGCCAGTGGCTGGACCTGGAAATATAGCCCGTTCATGTGCAACACATATCTCGCGGCGACCGGGGGTCAGGATCTTGGGACTGCGGTTTCGATACCCGCTTTGGTAGCACATTGGAGAGGTAGAGATCTCGCCACCTTCACGCCGGCCTCAGCTCCAGCACTGCCTTCAAGTGCCATCAATGCATTTGCGGCGACGATTCCAGCGGCTACACCGGCTTCCAGATCCTCGCGTGCGTCCTCGACCTCGAGGAGTTCAGATTCGTCGACGGCTTCCTCCACGCCAGACAGGAGCCGGCAGAAACAGCAGCAAGAAATTAGCAGTGGCCTTTCCACCGGCGCCAAAGCCGGAATCGGCGTCGGCACCGCCGTCGTCGCCCTCCTCATCGCCGCCGCTTTCTGGATGGTCCGTCGCAGGCGAGCCGGCAAGAGCTCAGTCCGGCGGGCAAGAAGTCAGCGGCCTTACGTCGATGGCAAAGGCGAACTCGAAGGTGTTCCGGTGCACCGGCGGGTCGAAGAGCAGACTGAAATGCCTGGCAAGGAGCTCTACGAAGCGGATTCGCATACTCGTGCACCGCCGGCGAGCGAGCCGCACGAAGCAGATTCGCCTCCGCCCATACCGTTCGCTAGTAAGCCAAGGTGGGAATTGGATGGCGGGTATCGAGGGGAAGAGGTAGGGCCGCAATCACCGTGTACTGCGAAGGGCCCGGGGGCTGTATAGAGCTTCATAATACCCCATATGATGAGTGTTTCACTGTTGAAGGCCATGTCGAGACGTTGTAGTTCCCGTCCCCGCCGTTGTTTGGTTCTACCAGTGTCGGGAGACCAACTTCTCCTCATGGCATCTTCGCATCTGCTCTCCTATCTCGTATCTGACGTGCTCAGAGGTTGCCGCTGGTGGCAATGTTGATTAGCTCGCGTCGAACCATTCAGCTGCCCTTTCCAGTCTCCTAGGCAGAGCTACGTCTATGGATAGTAAGTCGCATGCAATACTCGTGGTACCTCTCATGTAATACGAGCTTTAGGTACGCGCTAGATTCGTGCCGCCTGTTCAAAGAGTCCGTATACTGGTGACAAGAGAAGACAAGAAAG
The DNA here is from genome assembly GCF_035928015.1 of Saxophila tyrrhenica. Lineage (NCBI taxonomy): Eukaryota > Fungi > Ascomycota > Dothideomycetes > Mycosphaerellales > Extremaceae > Saxophila > Saxophila tyrrhenica. The sequence goes on along the minus strand of NW_027041747.1, from coordinate 413,112 downwards.
ATCCAAGCTCTTCCCAGACGGTCTCGAGACCCCACTGTCCGCTGGCGCCAGCCCCACGCGACACAGTTGATCTTCTGAAACAAGGGTTCAACAAGTTGACCTCTCTCGAGCCTCTGTACCTGTCGTACAAGGAACATTGAAGAACTATTCCTGGTGTTTGCTGGACGAACACCAAGACACTTCGTATTCACCAAAGCAGAGGAGGAGTAGGACAGGCACCAAGCAACGGCATGTCCGCTCCCAGAAAGACTCCAGCGCACGGCTTGCGGTGAATGAAGATATACCGCCTACCAACAAACTTCCACCCTCGACTTGTTCTAGTAGAGGCTCACGCATGCGACAATGGACGACCCCGACCCCAAGTCCAACAGCAAAGCCCGCTTCAAAAGCAAATGGTCGCGAGTTTTGAAATCCAAAGACCCCTCCGAGCTCGAGACCGCTCCCCACCACACCAACTCCTTCAAACTCGACGACGACGTGAACGACTTCCTCAAGCCCTCCACTGATCGCGCGGCGTCAGCGGCGTCAGCCAAGCCAGCCTTTCCTCCAGCACCGAAGCTCGATATTGCGATCGCGCAGCGCTGGCCGGACGCGAATGAGGTTCGGCGCGCAAGTGCAGCGACGCCTCAGGGCGCGGGACTGGATACGCCGAATGGGTTTAGGAAGCCGAAGAGGCGGAAGGGGTTGCGGGTGGGGTTTGTGAGGCAGGAGGCGGAGGTTATTGGGGAGGGAGGGGATGAGTGCGAGGAAGCTACTATGGAAGTCGGAAAGAGGAGGAAGAAGAAGGGGATGGGAAGGAGCGTGAGTGATGCGAGAGCGCTGGAGGGGGCGAGGCAGGCGGCGGGGAGTCGTGGGAGGGAGGAGCAGGAGTTTAGGCCGCCGCCGTTGAGGAGGGCGCAGACGACGGAGACGAGTGAGGTTTCAACGCCGGAGGGAAGGGCGCAGGTTGGCGTTGAGGGTGGCAGGTTTGGGCTGAGTAGGACACCGACGGGTTTCGGGAGCCAGGATTCACAGGAGGGGGAGACCTCGCCGGAAGTGGAGAGGTTTGAGGAGTTCAAGATACCAAAGATTGATACACGCTTCGCATGGGAAGAGGGAGGATCTGGATCACTCACATCAGCTAGTCCGAAGGATCCTCAAGCTCTGGCTGTGCGGAAACGTGAGCTGAGGTCGAACGAAGGCATGACGTTACGCCGAGCGAGCGCAATGATCACCGAGGGCGATGATGGTAGAGGCGAGGAGGCGAAAAGGGAGAGTCTTCAATTTGGCGTGCAGCCCACTCAGCAGCACTACGATACGCTTTCGAGGCCGGACGCTCCTGATCTCATGCCTGAGCCTCGTTCGGCGCTTTCGCCACAATCTGCTAGGTCGCCTATGGGGCCTTCGCCTTTCGATGATCCGAAGTATGTTCAGCGGCGTTCGAGAGAGGTTACGCCAGAGCGGGCGCCGCAGGTTGCCAAACCGCAGGGTTTGAGGAAGCCGAGAGAGGCGTACCAGCCGAGTTATATGAGGGCTGGACAACAGCAAGCTCCGCCCTCACCACCGACTCAGCAACAACAGTATCAGGCTCCGCCTCCACCGTCTACTCAGCAGCGTCCGTCAATACCTGCTCCTCCTCGGGTCCAGCCTCCGCCAGATGCAGAGTATACCCATCCTCCGAGCTACAAGCGTACCTCGCAACAATTGAATGAGACCTCATTACCTACACGTCTTCCACCGGCGCCGTCAGGAAGCATGCAGCCTCCGCAAGCGCAATACCAATCTCGAAGCCGCGATCCTTCACCCAGGCAAGATCGCTCCTACGGCAATACCGCATCTTCTCAAGCTCAACGAGCCATCTACTCCCGCCCTAATGGCTCAAATGGCAGCTTAAACTACCAACCTCCTTCTCCAAAACACCAACCGCATTCCCGAAGCAGCTCCCATGATTCCCAATCTTCATACCAGCATCCATCTTCCGCCCTTTCACACCCTCCAGGCGGCTTCTCGGAGCCCTCACCCACGCGCTATCAGACTCACAGCCAGAGTCCACAGAGCGGGAGTCCGAGGTCCAGTATGATCGGCCGGTCTCCTCTATCACCTTACGGCTCTGTGCCCAGTCCTGGGCATGCGCAGCAGTCGTACTTTGGTGGGACGAAAGCTCAGCATGGACAGACTATGCAGCCAGCGGCTTTGCAGCCTCCTTCGCCTGGCCATCTGCAGGTGGAGAGCCCCGCGAGTCGGCCGGTAAGTGCGAGCTCGAATCGGTCGTTCTCTAGGCCACGGCCGCCTCAGGTACAACAGGCGCAGCACGCTCCACCTGCGCATACCCCGTACGACGAGACGAGACAGCCTTCATACTCGTCTCAAGCTCAGGCTCAGCACCGAATGGTAGATCCAGCATCACCGGCACAGCAGCCACCGCCGTCAACAGCGCCCACACGACCCTCGGCACAGTATATGAGACAAGACTCTCCTTCCTCCCGTCCAAGCTCCTCAGGCAGCCATGCCTCGCACCACCGGCCCCTCGCTTCTCCTCAACCTCAGCCGGATACCAACCCGGCCGCGGATGCTGCGTACGCCGACTTCGCTGCGCGAGTCGCTCATATGAAGGGCGTCTTTAAACTCACTTCGGAGAAAGAACGGCCTTCGTCCCGGTGCTCGCCGCAGGCTTGGTTACGAGCGGCTCTATGGTGGTACAGCAGAGGCAAAGCAGGCTTAGAAGCTATGATGGCACAACAACGGCCACGAAGCAGTGACGGACAGCTGCGTGAGATCCTGGTGCAGGCGCATGTCGATCTGGCCAAAGGATGGTGGATTCTTACCGACCCACTGAACTGTGATGAAGATAGCGAGATGCTCAACGCTGATCCTGGAGCGAGGCAGGGAGTCGTGTCACTGCGAAGCCACTTGAAAGCGCTGGCGCTGTCGATGGGCAAGAATCAGTTGATGCCGCCGCCGCAGAGCTTGATTCAAGGGCAGGATACGACGATATGGGTTGAATATCCACGATTTGCTAGTGGATCGGCAGCTGTGCTCACGGGTTCTACCAACATGCAACCGCAAGATGCACTTCCGGTGGGCGAGTCGAAGGATACGCACTTCTATGGCCGCTTTTTCGTCGACGTCTCTATGAGCACGGATGATGCAGGAACGGATCGTGTCAACTTACCTTGCTTACTTACAGTAATGCGTGGGAAGCGGGAGTTTTTGACTACCGCCGTGATCGCGAGTCAGAGTGAGCTGGTCAATATCAAGATCGCTCCAAGAAAGAGCGGCGAAAAGGGATTGACCTGGCACGACGTCAGCTGGAAGGCTTCTGCGTGCGGCATGCTCGTGCGTCTACCACATCAGTATGATCTGATGGTCCGCATGTCGGAGCGGGACTTTAGATCGGTATGGAACATCGTCGAGTATGCGCGGAAAGTCGAGCACTGCTTCCGGCCTGAAGATGGAGAACAGTTGGTGCTCGAAAAGCGACTGGCGGAGATGCAGCTGGCAGACTCTGCGAACACCGGCGCTTTTCCGGCTGAAAAGGTGAAAGGTGCTATAGCTGCTCTGTTTGAGAGGACAGAGACGAATGTGCAGGGCGGAGTAGAGAGGAAGCTACACCGTGGATACCGGTTGCTGCTTGTCACAGATCCAAAGCACAAGGCGTTGGCGAGTACGAGCCATGAGATCGGCGGACGATACCCGCTGCTGTTTGAGTTCATTACCGACTCGGCGGCTGGCGGTATGGCGGCCATCGTGCTGAGGACAAGAGAGAAGCACCGGCAAAGCAGGATTCTGCTCGTGTTCGGGAGTGTGGAGGGAAGACAAGAGTTCTATGATGTGCTTAATGGGCTTACTGTTGGGCCGGATGAACTTATTGTCGGCAAGATGGAGCTCGCTTCGATGAACATCGAGCCTGCTGGCAGCCAAGCACCCGAAGGAGGAGCGCAGCAACTGCCTTCAGCGCTGCAGTCGCTCCAGTGGCAGAAGTTGGGCGTCACCAACGCCCTACCAGACGAAGACGATCATTCCGCCCACCAGTCTTCCACAGTCGCCTCCTCAAGCCTCCGCATCATCGCTCGCCACGCCACCGGCAGCATCACCGATCGCCTCAACCTCAGCAAAGGCGAGCTTCTCCTGCGTCTTCCATGCACTTCCAGCCCGACAATCCAGATGCTCCGCGCTCCGCAAGAGGACATCACCATGTCCCTTGACACCCGCCATACTCCTGGCCCAGCCCTCGAAGCCCTCTCCGACATCCACCACACCGTTCGAACGAAACCGACCATCCGCTCACTCACCTTCCCGTCTTTCGAAGAACTCCACGCTTTTCAGTCTGCAATCACGGGCTGCACGATCCGCTTCGACGCCCTAGCCGCCAGCCTCTCCATCGCGCGGAGGAGGATGGTCGTGCCCATCTACAAGAAATGGGAGGCCTCCATCATCCGCCTCCAAGTCGTCACGCGCCAGAACGTCGTCCAAGTTATCGCGTGCATGGAAGGGTTCAGCCATGCAGAAGCTCTGTGTTTCCGGGTCATGAGCACGGATGTCTTTGAAGCGTGCAAGATGGGCAAGAGGTTTGGGTTGAGGTTGGTAGATGCAAAGTTTGCTCTACCTCCCGAAGAGGAGAAACCGAAGGAGAAGAAGGGCGAGAAGGGCGATGTGGTAGTCGTCGAGGAGAGTGAGGAGAAAAGAGAGGAGAGGGTCCGAAGGCGTTTTGTGAATCTGGAGGGGTTGGAGTATATGAGTGAGCATGATGATATTACGGTTGGGTTTGAGACGGTGGAAGGTGAGTCTTCACCCCATATCCCTGTGCTCGTGTGTTATGCTGACGTTTGTACAGAGCGCGATGGGTTTGCAGAGGCTTTGCCCACGCCTGCGACGGTGAGTAGGGGTTTTACGCTTAAGCGACGCATTTGAAGATATCCATATGTTTTACAGCGCACAGCACAGCGTTCGGCGTTCCTTGATTTTGAGAAGCTCTTCGGCTCGCTTGCCCGATTTCGGTCGACGCGAAACCGCACATTGGTGGGGCATTTTACGCCCTACGGAGCTCAATGCGTAACATTTTCTACAGTCGACCTCTTCAAGAGGGATCGCTGTCTTTCAACCTCCAACTGCCATCTACAGGTAAAGCAGCATCCTATATCTTTTCCTCCTTCCATTCATTCTACTCCCCTCCATTCTGAACCCCTCAAACAACCACAATGGCATCCCCGCAATCCAACGGCCACCCCTCCATCCCCTCCCACCACGCCCCCAAACCCTCCTCATCTCCCTCAGCCCGCTCCCTCGCAACCGCAGCCATCCACGGCGACGACCCCCTCAACTCCACCACCGACGTCGCCCCGGCCCTCCACGTCTCCACCACCTTCCGCTACCCCCACGACCCTACCCTCCTCTCACCCACCGACGACCTCGACATCCCCGCTCGCGGCCCCAGGGACCCTACACCCGCCGACTCGCACATTTACTCCCGCCTTACCGCACCAAATACTTCTCGGCTAGAGCTCATGCTTGGTGAGATCCTCGGCGCGCCGTGCTTAACATACACCTCCGGCCTCGCGGCCTTCCACGCTCTCCTCGTGCACATCAACCCCAAAGTCGTCGCCATAGGCGCCGGATACCACGGCTGCCACGGCGTGCTCGACATCTACCGCAAGTTGACGAACTGCCGGGTGGTCGACCTCTTCGACGAATCCACCTGGCAGAACGACGGCGAAGCCTGGAGTCTCGGAAAGGGCGACGTAGTCCACCTCGAAACCCCCGTCAACCCCTCCGGCCTCGCCTACAACATTTCCCATTACGCCTCCCTCGCCCACGCCCGCGGAGCTTTCCTCACCGTCGACGCGACCTTCGGCCCCCCGCCGCTGCAGGATCCGTTCAAGCATGGGGCGGATTACGTGATGCACTCCGGGACGAAGTATTTTGGCGGGCATTCGGATATGCTCTGCGGTGTTTTGGCTGTGGGGATGCGGGAGGAGGGTTGGGAAGGGAGGTATTGGGGTTTGTATGGGGAGAGGGTTTTTCTAGGGAGTGTGATGGGGAGTTTGGAGGGGTGGTTGGGGGTGCGGAGTTTGAGGACGTTGGAGTTGAGGGTGGGGAGGCAGAGTGGGAATGCTGGGAGGGTTGTTGGGTGGTTGGATGGGTGCTTAAATCCAAAGGACGGCAGTGAAGATAGCAAGATTGTGAAGGAGGTCGTGCAGAAGGTCGAGCACGCGAGTTTGCAGAAAGACGACATGAGCTGGTTGAAAGAGCAGATGCCGAATGGTTTTGGCCCGGTGTTTAGTGTGTGGATGCAGACGCCGGAGTTTGCGAAGAGGCTACCTAGTAAGCTGGAACTATTCCATCATGCGACTTCGCTGGGTGGGGTGGAGAGTCTGATCGAGTGGAGGCGGATGAGCGATCAAGGGGTTGATGAGAGGTTGTGCAGGGTGTCGGTGGGTGTGGAGAATTGGGAGGATTTGAGGGATGATTTGATGCGGGCTTTTCGGGGGTTGATGGAAGATGGGGGTGGGAAGTAGTAGTGGAGTAGGAGGCGATAGCAGCAAGAGTCATTAATGCTGCATAATGTTGAAGTATGTCGTTCTTGTTCCACTGCTTACGCCGTAATTTTGGGGGGATATCATAAGCATTCCACACGTTAACGCCCGTATTCCATGCTGCGGGGCACCTCTATCGACACCGTCAAAATCACATCCTTCGCCAGTTCTTTCATCATCATGCTCATGACTCTGCATCCATGAAGGTCTCCTCGTTGCCTAGGCTGTCCATTCTTCGGAGAGGGTCACCATGAGAGCTCTTGGTAGGTACCATTGGCGACTGCATCTGCTGTGCTGGCTGCTTTGAAGAGGATTGTGCGGTTGCGGCAGGAGGAGCGCTGTCGTTTTGGCCAAAGTCGATTAGATCACCGCCGCCACTGTTCTGCTGGGGAGGTGGTTGTTGTGCTGATGATGGCTTCCCTTGCTGTGACGGCAGAGCTTTCTCGTCCATGAACCTCTGTCCTGGGTTCTGACCCGGCAAGACCGGAGCAATCGACAAGATCTGCTCAATCTGCTTGTCCACCGGCGCAGTGTCATCTACAGTCGCATCCAACACCCAGTCCAACTTCTCCTCATCTCCCGGCGGAGCCTTCTTGAACAGTCTAGGCTTCCACTGCTCATCCCCCCTCTCCGCCGCCTCCTTCCTCTGCTCATCCTCAATCCTGCTCTTCTCACTCGTCGCCGTATTCTGATCCGCCTTCTTCAGCGCCTGCACCGTCGTCGCCCACAACTTCTGGCTCTCCCTCGGCGCCTGCTCCTCCAACGGCCTGCTCTTCGGATAACTCGGCTTCGCATGGCTGGCATCAAACAGCACCGTCTTTTTCCCTGTGGAGAGGTCTTTGATGCTCATCTCCCCGTGCCAGAAGCCGGAGAGCTCGAAGAGGGATTTGCCGCTGCGCGTGTCTTTGATGAAGCCGCCGATGGAGTTGTAGGTACCGCCGACCCAGCCCTTCACTTTGAATTCTATGTCCACTTCCAGGCCGGACTCGGGGCATTTGACGGACGCGTGGTCGCCGAGCTCATACTTCATTTTGCCGAAGAGGATGCCGCGGGCGTACATGTTGGGCTGGGTGATGAAGCTGTAGCATTCACAAGTCAGCTTTGCTTCACATCTGCGTGAACGAATGGTGTCCACGTACTACCGCTCATTCCGGTCCAAGAACCTCATCACCGCAATCCCTTCCATGAAACTGCCCACGCTGTTGCCCAAGAACTTGCTCCTCGGCTTCAGCGTCCCATCAATGCGTATCCTATGCTCCGGCGCCATGAAGAAGTACGAGCTCTTCGGCGGATGATGCGAAGTCTGCTCCGAAATATAATACCCCCTCGTCCCATCCGGATAATCCCAGTACCCCGTGAACGTCTCCCCCAAAATCGGGTTCAGCGGCTTCTTCACCCCCGGCGGCTTGATGTGCCAGCCGCTCAGGTAGAATTTTGTCACGGCCACGAAGCGCTCGACCGGGTCGTCGATGGTGGGTAGGGGCAGCATGATCTCCGGGTGTGCCATGAAGTTTGTGATGCGCTCGAGCATGCTGCGAGGCTCGAGGATGAAGGTGGGCAGGGTGATGCGGGAGAGGTCGGCGCCCGGGCGGAGCTGGGAGACGATGTGTTGGAGGACGTTGCCTTGTTCGCTGCTGACGACCGTTTCGTCCTCGTCGGCGCTGTCATATTCGCTGTTTTTGCCGCTGCCTATGGAGGACGTGCGATGTCTGTGGCCGAGCACCATGCTGGGCAGGTCTGGAGTGGTATTCGAGGGGAGAAAGTGTTGTTTCCAGGCCGGTGTGGGGAGGAGGGGTGTCAGCGGTGTGTATACCAGTACGCGGGTCAGCCCGGATGGTGGTCACGCTCGTCAAGGTTACAATTCGGTCACTTGTCGAGGTCGTTGTTGTTGTGGTCGAGTCGTAGGAGGTAGGAGAGTAGGTCGGGTAGAAAGACAACAACACGTTGGGTCGTTCCTCTCCTCCAGGCAAACTCAATTCTCGGGTCATGCCTCCCACGTCACAGGAGCGAGTGAGGTTTCACGCCTGCTGAAGTGGGGTTTCACTTTCTTCCCTGCTTCCCTTTCTCCTGACCCCATTCACCATGAGAGCATTCCGACGAGGATGTGGAACAGCAGGATACACATATCCCGGGAACGATGCGAGGCACGGCAGTGGTACCTCTCGGTGAACGCTGCTTGCTGCCAACACCACGTGGGCCTTGTCGCTACAGATTCGGTCTTGTCTTGGGGGGATTCCGCAGACTGTTGTATAGTATGAAAAGACTACGACCCGGGCGACGACAACATCTTACTCGAAGGGGTTTTTGAGCTGATCCTATCCAGACCGTCCATCGTCAATACAACGCTCACAGTCTTCTAGCCTCCAAGAGCGCTGTACGCTGATGAGTCGCTCGACAACTGGCCTCGTGGATCGAGATCGTAGCCTGATCCGCGACCTGCCTTTGAGTTGACTCACTGAGACCTCCAGGTACCTGACCCGATGATTTTTGCACAAAGTTGACCAAAATATTGTCCCTTCGTCGATTGATAGACACATCGACGTTCGCATATCTTGTTTACGGCGTCTCTCCCTGGGACTCCGCCTGACTGCGACTTTCGACCATTCAATGAGTCGACAGTCTTGCGCTCTGGCTCGTTCGATCTGTCAAGTTGTTGCAACGAAATACTCTAGGTTGACGTTTGGTTGAAGCGTACAAACACGGTTGGTGTCGGTGTACTATCTGAATATCTACCGCCTTGATCGATCGTTCTGTTGAACGCACAGTTCCAAGACAGTCCTACTACTTTGATTACCTTGTCTCGACCGTGGCGGTGCATCCTGCAGGCGACAGTAGCTCCAAGCAAAGCTTCAGCCTCATATTGACTGTTCGCTCTGACTGCGCTGTCCTGCATCTTAGCCCTCCGCACCGGTGAGCAGCCTGCATCTCTAGTGAATAAACCATCTATGAGCCATCTCATCCGTGCCGCTCCTCAGTCTCAAGACATCGCCCCAGGCACCCAGTACCTTAGATATGACTGGTGAAGTGTTGCCTTGAACTAAACGACGGAACTGTCCTAAGCGCATCCACCAACACCCCGTGCACTGCTTGCTACCTCGCCACTTTTCAACTTCCAACCTCCAACCTTCGGATTCATGAACAGCTTAGACAACATCTCTCTCCCCCCGATCTTTGACGGCGAAGACTTTGACTCAGAAGACGAAGAACGACTACGCGCTCGGCAAGAATTCTTCTGCCAGCTTGGTCTCCTCAACGCAAAGAACCGTCTCGAGTTGAAGAAGCGCAGGATGGCCGCCGCACGAGATGCCTCCTCCGACTCGGAGGTCGAGGAGGTGACTAACGGGGTCAAGAAGGGGAAGATGGACGTGACTCCTGCCGACAGTACGCCGCAGGAGCTGGTGAAGCTTGATCCGTGAGTATCCCCTTCGTTTTAGTTGGGGAGACGAGGGCGAAAGCTGACTTCACATGCAGAGCGGAGGTGGGTATGACTGTCGGCCTCAAGTATCTCTACTCCGGTAAGTACACCGCCTAAGGCTATCAAGCTGTTCTCCTGCACGCCACTGCCAGTGACCGCAGTACAGTCGCTGTGCCACCCCTGTGCAGCAGTTTGCCCCGCCGGGAACAGTCGCTGACAGTACCCACAGGCAAAGAAGACAAGCGCGGCCGCTTCCAGTGGGAGTCGAAGATCCCAGAAGACCTAGGCCAGCCCGCAGAGGACGCCGAGACCCAGAAGCTCTCCATCATCGTGCGCAAGGTCAAGGTGTGGAATGACCCAACGAAAGTCCTCACCCTCCACTCCGTCGTCATCCAGAGCCCGCTGCTCAAAGACCTGCTCAAGGAAGTGCTGGCTGGCTACCCAGGAGTCACCGTCAACCTCAAGCGCCTGGAGTTCTCCGGGAGGTTTGAACCGCTCATCCACCGCTATCAAGAACTCAACCAGGCTTTGGTCAAGTTGCGCCTCGGAGATGAAGCTGAAGCAAAGACCAAAGCCGAGCATGCCGAGCTCCTGCAGAAGCTGCTGGAAGAGGAGTTCAAAGACACCATTGATGCGTCGATGGACCTGAAAAGCCAAGGCGTCATGACCTACGAGCACCTCTGGACCCTCTTCCAACCCGGTTCACTTGTGTACAGCAAGCAGCAAGGCCAAGACCGCATCTTCAAGCTCATGTCGTCGCGATATGGCCAGGATCGCAACATGAATCCGTGTTTCTGGCTGACGTGCCAGTACGTTGATTACGATGGGACGCGCTTTGGGACGCAGAAGTTGAATGTCAAGATCGCGGCGTATGATGGGACCAAGTCGATCAACAGCTTTCAGAGCTATCCGCTTGAGTACCACAACAGCAAGGAGGACCTCAAGGCGAAGCTCATCGAGCGTGGTGGCAAGGTTGAGAGCTTTGCTGGATGCCATTACCGGGCGTACCACGGAGTTGGGTGGAGGACTGACAGCATGGGAAATAGAGACTCGCAGTTTGTCAAAGGCCGTGTGGTGATCGATGTGAGTGATCTTGCAAGTCCTGCAGGTTTGGTGCGTGCTAACAAGCAAAACAGACTTACGGCTGGAACCGCTTCAACCCAAACTACAGCATCTTCGTCCAGCCGCTGCATGTCAAGGAGACAAGAGCGGTCAGTGGGCTCGGTGGTCTTGCGTCAGGCGAGGACGAATATGAGAGCGACTACGATGACTACGACGACGACAACGACGGCATGCCCTTGGACGGCCTGTTCGCGGACGAAGAGGACGAGGAGACGAAGCAGAAGAACAAGTTGAACGACGAGCACAAGATGATGTGCACGCCACTCGTCCGCGGGTATGCGTTCAAGGAGAAGATGTGGCTGAACTTCTTCGTGAACGCCGTCCAGGACATCAGCTTCAACGAGTCCGCCTTCGACAGCCTCGTCCTCCCCAGCAACAAGAAAGAGCTCATCCACGGCTTCATCGAAACCCACCAGAACCACATGACGCAGTTCGACGACGTGATCCAAGGCAAAGGCCGCGGCATCATCCTGCTCCTCTGTGGCCCTCCAGGCGTCGGCAAGACTCTCACCGCCGAATCCGTCGCCGAAGAGATGAAAGTGCCGCTGTATCAGATGTCCGCCGGCGATCTCGGGCTCGATCCTAGACATGTCGAGAGCAAGCTCCAAGGGGTGCTCGATATGTGCACGCGCTGGAACGCTCTGCTTCTGCTCGACGAGGCGGATGTGTTTCTGGAAGAGCGCTCGTTGCATGAGTTGGAGCGGAATAAGCTCGTGAGCATCTTCTTGCGGGTGCTGGAGTATTATGAAGGGATTATGTTCTTGACGACGAATCGGGTGCAGACTTTCGACCAAGCCTTCCAGTCGAGGATTCACATCAGCCTGGAGTACAAGGAGCTCGACCTCCCCAGCAGGAAGTCGGTATGGCTTGCCTTCCTCAAGCAGCACAACATCGCGCAAGCAGCCGCGCGCGAGAGACCGCCGAAGGTGACAGCGTCCGCCGCGAAGTCCCAGGATAAGTCGAAGGCTAAAGGAGAAGCCAGTCCACAGGACGAGGAGACCGTCAAGCAGCAGCATTTGGCTCGTACGCTCCCGCATACCATGGAAGAGAGCGATGTCAACAAGCTCGCGCGTCTGCAGATGAACGGCCGGCAGATCAAAAATATTCTGAAGGCGGCGCAGATGCTGGCGACGAGGAAGGGGGAAGGGTTGGGGTTTGCGCACGTGGAGATGGTGATGGATGTTACGCAGCATTTGCACCAGACTACGCTGGAGAGTGAGAGGGCGAGGGCGAGTTTCTTTACTTGAGGGGGAGGAGATGATGAGGAGAACGATGTGAAGATTTGAAGATTGCATGGATGGGAACGAATTGAAGACTGCAATGATGGCGTTGAAGGGATCAGAATGAAAGTGTTGCATAGCGGGAGCGGTGTAGCGTGTTGATGGGTTTTTTGATGAGCATGGAACGTACTTGCTTTCGGTAGTAAATCGTCTGCGCCTTTCATAGCATACGGTAGCGTAACAAAATGAAGTTGTTGTCGACAGATGGAAGGCAGAACGTGACGCGTTGACTGACTGTCAGCTTCAACTTCACCTCGGCTCGGCCAGACTCCGCTCGCCTTGCCGACGACACTTCGGCTGGATACATTCGTTGGAGGCCATCTATACCGCGAGTGCCATTGATTACCTAGATGCTATGCTAAGACTGAGATGCTCTAACAGTATCCTGAACACCACCAGAACATACCTTAGCGCCACTCTGGCCTTGCAACCCTCCATGAAGCCCCAGTACACGACAGCCACCTACTCAGCCGACGAGGAAACCAAGAAACAAACAGAATCCAACGGCTTCCCTGCCATGGCTCCCAAAAAGACCCCCGCCGTCCCTCGTCCCAGCGCCAGCGTCCTCGTCATCTCCCCCAACAACCAGGTCCTCCTGCTCCAACGCGTGAAAAAGGCTTCCTCCTTCCCCTCAGCCCACGTCTTCCCCGGTGGCAACGTCAGCGAACCCCACGACGGTCGGGTCCCAGCTCCAGACGCCCCGGACCGCCACGTCGACAGCAAGGTTTACCGCAACGCTGCGATCCGGGAGACGTTCGAGGAATCCGGCATCCTACTCGCACGCAACAACGGTTTTGGCCGACTGATCGAGGTCCCCGAAGCGGAACGCCAGGAGGGAAGGGTAGCTGTCCACTCGAACCAGACGACTTTTCCCAAATGGCTGGCGCAGAAGGGCGGACGGGCTGATGTCGATGGGCTCATTCCGTTTACACGATGGGTCACGCCGACGAATGTGCCGAAGAGATTTACCACGCAGATGTACCTTTACTTCTTGCCTACGCTGTCGTCGACACCGCTAGCGGACTCCGCTAAAGCGGATAGTGAGGAGGAGTTCAAAGTGCCGGTGCCCACGACTGATGGCGGGTTGGAGCATACTACTGCTCGCTTCCTTCCTGCGTCTGCCTGGTTGAGATTGGCGCAGGAGGGGCGGATTATTCTGTTCCCACCGCAGTTCTTCCTGCTGCATCATGTGGCGCAGCACTTCGACAATCTACAAAACCCGACAGCCTACGGTTCTATATCCCGCGACTCACTCTCCCGCGACGAGCTCGAAGCACGGCGAAAGGCGCTCGTGGAGTTCGTCAAGACCGATTCGCCGCCGTGGACGGACAAGGTGATCTCGCCGATCGTTGTGCCTGCGCGAGATGGGCAGAAGCGGGATGACAAGCGCTCGCTGTTGGGTCTGGATAAACCTGGACCAGAGCTGGCGGGGAGTGGGAGGTCGGGGGTTAAGGATCAGTGTGTGCTGGTCAATTTCCGCAAGGAGGGGCCGAGACAGTTGGCTGTGGTTTCGAGGGAGGATGCTTTGAATGCTAAGTTATAGCTGTGTAGATGTTGGAGATGGGGATGTGGATTTATGGTGTCAGCTAAACTGCATAGATATTGGATCTAAAGCGTCACCAACCGCTCCATCCTGCTCACTGATATGACCATTGCTCAGCTCATTGACGCCATCATCCGTGCGAGAAGTGTAGCTTGGTGGACGCCAGATCATCGCTTCTGCCGGATGACCTGGAAGCGGCTCGGTCTGCCCTGGGATCTCATACACATTTTCTCTGTATGTTCCACCAGGCACACAGTAGTCTTCCCAGAAGATGCCTCGTCTCCTCAGCTCCGGTACCAGTAGCTCAATAACGTCTGTAAAAGTCTGCGGCATGATTGCATAGGCCTGTGGAGGTCAGCTGAATGCTCCTTGATAGGTGTGAGACAAGGGATGCCACTCACGATGTTGAACCCGTCCACATCTCCCTCCTCAACCCATCGCTCCATCTCATCTGCCACCATCTCTGGCGTTCCTACACAAGTCGCTCCGAGACCTCCAACCATGATGTGCTCGGCGAGTGTACGCTTCGTCCACTTCCCACCATTGACATCCGGAGCATGGTTGATCAAGCCCTCAACATACGATCGCACGGCGTTGCTCTCAACATACCGCAACTCTTCGTCGTCCTTGTATGGCGCCATATCAACCCCCGTCCAGCCTCCAAACAGCGCCAAAGCGCCTTCAAAATCGCCATACTGCACATAGTCTCGATACTTCGCCTCTGCTTCCTCCTTCGTCTGGCCCAGTATTGGAGCGAACTTAGCCAGGACTTTGATCTTACTCGGATCCCTTCCAGCCTCCGCAGCAGCCTTCCGAATATCCGCAATATTCTTCTTCACAGCCACTGGACTATGCTGACTCACAAAGATCAACTCCGCATGCTTCGCAGCAAACGCCTTCCCAGCCTTACTTGTCCCCGCTTGTAGAATCACTGGTGTTCTCTGCGGCGACGGTTGGCAGAAATGCGGCCCTGGCACGTCAAAGTATTTTCCTTGATGGTTGATTTCTCGTACCAGGCCGGGGTCAGTGTAGATGCCGCTTTTGCGGTTGAGACGCACGGCGTCGGAGCGCCAGGAGCTGTTCCAGAGTTTGTAGACGACGGACATGTATTCTTCGCACATGGCGTAGCGTTCGTCGTGGCTGCCTTGGGAGGCGCCGTTGGAGAGGTTGCGGGCGGCGGAGTCGAGGTAGCCGGTTACTACGTTCC
Organism: Saxophila tyrrhenica; assembly: GCF_035928015.1. NCBI lineage: Eukaryota > Fungi > Ascomycota > Dothideomycetes > Mycosphaerellales > Extremaceae > Saxophila > Saxophila tyrrhenica. The sequence continues at coordinate 398,033 of NW_027041747.1, read as the reverse complement.
AGCCGACGCTGTCTGTTCGTTAGTGGAGGGCGGCGATGCATCTCGAGAAAGCAGTACAGGACTTACCGACCTCCCGTCAGATGGTCAAGGGTGCTCATCCGTCTCGCCAAATGGTATGGTTGCTCGTAACTCGTTGAAATCGTGACGCCGAAGCCTATGCTCTTCGTGGCGGCCGCCATGGCTGGTATTACGGCGGCAGGCTCATTGACCGGCCATTGAGCGCCTGACTTGATGGCATGTTTCAGATTCCGTGGTCCGTCGTAGACATCGTAGCCTCCTAAGACGTCGGCAATGAACATTCCATGAAAGTGGCCTTCCTCCAGTAATTGGGCCAGCTTGATCCAGTGCTGGACTGTATTGAATTCTGAGGACCGGTCATCCGGATGTCGCCAGAGGCCTGGACTTTGGTGGCCGGAGCCTGTTGGAGTCAATCATGAAGTCCTACAGGAAGGGGTGATTCTTCAAGGCATACGAACACATTTCCACGAAGGCATTGAGGATTAGCCGTTTCTTCGGCTTCTCGTCGTTGACCGCAGCGGTACCATTCATTGCGACCATGATGGGCCGACAGCATGCTAATCTGTCTCTTCCGTCCAAGTTTGATACTAGTTGGGGGAGACAAATACATCTATTTGGAAGAGGAGCATAACCTGTCGCTGAACAGCGACGTCGGGAACGTTGATCCCGAGGGTGAAGCGAGCACGTCATGATCCTTGCAAGTATGTCTTCGATACGTCTTGGAATAACAGCAATACCATGGGAGAGAAGGGAAGAAGAGGACATTGTAAATGATGCACTGTTTGTGTCGAGAGATACATAACGCCTGTGGGCATTCCAACGCTTTTATGGTATCACAATACGCCCAAAACACCTCCCAGCTGCTTGCCCTGTCGGATCCTCCCAGAGCAGCCATCCTCCCATCCCCCAGGTCCCCCATGCTCATCATCCCTCTTTCTCCCTCATAGAGCCAGCCCGTATCGAAAGCACCGCCCTAGCACAATAGCTCCAGGACTCTTTACGTCACTTCTTCTCCTCCTGGTTCTTCGCGGCATAGATGTAGCCCGTCCGCGCAGTCTCGTACGCCTCATCCTTGCCACGCCCCTGCTTCTCCATCTCTCTAACAAGCGGCAGCACGTTGCGGCCAAACTCTTCGATCTCCTCTTCATAGTGGAGGAAGGCTACGAGGATAATGTCGACGCCGAGGGATTTGAGCATGCCTGGGTCGTGTCAGTATGCGCTCTTGCTTGTCAGTGAGAGTGGAGGTGAAGAATTACAGATACGCTCCGCAATCTGATACTTCGTCCCAATAAGCTTCGTCTTGAAGCCATCATTATATTGCACCAAATCTTCCATCTTTGAGTTCGCCCACATGCCCGACTTATTCGCCGTCGAGCTACCAGCATTCTGCACCTGCTGTCTGAAGCCCTCTACTGCCTCCAGATCAGCCTTGCCCTGGATCTCCTGCAACACGCGAATGGCTTCGTCTTCCGTCTCTCGACAGATCACAAACGCGTTCAAAGCGAAGCCGACCTTCCCAGCGCGGCCATTGTTGACCGCCTTCTCCTTGACACCAGCGATCTGCTTCTGGAACCCTTCAAGCGTGTTACCGTTCATGAAGTAGTAATCGCTAACAGCACCAGCGTTCTCCTGGGCGTCATTGCTGTTGCCCCCTTGGAAGATCTCCGGGTGGCCGCATGGCCTGCTGTCGAGGTTGAGTGGCTTAGGCTTGAGCGGGTAGTCGTGGAATTGGTAGAAGTCGCCTTTGTATGTGAATTTGTCCTCGGTCCAGATGCCTTTTAGACATTCGATAAATTCCCGACTGCGGCGGTAGCGTTCGGCGTGGTCGAGCCACCATTGGCCGATGGACGTGAACTGCGTTCGTCAGTATGTCGATATCTGAGTGTATGGAATACCACTCACCTCAAGCTTAAACCACCCAGACACCACGTTGACGCTGACACGCCCGTTGCCTTTAAAAATTAGGTGAAAGACGTCAGCATGTTATCCCGCGTAGGGCAAAGATAGCGCAGAACTGGCTTCTATGGCCTAGACCGGCAGGTAGGCTTGCTAGGCTGAGATAACCTTTAAGGGGCATCTCAGCTAGTAGGCGCTCAAGCTCCTTCGAGTCTAAGACATAGGAGTGACATGTTCCACCTAATATTTACTTACAGTAGTTGTCGATGGATGCAATCATCTTGGCTGCGACTGCAGGATTCCAAGGTCCTGGAAGCAGGGCAGCAATGACCTTCAGCCTTTTCGTGCTCATGAGAAGTGCCTGAGACAGCGAGACAGGCTCATGTTGATTCTCAGCACCGTAGCCAGCCATAAAGCGGATCTGCGACAATGCGTATTCGAATCCCCATCGCTCTGCCGTCTGGGCGTACCGCTCGTTGGCATGTAAGTCCCACCCAGTACGCTGGGGGATTTTGCTGATGACAAGGCCGCCGGAGACATTGGGCACCCAGTAGGCGAATTTGACTCTGTCGGGATCGGAGTTGATCATGTCGTGGTAGCTCATGTCGTCTGTCTCAGCGACACTGCCGAAGCCATTGACCGGCATCTCTGTCTTCGGCGAGCTGACTGCTTCGGCGCCTACTGGCACGACGATGCGCTTACCACCGATCTTGCCAGACCGCAGTCGATCGAGGGCGGTGTTAACACCCGCAAGACCGCCATCTGCGACCTCCACCTCGGGCAGCTTGAGGCTCTTGGCGACAAGAAGTTCCTCGAGCCATTGGGATAGCTGCTCGCCCACATTTGGGTCTTCATGGAAAATCTTGATCGGTACAGCATGCTGAATGACACCATTTGGTGCATCCTTAGGTAAACCACTCAGTCCAAGGATGTGGGACTTGCCGCCAGTGTTCGTGCTCGCCAACGCTTCTTGCAGATATTCAGCGGTCTCCTTGCCAGCTGTGTCGATGCCGAATCGCAGCTTGTTGCCAGTCACAGCCCGCAAAATTTCAATCGCACGCTTCGTATCATAGCGGTCAACCATGAAATCCGCGCCAAGATCGCTGAGTCTCTGTCCGTTCCTAGCCAAATCTGCCACGCAAGCCACCTTCAGGCCCGCGAACTTCGCAAGTTGCAGGGTGAGTTGACCAGTCATGCTACTCGCACCCCAGATGGCGATCCATTCACCTGGCTTTGGCCGCTCGGATTTGGAGATGCCGCCGAATATCTCGTCTCGGATGTCCTCCGGTACGTGCCTCGGATCGAGGCTGCGTGCAAGACGAAGAAGATCTGGACCTGCAGCAGCCTCACGCAGCAGCGTGAAGTCCACACCAAAGCTGATACCGAGAGAAATGGCAGCCGCGATGAACGCCACACCCAGTGCGGCACCCTCCTTGACATCGACGCCATGAGGAATGCGAGCAACGTTGTAGTCTGACGTTACCAGATATTCCTGGTAGGCTGCTTTCCTGACGTCTCGATAATCCGTACTAGGTCCAAATACGACATCGCCTTGCTGGATTCTGCTCGGCTTGCGTGGTGACTTGACAACGATGCCGGCAAAGTCTCTGCCATTCACCCATGGGTAGCTTGGTTGACCAAAGCCGTAGTCAGCTCCCTTCCAGTCAACTGGGTTGAGGCCAATGGCGAGGACTTGAACCAGGACTTCATCGTCTCCACGAAGCTCCGGGATGTCCTTGGCTTTCTCCAGCGAGTACTTCTGGCGTGGGCCGTGTAGAAGCAAGACGTCTTGTTGCGGGCTTGAGAGGCGTAGGAACTCGTCGTCAGAAGAGCGGTGGCTGACCCCGTTGGTAGATCCGTTCGTATCGCCATCAGTATAGCCATTCGAGTATCCGTTGATCTTGGACGAAGCTCCATAAGCTGCCTTCTCGTCGTTGCCGCCGTTTCTGCCAGCTCCGTTGGCGCCATTGAGTGTGCGGTATGGCGGCGGACTCTGCTCCTTCGACCGTCTCCCACAGTCCTGGTCAGGACGCAGGCTCACGAAGGGAGAGTGCTTGAAGACTGACGGCATGATGAAGATCCTTGTGACTTCAACAAACGAAAGCAGAACCGACAGAGTGGCACCGAAGGTGAAAAGGGCAGGTAGACTGGGATCGAGAATACACCACAAACCGAAGCTCAGAAGGTCATGCATGAGCGAGAGACGAAGTCTTCTTCCCGAATGCTCTCATCATAATGGACGCAAATTGCGTAGCCGCTAGGGCGAAAGGCTTGAGAAAGGCTATACTGCAGCCTCGTTTGTCGTTTGCAAGAGTCCTGATCGATGACGTTCCATTGGTCTGCGGGCACTTTGCAGTGTGCTTTTTTGCTGGAGCTTGGAGTTCATCCTTGCGGAAAAGAGTCTTTCTTGGGGGATGGCGTGCTTGCCCCGCCTTCTGGTTTTACCGATGCCCCAGATGACGGGATGATCATGTGGAGAGCATCAGAGTCTGCATCGTCTGCGTCCACAGCGTCGAGAAGACTGGGAAGACTGGGTCTTGCAGTGCATTCGACCAATGTGCTGTTAGCGAGACGGAAGGCCATCCGAGTCCAATTGCTTGTTGATAGAAAGGCGGTATAGACAGAGCTCTGGCAAGCATACCATCGCTAGTATCTTGAGCCAACATCAACACATCGCTCCAGCACAAGGCAACGAGGAGGAAGACGAAGAATGGGTCCGAAGGCAACGTGCTTGACCCTAAAATGGCGAGCGAAGTGTGAAGTCGCCGACCAATATGCTCAGGTCTCCGAGAGCCTCGAGCCCTAGCGTTCACCCGGAGTGGTTCCAGCATGGCGCTGACAAGGTAAGACATTTTGTCGTGGAGCTGCCATAGCAGTCATCCAAGGAGAATTCGGGTTGTGCTGTCGACGCTGATACCTATAAGTTCGTGCTGGGGTGCCGTACTCAGGTCGATCGGGATGGAAACAGCCTGATTGCAATCCTTCGAATGCAATTACAGAATGAAGACTAATCTTCCTGTTTCCATAATGTCGAATGGACACGAGTCTTCTCCACCAAGGCAAACACCTTGGATGCCTTCGATGTCAATGCTAGAGACACCAAAATGACAGGATATAGCACTCCAGGTCGAGCGTGGCCTGACACCACTTCTCGTCTCCTTGGGTGCGATCATTGTGCTGATCGACGGCCTGAATACGAAGAGTGCTGAAGTCGTTGCGTTGTCCGATGAAAATAATGGGAGATGCTTGAGTCTTCTTCCTGGTGCATCAGGTAATGTCGGCCCGGCAGATCATCACAAGCCGTGAGACGGAAGTTCTCGCAAACAGAAAGAGCCCAACGACGAGAGTAGTGTGGAATCATTAGAGCAATGAGATCTGCGCTAATAGGCACTGCTTCGTTCGTACTGACAGAATAATCAACGAACATCCTTTTCCATACCAGCCCCAGACCCTTCTCCAACCCGCGCAAGGATCGACAAACTCTAACTCCACGCGCGTCTAAATTTAGGCCTTCCATCTCGTGGTGGCTCGTGTCGAAGAAGGGGACCGCGGTTGAAACCGAATGATTATTGCGACTGCACCAAGCGTCTCCGGGCCCGTGTCTCAGACCTGGGCACAAGAGATTGTGAGGTGGATGACGTCGTGGTACACGCTCTTCGTCGAGGTTGCACATGCACAGTACGAGCACGCCGGGCTGCATGCATGGCTGAAGGTGGCGCCCCTTCCTGAATCGACTTCGTGACACCACCACCACGATTCGGCTGGAGTAGGGTTTGCTTGCGAGCAGTTAGATGCAGGAAGAGTGGGGAATGATTTGAGCGGCCTTATGTGGAAGGAATACGTTGCGGAGTGGAGTATACATATCGACAACGGACGGCCAGACTGCAGCATTGCCTCTGATGCGAAGACTTGATCGTTTCCGGCGACCCTGGGGGATACGGCCATGTCTCGGTCAACATCCTCGTCGGAAGCCTCAGTAGCGCGGCGCAGTAGCGGGCATGACGGCATACGGAACAACACATATGAACGCGTCCAAGAGAACGAAAACCGAAGCATGAACCAGAGATTTGAGATGGATGGGACAAGCTCACGCAGCAAGGAGAATAGGCTCCTGAGTAAGAGAGGAAGACGCAGTGTCAGTCCAGACACAGTACCATCAGTCGGGAGCGGCACGGAGCAACGGTCACCCAAGCTTGGGCAGGAGGAGGATTTTAGTGAAGACGAGATGCACAGGAGGAATGACAGTACAGACCCACAACCTCCGAGATATTATGGCGAGAAGGATGTCAGCGATGTCGAAGAAGACAGCGACGATTCTTTGTATGGCGATGGAAGATCTGGCCCTCGTCGGAGCAAATCTATTCATTCAGAGGATGCGGCTTCAATGAACGGCTCGCTAGGGCCTGAAGACGAATCATTACAGTCGCAAATTGGCGGGAGACGTCCGGACAGCCCACGGCAGCTCAAGACCGACAGTGCAGGCGGCGCGAATGGCTTCTCATCCCGTATACAGGCGGACGACCTTTTCTCCTCGAGCGCAGCCATTCCACAGCAACCTTCCAGCCCGGAAGGGCGGACAACTCCGAGAACATCCCCACGAGTCGGCTCAGAGCGAAACATCAATGGCTACAGCGCACCTTGCGACGAAGCACGAGACGTTGTAACACCGATGCAGTATGCCATGGACGCCGGAGGCGAGTCGTCCCCGCCACCTTCCTCTTCGCCACCGGCATACGGTAGGACCACACCAACAATGAACGGCCATTACCGTCAGGGGTCGATGATGAAAGGCACTCCGCCTTCACGAGCTGCTTCTCGCAGATCTCAACATGTGACACCGTTGAGGGACAGAGTTCGGTATAGCTGGCAGTCTGTCCCCGACGAAGAGCCAAACCGACCTCGTATCCACATCATCAAGCTCATCTCCAATACCGCGACGGCTAGTGCCGGCTTCCCGCAAGGCGAGGCACTAGGGTTTTCAATGTCTCCAGGCGGCCGTCGTCTGGCGGCGTACAACAGTGCTCGACTATACATCCTACAAACGGCTGCATTACCTATAGGCGTCAGCCAGGACTTTGCACTCAAACGTCGACCCTTGGCGGTGGAAATTGTCGATGAAGGCAATGTCCTGGCGATACTTGCAGACGAGCACACAGTCAATATATACGATCTTGGCCATCAGCAATTACGGAGGATGAGAACCATCAAGACCGACTTTCCGACGAGCTGCATTGCCATCTCGCCAACCGGCGGTTTGCTGGCAGCAGCTTACGAAGGCGGCGTGGAGATCTTCAGTCTGGCTCAAGGGTCGCTACCTACAGACCGTAGAGCTGTACGTTGTCCAAAGATGGATAAACTGAGCTTCTCCGAGGATAGCTCAACCCTGCTCGGCACTACTGTTCGCATCAACGTGTCATCCACAATGGCTGTGTCGGTACCAGTGTTCCCGAGCTCGTCTGTTCCGACCCATGAAGAGCTGAAAGAAGCCTGGTGCTCGGAGCTGTTACACCCAGAGAATATTCGCAACTCGAGCCATGCCGTCTTCATGCGGGAGAATCGAGAGGTCTGCAACGACAGGCTGTTTTCATGGAATGGATTGGAGGATACATTTGGCATTCTCAACGTCAACGATATGCAGTACGGAGCGACCGAGTTTCCGGTTGTCATCTCGCCTCCGCTGTCTACCTGTGGCGGTTTGGGAGCGGCAATACACAGTGCGCCTGCTTTAGATGAGCGCGGAGATACAGTTGCTATGATTGTGAACGACCGGACGATCAGGCTCTACATCGTCCCACACAGGTCGCACAACGACGATTCCACTGTCGAGGCCCATAGTATCGACCACGAACTGGATGAAGGTTATGGATGCCCTTTCTCCGAGGTGAAGTGGGTGTACAGCTCGACCTCGTTACCTGCACCAACGAACAGTCAGAATCCTGTCCAGGGTCGCCTCGTGGTTACGAGTCCCGGCGGCATCAATGATCAGGGCCTCAACGAAGAGCCTGTTGATGACATCGAAGGCGGACGAATCATCTTGTTTGACTTTGACCCCCAATTCGCCGGTCAAGCAGGTCAGACGTTCAGCTTGACGATGGGTAAGAGTCAGCCTCAGCTTCTCGAAGAGCCGCCGCTTGATGTTGCGGAAGAAGTGGCGCTCGTGCGACGGAGGACGGTCAACCAGAACAGAGGAGGCGGCCTGAGCACACGGCCAGTCACCCTGGGCCGAACTGCTTCGACCTTCAGCAGGCGCAATGACCGATCCTCGAGGTCCGGCACACCAAATACAAGACCCATCAGGGCCAGCATGCTTTCAATGCAGAGCGAAGCGTCGCGGTCTCTACCTGATCTGATGGAGTCGGGCGAGGCGCTTGATACATTCGAGGAGCCCTATGCCCAGGGAGCGCCGAGGTCTCATGCTTCGTTACAACGAGCTGCGAGCAATGCACAGCGACATCGTTTCCAGACATTGGAGGAAAGGAACCAGGAACTCATCAGCGTCGACGCTTCAGGAGGCTTCTTAGCTCTACCGGAATACACCGAAGAGCCCAACGCACCTCTCCCGAGCCGGTTCCGAGCATTGGCAGGTCTCGATACTCCAGCCACAGCACCGGCGACTAAAGCAGCAGTGGTAACGAATACTGATGGCGACAGGCAGAGTCCGGTACCGAGCACGCCCTCTACGGCGCCAGCTGCTACTGCGGACACCTTCAGTGCAGACCAGGCGTTCCACGCTGCTACTGTGCAGACGGAGAATGATAGCGCAAGCGTTGCGCGGGACGATCCAGCTACACCACCAGCTCCTGATGAGCGCTTCAGCCCAGTCTCGAGAGCCGCAACGTTCGACTCGCTGATCCGATCAGCGACTGCGGACTCACTAAACTCTATGCCACGATCCTTGCGGCGAGCGTACGGCAATGCGCCGCCAGGCGGTGGTCCTCTGCCAAACGTAACCGGTGAGTGGGAGATACCTAACACCGGCACTGGCACGAATGCAGGCCGATCGTTCCCACCGCCACCAAGAGCCTCTACCTCAAGATCCTGCATGACATCTCCACCAGTGGATGCAGTACCGGAAGAAGATATGTGGGATCCTCCATCTCCCACCCGTCTCCCTCATTCATCCTCATCAGGCAGGCCCGCCCAATCATCAACACCCTACCGCTACTCCACCTCCCTCCTCGACCCACCCGGCCACGCTAGTCTACCTAACCTCGCTTCCCCTACTGTCTCTGACTTCGATGCTTCTAGCCCTAGCCCCACTAGCACCACCTCATCCCGCACCCGCCGCCTCCCACCACACATGCTCGCCTTCCGCACCGCCGCCCAAACGAACGCCTCTGCTTCCCTCTTCCCGCCCAACCAACGCTCCGACCACGTGCCGGTCCGCGAGCGCTCGATCAACACCGGCAGTGTCCCGCACCCCGTCACAGCCTGGCATCCTCCTGCCGCGTCTCTCGCTTCTCCACCCGCGACAGGCAGCTTCCCGGCACATTCGCGGAAGAGCTCGGTCTCGAATCGAAGTGCGTTCGCCAGTACAGCCAAGGCAAAGAAATTGGGTTTCTTCCGCACGGGAACAAAGAAGAGGAAAAATGATCGAATGCTGGGGCCCGAATTTTTGCCGCAGCGTGGAGGAAGAAATGGGAATGATAGTATGGCGGAGACGAAGAGTATGTTTACTACGTTTACGAAGAATGATGGGAGGTGTGTGGTTATGTAGAGGCGGAGGTGCACAGGGAGGAGGAGAGGAGAGCCAATGTGCGTGAGATGCCGCTTGCGAGTGGCTGAAAGGGAATTGGTCTGTTGATGGCAGCGTTGCAACGAGCGAGCGAGCGAGCGTACGCGCGGTGGGGTTTGCTTTGTTGATATTGTGTGAGATACCCTTGCGTGTGGAAATGTAGATGTGTAGCTAGGATGTGTGTTTGGAGTATATTTATGGTGTCAATCGGTTAGACGGACGTCTTCGTCCCAACTCTATCGTGTCTATACCCAAGCTATACATGATAGAGTCTATGCTTTCTTCAGTTTCTCCCGCTCCTCCACCACAAAGACCTCCCACACCGCCAGCCCAGATCCAACTAACCCCATCCCAATCACCACCAAGTCGAAGATATGCACACCCCACCAAATATGCTGTATCCCAAACGGACAGCTGCTATATTCGAATTTCCACCTCGCCTCTTCTTTATCCCACCATCCACTCAAGAACCCTGTGTTCCCGTAAAACGAACCCATCATACTTCTCACCGTAATCTCTCTGATCCCCGTCAACACCTCGTTCTGGCGCTCTTCTTCCGCAGCATTGAAGTGCTTCGCCTCCCACGGCCCTTCCCCGGGCTGGCCGGGGTGAAAGTGGTAAGTATCGCATCCCTCGTGATCATGTCCATTCAGCACAATAGCACTCTGGTGGCTCCCGTGCGCTGTGAGGCCATTGAGGAGGTAGTCCGAAGAGCCTTTGAGCAGAAAGTTCTGCTCCTTAATCCCGCCACCTTGATCGTCGGGAAACCAGTCAAAGAATTCCGAGTCGACGCAGACGCCGTCTGGCTTGTGAAGAGGGATGTGTGTGAGGAGGATGGTAGCGGTGTTGGGATTGGAGCTGGGGTGGAACAGTGTGCTTTCGGCGAAGTCGCGGGATTGCTGCTGAAGGGCCTCGTTGTAGGCTGGCGAGTCAAGGTTCATTGTGTTGAGGATGACGAGGTGAAGCTCGGGATCCTGAGGTGTAAGAGTCTGGGAGCCGAATGGCATTGACTTCTCCGTCCCTGGAGATGTAGATACGTTGTCCAATCTGAAGCGGATGTCCCAGTTGACGTTGCCGTACGTCTCCTCAAACCGCTCGATGCGGTGGTCGTCGAGGTCTCCAGCATACCCAATGTCGTGGTTACCGGCTACAGCGATGATTCGTCTTTTCCAACTCTCATCCTGTCCCAGCACCTCCGCCCTCCCACTCGAATCTGTGATAGCCCTGGGTACCCTCTCAGCTCCCTTGAACACCTTCTTCCAGAAGCGGTCACTCCTCCGCTTGAACTCTTCATTCCCAATCCATTGGCTTCCCAGCAGATCTCCAAGTACTACTACGTGCGTCGGCTGCGACCACCAGAATACTGTCCGGTAGATATGCGCTAGATACAGGTCGTTGCCCCACAGATCCAACCTCTTCCTCGCTGCGTAGATGTGTCTGGGAATATCCCACAGCACCACCTCCTTCACTGCATCTTTCCACTCGAACTCGCCCACCTCCCAGTCCTTCAGCCGCCGTCCTAACTCATTGAGCCGCGGGAAGTACGGCGCATCGGGTGGGGGAAGACTGGTGTCGCCTTCTAGCTGTGGATCTCCGAATGCTAGTAGACGGAACGGCGCAGTCTCCTCTGGGATGCGTGCGCGCTCCTGGCCTGGTATGGAGCAGCCAGGTACCGCTCGCCGTACTACGGGGAATGAGCAGTCGAGAAGGGGCGCATAGAAGTAGAGGCCAAGGGTGAGGATTATGGCGGGCGGAGTGAAGAAGCGGAAGAGGGCGAGGAGGATGGTGGAGAGGCGCATCGATACATCATTTGCCTGGACAAGTTGTATGTAGAGGAATTGGGTGTGATATGGCTCGAGTATGGGAAGCAGGGATGAGGTCGGTGGTAGCGGTGGAGTTAAGAAGTAGCGCTGTCGTGCCCTTGAGGACCGCCCATCTTTCGTCTCATACCGTCTTCCTTTTTAATACAATAGTATGATCTATCTAGCTCGCGGACACGACAGAGCTGTTGAACAGGCGCCCCAGCGAGCGACCGTCTGGAAGATGGCCAACGAGGTCCCCAAGCCGTCCTGGTAATAATGCCGCAAGGACAGCCCATTGACCGAGCCCGCCGTCAACTCCGGAAAGGCACCTTCAGTTGTCTGGAGTGTAAGCGGCGGAAGAAACGATGTCGCTTTGATCACTCTTCCGCGACCATCTGCGTGTCATGTCAACGCTTTGGTACTACCTGCCGCGGTCAAGAATTCGAAGAAACGGGTAGCGAGGGCATAAATGAGCGCATCCGCCGTGTCGAGGGCCTAGTGGAGCAGCTCGAAGGCCTGGTCGAGCAGAGAGGCTGCAATGCGTTGACCTTGCCAAAGAGGCGAGGAGGCAGTAGGCCGCGTCTCACGCCTTCTACTTCGCCAGCGCCAACATCAGTCCCTCCACATCCGGGCGAAGGACTGTTGTCCAGATGCATCTCCCTGAGCAGCTACCTGCACGCCGTCCTCCCCGTACCGGCAGTAGCAGCGCAGATCATCATTCAAGGCAAATCACCCTTCACCTGGATGTGGCGCTCCGTTGGTTTCAATCCTAGTTCGGTCGCGGAACAAGCTACACAGAGTGCATGGCTGTCCCCAAATACGAACCCGGTGGTGCTGGCACGCAAGCTGGTCCAGCTGGCTTTGTGTTTGATACAGCCCAGCTTCAGCTCCTCGGAAGACGCTCCTCTTAGCATGTCCAGTAAGACGATCGAAGAGACCGCCTTGGGCTACATTCGTACTGCTCAGCAAGTCACGAACCAGGACTATTTGGTCCGCTCTGTGGATGGATTGGAGGCTCTACTACTGGAGGCTCTATATCAAATGCATATCGGCAACATGGCGGTTGGAGGTCACATCTTCCGTCGAGCTCTTGACGTTGCGCAGATCATGGGCTTCAACAGGCTTCCTGCAGACGCGGATCTCAGGGTCAGGTACCTATGGTTTCGCCTGGCCTTTGCGAATCAATGGCACGCCTTAGCCCTCGGACAGCCATCCGCTATCCGCAATGGTGGGATAGACGCGTTTGCATCTTCTTTAAGCGACAAGCCGACGCAGAGATTGGACGAGGAACATATTGGTTTGGCTGGCCGCATTATATCTCGGAACGTGAGGATGACGAAGTCTAATAACCACTGGCAGGCTCAGGAGAGCATCTCGGCGGACCACATAGAGACTGGACAGATCGATGAGCGACTTAAGCAAGCCGCTCGCTCTGTCTCACTGACTTGGTGGGCCTTGCCGGACGCACATGGCACAACGGATCTTGAAGGCATCGAAGCATCCGCGAGACTGATGACACAAATTCATCAAAATTACCTTGTGGTATTGGCTCATCAGCCATACGTCATACAAGCATTACACAACTCCTCGAATGCAGGCAGACTCATGGACAATTGTAAAACCAACGCCCTGTACAGTATCCAAGCCAGCCTCGAAGCGAGTCGAGCTATCCTCACCAGACTGACCCGCTTCCTGGAATTCCCGCACATACCAGCCTCGCTCAAAGGCCTCGAGCACAAGATTTGCTTGGCAGCTTCGACTGTACTGTTAGTCTACTTACACATACATGTGGTGGGCAACCCCGACGCATTGGAGCACCAGCGACTTTCTGATGTAAACCTTGTCCTGGAGACGGTATCGCAACTGGAGAAAGTTCAAGCAGGATACGAGGCCGATGCGGAGGGCAACGATCTCAAAACCCTGCGAGATCTCATTGGCTTGGATCAAGCGGCTGCGGATGGCGCTATCCCCACGTTCTGGAGTGAATGGTGCGGTGGTGGTCACCGCATGGGTCAGGATGGCGATGAAAGCGGCGAGGTCAGCTTGCCGTACCCCTACTTTGGAAGGATCACTATCTTCGTACGCTGGATTGCACCAGGACTAAGCTGAGAGTGGCAGCTCAATGCAATGGCGGACCAGCTGGGAGTTGTAGAAGACCAAGTTCCCATGCCCGTGCCGGGGCGATGGCCCAGCGGGGAACTACGATATCGAGCGTCATGACCTGCGCCGATTAGCATTGTGCCATTGCCACATCTTGCAATTTACAAAGCTGGAGAGGAATTTGCCAAAGTCCAACTCTGCACCATCCCGTAATGCTTCGGACAGAAGTTGGCAAAACCATTAGCACCTTGGATCAAGCACAGCTCTCGATGTCGTTGCGAGTTGCTACACTCCCCACACTGTATCCGTGGGGATGTCAAGTCGCTTGATCCGAAGGAGTGGTGTAGAAGTCGCAGCAGGGCGACGGGGCGAAGCGGAGATCGAGAGGGTAGGGCGAGCGAAAGCCATGCGCTGTGGTAAAATAGCTCGTCCAATCCAGGGCTCTCTCGTGTTTCACTGTACCGGCAGGGGCTAAGTATTTGACACTATATCTTATTAGAGGCCTACATCATACTGCCCAACCTTCTACAAACTCTCGAGCTACTCAAGCCGACCCATTCTCCAGCGGCGGCGTGCTAGCAAAAGCATACCCCGTCAAGTCCTGGATCCGTCCACCCTTGATCTCCTTCGCGAGTTGTCTGACAGCCTTCTCGTCGTCCTCACTCAACTCAACATCAAGACTCGCCAAATTCTCGTCCAGCCGATGAATCTTCGTCGTCCCCGGGATAGCAAAAACATCATCCCCCTGCTTTAGCACCCACGCCAGCGCCAACTGCGACGGAGAAACTCCCTTCTTCTTCGCCAGCTCACCGATCCGGTCGACCACGCCGAGGTTGTGCTCGAACACATCCGCCTGTAACCACGGAAGCGCTCCCCGCAAGTCGCCCGGCTTTGTCCAGTCGGCCTGTGCGCGCAGCGTGCCTGTCAACAAGCCATTGCCTAGCGGGCTGTACGCTACCGTAGCGATCCCGAGCTCGCGGCAGGTTTTCAGGACTTCGATCTTCGGGTCCTCAATGGCGAGACAAAAAGGAGAGTACTCGATCTGCATCGCCGTGACCGGATGGACCACATGCGCGCGGCGGATGGTGTCGGCGCTGCACTCGCTGAGGCCGATGTACTTGATCTTGCCTTCGTTCTTCAGCTCGACCATCACCTTCATGGTGTTTTCGATCGGTGTCTTCTTGTCCACGCGGTGGACGTAGTAGAGGTCCACGTACGGGAGTTGGAGACGGGAGAGGGATTTTTTGATGGCTTGCTTGCAGTACTCTGGGGACGAGTCGACGCTGAGGCCTTGGTGACCGCCGTCTGGATCTTGGCGGATAGCGAATTTGGTGGCGAGGAAGATGTCCTTGCGCTTGGAGGGGTTGGCGGCGAACCATTTGCCGATGAGGTCTTCGCTGTCTTTGTATTCGTCGGCTGGGGCTAGGTTAGTTGGGCAGAGACGGAATTGGGGAGGGGGCAGAGGTACCAGTGTCCCAGAACCTAAGATAAACGCAAAGAGTTAGAAGCTGCTGTGCGGAGGAGAAGACGTATCTGGGACAAGGGGACCAACCATTCACCACGGGCATACACGTCGTCGAGGAACTTGAGGCGCTCGGCGTCGGAGCCTGGAGTGCTGTACATGCCGCTCAGGACCATGAGGCCCAGGCCGAGACGGGGCACGAGAGGGCCATTCTTGCCCAAGGGCTTGGTGGCGACGGTGGAAGGCATTCTTGATGTGATTGAAAATGATGTTGAGTGCGGAGATGTTGTATCAACTTTGGACGGGCGCTTGTTGCTTCTAGGGTGACTCTGAGAAAGGACTGATATTGCTCCTACTTATACCTTGCGTGTACCGGTCTTTGGCGGTCGAGGGGAGGCTGTGCATCATCGTTCCGCCATGCGGTGTTTGGCGGCGGACGAAGATTCGGTATTCGCCTCTCCGTTCGAAAAGTTGACCATCGTCTGCAATTCACCGACCCGTCGCTGGAAGAGAACATGGCAGTACGCTGTGAAGGATCCCTTGCCAAGGTCGTTCTTAGCACCACCGCTATGTCCGCATCCAAGATCGGCCCTCTCATCTGAGCAGACGGAAGTGGGACTGGCCGGTGGAATCTGTATAACGTTGTCGCCTCGTCCGGAGAGCGGGGCTCTCACCATCCGGAAGTTATGATGCCCTTATAACTTCAGCTCTAAAGGATCGTCTGTCTGGGGTGGACCATCATGAGCAGTACCAAGAAAACTCCGTGCAGTGTTGTTTCGTTTCAAACTGGCGAACGTGCGAACCCGACATTGCCCGAAAGCTCAACTATCGCCAAAGGAATTGGTTTTGTCTTATTGCACAGCACGTGAGCACGATCCAGGTTGATGAAGACATGTCGTTGGGGTCGAGGAAGAACGAAGATGAGGCTCTGCGGGTGGGGCTTCGGGTTGCCTCGTCGACAGACGGACGGACCCGCTAGACGAAACCTTGCTAACCTTAAACAAACGAAAGCGCGATACGGCCAACGTCGAGCTCGAAAGTGCGCGTGTCCATTCGGTCGCTCTTTTCAAGCAGTCCTTCGTTGGCGCTGTAACACAGCATCTTGGTCACTTCGAAATAACGCTCATGGTTTTACAACAGTTCAGCAAGCACAGAGATCACAACATCAGCTTTCACCACAAACATCAACCATAAACAAGCAACAGCATGGCCGCTGGCATAACCGACGGCGCGTCCAGCATCAATGTCACAGTTCGAGTACGACCATTTACGATACGAGAGGCGGCACAACTTACCAAGAGCGAAGATGGGCCGTTGTTCTTGGGAGATGGGTCGCTGGCGGCCCTCCCATCAGCGCCGAAGCTGGGACAGAAAGGGCTGCGGAGTGTGATCAAGGTGATGGATGAGAAGTGCTTGTAAGAGTTTGACAACTTCTGAGAGAGCTTGGGGCAGTAGCTAATGAGCTTGATACAGAGTCTTCGACCCGCCCGAAGACAATCCCGTGCAGCGATTCAGCCGAACATTCAACCCCGGCGGCAAGCGAACGAAGGACCAGACATTCGCCTTCGACAAGGTCTTTGACGAGAACACCACACAAGGCGATGTATACGAGGCGACCACGAAGAACCTGCTCGACTCGGTATTGGACGGCTACAATGCTACAGTCTTCGCATACGGTGCAACAGGATGCGGCAAGACACACACAATCACCGGCACTGCGCAACAACCTGGCATAATCTTCATGACCATGCAGGAGCTGTTCGAAAAGGTCGACGACCTGCAATCAGAGAAGGAGAGCGAAATAACACTTTCCTACCTTGAGATTTACAACGAGACGATCCGCGATCTGCTCAACCCCAACACAAACCCGAAGCAGGGCCTGATGCTGCGCGAGGACGCAAACCAAGCAGTATCAGTCGCTGGACTGTCATCACACAAGCCGCAGAGCGTGCAAGAAGTCATGGATATGGTTATTCGAGGGAATGCTATGCGCACACAATCGCCAACCGAAGCCAATGCTACTTCTTCTCGCTCGCATGCTGTGCTGCAGATCAATGTCAGCTTAAAAGACCGCAATGCTTCAACGATGGAGCCAGTGACGATGGCTACACTTTCCATCATCGATCTGGCAGGCTCCGAGCGCGCATCAGCCACGAAGAACCGTGGTGAGCGTCTGCTTGAAGGCGCCAATATCAACAAATCTCTTCTGGCTCTTGGATCCTGCATCAACGCTCTCTGCGACCCGCGCAAGAAGAATCATGTCCCATACCGAAACTCCAAACTCACACGATTGCTGAAGTTCAGTTTGGGTGGCAACTGTCGCACAGTTATGATTGTGTGCGTCAGTCCGAGCAGCCAGCACTTCGATGAGACACAGAACACGCTTCGCTACGCCAACCGCGCCAAGAACATCCAAACGAAGAGCGTGCGCAATGTCTACAACGTCGACCGCCATGTCAAAGACTACCTCAAGAAGATCGATGAGCAGATGAACCGTATCAACGAGCTCACAGCGCAGCAAAAGCAGTACGAGGAGATGGCGTGGGTGAAGTTCCGCAAGGCAGAAACGAAGCGGAGAGAGCTTGCGCATGATGGTGTTGCGAGGATACGAGCGGCTTATGATCATTCGGCTGAAGAGCGGAGGGAGCGCATTGCGAACCTCAAGCGGCTGCGGCAGGTGGAGAGAAGGATCGGTGCTATCAGCGGCTGGGTTGGAGCTTTCGACCAGGTCTGCGAGACGAGAGATGACGAGGAGCCACCTGCTTCGCTTGTATCGATGCGGAAGACAGCGCAGGGCATCCTGGTGGAGTTGGAGGGTAGTCGGCAGCATTTCCACCAGCGACTGTCGAAGAACAACTGGACACGAGCACTGGACACTGCGTTACAAGATGGCTTGCGGCAGCTGCAGAGTCTTGACGGGGCAACGGCTGATGGTGCTGAGGAAACAAATCTCAAGAAAGAAGTG
This sequence comes from Saxophila tyrrhenica, assembly GCF_035928015.1. Lineage (NCBI taxonomy): Eukaryota > Fungi > Ascomycota > Dothideomycetes > Mycosphaerellales > Extremaceae > Saxophila > Saxophila tyrrhenica. The sequence continues at coordinate 380,055 of NW_027041747.1, read as the reverse complement.
GAGTTGTTGAAAGGCCGAGCAGATCTCGAAGCGCATCTGTCTGTTCTGGAGCAGGAGAAGGCTGGCGAGGCTGGGCTGATGCAAGTCATGCTTACTGCGCAGTTCGAAACCATTGCCATCCTCAACCAGATCTTACAGATGAGTGAGGAAGAGGCGATCCAAGCTGCTCGAAATGTCTTGGGCAAGCTCCTCACTTCCTGCACAGAAGCGACGAGCCAAGTCATCAAGCCAGATGGAGGACTTCAAATCACCGAAGCAGTTCCTCCTACTCGTGGCGGTACTCCAAGGAAGCGAAAGCAAGTGCCTCTGATGGGACCAAGCCCACTCAAGAACAAGATCCGGCCTTCCCCATCGTTCCCAGCGGCTTCAGCAATACCACCACACATGTCATCCGAGCTTCAGCCTTCACCGCGCATGCTTTCCAGCCCCGTACGAGCGAACTCATCTCCTAGGCGGAGAGTCAAGCTCGGTGGCGCCCGAAAGGGTGTTGCATTTACCGGCACTCCAAAGAAGAAGTCTCCCACCAAGAAGCGGGCTGTACGTTGGCGAGACGATACGGATGATGGCGCGCTGGTAGAGTTTCAGGCTACGCCGAAGGCATTCGACAGCACGCCTGATGGGGAGAGCAACAACAGCTTCAACAGCACCGATCTCCCGTCTGCTCCTCCAACGTTCTCAGCGAGCCTCGAAGGCGAGCAGGGCTCCTCACCGATTCCTGCGCCACCCGTAGTGAGCAGTGATGTTCGTAAGATGAATACTACTGGCTCGGGACGCTTCGCAGCAGGCTTTCTGTCAAAGAAAGGAGATGGCTCACCACAATCTCTCGGCCCGCCGCCAGCATCACGCTACAACAACTTCTCCAGCGAAGACGAGAGCAGCCCTTTGCGAGAGATGTCTGCCAATAGCGCTCCACGCCCCGGCAACACCGCTCCTCCACCCACCACTACCCTCCGAAACAACACATCAGCAGACCAGGACACCGCCTCCGTCACCTCCAACTCCGACGCCGAAGGCAGTGGCAGCGGCAAAACTTTCCCCCACTCCAAAGAAGACGCCGCCTCCCTCCGCTCCGCCATGAGACTCTCCCGCACCTCCTCCCAGTCTTCCAAATCGCGCACCTCCAACACTTCCCGCGAGAGCGTCCACCGTCGTCGCTCTCCCACCGCAACGTCGCCTCCTCCTGAGTCGAATTTCTCAGCTTCTCATGCGCGAAGGATGGTGAAGTCCGAACGCGAGGATGCGCTAAGGTCAGTTCTGAGTCCAAGGACGGCGCCGGTTAGTAAAGGCCAGGGACCGGTTGGGGTCAGGCGGAGTATGGTGGAGGGGAGTATGGGACGGGAGAAGGAGGGGCCGCCGGCAGGGAAGGGACATGTGAGGCAGAGTTCTGTTGTGCCTGGGAGTGCATCGAGGGTGGGTGGGGGTGGGAGTAAGGCTGCTTGGAGATAGAGTGGATGTGATGGACGTGGGAGTTGGACGAAGAGTACTTGGGAAACAGTGGGTTTCTGGGTTGGGTAGGTGGTTGATTGGCGTTTGGGCTACGGTGGGCTGGGAAGCATGAAAGCGTATAGCGGGTATGCATATGGCGTGGTCACGTTCTTTCGCAGTGTATGATGAAAGTTCTTCTACAACACAACTACCTTTCTCTGCTGCAATCAACCTCACCGTCGCAATCCGCATCCTTCCCCAACTGCACGATCTGCTGACGATGATGGATGAAGGCCTGTTGAACGTACTAAATTGAGGGACGGCTGAGATCATGAACCGTGTGAAAAGCGTGAAACAAATGTTGGGTGAACCAATTTGTATTGTGTTATTTCTCTACAACTGCAACTATGCAGATGGAGACCCTAAACGCCTGAGCTCCGAAAGCGCCTTGATGCGCGAAAATCCCAGCGAACTAGTCTTCATCCCCTCAACGTCACCTCTCCCTCAAAACTTCACCCCCATCGCGACGAACGCCTCGTCGAAGCTCCCGAGGTACTTCTCCGGCCCCTTCGCTCCGACGATGGTAGGCTCGACGACCTCGCCACCGGCCTTGGTCTTGTTGTCGCCGCCGTCTTTGGCGTGGCAGCAACATGGATCGTTGAAACAGACCATGCAGTGGTGATGCGTGACTGGCTTGCCAGAGGAGTTGTCGCGGTAGTGACAACAACATGGCGAATTGTGACAAGTCTGGCAGGTCCAAGTTGAGCCGCCGTCGGTTGAGGAGAACATCGTGATGATGTTCCGGTGGGTGTTATGGTTGGTGTGTTGTTGTTTTGCTTGTGTTGGAAGCGAAGTGGTTCGAGTGGTGTGCTTGTCTGGAAGTGGTCTTCGCAGTGGTGGGTGTTGTCTGATCTGAGAAGGAAAGGCATGATCCAGGACTGTGGTTACATAAATACCATCTGGCCGGCGAAGTGTCGCGGAGTGAACAGAGGGCCACAATGCATTTGTTGACCGTGACGCACTCGGGTGGAAGATGAATGTGATTGTTGTGCTTCTGAGCGTCGTGGTCTTTGTCCAAGGCGTCATGTCGTGTGGCCGAGTGAATGCTCTGGCGCCTCCGAACGAGTGTCTTGTCTTTGCGATTTGCTGAGTGCTGCCTTGCAAGACTGTGCATTGTTGAGACGGTTTCACAGATCTCGCGCTTGCTCAGAGGAGAGCCAGCGTAACGCAAGCCATGTTGCCTCGCTGTCCAGAACACACAGTGGGTTAGATAGATGCAGCAGGCAGCTGATTCCACCGTTGATCCAGCATGAGCTAGCGCTCCAAGATTAAGCGACGGTAGAAGGACGGCTCAGTCGTTGCCACTTCCAGTGTTCGGCTCGTTGCAAGTGATCGGACGCAGTATCCGACGAATGGCCTGAGGTGCGCGACGGTGATGCGCTTGGAACCGGGCGAAATGTGCTGAATCGCCGAGCTGGAGTCCGCGGCAGCACTGGGTGAGCGGTACAGCTGACTGCGCGGCAAGTCGGTGCAGCCATCGTGTAGGAGTCCGCTCGATGCGATCCAGTGGGTACATCCAACAGAGGTGTTGGAGAAGCTCGATCAAGGCGGACAGGCCTGAGCGAAGCATCAACAGCGACTCAAGCCTGTCTTCAGAGATTTTGCGGGCTGGATGGACTTCGTCGTCATCTCACACCAATGGCAGAAGAAATCCACGGCGATCCACATGTTCAACGTACCAATCGTCTCCGAGACCCAGGCCCACGTTGCACGTATCAGAATTCCTCGCCTTTGGATTCACATCAAAGTCCATCCAGCTTGTAGGACCTAAGCGTGCAGCGTGGGCTTGAGTCTCCGAGACGGTTGGTACGCAGAAGATGTGGATCGCCTTGGGTATCTTGTGCCATTGGTATGAGACGACGATAACTTCGTTCTTGAGAAGCATGTCCATCGCTTCCTCGCGAGTCGTCTGGCTGATTCCTTCATGAGGGAAGAGAGGATAGTCTGTGCCAGGGAAGTGGACTGGGCGGAGGCTGAAGGGATGCTGTCCGGAGCCATGTTTTCACAGATGTTTGGGTGAAATCTGTACGTTGGAGCATCACTGTATTGGCGGCTATGAGCCGTGAAGAACCAAGCCTTTTCGCCAGTATGGATTCGTTCATGCGACGTAAGACGGCTTTGCTAAGGGAAAGCGTCCGAATAGCCCGGCCGTCCGCGGTGAAAGGCCTCTCGCCGGTGTCGGTACGCTCTGCGTGGAAGGATGACGTTGCTGAACAGAAGCGTGCCAGCGGCGTTGCCGAGATGGAGTCGGGGTGTTGATGACCATCGGGACGATGGCGTTATACGTGGTTGGGGCTTGTTGTATACGAAGAAAAGAAAACCGGAATGTGATGGGAGTTGGTCATGAGTGGGAGAAATGGCAGCAAGCCCGTTGCCGTCCGGTCCCATCTACGAGCGACCGACAACACTGGCACACAAAGACTGAGTTGGCGAAGCTTTCCGGGGTGGCAGAGATGAAGCCAAGCTGAGTCGATGCCAGACCTCTCGGCGCTGAAAAGTCGGCCTTTGTCCGAGCCATAGACTTCCCGGAACCGCTCCAAGAGGGCAAGGCACTAGCCGTGGTCGCCATGCCCTTTGTCCTGCGGCTCGTCGACGCGGACACCGCCGTAGAAAAACGTGGTCTTGGACTCGCGGTTGGTGCTTGTCAAACCCAGAGAATGGAGCAACTTTCGCGCCTGCTCCCTCGTGAACGCCATTCTCCCGTTCGTCGTGCCATAAATCGTCTCAACTAGCGTAAGGTGGTAGCCTGCGAGATGCGAGAAAGAAGCTGTGACGTACAGGATTGGGCCTTGAAGCCATCTGTAAGGATGGCGTTATACGTTGGTGTTGGATGTTGTATACGGAAAAGAAGAGGGAAGAGAAAGGTGTGGTCGGAGCTTTCCTCGAGCTTTCCTCGAGTCCTTCTGCGGCGTCTGTGCCTGAGCGAGTCGTGAGAAGGTCGTCCTCGATAGTCCGGCTTGCGTTCGAACGAACGAAAAGAGCAAGGGTCCAGCAGCCGCGGAAGTGAGCAGACCGCGCGGAGGCAGAAGATAAGTCCTGTCGCGGTGAGATACCATCGTCTGTGTTTGTTCAAACCACTTGCCGAGCACGAGGCAGTTGTCCAGATCCAGTCCAAGGTGCTTGTTCAAACTGCGTCAACGGCAGCACGGCTTCCGGGCCACGAGGCACATGCTGCGCGTTCATGTTGTGAGCCAGCCTGCCAGAAAAGTCTCCACAAGGCTGAGCTGCTTGGAGAATCCGAAGGAATCGCACGGGAGGCAGTGGGCGCTGATGAAATGCATGGCGCAGAAGCTGTACATCTGGCGCTCGAGCTCCGGTAGCCAGGTGATCCGCTTGCCGCCCGTGGTAGGCATACATCAACCCCGGCACACGCCCTCTCGTCTGAATCTGGCTGCTCTACAGTCGACCATCGAGCAGGAAGTCAGAGTCAAGGACCGGCCGTACTGGGTGTGTGTCGTGATCAATGAATTCGGCGACGAACGTGTTGAACACTGCAATCTGCAGCAATGCAGGGGTGGCGGACAGCCTTGGTGACCGAAAGGAAGTGGTGCCTGCTAATCACGTATCGTCGGGTAGCCCCAGGGGTGGAGTCTTGAAGCTCGCAGAGTGCTTTCGGGGTGACGATTCTTCTTCTGCGCAGCAACCCTGGCCTCCAGTTGATGTTTGGAACGGCCGCCAAGGACGTCCTCGGCGCCTGCGTTGCCGCAGACCGCGGTCTTCAACACCCTTCTTCTCCATATGCAACCCGGGCGTCCAGTTGATGTACGGGATGGCAAAGCCAACGGATGGTGTTGAACACTGCGGTCTGCAGCAATGCAGGGGTCGAGGCCGTCCTTGGCGGCCGAAAAGAAAAGGCAGAGGAAATCCATGGTGGCGTAAGACAGCGAAGGTTTCCGAGTTAGGTACATCGACCGGCATCTAGCCTGCTCGAAAATTCGTGTAACACCATCCTAGTGTTCAAGGTTGTGGCCGCCGGAGATGAGACAATCCAGTGAGTGCTGTATTGGCGCGGTCCAGCCGGTTCAGGTACTGTCCATGATTGAGTCCGGCAGCGGTCCGGGAGCGTTCAACGTGGTGGCGTTGGCGTTCGACGGCGATATCGATCGTTTCGAGCAGGAGCTGGGCCTCGCCGTTGGCGACTTTGTTGTGGGAGGTCTCGGCTCGAGTGGAGCGAGGCCATCGATGAGGGCAAGGGCAGTCTAGCGCAAGGATCTCCTTGTAGTGGGCCTTCTTCGCCGGGGGAAGGCATGAGATGTGCAGGATTGGAGGGAGAGTGGTGAGATTGCCCCAAAGATCGGACATGGTTGGGCGTGGATGTGTATTTACGGGAATCAATGTCGTTGTATAGAGGTAATGGAAAGACTTTGAACGAAAAGACAGCAGAAGGAAAAGACATTGACGGGCTGATACAAAAGGCCACAAAAGCCATGGAGCAAAAACACAGCAGAAGACGAAGATGAGGCTGTTATGTGTCGACTGAAGCCGAACAGGACAGAACAGGACACGTACACCGCCCGCTCACCCTTCCACACCGCTTTCAAGCCTCTCATTTCCATCCACTGCACTGCATGATTTCAGGGTGATGACGAAACGCATCGGGAAGCTGCAGTGCAGCGTTGGCAACCTCCAGAACAAAGAGCCAGGCCCAGGCATCGATGTCTACGGCACAGCTGGTAGCCTGGTACCATGCACAGTACAGCAGCCGGTATTAAGTCCCAACTATCCGGCCACTCAACTATCGGATGTTGCGCTGGAGCTGCTGTTGCATGAGACCAGCGCACATTGGCTTCGGATACCTGCAGTCCACAATCGACGAAATCTCCAGAACAAAGAAAGAGAGCTCCGAGATTGACGACCCAGCACAACTTGGGACCCGGACCAGCCCAGCAGCCGATATTGAGTCTCGGATACCCGACCAGCCACCTGCCCGATTCGTTGTGCTGTTGCTGTTGCCTGAGACCGCCAGGCACTGACTTCGGATTCCTGCAGCTCAGGGGCAAAATCGAAGTAGATCCTTCACCTGATCTCGCGACGTACGTCGGGACCGATAGTGTGGGTGCATGTGATACCGACGAACTGAGCTCTGGGACGGCGCAAGTCCGGTCTTGACATTTGACAAGTTCTTTGTCCGCAAGCAGGATAGGTGGGACAGGAAAGGAGGATGCATGCTGGGAGATTGGGCGGCCGCACCGGAGTGAGATGAGTGGTCGGAAGGTGCACTCTCACATCAGGTCGTCTCCGCAGAGCACCGGCCTCGCGATACTGTACGGCTGGCAGCCAATGTATCCAGTTCATGTCCGCCAGGTCCAGCGGTCTGCTGCCTGGGACATCGGCAAAATGCATGCTGGGAAATTAGCTGGCAGAGACATGAGTGGGATTGAGTGGTTGTGATTTCTGTCCCTCCTGGCAATTAGCTTCCAGCACGGAGGTGGGCCTCATGGTCCAGAGGCATGTTACTGACGAGCGGCCAATCTCTCCGGTGTCTGTCTGCCTCTTGCAGTGCTCAGCTGTCTGAAACCAATGAGTCGTGCCGGCGGAAGGCAGCATCTGCTAAGATCAGCTCATCAAGTTCAAACCAATCCTCAGGAACCCTTGTCAGCTGCTTTCGAAGCAGTGAATTGTGCGTACGTAAAAAGCATTCCCGGGTATCGACCCAATTCTACCGAAACGCCCTTCCCACTGCTGCCCTGCTCACTCCATCAAGGTCTCAAGCACCGCATGCATCACCCTCGAGTCATCACAGCATAACCAAATTCCCAATCCTTACCCCCTGACTCTCAAACCAATACCTCCTCTTCACACCCATGCTCCTCCCCTCCACCTTTCCTTCCTTATCCCCCAGTTTTCCCCTTCCTCCCTCCTTCCGCTCCATCTCCACCATCTCCCCACCCCCATCATCCCACCCCCCACCCCCGGCCACAGCCCTCAGCGCCTCTTCCGCCGCAGCACCAACCAAAACCATACCCAACCCCTCCCGCCTCACCAGCCCCTTGGGCGAGCGCTGGATTTCGTCTAGAAGTGGGCGGATAAGCCCTAAGCCCTCTGAGCTGCCATCGTCCAGCACAACCACCAGCCTTAACCCATCTTTACCACCCGAGGGTATAACGGGGATATTCGCCAACTTCTCCCCAAAACTGCACCCGCCCCTCCGTATCACCAGCACGCTGTACTTCCTTGCAATAGTGCCGGGGAGGATGTGCGTGCAGAGCGTTGAGTCGAGGAAGAAGATCTTCTCGCTGGACAGGGGGAGTGCGGAGAGCGGGGTAGCGAGGAGGTCGGTGAGTTCGAGGGAGGGGGGGAGCGGGGCGGCGCCGGGCCCGGTGGGGAGGATGGCGGGGATGAGGGTGCGTTTTAGGGTGGCGGGCGGTGTGGGGGTTGAGGGGACCTTTGAGGAGGTATCGGGGTGGGAAGGAGGATTGGTGGGGGGGGAGATGTCGATGTCGAGGCCGAGGTCGGAGAGGAGGTTGGAGGCGAGGCGTTCGACTTCGGACCAGAGGGTTTCTAGGGTTGCGTTGGCGGTATTGTCGTTTTCGTCGTCGCTCAATTCAACCTCCATGTCCAGCTCTTCGTCTGCCTTCTCCTTTGCACCTCTCCCCACCTCTCCCGTAGGCGGCAACACAGGCACATCCAAAACCAAATCCACCCACTCCAAATCCCGCACCCGTCTAAAATGCTCCCCACCCCCCGCCGCCAGCCCCAACCCCTCCATCGCCCCCTCTCTCACCAAAACCCTCTCATCCCTTCCGAGCGCCCAGTTCGCAATCCCACTGACCCTCCAATCCCTCACTTCCATTACTCCAGCCCCGTCAGGGAAGGAGAGGAACGCAGGCTCTTGCACCATATCGAACCGCACGTTACTCAGACTATTCACCAGAATCCCTTCTGCGACCTTCTGCAGCGCACCGAGCGGGACGATGCCTTTTGGTGGTTGTGTTGCGCCTTCTCCTTGGACAGCGGCGGCGAGGTCCGGGAAAGTGAGGGTGCTGCTGACGGCTTTCCAGATCGGTCGGCTGAAGCCCATGGGTGGGATGAGGTCCGAGGTGAGGGTCCAGGGGTAGAAGGTGTAGTTTGTCGGGCTCCGGATGTCGGAGGCGGAGATGCTGGGGTTGTTAGGCGAGGGCGGGAGGAGTGGGGAGGAGCGGGCGGGATTGATGGGGACGTTGTGGAGGTTCGTGAGGGCGGAGGGGTGGAAGAGGTTGGGGCGGGCGGCGATGTTGGAGATTGTGAGGGGGAGGGGTGAAGGAGGGACGTCGCAGGTCGGTGCTGGTGTGGCAGGGTCACTCGAAGATTGCGTGGAGGCAGAAGGGCTGTCTGGCTTTCCGCGGTACCGGCGGGGTATCAGTAGCGGGTGGCCCTCAGTGCTGAACACCATGCCATCGACACCGTTCCCGTTCAGCGGGTGGTCGTCGTCGAAAAGCAGGTACATATACTTCGCCGTCTCACCAAGGAAGAAACTCTCCATGCGGTCACTCCGAGCATCATTCTTCCCGCCTTCGCCAAAGTCGTCGTTAGCGAGTACGTCCCGCAAGCTCGCCCATCCGCATTTGGCCCAGCATCTTCTTCTCACATCCCGCAAGACCATCTCGCCGACGCTGAGCAGCCATGGATCCTTCGTGGCGCGGTACAAGTACCACGTACTTTCAATGAATTCTGGTCGGCCAGCCCAGTGGCGGAAGTTGTTGTCCACGAAGCCGCCGTTCGGTGTGATGTGCCAGCGCTCGGGGAGAGCGGAGTAGCGAGTCCAGAGGGCAGTAAAAAGGAGGTGAGACTCGATGGCTTCGTCGAGGTGGCCGGACAGTGTGAGCAGACCGGGAAAGTAGGCGGACAGGTTGTCGATCCAATTGTAGCGGGGAGCGCCGGTGAGGAAGTCAGATTGGCCGTGGTACGGGTGCGTCGCGATCCAAGAAGAGCGCAGGATGTGGTGATTGATGGCGTCGTGGGAAGTGGTCCAGACGTCGAGGTAGGCGTTCGGGTCGTCGAAGTGAGCTGGAAATACCTCCTCTTCTTGGTCGTCGTCGTACTGCAGTGGCGAGGCGCCGGAGAGTAGGATGTAGGATTTCAGCGCGTATTCGAAAAAGCTGTCAATGCCCGCTCCAATGCCAGACAAGGGTGGCATAATCCACTGTGCGCTCTCCGCGTCAATGCCACCTGCGACCAGATTGATGGAGCTGCGGCGGTCCCACACCAACCAGAAAGCTTGCTTTGCCAGCTTCTCGAACATATCGTCGCCAGTCAAACGACTCAATGTAGTGAACTCAAGTACCAGACTTCCAGCTCCAGCCGCGCAGGTCTCGGTGATCTCCCTCGGATTCGTGGAGGAGCCGTCCAGTCGACACACCCCGTCCTCTGCGTTCTTGTAGAAAGGTATGCCGTGCCGCAGATTCACTCTCGGGTACGGCAGACCGGTCTCGGTCCTGAAAGCCGGAAGCAGGCGTGTTGCCAGATCGTACGCCAGGCGCAAAAGTTGTCCATCGTAGACGAAGCGGTTGTGGTTCCAGAAGATGGCTTCTGTCCCGTCTTTTCGCTCCGCCCATGTTGACTGATATCCACGGATTGGCAGATCCCCAACTGCGAACAGATGTGCTGAAAGTAGCCCTCCTACGCCTCGGATGTTGGTCTCAAAGACCTGGACCTTGCTGTCAAGGTCAAAGGCGCATGCTCTCTTCCCGCAGCTCCCATGATGTCCGTCTCCGTAATGGTGGACCAAAGACTTCACTCCGTCTTGGAAGTCGTGGAGAGCATTATGACCGTCCTTTCCATCTTCCTTGCCAGATGCGAGGATTGCGAGTGTCGAAAGCGAATCGATCAGTGTCAAGCTGTAGTTGCCCAGTACATCGTTGCGCCCAATGTCGGCAGGGTTGTCGCGATTGCGGGTTAGGGGCTTGCAGGACAATGGCTTGACTTCGTCCTCGGGAAAGGCATGCTTCATGTAGTTGGTGAAGCCATGGTAGAAGAGGTCGCGTGTGTCTTGTCTATGGTCTATATGAGCATGCGATTTGAGTAAGATTGTTGTGATGAGTACCTCAGAGTCGCTATGGTATCATCTGTCATGCCATATCCTCCTGTCGCCCAACACAATACCGTGAAAAGGATATATGCGAGGACTGGCCATGGTGTCGTCGAGGCCGGTCGGCGCAAGCATGCGAGCAGGGTCATCGGCGGTCATTGGGGCCTCCTCGTATTGCGGTTGTCTTCAATGTATGCCCGACTATCCAATGACTGTACATGCGCTCTCGAAACATATACGGGAAGACGTTGGTATGGTGGTAAGCAGGAACCGTAGCCTCTTGGTTGGTCGGAGGATTAATTAAAATATTGATTGAGCCTTAATGAAATGATTCGTTAACGGCGACGCTTCCGAAAGGAGACGCCTTCTCCGCAAAGCATCCAGGAAGAGGACCTGAGATTAACAAAGAATAGCCCTCGACCTGAAGACTGTTATCATTGATATTGTGTCGCTAGCATGATGAGCTGGATGCGATAAGAAGAAGTAATACCACATCAACCAATCCACACAATGCTGCCTCGAGCAGCGCTGCGAGCCATCCGGCCCTCGACCACCTCCGCCAGCTCATATCTCCGCCATGCATCGCCCATAATAGCCAGCACATCTTTACGGATACAGTCGTTTGCCTCGAAACCTCCTCGGTCACCTCCGCCTCCACCACCAGCAGGCGCAAAGCCGAAGCGAGCTCCCCCTCCTCCACCACCGCGAGCGACAGGACCAGCGAGGCAGACATCACCGGGCACCAGCTTTCCCAAGGACAAGACCTGGAAGCCGCAAGATGGTATCAAGTTCGACGAAAGGCCGGGGGCTACCACCGTCTCAGGAGCTGGAGCTGCGGCAGCGGGAGGTGCGAGTGCAGGGAGGGCAGTGAATGCTGGGCCATCGACTACCACGCAGAAGAGCGCGGCGACACCTGTGGATGGCTCGAGGCCGGTAGAGCAGCCGCCGCCACCACGTCAGGACGGCCCACTAGAAGCAGATGCTTCTCCGATGGAGCCCATGGCGCAAAAGACGGACACAGATGAGCCGCAGCCTGGCGGCGTGCGAGAAGCTGCACATGAAGCGCAAGGCGAGGCTGAGAACCAAGCACAACCTCCCGAGTCGGAAGAACCTTCAGGACCGCTGCCAGATCTACGGCAAGGCATACCCAGCACCTTTGACTTCGAGTATGGCCAAGGCAAGAAGCAGGCACGAGACACTACCTCCGATCCCGCGCCGGAGACGGACCTCACATTCGAATCCGAGAACCAGCAGCAAAAAGACAGAGGCGAGCGCGACTACGACCGCAGCGCCTACGAAACCTCTCTCGACCGCCGACGAGCCCGCATGGCCAACTACCTCTATGGCGGCATCCTCCTCGGCGTGGTTGGCGCCGGCGCATACCTATCCCGCCCCTACACCGCCGACGAGGAGCTCCCCACTCACCTCGCCACCGACGACGCCTATGACTGGACTCCTTCCAAAATGTACGCTCGCATCCGCGCCCGGTTTGGCGACAGATTGGGCTACTACACCGAACCGTCCTTCCCCAAACTCCTCCCCGAAGTCCCCGCCGCGCAACGCCAACCCTTCACCCTCGTCCTCTCCCTCGAAGACCTGATGATTCATTCCACCTGGTCGCGCGAGCACGGCTACCGCACCGCCAAACGCCCGGGCATCGACTACTTCATCCGCTACCTGTCCCAATACTACGAACTGGTGCTCTTCACCTCCGTGCCCATTGCGATGGCCGACCCCGTGGTCAAGAAACTCGACCCCTTCCACTTCATCATGTGGCCGCTCGGGCGCGAAGCAACCAAATACGAAAGCGGCGAGTACGTCAAGGACCTTGCCTACCTCAACCGCGATTTGAGTAAGACCCTGATCATCGACACCCACGCCCCGCACGTCAAGAACCAGCCGGAAAACGCCATCGTGCTCCCCAAATGGTCCGGCGACCCCAAGGACCCGCACACCGCCGACCTCGTCGCCCTCATTCCCTTCCTCGAGTATGTCGCTACCATGGGCACCGAAGACGTGCGTCCGGTGCTCAAATCCTTCGCCGGCCAGTCGATCCCCGAGGAATTCGCGCGAAGAGAGCAGATTGCGCGAGAGAAATTCCACGCGCAGCTGGAGCAGGAGAGGGGGAATCGGCCGAAGAGGAGTTTGGGCAGTTTGGCGGGGGCTTTTGGGTTGAAGGGGACGCCGCAGGGGGGGATGGTGTTGGGGGATGGGCAGAGTGTGGCCGAGGGGTTGGCGCAGGGGAAGATGTTGAGTGATCAGATTCGGGAGCAGGGGCAGAAGCAGTGAGTGTATCGTTAATTGGAGATGAAAGGGGAGAAGGAGAACTAATGGATTGTGACAGGTACGAGTTCCTCGAAAAGCAGATCCGCGAGCACGGCGAGCAGTGGCTGAAGGAAGAAGAGGAGGAGCAGAAGAAGATGATGGAGGCGCAGATGCGGGATATGAAGCAGTCGGCTACGAGTTGGTTTGGGGGGAGTAAGTGAGTGATCGGAGCCGATAGGTGAAGAAGATGAAGGTGGATAGGGTATTTGTTTCTCCTCTCTGGACTTTTCGGTTGCATCTAGCGGGGTGGGCAAGAGGGAATCGTGTGCCTAAGGGATGGTACAAGTGTAGAAAAGATATGTATATGTATTTTGTGCAAATTGGACTTCATCCGTTCTCGGGCCCGTGCGGACGTCAGCTGTTGGAGGCGCGACCTCATCTTTTTGACTTCCCGTCGTCCTTCACCTCGTCTGTTGTGTCTTCGAACCAACTTACACCAAACCTCCGACATTACGAAACCATACGAATGGCAACTGGCATGCAAGCGGTGAAAGGATCAATGCGTGATAGCGACCTCGGCAGCAACATGACGTCCTCAGCTCCTCATCACGAGCTTCGGCAGTCCCTCTGCTCTCCAAACAGCTAAACATCCCCGAACCAACGTCTCTCCATCTACCGTAGGCCAAGTGTAAACCTCTCTTTGCATCATCTCCTCATACTCTCCATGACATCCCTCCTCAACCAAGCAACCCGCCGCCTCACAACCCTAACCACCCACCTCACCCCCACCCGCTCCGCCTCCACCATGAAAGAAGCCCTCGTCTCCGCCGGCCCCATCGTTACCATAACCGACTCCCCCATCCCCCGCCCCGGCCCCAACCAAATCGTCACCAAAGTCGTCTTCTCCGGCAGCAACCCGAAAGACTGGAAGCGGCCCGAATGGATGAGCGACAAACCGCCCGTCAACCAGGGCGATGACGTTTCCGGGGTGGTGCATGAAGTCGGCGAGGGGGTGAGGGAGTTTCGGAAGGGGGATCGCGTGGGGGCGTTTCATGAGATGATGGCGCCGGGGGGGAGTTATGCGGAGTATGCGGTTAGTTGGGAGAGTACTACGTTTTTGCTGCCGGAGAATGTTAGCTTCGAGGGTACGTCCTTCCCTCCCTTCCCCCATCCCCATCTTAAGATCTTGCTGATTTTGGTCTTGTGTGACGAATAGAAGGCGCAGCCATCCCCCTAGCAGCCATGACAGCCGCCTGCGGCCTCTATGCCAAACTCCGCCTGCCCGCTCCTTTCCTCCCGAACCCCAATCCCACTCCTCTATTGATCTACGGCGCAAGCTCGGCAGTGGGATATTATACCCTCCAATTCGCGCTGAAATCGAACCTCCACCCTCTCATCTGCGTCGCCGGGCGCGCGGCGAAGCACATCGAACCCCTGCTCGACCGGAGCAAAGGCGACACCATCGTCGACTACCGACAAGAAGACGCAAAGGTGGTTGAGGACCTGAAAAAGGCGTTGGGAGGCAAGAAACTCGAACACGCCTACGACGCCGTCTCAGAAAAAGGCTCCTACCAGAACATCGCCCAAGTCCTCTCCCACACCACAGGAAAAATCACTTTCGTGCTTCCGGGGAAGAAATACGACGATCTCCCCGCCGGGATCGAGAAGAGCGTTACAAGGGTGGGGGATGTGCATGGGACTCCTGACGACCTTAAAGAGTTCGGGTATGTTTACTTCAGGTATATTAGTAAGGGTTTGGCGGAGGGGTGGTTCAGGGCGCAGCCGTATGAGGTTGTGGAGGGGGGCCTTGAGGGGGTGCAGAAGGGACTGGAGGGGTTGAAGGAGGGGAGGGCGAGCGCTGTCAAGTACATTTTCAAGATATCAGATACGCCGGGTGTGGGTTCGTAGAAGGGCAATCCAGAGGTTTGGAGATTAGCCTCCTGGCACGAGTCCTCTGCTTGCGGTAAGGTAGTCTGTTTGTGAGTCCCGATTGCGGTGTTGTTGGGCCGGGATCGTCGAGGTGAAGTACGTCTGGGTTTCTTTGCTAATTGTGAGTACAAGGATGGAGTGTCAGTTCAGCTTCTTCGCTACTTCAGCAGTGCTTTCTGGACTGCGAATGACTCCGGCCGTTACCTGAGAGTCCTGAAACAGCTGGAATGCGGCTCTGTTCTCTAGATGTGGGCACATTCCTTCTTCATCTATTGTAACATCGATTTTAGATCACAACGTCCGACACCCTTCACGAGCATCACCAAGAGCGCACGACAGTATGGACTGGAATAGGACGATCAAGAAGCCCGAAATCGAAGCCAAAACAAGGAGACACCACTACTTGCGCTCTTTAGCGACTCTTGGGCAGCCAGCAATGTCTACTTCAATGCCGTCCGTTGCCACATGGCCGATTCCGGGCTGTTGCTGGGACAAAGAAGGCATTGTATGTTGCCGCTGTGGCGGGTGACGACACTCCTTTAACCCTCGGCCTGTCTTGGTGTACAAACAAACGGGACGTATGTGCCAGGCTCATCGCTCGGCTGATCCGTTCGCACTTCCTGCTCCCAGCACGAGACGGCACAGCTTACTCGCTCTACCTCGCTTCGAGAGGGCTGACTACCGCCCGCCAGCGTGCGTTCGCTACTCCTCCTCCGCTTGGCCGAGGTAGGCCTCGCAGCCACTCCCAAAGCGAAAAAGCCAAATGTGATCGTCATCCTGGCCGACGACCAGGACATGCTCCTCGACTCCCTCTCCGTCCAGCCCAACGTCGTCAACCAGATCGGCAAGCAGGGCGTCACCTACAACAAGCACTACTGCACCGTAGCATGGTGTTGCCCATCTCGTGTCAACTTCTTGACTGGCAGAGCGGCCCATAACACTAACGTCACTACCCTCACTCCACCCTACGGCGGCTGGTCGAAGTTCATGTCGGAGGGTCACAACGACAACTGGCTCCCTGTCTGGATCAATACTTCGGGCATCAAGACTTTCTATGCTGGGAAGCTGATGAATGGATACAGCAACAATAACTTCGATAGGCCTGCTCATCCGAAGGGATGGCATGATAGTAGCTTTCTGATTGATCCTTGGACTTACAACTACTTCAACTCCCACTGGACGAACGGGTATACCGACAAGGTCAAGGCGTACCCCGGCGTGCACACCACCCATGTCAACGCAGAGAAGGCGCTCGGATGGTTGGACAACCTAGGCAAAAACAAAGACCAATTCTTCATGATGATCGCCACAGTAGCACCGCACATGGGCGTCGCAGCAGGCTCAGGAGCACCACCACCCCCAGCCAGCCAAAAGGGCAAATTTCTCAACCAAGTCTCTCCCCGCCGCCCCAACTTCAACCCGGACACCCCCAGCGGCAACTCCTGGATCCGCGGCCTGCCCAAACTCAGCAAAGCCGACGTCAAATCCGGCGACGAAGTCCACGTCGGCCGCCTCCAGAACCTCGCGGGCATCGACGAAGTCGTCGGCGACATCATCGACAAGCTGAAGAAATACGACATTTTCGACAATACCTACATCATCTACACCTCCGACAACGGCTTCCACATCGGCAACCACCGGCTCAAACCCGGCAAACGCTGCCCTTACGAAGAAGACATCAACGTGCCCCTCCTCATCCGCGGTCCTAACGTCGCCAAAGGCGTCGTCTCCACCGTCGCGAACCACCACACAGATATGGCCCCCACGATCTTGGAAATGCTCGGCGTCCCGCTGCGTCCGGACTTCGACGGCGGTCCCATCGCCTACACAGCGAATGACTTCAAGAGCCAGCGGAAAAACGAGCACGTGCAGGTTGAGTTCTGGGACGGCGGGTTCGCGCCCAACGGGTATAGAGGCGAGGAGAGCGGCCAACTGTATTTCAACAACACGTACAAGGCGCTGCGGATCTGGAACCCGGATGATAACTTCTCCGCGCTTTACAGCGTGTGGTGCGACAATAGCAAGGAGTTCTACGATATGAGCTCCGACTACGCTCAGATGCACAATTTGCTCCTGCCCAAAGCCATCGCTGGGGCGCCGAAGTATTGGAAGCGACCTTTGCCACAGCTGGTCGCGAGACTGGATACGTTGCTGTTGGTGTTGAAAGGGTGTAAGAAGGAGGCGTGCAGGAAGCCGTGGGATCAGATTTTTCCAAAGGATACGGTGAATAATGTTGAGCAGGCGATGGACGCGAAGTATGATGATTTCTTCAGGAAGCAGCCGAAGGTGCATTATAAGAGTTGTAAGGGCGGAAATGTGATTAGTAATGAAGGGCCGCAGAAGGCGAATGTTTGGAAGGGGAAGTGAGGTGGGCATGGAGAGGTAGACAGCCTTGCTGCAGTATTGTTTCATTTGTTCTAATCTTTCGGCCATGCCGTTTCTGATCAGCGGTTGAATTGTTGCTCAAGTGAAGACATCCGCATGCAGCATGATATTCGCAATAGTCTCCATCCCACCATGATGCATCAGTCCAATTCCCGCGGGCATGCTGAGACTTCTCAGTCCAACCGTCTCCTCTCTGGCGGCAGTAGCAGCGACCTTACGTCTTCGATACAATGCCGAAAGCTCCCGATGACCTGTGTGTACAGGCAGCCAAGATCGCAACACCTCCCGAAAGCGCGGCTTGACCTGTCGGAAGACCTGTTTTGCCAGTCGCAGAATCTCTTGGTCACGTTCAGCCTTCGCTTTGTCGAACTCGTCGGCGCCGATGGTGCTTGCATCGGGCAATGCTGGTAATTTGACGACAAGTGCTTCAAGTCTGAATTCAAAGCTGGTCCACTCTTGCAAAGCATATTTTGCCACTGTGATCTCTAATTCCTGCTTGTCATCCGTCCAACCCTCGCTGACCACTTGCTGCGCAATGTCTTTTGCGGCGATTGCAGGTAGTCGCGGAAACTGCTTTCGCAGCTGCCAATGTGCTCGTCTCAGCTTCCTCTGTTGGTCAAAGTTGTAGTTGTCCCAGCTTCGGAGGTTTACGCCATCCTTGTGGTTGGCCGCGAGTTGCGAGACTGCATTCGGTACGATGTAGCCTACGACTATCGGAGAGCCGGTGTCGTGAACTTCGTAGAGTATGCGTCCTTGCGCGAGTGTCTGCTCTCGGCAGATCTGGAGGATTTGGGCTGGGGAGTCTGCGGAGATGAATACTTGGCCGGGTCTGGTCTTGACCGGTCGGTTGATGTGGATGATGTCGTTGTACTCGTCTGCGGACAGTATTGAAGCCATGCTGCGTGAAAAGAGTATAGGATGATGGATGTTGCATGATACAGTCGAGGTGAGATGCATGCCAAGGCCGCTTTGTTCTCGGTATCAGGAGATGAACCATTCCGGATGTGGAAGTTTGAAAACAATGATATTTGCGATGCGTCTTCTCATGGATGCGGTCTCCAGTGGATGCCGCTGCATAATGTGAAGATGATGGTAGATTATACCAAGTCGCTGGATGCAAAGGATGATGTGCGATGATTCTTGTAGTCCCGAGAGTGGGTTGTTCTCAGCCTGGTTCGGCCTGCGTGAGCTGAATGTCGTAGTCTGCCAGACATTCCAGATCTTCTTGGGAGAAGTCATGGCTCATCGGAGCTGGCACACTCGATTTTGTGGCCTTGGTCGGAATGAAGGAGGGCGGCGGCATGAGCTTTCGGTCTTGCTCGGCTTTGGTGTGCTTTTCTGCTGACTCCATTTCTTCGATGTCGTCCATCGTCAGGCCAAAATCATCAGAGCTGAAGGACAAGGATTTGGTCGTAGTCTTCTCGCCGGGCTCATCTGCTGTGAGCTCTCGTGCGATTTGGGTGCTGCTGCCGAGCTCGTCGAAGAAGTATGCCAGATCGTCTGGAGCGGCTTGAACTTGGGTAGTCTGTGGAACCTTTACAGCCAGCGTAGTCAGCCTGATATGGTCTAGATCCTCTGGTGCTGGCGACGCGCGGGAAGGCTGTTCGCTTGTTTGTGCTGCCTTTGCGCTTTCGAGAGCGTCAAGTAGAGTCTCGTCGTCCAGTCCACTGTCGCCAAAGCTGTCGTCAGCTGTCACTTCTGTCGTGAGATTCATGTGGCTCTTGGTCGTGGTGCTTGCGGTACGGTTGCCGTGAAGGAAGGCGCCTAAATGCATCTGGCTGCTCTTGTACCCAAATCGGTCGAACCTTCGCTGGCTGCCCAACTGTGCCTTCAGACTGGCTTCCTTGTCCTTCTTGTCCTTCTCCGCCTTCTTCTTGACAGCCTCTGACCTCCGCTTCTCCGACTCCCGAACACGCCATGCCCTCCTGTCGAGCTCGATGGACCGCTCAAGCTGCTTCTTCTCGCGTTCGGAGAGGGAGGGTCTGCCGCGCTTTTTGAATGCCGCTTTGGCCTGCTTTATGGTTTGCGCGCGAGCTGCTGGCGCCTTCTCCGCCATCGTAAGCGCATCTTGTAGAAGTGAGAGGTTGGTGGGAGGCAGACCTGGCGGCCGAGAAGAGGTGAAGTCGGCAGAGGGACGGGTCTTGGCGCCGCTAGAGCTGAGGTAGGCAGGTCCGCCCTCAACTGTTTCTCCACCATCGTTAGTACTCGTGCTCGGTCTTGCACTCGCTGCCGTGGCGGCATTCGTGAGAAGATCCCGGAGATGATGACTTACCAAGGCTGCGACAGGGTGACGAACAAGCTGTTCTGCTTTGCCGCGGTCGCTTGGAAGGTAACCGCTGCATCACCGTAGTTTTTCGTCACCCCGTAAACCCTGTCCGACTCCTCTTGACACATCTTGTAGCATGTGTTGGAGGCTTGCGCTACTTGCGCCTCACCATACCGTAGCCTCATCTTGTCGAGCTGCCCTGATGGTCTATGATCGAACAGCACGTTCGGCGTGCCAGTTGCCGTCGGATGGACGCTGATACTGTCTCCGAAACCAGCCCGCATTGCGCCTGATGGCATGCCGGTCGATCGTGCTGCTCTGAACCCGGGTTTCAAACCGACATCACGCCCCAGCTCTCCGATCATGCTCAACTGAGACTGAGCACGATCTTCGATGGCTTTCACGATCAGATGCCATCCTGCAAAATGCCGTGTCCGAGAGATGAGCCAACCCCCAATGTGAATTACTAAATTGGTGAGTGATGCAAATGTGAAATGGACCTCATTCATGCCGTATATTTTCCACCTGTCATGCTCAGGTATACCGAACGCAGCATCCCGAATGTCGTTTCGAAGAGTCTAAAGTCGGCCCAAATGGTTAGCAGTTGTCTCAAATATAGAACTAAATGAGAACAACTTATCGGACCGCATAGCATCTATCTTTGCTCTGGAGAACCCATGTAATCGAGGGAGGAGCCATAGAGAGGACTGGCAAGCTTCTCTGGTACGGGAAGAAGACGAGAGCACCCCTAAGCTTTTCAAGGTGCTTCATTCTGCGTTGGAGAGTCGACTGAAGCACAAGAGGCTTTCGAGATCTCTCGAGCTGTCCCGAAGCTCGATAGCCTCTCGAAGCACCACGTAGCACTTGATCCTGTCTTGGAGAAGGTTAATTTTCACTTCTTCTAGGCTGTGGTGAGAGTGTTGTGGTGAGATTGGTTCTGTGGCTCCTGTGGTTGTCGACAGAATATAACGGTGACGTGAAGCAGTCTCGGTGACGTTGGAGATCAAGAACATTGCAATGAGGCTTCATTGTTGTTGATACGTGCTAGCGCGCCTCTCACTCTTCTGAGTCTTCTCCCTCTGCTGCCTCCCACAAGATCGCAACAGTGACACGACCTCATTGACATTCCCGACGAGACTACTATCAATCATTTGAACACCTTTGCAGTATCGTTTACGCATCTCACCACCCAGCAGAGTTGTCTCACAATGCCTGCGCAACGATGCATCCCCTTCCAACCTCTCAAGTTGAAGAGTGACCGAGCTACGACACCCTGCTACCACCACGCCTCCTCACCAACGCTGAGTCTGACTGCTCAATCGAACCATTCAAGCAGGTTTGCCACCCGTACCCCATCGTCACTGACTTGCAGTACGTAACAGCAGAAGCCGTAACGTCAGAGGCTCGCTGTTCCCAGCACTCATCCACGTGCAGTCATTGCCAGACTTCACGTTCAGCACTTGCCTTATCCGACGTTCCGCGATCGCAATTTATCGGTAATTCCCTACTTTAATTGACTGCGACACCTCAGACGCACCGAGCGCCGTCGACAGCATCGACAATGCCACAATAGAACAGCCCGAGCTGCTTGTCCGCCACTCGCCTAGCCAGCGAGAAACGCCGCCTCACCTCAATTCGCTACATCCTTGACGAGCACGAAGAACTTTTACGCCGTCTCCTTCCCATTAAGCAACACGACTGCAATTTCGCACATGCAGCATCTTTCTACAGCCAATTGCATCAACGTGCAACACCTGCGGCATCGACCAGGCGTCTTTCAGCAGATAAGTCAACCCCCTCTCGCACCACCCCTTAGCACTTCCATGATGAGACAATCTATTGCCCGACGAAGCGCCATGCTTCAAACATGAGAGGCAACCATTTAGGTCTTCGTTCGTCTGATAGCGACCGACCCGTTTCACTGCCTTGTCGCCATTTTGCATCCGCTCAGCTGCTGATACAATAGCACAGACTGAATACGCCGGTGCTTCGCTGGCTCGCTCTCCTCACGACCACTCAATACATCTCGGCCCTTCCTCGCCTGGAGATGAGCACACAGTCGACTAGCAGCAAATGCTTGATCTGTGCAGTAGAGCACGGATGACTAGCTCACGGCCAAAATAGAAGAGTAGCTACCGATGCAGCAACTACATTCAGGATACCATCGATCGTGATCAATCCGTTGCATCGCTTATGCGCAGCGGTACGGCTTCCCAGGCGTCTCTGCTTCAATCAGTGGTGATACATACTGCTAGAGCCTGCATGATCAAGCTCCGAAAATACAGACTTTGGGAGACACAAGGCCGCCTCTGACCAAAGCACAACGACAAGACTCGTATTGATCAGGCTCCATCTCTGTTCAGCCGCTGACGGTGGCTCTACAACAGTCGCTCGTCGATATGACTTTCCTCCGCTAGCTTTATTTACGGTATGTGATCACCATTTGCCTTCCGTTCTCTCGACAAGATGATGACCCACTACATTACACTTTCACACCACCTGCTGCTGACGAGAGCTTTCTGATCCCACATCATACCACCGCTGTTCTTTCAATCAACACCATGCACGAGCTGACTTCGTTGTAGCTTCCGACCTGTCTCTTCCGCCACCAGTACCCATGCGACAAGGTGCTTCCCTTGCTCCCCGCCCTTCGCCATAACGCTGCACTCTTAGTAATCAGTCATACGGCGGCTTGATGAAGATGTTGTCTCGCCACAACCTTCTTGAAAACGCAGACGAAGCGAAGTAGACATCTGTATTTGATGCAAATCTCACTGTTCCTCACTGGGAAACATCAAAGCATAGGCGTCTCAAGAGGGAAGGTCCTCAACTAAGCTCTGGTAAGCCCGTGCCCGAGTCTTCTTCTCCTTTCCCTGATGAACACCCCGTGTCTACTTTACTAGCCGCTGGTGCCTTTTTGGAGCTGCTGGTCAGTGGGTAGAGACGGTTTAGAAGTCCTACAAGCTGTGCTTGAATACCACAGCTTGGCCATGAGGACAACAGAACAGATCTGAACATCTTTTCAGTTCATCGTCCGTTCGCCACGTCAGCGTTCCAGACCTCCGCTGACTTATCTAGTTTTCCAGCTGAAGCTTTGAAGGAGGTACCGACCGACACAGGCGAGACATATTCATAGATGCGACGCTCAACATGGTCCTTCGTTTGAAAGCCACCTGCTATTGTGTCATCGTTTGGATCCGATCGATCGCCACCACGTCGCCGCGATCGACGCTGTTCTCGACACACGCATTGATGTGCATCCGATAGTTTTCGACTTCGACCGCATCACCAGGCAAGTCGCTTTGAGACAGCGCAAGGTTTTCAAAATACCTTCGAAACGTTCTATCCCAGAAGTGAACTGTTCAAGCTGGCGCCCTTTCGAGCTGGGTTGCAGTCACGGTAATCCCGGCCTCGGCGGCATCGTCGAGCAGTACTCTGAGTCTCTGACGAAGACAGCGTTTGTCGGTGGCGACTAGCGTCCACCACAGATCGCTGTTCGTTCTCCTTTCGGACAGCAAGCACAGCTCGGCCGTCATCTTTTCTCCGTGCAAGGACATCAAACGGGTTTTGTGATGGCCCTGCACCATGTGACCGAGACCTGGTTTGATCCAGATTTATCACTCTCATGTTAACTCTGGTTACCATATTTGAGAGGCCTATATGCCCTCCCGTACATAGTCAATCGATATCCTCGAAGCATTCACTTTCCTACAAGCGCTGAGTCTCGCCAACCCTTTCAATTGCCAAGGACTACTTCCAAATATCTACAGTGCTCTTTAGAATGCTTGCTTTATATTATTGCTTCATGGCACGGAGTAATCGCCTAGTCATTCTGCCCCGAATTGCTCTCCGCTTTGCTGCCAAAATCGATGCTTCAGCTCTCTGTCTATTCCGGGATCAGCTTTTCTTCAAATTGAGTTCTTCAAAGCTCTTGCTCCGGCCCACTGCTGCCGCGGTCGCCAGGCTCATTGCTCCCTGCCACATGTCATGTCACTTTTCGTAGTCATTTACGGTCCCTGCCGCCCATTCAACGTTCATCAGTCCGGAATCCCCGTCTGAAAGCAAGATCTTGCGAGCGGTGGACTGCGTCGACACAACTCAAGCTTGCGAAGTGGCAAGAACAAGGTGGGTCTTTGCTTATCAGTCTACGATTGATGGCCAGGACGTTGAATCCTGGGCTGCGTGCCTTGTCTGAATCGAATGACTTCCTGAGGTACCAAATGACGAACAGTCACAGGTGATGGAATGAGGCGTAGAAGTAATGGAAGCAGGCAATTCTCCAGCTCGTCCGAAGGCGGGAACATAATACGTTGAGTATGTTTGATATCTCCATTGATACTATAGATTGTGGCTCGAGCTCGTTCGGTTGCGTGATAATTGTTGAGCGAACATGGGTAGATCTGTTGCGTGACTCCAGCAAGGAACAGCACGTGAGGATCGGTGACCCTGTTCCGACGTCTACTGTCACATGCAACGCTGATCTTACAAGGATCACCGAAGTGCGAAGTCACAACGATTGCTATTGTTGCACGGCCTTCTGCAACCCTTGCAGTCTTGTATAAAGCGCGAGTACTCACTTCGATTTCTTTCTTCTTTCAATATGGTTGGATGCCAACATTGCCGGTCCACCGTTCTGGTGACTGGCTGAGGCACTAGAGGATGTACAGGATATCGACTACATCGTCCTTAGGTTTAGCCGTAAAGCAAAGTGGCATTGATCCCGGTACGCCGTTGCCCATATTCAGTGGTCCAGCAGCGTTATGGCTCGCTTACAGCAAACGAAGTCCATTCCATGTTAAAGGACCCCTTCGAGTGATAACATCCAGTATTGATCCACCAAAGAGCGCAGTGCACTCCACTGGCAGGTGCTCTCGCAGGTTGCTCTTCTTCGTGCGTTTGGCCATCATTCTCCAGCGATCGTGGAAGGCTTATCTCAGGCTTGAGCAACGAGAACTGTGACATTGCCTGGCGTTGGCCGACTGCTTCCATGGTAACGGATCGCTGATTCTATCGTAACACCTACCGTCAATGTTCCTCTCTCAACGCTGCCGGCCCATTATTGGTGATTCGTTGCTCTTGCTCTTGATGCTGTACTCAATGCTGTTGATCTCGATGCTCTGTTCCCAACGAACCTGCTACAACACCCGCGGCAAAACCTCTCATCTGTGCCATTGTACATTCTTGAGTTCAAGTCTCAAGGAGCGTGCCGGAAGACACGAAGACACTGCTGTCGTGGAGAGTTTGCGGTGTCATCGGCGGACGGTGTCGACAAGACGCTTACTAACGATCGCTCCAACGGCGACATGATATCCCCCCCTTCTCGATGAGATGCTTTACTTCTCTGGGGAACGATCGTGTTCCTGCTTTTGCAATCCTCGACGACGAGAAATTTGTCCTCTGCTCATGGGTTCCTCAATGCTCCTACCTCAATGCTTCTGCGGCAGTGCTCATGCTCCAAGGCTCCTGCTGCAAGACGCTTTCTGCACCGCACTTGCGTCTTCGAAGCCGCCTCTCTCCTCCTGTGCTCCAAGCTGCCACACAACATCGCTGATCTTTGGGAGGGATCATCGATGCTGCTCTAAGCAGACTGCCAACTTTGATGACGCGTTGTTGAAGCTCTCCATCTAAAGAGTCGTGCTTCGTTAGCGAGGGTAGCCATCACGTTTGCTGCTGATGAATCTTCTCGCCAATGATACCTTTAGTGCCTGCTTGTGGGAATCAACATTTTATAAATTAACTTCTTCCCCACTATCTCAGCTAATGCCTGTGCTGTTACCGCATGTATTCCAGAGGGGGAGAAGCAACTAGGATCCGCAAGACGACCGAGACTGCTCTTCAAGAAGGTAAGGTAGCCTCCAACATTGAACCACTGCTGGTCCTCTGCATTCCGTCTCCAATCTGTCTGCACACAGCGCTTCCTGCATGCTCCGGTCGCCCGACGTGAATGACCTCGTAGGCTTGTGCCGGTGCGTGATCTTCCAATCTCTCTCTTGACTGCTGCTCGTCCTTAAAGCCTTTCTCTGCGGACAGCAGTCCATGCTGGGGAGTGGTTGGGCGCGTCGCTGGTCGCAACCTCCGAGGTATAGACGGTCTGCTGAGAAGCGTAGTACAGCAAAGAAGACGGCAGAGGCTGCAGATGAGTGCGATCGATGATCGGTGTTCTCAGGTCTCTTTTCGTACGGCAGGTAAGAAGGTGGGAGAGGTCTGAAGGCGCCGCTAGATTGGCAAGTGGTATTGGTGGGCATCGTAATCATACGAAAGGCAGGTAGGTGGGACAGGGATGTCTGGGGGTTGGTTTGGACTGGTGAATGGTGTTCGTTGGTGCCTTTCGCACAAATATTCGAAGGTGGAGGGTGTTCGGGAAGGCTTAAGGGTGTCGTTCGAAGGCTGGACGGTGCTGCTAGGCGTATCTTCTCTACAAAGAGCAGTGACGTGGGCCGGCAGGCTTAAGAAAGTCGCGAGAGTGGTGAACGGTGTTGGTAGGTGACCCCCCTCAGAAAGCGCAAGGCCGTCGATTGGAGTGGCTTTAGGATGCCCTTCGATTGGTGAGTAGTGTTCCCTCGTGCCTCCTGCGCAAGACGTCCAAAGCGAGGGATGGAGCACGTTTGATTGATGATATACTTGGCTCACGACATCAATAGTACACCTGCATCGCCGTCGCTTGAGCACATCTATAAAACTGCTGCGTCTGTTCCCGCTTATATGCTACATGCCCTCTACTTCCATACGCCTCTGAACCAACCCAAAGACGCGCCGACCGACATGCGCTAACAATGGACGACGGCGTACCCTTCCTATGTCTGCACCTTCCGCATCCGGGTATAGCTACCTTAGAGCCTTCGATGGTGACCGTGCGCCAGACCAACGTGCCCATGAAATGGTGGCGTTCATGCTGTCCTTGATGATGATATTTCCAGCGACCTTGTGCCACCTACTTGTTGGTATTGCCTCTCAATATCTGTTCCAAATGCCGTAAAAACTATCAGCTTCCATGACAGACACGCGGTCCCCGTCCCTGGGCCTTCCGATGTACTTTCCAAACTCTCTCCTGAGCCTCCTCTCGTACTGCTTGCTTCCCGCTGCTCTTCTACCGAAGCCCGATGAGTCCTGACTCCATGGGCATGTCCTGTTGTGCTGTCGTCTCTAATCGAGGAAGATACGATCGTGACTTTTGCTGGGGAGCCAAACGAGGAGAGCTGTGCTATTGTCAGTGACGGCGCCAAAAAAAATCATGTCGTTGACGTGAGACGGGCTGCAGTGGATGTACCAGGGGTTAGAAGCTCTTCTACATCTTCTGTGCCGGGTCGGAGTCTGACTGTGCCTGCTATGGTACAAAAGATGACCGCGTGGTGATTCTTTCGTGTTAGGGAAACAGTTGGTAAAGCACGACGCGTACTTGAGGGTACTGGACCGAATAGAAACGATGGCAAATGGATACGGCATGAGCATTGTGGACACGATGTAGGTAAGAACGTGGTCTCTTCATGCTGCTTTCGTAAAAAACGTGACGATGTAATGGTTGATTGGCTCAAGGCGAGTGAATGGCAATCCATAGCGTAGATGGGGTGATACAAGAGCAAACAAAAAGATTGCAGGCGTACGTTAGACTGTGTTGCAGTGCAAGCAAGAAGGGGAAGAGGCAAAAACTGAATGAGCAGGCATCATTACCGCTTTGAGCGGCTCGAACTAGGAGCGTGTGATGTTAGCAAAGCCCCAGAATTAGTGAATGAACAAGCAGGCAGCGGCAATGGCAATGGCAATGGTTCTGGCTAAGAAGTGAACTAGACACACCGAATTGTCAGCAAGTTCATTCATTAGTTAGTAATCGATCTTTAGTGGCTGCTGGCTGGCAATGGCAATGACAATGACTGTTGGTATCCGCTTGGGATGGGTTATGAATTTTGGAATTGATCCATGTAGGTTAAGTCCAGTCAGGTGACAGATAGGGACCTTCGCGCACACCACAGGCTTGTAACACACATGTCCCTACAGATCACGATGTGGCTCAATCAATGCTGCTATGGGTCATGTCACACGGGCTGCACGACGCCGGCACCATCTGTCATACAAGCATCCTTGCGTAGCCACGCCTTCGTAGCACCAATGCAGTCTGCGACTATTTCTTTACGACCGGCAAGTATCCTCAATACGCCATCACGATTTCGCGGCTCCATACAACACCACTGCATACCTTCCAGCCTACAATTCGCTTTACGATCCGTGCTACAACCTACCATCTTTCCGCACCATCGAAACCGGGATCAGAAGCTCCGCGACTACCCAAAACCTCTACAGCACTGATTCACGCGTTCGGCACAGTCTCACGCAGTCGCCTGAGTCGGCTGCCACTACAGCGACTGCAAGATCGAAATACCCTTGATCGTAAATTCGGGAACAACCGCACCATCATCCTACCATGGATCGTCCTCAAGATTCAAAACAGCTGTCGAAGGGATCGTTCTCGCCACCCAAACCAAACAATCCGCAGGCACAACCAGCGAAAACCACACCTGCGACGGCAGCGACGATCGAGAAGCAGCAACTGGGCCCGGCGGAGGCTACACTAGCAACTACAACCATCTCCTCCACCACAGCATCAGCGCCGCCACTACAGCCAAAGACGTCGGCAGGTCATGATCTTGAAGGCGCAGAGAAGAGCAAGTCTGGAGGGCAGAAGGAGGATCAGGAAGGCGGCGAGTTTGTTGATGTAGGCGTACACAGCGACGATGAGAAGAAGTTCGACATGATGGAGGATTGTGAGATTCAGGAGGAGCCGGAGATTGTTAAACCCGTTAGGAAGGGTGGGAAGGGCAACTGAGCGGCTTTGATGGTCATACAATGCTACAGATAAGACGCAGGAATGCACGAATGCTTCAGCAGAGACTGTCCTCGCAATACCGTTTTCAGGGGGCCCGTGAAGTTGGCCACGGAAAGGCATTTTACCTTCAGTTGTAGACGTACATGCAACACCATTGTCGATGTACCTACCGTTTCCACACCGCATAGTCCGCTCCGTATCATAAGGCATTGAACGAGTGGTTTGGAGAGTCATCTAAATCGATGGATGTATTGCTACAGATCGTTGACATCGAGCCGAACCTACTACTCATCGTCCAATGCTCCTTATGACCACCATTCATCGGCATCCGGCTCCAGTCCAGCCGTTGTTTAGCCGCAATCAACAACTGCTCGCAGCATCCATACGTCACCGAGTGTGCCACAAGAATCTTTGTTGATTAGAGCAACCGAGTAGAGCACTACTTAAGCCGGCTTCCCCTCCTTTCTGCTTCTTCTTCTTCTTTTCTACATGATCTCCTGACGCCGTGACTGTCCATCACATCTTCTCCTACATGGTGTTGGTGGGCACGACCATATCCAGCTTTACCTGGAGCGTCGTATAATCCAATGATCATTATCTGCCGTCAGGACTCTCTATCAAGTCTGCGCCCCCATGGCGTCGATGGACACGATTCTTTCCGGCTGTTTACAGCCGGGGCGTAACAAGATCAATTTGACGTTGTGACTGCCTATCACACCTCCTTCTCCACGGTTTTGGTGGGCACGATCGTCTCCAGCAGTTTGTCTGGGGCGTCATACATCCTTCTTTTTCATTGTTTCCGTGTCTTCTCGACATGGTCGCAGAGAAGAAGCCCTCCAGTCCCCTTCGATCTCGCCTGCTCCGAACTATGTGCTGTTTGGGGTGCACTATCCCACAGGAACCTTTGTTGATTAGGAAACGGGAGCAGCCCATCGAAGCACCACTGAAGCTCGCTTTTCTTCCTTCCTGGTTCCTCTTTTCCTCATCTTCGCCTTACCACTGCTTTTGGGTGCCTACCCTTTCTCCATCTCCTGAGTCGCCCCTGATCGCCTCTCTTCACAATTGTGACTAGAGGTGTAGGAGAAGCAGCACACATTGATATCGATGTCGTGAGTGTTCATCGCACCCTCTCTCTATGGTGTTGGTGGGCACGATCGCAACCTTTCGTGAGTCCTGCAATCAGGCTCTCGTCTGGGGCATCATACATCCTCCCTTTTTCATTGTTTATATGTCTCTTCGATATGGCTGCAGAGAAGAAGTCCCCAGTCCCGTCGATGTTATTTGCTATTCTTGCTTGCTTTTTTGCGGCCGCTGTAAGACCGGTACACGCCCGCTTGATGCCACGGTTGTTAGGTCAACGATGATGAGGCGCGCACGACGAGGGCGAGGCGAACGGTGGGACACAGTGAGGGCAGCGCTCCAGCTACGGCGCTCGAATATCGCGATTCATCAGACGTTCTCATCGTGATCGGGCTGTGAAGACGCTTGCGCTGCTGAACACTCGCCAGGGCGGGCGAAGAAGAAGATTTCGCGAATGCGTGGTCACACTCAACTACGACAGTGACAACGATAGCGATGGATATGGGAGCCAGTGGCCATGCTGACAACCAACCGCGATGGTACTATGGCCGACGGCTCACTGAGCCGGCGGGCGCGCGACAAAACGATGAGGCCACAGCTCTGCGAGAACCGTTTAGCCTCCCTGGCTTCGCTCCTGTCCCCGGACTTCAGATCTCAAGAAGTACAGATCCTCTTGAGCCGACCCAAAACCCCCAGTCACGACCATGCGCACGGCAAAAGCGCAGCAGCGGCACTTCCGTTATCTCGACCGCAGATGCGAAAGCTGTTCCTTGCACTGCCGTCAGCTTCCTCAAGGACGTCGCCATTACTCAGCTCCACACGAACGAGAACAGCAGGTCGAAGAGTAGGGAAAGACGGTGGGCTCATACTGCACGGTACATGGATTGTGAATAGCGACGCCTTCAGAGAGCCGTGGACGGCGGCGGGACGCCTCACTTGGCCTACGCTGGAGCATCTGTCGGGAGGCTGAAGCTCCTGCTGCTCCGATGCTATCTACATCAACCTGACCGAAACGAACGGCTGAGGGACATCCACACCAAGATCTGAGCAGAGGGCTTCATGTCGGTACTGAACATCCGCTTTCCCACTCGCTTCTCCATTGCCGCAAAGCTCACACATCGTATCTTGAACGAGCGCACGGGGGCTCCCGGAGCAGAAGCTGAAGGACAATACTGTTGAGGAGTTGGAAGCATCTACGAGCAGTTGACTGCCTCAACACATCTCGCGTCAGACTTGCTGTCTTGAAGCCCGCGCGGATGACGCTGCTGCTCTTCCGCCCGCCTAAGATCTCGCGGTCCAACTTTCCCGATGGTCAGCGCCTTCGCAGGGGTACTCTGGACAGTCTGATGATATGTGTAGAATTGTTTTTTGATACTGCGATTGAGGCAGGGTCAACGTCGAGCACGAAAGCATACCGGTGTTTGCCCGGCAGGCCTCGCTCTGCGAAATAGGCCTCAGGACCGCACATCTGCAGCGAAATGGTTGAAGGAGCCTTCGCATTGCAGTACACCATTTCAACGAGCTAATAAGAGCCTTCCAGAAGCGCGGCGGGCCAGTTCTGCATCTTGGTGGGCATGCAAAGGCAGTGGGTGGTGATGGATGAGATGAAGTGCAGTCGGCATACGCTTTTCATTCACCGGCCTTGGCGATCGAAATTTGGCTGCGCTATGCCACAAGCGGCAGAAATAGCCTTCTGACTGTGGCCAGGACCAGCAGCGAATGCGGAGCCCTCCTGCTCCATCGACTCCATCAACATGAAGGCCGAAGGTAGCCGGAACTGAGTTCCTCGCACGTTGACTGATAAGCAATTGCGCAAGCTATTGATACCGTATATATGTAGGCAGTCAATCATCCCTCCAGCAGTAAGTATCCTTCTTTCCTTCTCTGCCGGCGGAGACTCTTCTTTCATCACAATGAAGCCAGGCCTTCAAATGCCTGCGCCGGATGCGGTGCTCGTCAGCATTCTACGGAAGCAGAGATCGCCAGCATACTGTACACACCTCCTCCAGGATGGCGGCAGACGGCACTCGAGCCGGCGTAGCATCCAGACGTCAGCGCCGAAGGCACGGGCTGTAGTGCTGTCCACGGCGTCGATATCGAGCAGCACACAAGCGAGCGCTGCTCCCCCGCCCGGGGGATATACTGAGCCCGGCATGCTCGCCCTGGCGACGTTACCGCTCTCACAAGTCCTCCGAACCTACTGCATTACCAGCGTCTCCAGCTCGCCCACGCTGCTTGCAGCCTCGACCAGCATTCTCCGAGGAATGCTTAACAGCCGCAACCCTCTGTTCCGCATCGATACGAACCCGCTTATGCGGTCATTGTTGTGGCATACATTCTACAAGCAGTTTTGTTCAGGGGAGACAGAGGCTCAAGTGGGAAAGAGTTGTCAAGACCTACGAAAGCAGGGCTACGCCGGTGTGATCCTCGAGTATGCACTAGAAGTACTGGCGGACTCAGAAGGCAGTGAGGAGCAGGATGTGGCAGTCTGGCGAAAGGGAATGCTTGACAGCGTCCACATGGCCGAGCCCGGAGACTTCATCGGTCTCAAGTGGTCAGGTATGGGTCCGGAGGCCATGCGGCGGATGAAGCGGGAGCAAGAGCCGACTGAGAGAATGAGCGAAGCTATGCATGCTCTGTGCAAGGCTGCGGCAGAGAAGAATATTGCTCTGCTTCCAGCTGCTGAGGAGACCTGGAGCTTGACTGGCTTCCATGACTGGTGTCTTCGGATGCAGAGAGTCTACAACATCGGCGGTAAGAGCGTGGTGTACAGCACCTACCAGGTGTACTTGAAGCAGACCCCGGACATCATTGCGAAGCATTTGGAGAATGCTCGCAAGGAGGGCTACACACTGGGAGTCAAGCTGGTGCGGGGAGCGTATCTTGGTACAGACGATCGGAAGCTCATGCATTCCACCATCGAAGGAACGCACAACGCATACGACCAAGTCGCATCGGCCCTGATCCACCGAAAGTACAACGATGTCCTCCGCCCCGCCGAAGGAGCCCCAGACCAGGCTCTACCGCACGTCAACGTCGTCCTCGCCACTCATAACCACGAATCCGTTCAAAAGGCACAGTCCCTCCGGCGAGACCAAGCAGCTCGCGGAGAGCTTCTCACCCCTCTCACCTTCGCCCAGTTGCAAGGCATGGCGGACGAAGTCTCCTGTAGCTTGCTAGCCGCAGCGAAAGCCAACGTGGGCAACGACAAGGCGGTCCAGGAGCGAGTGTTCAAGTGCACGACGTGGGGCCCAATGTTTGACTGTTTGAACTATTTGCTTCGACGCGCTGCGGAGAACAAGGATGCTGCGAGCCGGACTCATGAGACCAGGACTGCCATGAAGGCTGAGCTCTGGCGGAGGTTGAAGGGGACGTTTTATATGGCATGAAGCTATGGTTGATGATATTGGAGGTTTGGTATTACTTGGGACATGGACTTTTGGATTTAGCGATGGCATTTGTTGGAGTTCGTGGAGGCGGACGAAGTTTGGATATCACGAGTTATATAGCGGATGAGGTGGATATGATACCGTATGAGAAAGGAGATAGAGATGCACAGATCTTTCAGGCCTTCCAGATCATCTACACTCGGCGGGTTTTCGCGGATATTGAAGACCATGGTGGGGATGTTGTTGAAGTGGTCCTCCGAAGTCGCAGGCAGACGGCTTGCGGCGGCAATGCTCGCCGCTTTCGTCCCGTCTTTCCCTTCCTTGTCCACCATCCACCATCCACCATTCACTATCATACCAGAAAGCCTACAGTCGGACTCGCGAGCCTGTACAAAGCCAGCAGACGGTCGGCAAGGCATGCCTTTTATCTCCCACAGCAGTTCCCTTCAATGTCTATGCCAACCATGAGCTCGGCCGCTCCCAAGTGGCATGGGGGCCAGATGTAGGTACCACGTACATTGTCTCGCAGGTGCACGCGCTGCAGAGACGACTTCAGGTTGCAAAGCGATGGCTGGTTCCAGCATTGTTGGGCGGGAAGTGCAGCAATGGTATTCCAAATCAGCACGAAGCATCCTCACTTGACCATCTCTCCCTCCTGGATCCTGGAGGTCGGAGCTTTACACC
Organism: Saxophila tyrrhenica; assembly: GCF_035928015.1. Lineage (NCBI taxonomy): Eukaryota > Fungi > Ascomycota > Dothideomycetes > Mycosphaerellales > Extremaceae > Saxophila > Saxophila tyrrhenica. Next base: position 346,747 of record NW_027041747.1, on the reverse strand, counting down.
TCTTGCGAAGTAGGCAGGGCTGGTCAGGGTCACAGCGGTGAATGATGGAAAACGCAGGGTATTTGAACTTGAAACCGCACACCGAGGACTCCATCGAAACAGGAACGCAGACTCCCACTCTCTCGACTGAAGGCAGCTACAGTCATGAGCTCAGCATGTCCGACTGCTCCGACGCTCGAACGAATGACGGCTCGGACGTACCGCTGATGGACTCGGCGATAGCCTATACCTCCGGCTTTTCCAGAGATGAAGGAACACAAGGTCAAATGCGTGATCGAAAGGCTACTTGGTCGCCACAGCCTCCATCCTCTGCAGCCACCCGGAGCGACAGAGCCCTCAGGCATGCCTACGATACTCCGTTTTCTCGAGCGCTGAGGAGAAGCATCATCCATGTCGTCCCGATCAGCATCACCGGAGGTTTACGGTCGTTGAGTGCTGCCAGAGTATACTTTCGATGAGACCTGGACGACTTTGATGGTCAAGACGTCGTGCTTCAGGCTTTGCAATAGGCTGTCAAATTGCACGAGATCCTCATGAACATCTCGATCACTGACATGGTTCTCCACCATATCCGGTATCAGCTCATCAATGGAGCCGGTGTACCATTCGGCATCCTGAGCTCTGCGTATCAGCTGAGCGATATTACATACCTCGTCTAGACTGAATTCCGGTCTGGTTTAGGACCTCGCTGGAGACTCTTCCCCATCAAGCCTTTGGCATTGGCACTTCTCATTGTGAGCGGCTGTGTTCTGAGCCTGGTCGTAGGTCCCTCTTCTGGTGTGATGATGGTGAGTCCTCCAGAGACCTGTAGTCGGCTGAGAAGATGGTTCTTCGGGGCTGAGGAAGTCTGTGGACAGGTTCCGAGGCTTCCGTGGTGGATGCTGCCACGGCCCTTTGGTACAACCGACCTACGCCTCTTCGTATCCAATACAATCCAGACAGTACAATGGCCATCCAAGCTCGATGAATATCCCTGCGGCGGATGACGACCGTAAAAACCGCCATGTCAGGGCTCACTCAAGGCCTTGCGCTGGAACATGTCTCGATTCCTTCAATGGTGGCACTCACGGTCTCTCGTACCGCGTGAGCACGAAACTTGGTATGCCTCTAACAGACGCAATGTCCCGCTGCATGGTAATCATCCAGGCAGTTGCCAACGAACAGCCGAATAATGGCAGTGAAGTCTTCGCACAAGACCTCCACATCTTCGAGGCCGCTCACATGGAGGTCACAGCGGGCTACTTCACATGGCTGGATTATGCACTGGACAACAACACGGACATCTGGCGTGAGCTTGTTGTCCAGGTGAAGAGGTACGGCTATGGATGGTCTTTCGATGGTTTTCTTGTGTACTTCGCTACCGCTGCCTTACTCACGCAGGCTCTCCTTACTACCGTCCACATTGTAGCCATTTTGTCGGGACGTTGGACATCAAATGCTTGGAGTAGCATGGCCTCAATGCTTGCAATGGCACTTCGATCGCAGCGGTCTGCTGTGCCCGCTGACCTTGGCAATGGGCATGAGCAAAGCCGGGTATGGGCTGAGACTGTGTCGGTGAGGAGGGTTGGCACTGACTTGGAGCTGCAGTTGGGACTTTCGAGGGCCGAAACCTTCCTCTTGCTCGAGAGGTGATGCGAGGTGAAGGAGGGAGCTTTAGCTGTAACGATCGTTCTTTGTGTGGCTGTTTCTCGTATTCCTTGCCCGTGCTTGCAGCTCACCGTCTCACTCATCCATGGTGCCTCCTTCTGTTCCATTAAGAGTCGCACCTGCGCCTCTACCGTGCCTCAAAATATACCAAGTGAAGAGCTGTTAGCCCGCAGAAGTGGTTCCGTACGTACGACTATGCCGATAGTAGCATGAGACGGTCCACCCGTGATGCTCTTGTCTGACAGTACTGGCACTCATCCCTTCTTCCTTTGCCGCATCTGCGCCCTGATCTAACGAGTTGCCGTTTCATACCTCCATGCTCTTTTGACAATCTTCTTTGGCTGCTTCTCTGAAGTTCGATAGATCGTACCTGGACTCGGTGGCTGCGTGCGAGATGCTACTGGCGTGGTGATATTCGCATGCGATGAAGCCAGTGGATCGATCGACCTATGCTGGTGGCGGTAGGCATTGCGCCCTTCAGATCATTCGTTCAATGCATTGGCATCCTGCGTTGTGTATAAGTGGGGGAAGCAGGAAGGACCAAGTGGCCCTGACAGTCGCCTTGAAGTTCTCTGCTTGTGGAGGAATGTGCCACTACGGCCCTTGCATAGCTGTACTTTTCCTTGGAGCCGACACCTCGCTTGAAGCCAAGCGGTTGTAGGTGGCCATCAAAGTCCCTGTTCGTCTCTTTGCGGCGCCTTCATCTTCGTTGACCACACCTGCCTGTGGCATTCACTGCTACTGGGCCTACTCTTGCAGCGAAGAGGATAGATAGACTGCTACGTGCTAAGACTGTAGACGGAGCTCTTTGACATGTCGCTGAAGGCGACCATGTGTGAGATGTAATGCTCGTCTGGCCTGATCCAGCGCGGCAGCGGGCTTGCTACCATTGTCCGTCCAAGGGACGGGCGGCTGCATAGACGAGTCTTTCGGGCCTCGCTGAATGGCCTCGAGCGCATCGGTACCATACAAGCAATCTGTTCAGCTGGCAGTGTAGGGCTCTTGCTTTGCGCATGGGGTGATCAAGTCTCACTGTGCTGCTGGATAAGGACGACAGGAACCACGATGCTCCTAAGTCCACACCTGTCGCTCTGTAAGCTGGTGAAACGGCTCAGAAAGCCTTACCGCCTGCTCTTGACCACGATCTGGGCTTCTCGAGGCGACGAAGGGTATGTTGTTGGAGCGCTGGGTGCTTTGTTGGAATTGTTCCTACTGTAGAAGGGGCAAATTGCCAGCGTCTATCTGCTCGAGACGGGATCTATTGTGCTTCAAGACGGCCCGCCTGGTGCTGTACCGTCGCAGACCTCATGCCTATGGGCTGTTGTTTAATCTGCACCAGGGGGTTCAGGTGTGACCATGTGGTGGTAGGTGGCGAGAACTCTTCTTGTGCCTCGAGGTCCAATCTGCTGAGGCGGGTGATGTGGCTCTGCAGCACCGTGGCTGTCCGCTGAGGTGTTGGACTGAGGCTTTTCTATGCGCCGTGCACTCAGGATGTGGCAGTTGTTTCACGCGCCAGAAACCATTCTGCTGTGCTCGAGGTCTGCCCTGTTGCTCATGAGGAGGGCTTGAATGATCATGGAGAGTTCCGAGGGTGCTCCAAGGGCGTAGGCTGAAGTGCTGCCGGCCTACGCAATGACTGCGCCATACAATGAAGACATGGCTGCATCCGTTGTAGCTGGCTGAGAGCGACTGAGGCTTCGAGGCTTGATCTGTTGCTCTCCGGGATGAGACAAAGAGGGTCTACAACGTGTTGAAAGGGGCCACTCGATTGACTCGGGGGTGTCGGCCGCCGCTGGTGTCAGTGTGCTCTGCGCTTAAGACCTTGTTGCATCTGTAGTGTGTGGCGAAAGCTGCGGTGGTGCTCGTGTAGTAGCCCCTTCTGCCCTCCAAGTCTCTGTATTGCTTAATCTTGATCTAACGAGTTACTGGAGCGTAGTAGATGGGTCTCCTGTGATTGTTGAGCCTCCTTAAGGTCTTGACGAGCAGAACAAGGCCTTGTTATTGTCACAATGTCGCTGGAGGCGGAGGGCACGGACCAGGCGGCGTTCACTTGCTCATCCGCTTCCCCTCCTCCCCTCCATCGCCCTTCTATCCACACCACTGCTACTACCATTGCTTTCTTGCAACGCGCTCATCGAATAGCATACGGAGAGCAACCTCTACGTTCTGTTGAGCATGGCCCCCTTGTCATCGGCGAACAGCGCGCCTCGAGCCCGCCACGAGCGCAAAGCGACAGATTCATATGCTCTCCTCCGCGCCACCACACCCCCAATCACTAGCTACACCTGCAGCAGCTCATCACTGAGGCTCTGAACGCCCAGAGGATGCTTATGGCGCCCTCACTGCAGTGGTCTGCACGTGCAAATGCTGTCGTGGACGAAGTGAAGCAAATTTCGACCGCCGGCGTTGCTCCTCGGGCCCAACGCCAACGCCACCCTCGACCAAACACCATGAAACTTCATGGCAGTGCTGACCGCACCCAGGAGATGCTCCGGTGAGCTTTTCCTGTGTGATACCACCCTCGTCGTCGCGTACTGACAAAGAGAGGCTACAGCGTCTCCACGGCCAAGCTTCGCTCCCCCAAGGGCGGCGACAGTCACCTCCGCCTCCAACAACCTTCCACCTCGTAAGGAGACATTACCACTCTTACAAGGACTCGACAGAGAGCCAATAACATCGTCGCAGCATCCTGCTGCAACCTCAACCGAGCCAAAACTTCGACTAGCACTTGTCGCCACCCGTACAGCAGACATAACGCGACCTGCACACCACCTCCCTCGGCCTTGCAGCAACGACGAGAGCTTTCGACTGCGCATCTTACCAAGTGACGCGACGCTTCGACCGGCTCGCGCGCCAGCGCCTGATTCATTTGGTCAAACGTGAAGTTTCTGGCTCACGTGACCCTTGCGCTCTTCCGCGGCGACCAACATTTCAGCCCTCCATCTCGACTTCCTCATCCAGCCAACGCAGGTCTAGCGCCACCATCGAAGCATTACCCTCGGCTGCATACCGTGTGCTGTACCACGAGACGCTGATTCGAAGAACGCCCAACACCCTGGAGCAAGACGCAGACATACAACAACGCCACAGCCCTGGCCGCCACTGCAGACATCAAGAGCCTACGCCGGACAACAATAGCGAGGGTCTGCAGGAGCCGCAAACCTCGCTGCTCTCAGACAAGAATATACGTCAGCTACAAGCCATTCATCAACCAGGACTCAAGAATCAGCCCAGCCTACCCGGCATTACTCGGGACACTTCTGGACGGCCGAACCGCCGTCGACAGGCCACGCCTACTTGTTTTGCACAGTGGCTCGCTGATGACTGCTCTGGCAGTCACTCGAGCTGCTGTGCTTACTGGCTGTGCGAGAACACGAGCAGGATTGCGGGATCAGCTTTCGACATCGCCATTCATCTTCCCATCCTTCCTGCCTAAGGGTAGAAGCATGGCAGCTAGCTTGCCATGGCGGTGAGCCTTCAGGCCCGCATTGATGGATGTAGCTTGCCATGGCGGTGAGCCTCAAGGCCCGCACTGATGGATGACGGTGCCTTGTTGACTCGCTCTGGCAGTCACCCGGCATCGGCTTGATCTACTGTTGTGTATCTTGTTGCGCTGCTCTGGCAGACACTTAGTACAGAAAACGACGGGATGTTGCGCCAAGCTGCCATGCTGCGCTGCTCTGGCAGTCACTTGGTACAGGATGCGTTCTGTTTCCTTGATGTGTTCCTCTGGGAATCACCTGGTACAGACATGGGCCTATCTTTGGAGCTTGAAGGGTTTCTGTCGGCTATTGAAGGGAGGAGAATTGACAGCTGAACGCTCCTCGATTTGCTCGTGGGCACATGCTGTCGGTCTCCGCCTCCAGACCGTTGCCGCTCGCCGGAACCCTGCCCGAGACACAATTCGGTTGTGCTCAGCGGGCAGTACACTTGCGCTCGGTCGTCTGCAATGTGCACATCAATGCCTCAGACACATCTGTCCCACACTTGGCATATGGCACGCCGGCTGGTCCGCCACCGTAACACTACTGCCGAATGCGCTGGTGCGAGGCGGTTAAGATGACGTGCTGGGTCTCGCTTGCTCGGTCGAGTTTAGGCTCTCTTGTGCGTGAGGCCCTGGTCTCTTTGGACTTTCTGGGGGCTGTAGGATGTGTGGCCGGGTTGGATGTGCTTGCGAAGCTTGCTGCCGCTCGAGTCGACATCTGATATGGACAGCGAGGCTGGCTGCTCTACCATGAGGCTGACGGATCAATGGGTTACTGGGGCCACAGATGAGGTTCGGGTGTTGAAGAGGATGTCGCTGACAGCTTTGGCCCTCACTTCATCATTCTCTCGCATCCCGGGCCGCTTCATTCGGGTGAAGACGAGAATGCCTGTTGACTGCTCTGGCCGTCACTCCATCGGTCTCTCGTTCGCAGAGATGCCTCAGTCTGGGATGTAGATGGCGATGTTGCTGATTGCTCTGGCCGTCACTTCATCGGTCTCTCGCATCCACCTGATATTGATGGTTTGGTGGATCGATCTTCTGGGTTGCTGACGAGGGCGTTGATGATTGCTCTGGCCATCACTTCACCATTCTCCCGCATCGCCAGCTGCTTCGTTCAAGTACTGCGGTGACGCCTACAAGGCCCGCATTCGCAGAATCACCGACGCATTACCACCACACCATTGCCAGGAGTCCTTCAACCCGACCGCTTCTTTCTTTTCTTTCAGGCCATCAACCGCCTGCACCTTACGCCTGATACCCGGATTCCAGGACTTCCACTCCGATGGACTCGAGGAGACAACAGACATGCTCCGCATTTGCTCTCAGGCCATCAATCGCCTGCATCTGATATCAGTAGCCGCTGAGAGGCCTCCCGGCTGTAGTCATCATTGGCGTCACAAGCGACTCCAACCATGCGCTTGGCTGTCATCGGCAAGTATACTTCATACTCTTTCCTTCGCCCAGCTGGACTCCGACAGATCTTGCGGCAACAATTCTGGACTCTGGATTTACCCGCTCTTGATGACTGCTCTGGCAGACACTTGAGTTGGAAGAGCTTGATGGTGTGGTATCCTTTGTGGTATCCGGGAAAGCGGTGGGGTTACCAAGCTGGCCTATCTTTTTGCTCGCTGCTTCTGCGGCTCTCCATTTCCACGGATCAGGCCTCACAGGATTGGACGACACAGCTGGTATGCCATACGGAGGCCCAGCTCGGAAAGCTCGAATATCGCGAACGTAATATCGACGTGGATGACCGTCGGAGGGACTGGGAGCTGTGGTAGTGCTCTGTGGGGCTCCAGACGGTACAGTACCTTCTTTGATCGTCTTCTCCAGCTCGCTGACACTTCCCAGGATCATGCAAGAATGGATGCGGTTGTTTCGGCAGGGCTTTCGGAACGTGAGACGGGCGGCGGGTGGCGATGCTGTTGTACGGAGGGGGAGAGGAGGCAAGCTTTTCTGAGGTCGGCTTTCGGCTGGTCTATGGTGTGTGCTGAGGAGGGTGATACTGAAGACTCTGGAGGCGTAGCTTGCGAGGCGCTGGTGGATGGCGGAAGGTGGATGTACCATGATCAGGTGGGTTAAGCATATTTGTTTTCTTCGTGGGAGTGGCTTCAACAATACCGCTCTTGCTTGCAGCGTCTTCATATCGTGCTGTCGTACTGTCGCCATCGCTGTCGTTGTCGCTGTCCTCTCCTTGAAGTGGGTCGGTGCGCCGCCACCACAGTCGCTGCTCTTGCTGCCATGCTGCACCGGAGAATGCTTCCTTTCCCTCTCCCTCTCTCGGTCAGTATTATGGCCAGTCCCACTCAGCGCTAACGCCTCAATACCATCGCCGCCACCTTCAGCAGGAGCCTCCCGAGCGTTGCAGCTGGGTACGCCCTCAGCATCACCATAGTAGCCGTCCATCCCTCTTCGCCTGGCTGTCCGCCTGCTTGTCGCTCTGACCGACCCTCATGGGGAGGCGCCATGGGCTCATCAGGAAGACCGTCCATCCATCGTTCAATGCGCATACCCGGTAGGCCTTCTAGCCATTGCTCGATCTTCGGCGTGACCTGCTGGCGGAATGCTTGCGTCTGCTCTTCGTCGTAGTCGGACATGTTTGCTGATGGCTTGCTTGAGCTTCTCTCTTTGATTGTGTGCTCTGTGGTTGTTTTGCTCTTACTTGCTCGCTGATGGTGCTGTCCTGTCCAGATTCCACGGCGGATTGAGGTTGAAGTGAAGGTGGCGTTGGCTGGCTTCGCATGTACGATGATTGAGCACTTCAACGGATCGATCACACTTTCTACAAGACCTGCAATAAATGTTTCTTCATACCAAATCGCGCAAGACCATGCCGCATTTCACAGACCTTTTCGCGGCTCAAAACGCTCAGCTGCTGTTCGCTGGGCGAGCACATGATCGAGCAGACCAGCTTTAACGAACGATGGGGAACAGATACAGAAGGATCAAGGTCTCGCGGCAAGCTATTCAAGAGGAGGGTACTGCTACATCCATAACCAAGAAGCCCTGTCGGGACTCAAGTTCCGCCTGGCGCGCCATGCAACACAAGACTCTTCGATCACCTCTCTACCCTCACCCCTTCTACCACGGCATCATCGCCACAACAGCAAGTCGTCCTTTGCCTCTGCCTCGGAGCACCCAGAACAAATCATAATGTTCTCCCAATCCTCGTCGATCAGGAGCCTCTTCTCGAAAGCCTTGCGGTGTCGAATGCGAGCTTCGAGGCGGCGATTGAGGGAATCGCTGTGCAAACATCAGCAGATGCGCAACCATTGAGTGCTGAATGGGTGCTTTAGGACTTACACCTTCTTCTTATCCACGAACACGCCCGTGACATGCTTCTTGCGATCAAGTCTGACCGCCTTCAACGGCCGCGTCGTAACAACTTCGCCCCAGACCAGGACGAAAACATCGTACAGGACGATGTACTTCCTGCTGTCGAGCGAGTCGAACCTCAGTTCCCCGACAACGTCGAGACCCGTCACGCTGCGGATCGTTACGCGTGTGCGCTGTGCCGACGTCAGTAAGAAGAGCTGGGGCTGCTAGGCTTGGGGATGATGAAATACAGTCTTCTGTGCGAACCTGAAGGTGCCGCTCCTGACGTTCAGCTTGATCGCTGCAGGGCGGGTTTGAGCGCGTGAGCGCGAGTTGATCTTGCCGTTGATGGAGTACGGCATGGTGGTGGAGTCTGGTGGTGGTTGCTTGGTTATGTTTTTGGCAAGGTGGAACTTTGGAAAGAACCATCTTATATATCGAGCCAGTGATCATTGACCTATTGTATCGATTGGACTATACTATGCTCTTTCAGACTCCCTATTGTACACTGTGGAAGAATAAGAGCTCGATCGACAATGGTATGCTGCTGGTGCCCCGTGATCCGAGCTTCTGCTTGCCGGGCGATTGTACGCAACACAGGAGCCTCATCGCTGCTCCGAGCGATTGTTCATCAATCCAGGTAAACTAAGAGGACCACTAGATGATACATATCGTTCCTATCGTAAGCCACGACTCCTACTACGGTCCTGCGGTGCCCGCGGCGGCTGTGGACGATGGTCTTGACCCCCCAAGCTCCCAAATCTCCACCACCAGGCCAATCACGTCAACACCCACCCTGCGTCACCGTCGCTGGGCCTTAGGCCTCGCCACTGCTGCGTTCGCGACAGAACACTGGTGCATATGTCCTCACGCTACTGTAGACAGGCGCCCTGCCTGCCTTATAAGCAGTCGTTTTCCACGTTCTCTCCTCTTCTTCTTCTTTCTTCTTCAGCTGACCTTTTAGGTTACCCGACTTCATTCGCCCTGCCAGCCCCTTCTCTTTCCCATAAGACTGGGGCCTGCCAATGAGTCGTAGATCAAAAAATGATGCCCCAGCCGTGCAGGGTGGACACTGGGCTTGGTGTCAAGAGGCTGGGACATCATACAAACCATCAAGTCATTTCTTTTTCATTGCCTTCGTGTCTTCAGACATGGCTGCAGAGAAGAAGTCTCATGCTCCCTTTGCCTTTCCCCTCCCAACTCGTGAACCATCCAATGTGCCCCACACGAGATCATCATGCCATTGGCGCTCTCCGTATTGCTGAGTGAATGTTTCCCCCACTGTGTGAAAGTATTGGCCATAATTAAGCTAGCTTCGATGTAAGATATTTGCTCAATCACCTACTTCTTTACCTACCTTCTCATGTCCTACCTCTCGTCACTCGTTTGCTACGGATAGAACAACGATGGCTACGCCGCTGCAGGCGCCGCCAGGGCCTGCGGCATCATCGACAAGCACGACAAACAATGCGATCCTCAACATCACACGGCCGCAGCCGCAATCACAACCACCAGCACCGAAAGTCCCAGCCTCCGCACTCCAAGAAAAGCTGCTCAGGTTCTTCGACAAGCCAATTGAGCTATGGGGATTCGATCAGATCGAAGCTTTCAATGCCTTCAGTATCGAACTGAAGAGCGCGAAGACCGATCTCGATCCTCTCGAACTCCAATCAATCAAGCTGATTGCGAACTACCTCCTCCAGTGGCTCGGGCGCATGCTGTTCATGGATCTCCTCAAAGACGTCCATTTCGAATGGTTCGACGCCAACCTGTTCCCGCCGAACGCCTTCCTTGGAATGGAGCCACGCGATATTGGCGGAGCCTGTGGTGTCAGCACAACCGGCGAGTGATCGTCACCGTCAACCCGGCATTCCATGGTTGGAAGCGCTGTCCGAAGGAAAGGAGATGGGACATGTGGCTCGGTATACTGCTGCATGAGGCGACACATGCGATTTTCACTCAGGCTTCCATCAAGCCGCCATCGTCGCCGACAGACCACTTCGCAGCCTGGCACATGGTCGCGAAGGCGGTCGAGACCCGTTTCCTGACCGAGCTCGGTCTCGCGGTCGATTTGGCCCGTGGAGCTGCACTGATACATGAGTACAGCACGGGCTACCGAACCGATCTTACCGACGGCGAGCTGTTTCATTGTTTCGAGGGACAGTTCACGTACCGTCCTCACCCCTTCGACGGTAGCTCCGGTGCTCTGTTCGACCACGCACCCAAAGGCTATATGCACACCATCATTCCTTAGGCATGGCAGCTCCAAGCGCAGGACGACGCCAGCTACGACCACGACCGGATCACCCACTTGGCGTTGCAAGTCTTCCAGGAGACAGGGAACGATCTTGCCGCCAGTGTCCTAGCTTGTGAATTGAAGGTTCAAGTCTGGATGGCCCGCCATCCAAGGATGGGTTGACAGCTTCATGGGGCCAGGAGGAGCAGGCTTCGACGCGGCCAGTGTTCTAAGAGGGCTCAAAGCTTGACATGCTGGAGGGAAGTCTGCTGTATGATGTATCGTCTATCTGCTGCCCTCCGACTCCAGCGTGTAGGTGTTCTCAGCGTGCGTTCCGGAAGGATGGAAGACTGCCGTTTGCGCGAGGCATCAGCCGAGGGTTGATAGATTCTGCACGATGAGACTGCGGACACGGCTCGTGACAAGCTTGACTTGTACGCGGATCAGGCTTCTATACATCTCAGCCACAGGCCGGTAAATACAGGACTGTACACATCACATCAACTGTCGTTTACATACAGCTCTCGTCTTGGCTCATTCCGTATGCTTCATTCATTTGTGTTCAGAACACCGTCGGCGTCCATGAGTTGCCAGATGAAACCGCGAACACAATTTTCAAGAGCTGGTTTCAAGCCTCTGCGGTAGATGATAGCTCACACGGATGGGGAATATAATATCGTTCTCAAGAGATGGGACGAGATGAAGTGAAGTCAAGAATACAAGCATCGGCAAAAACTTCTCCCAAGCTTTCAACGCCTCACGTGACTATTCGAAGCATTTCGTTCAGGTCTTCACGCAATGCACCGGCGAGCTCGGATATCTTGAAAGCACAGAGACGGGCAGGGTGGTTTCGTGCCCTTCGGTGCGTTCGCTAAGACAGGAATACTGCTGCAAGTGCAAAACAATTATTACCTTCGGCCATCTACAGCACAAAACATCTTTTTGCCAACTCCGCAAGCCTCCACCCTTATGCTCACGGCCGTCGGTAAGGACACTGCTTTGGCTATCAGACGGTCCTGTTCCCCTTCAGCGCCTGGAAAGAGTACTGACGAGGTCTCTCATTCCCGAGCCCGAGCGTAGTCTACCACTGGCACGGCGAGCACGGCTCAAGTCCGTAGTCCCACTTCCATCCTTCTAGAGATCTTCGAGAAGGTGTGAGGGCTGCAGAGCGCACGCAGCCAGCCGCTGCAGGAGCGCTGATCAAACTTCGTGCAATTGGTCATTAGAAGAAGTCCGACGGGCGGTCCGGAAGTGATTGTCGCCACCTGCATCGGAGGTCGTACTATCTGTGGGGTTACACTACCAGGCTCGCTCGGAAGCGTGGAAGACATGTGCTGGTGGAGAGACGATGGGCGGCCGAAGTTTGCTTGCTTCTGGTGTTCCTGAGAAGGTGTTAGCAAGCTAGAGGCTCGCTTATGGTCGGCTCAGATGATTGACACATCGTCCCGTGATGGGCTATCGGTAGATGTTAAGCTGCTTCCTTCCAATGACACAACAGTAGAAGTTCGTCCCGAATCCTGCAGTCAGCGCCTCGGCTAGCTATCCGGAGATGGCAGCAAATTTGCAAATCGCCTGTCATAATCATCACAGCCTGAAAGCAGTTCTGGAGAGCAGCCCTCTTGGTAGGAGATCCGGAAAGGTACTGTCAACGGCGATGAGATGAACACGAGATGGAACATGGTTGAGATTGCCACTATCTCGCCGGCCCCATCTGAAGATGGTAGTCGGTCTTCGAGATTACATTTTGAAGATAAGCTCGCGACACGCTCTTGGACGGAAGCTTGTGGAGCAGGGGCCAAGAGCGACCAGGCCGGATTCGAGACCTCCAAGCCGAGCAAGCACGGCCAAGGTTACATCAAGTGTCGGCTAAGTGTCGCCGCTCTCCACCTTGCGCATGGGTCGGGAGTGGTTGGAGGTTGTCGGCCAGTGTCGCGTGCAGGCAAAGGATTGGAGCATGCGTGAGATGGTGGGAACACCGAGGAGGCGGGATGGCCGAAGCAGCATTGGGCGTGTCGCATATGAAGACTCCTCGCGCCTTCCTCTTGCGCTCGCTGTCGCCCTCACGTCCTATCTCATTACCACATATCGACGACACCCCTTCGTCGGAGGAGATCTGCAATCATGGCGATGAACCACGAGGATATGGCTGCCGAGTATGTCTTTTCTTACCTCCTGCGCAGTGTGCGCGCATTGGAGCTCGCGCTAACAGCAACTCCTTCCCAGAGTGCACGAGCAGTTCAGCGAGCGCCAGCCTGAGAAGGACCAAAGAGATGGAGTAGGCGCATTTGTCACTCGCGGCAGTGTCGACGCCAGCGCCGAGAAGGAGCGAAAAGAGTCCGAGGGCGGTGCTGTGGATCCCGGTGTCGAAACACCCGACGGTGAAGAACCCAATGAGTATGAGAAGGAACACTTGCGTCGCGTGGGCGAGAACCTTCCTGCGTCCGCCTTTCTCATCGCTGTGGTTGAACTCTGCGAGCGCTTCACCTTTTACGGCGCTCAAGGTCTCTTCCAGAACTACATCAACAACAAGCCTAATGGTAATGATGGGTCGCGCGGCCTCGGCCTCGGTCACCAGGGTGCCACTGGTCTCAATCTATTCTTCCAATGGTTTTGCTATGGTATGTCTGAACTTCATAATCACCGCACATGGGCAGCCACTGACTTGACTTCTCTAGTTACGCCCATTCTTGGAGCTATCATTGCAGACCAGTATCTCGGCAGGTACAAGACCATTTTGATCTTCGCTGGCGTCTATTGGGTCGGGCTGCTGATTCTGTGGACCACTTCGCTCCCTACGGCCATTGAGAATGGTGCTTCGCTCGGCGGTTTCGCAACGGCCATTGTGGTCATCGGCTTTGGAACTGGCGGTATCAAATCAAACATCGCTCCACTCATCGCGGACCAATACCAGCGCCACAAGATGGCAATCAAGGTCCAATCGAGCGGCGAGCGGACAATCATCGACCCGGCCATCACTTACCAGCGGATTTACATGATCTTTTACTGGTGCATCAACCTCGGAGCACTGTCACTCCTCGCGACTCCGTTCATGGAAAAGTACAAGGGTTTCTGGACTGCTTTCCTGATGTGCTTCTGCATGTTCAACGTCGGCATTCTCATTCTCATTCTCCGCCGGAAGTCCTACGTGGTCCGTCCCCCGCAAGGGTCCATCATCACCGATGCCTTCAAAGCTCTCGGTCTGATGATCACCTCACGCAACACGGAAGCCCCCAAGCCCAGCTGGCGCGCGGAGCATGGCAAGACCAAACCAGTCCCATGGAACGACCACTTCATCGACGAGGTCAACCGTGCCCTGCGCGCATGCAAGGTATTCGTGTTCTATCCCGTCTTCTGGGTGTGCTACGGCCAATTCTCCTCGAACTTCGTCACCCAAGCTTCCCAAATGAGAGGCCACGGCATGCCCAATGATGAGATGCAGAACTTCGACCCAATCTCCATCCTCGTCTTCATCCCCATTCTCGACCGCATCGTCTACCCGCTCCTGCGCCGTGGGGGCTACGAGCTGCGCCCAATGGCTCGCATCACCATCGGCTTCATCATGGCGTCATGTTCTCTAGCATATGCGGCCGGCGTGCAAAGCCTCATCTACCAGTCCGGACCCTGCTACAGAGACCCCCTCAACACCCGTGGTACTTGTCCAGCCGGCCAGCTCGCCGACGGCACCGTCGTGCCCAACAACGTCCACATCGCCATCCAGACCCCTGCGTACCTCTTCATTGGCGTGGCCGAGATCTTCATCTCTGTCACCGGTCTCGAATACGCTTACACCAAGGCACCTACGAGCATGAAGTCTTTCGTGCAGAGCATGTATCTCTTCACCAACGCCTTCGGCTCCGCGCTCAACGAGGCTCTGGTGCCTGTACTGGTTGACCCGAAAATCTTGTGGATGTACACTGGTGTCGCTGCCTTCTCTTTCGCTACCGCGATTGCTTTCTACGCCATCTTCCGCCATTATGACAAGGATGAGGAGAAGATGTATGCGCTGGACAGGGATTTGCCGGCGCTGACGCATACTGGGTATAAGGAGAAGGATATTGAGGAGAACCGTTCTGCAAACTCAAACTAGGCGGACGTCGTGCGAGACGGCGGCAGTGATCTGGATGCTATCAGTATACCCCACTCGTTCGATGTACGAGATATGGCTTATGCGTCTGTCGTATGTAACGCTGTACTATCACACTTTAAAGACCAGCCCCCTTCCACTTGTCACCAAGACCACCGTCCTCAACCCCTCACCATGCCCCTACTGCCCGCCTCACCCCTCGCCACCCTACTACCTTCCTCTTTCCTCACCTTTCTCAGCTGCCGATACTCCGGCTTCCACATCTGCTCCCTGATCCACTCCTCCAGCTCCCCATCCTCTGTCGGGATATCCTTCTCCTGCGCAAGGCCCTCCTGGACGGCTTTCTTAATCACCGCGGCAGCGATTTCGACGCTGATCTCGCGCACATCCGTCACATCTGGTAACAACGCTGCGTCCGGATCTTGCAACGCTGGTGCTGGGGCGGCGAGTGCTTTTGTGGCCGCGACGAGGAGGGAGGGCGTGAGGAACCTCGTTCTACTCAGCACTGCTCCCAATCCGACGCCTGGGAAGAGAGTAGCGTTGTTGCACTCTGCGATCTCACGCTTGCGACCATCCTTCATCTCGACCGGTGGGAACGGGCTCCCGGTGGCGGTGAGGACTTTACCGTCTGTCCAGTCGAAGAGGTCTTTGGGATCGGCTTCGTGCAACTTGGTCGGGTTGGAAAGAGGGAAGATGATGGGGCGATCGACGTGCTTCGCCATTTCTTGGACGACTTCTTTAGTGAAGGCTTTAGGTTTAGTGCTTGTGCCGATTAGGATGTGCGGTTTCACCTTCTTAACGATGTCGAGGAGGGATTTGTGATCCGCATCTTTCCACTCGTCATCGGGCTTTGCGTATGGGTGCTGGGCGAGCGTGAGGTCGTCCTTCATGCTCTCCAACAGCAGGCCTGGTCTGTCGACACACCAGATCTGCTTCATAGCGTCTCCAGGGGACTTTTCGGACTCCACGGCAATTGCGTCTCGGATTTGGTCAGCAATACCTGTCCCTGCTGTCCCGGCTCCGAACATCATGATTCTCATATCCTTCAGCTTAAGGCCTGCCACATGCGCAGCTGCGTAGATTGCAGCCAGCGTCACGGCGCCGGTTCCTTGGACATCGTCGTTAAAGCAAGCGATCTCGGAAGTGTACCTGTCCAGAATCTTACGAGCGTTCTGCAGCCCAAAGTCCTCAAAGTGGATATAAGCCTTCGGATACCGCTTCCTGCAAGCTTGCACAAACCTGTCAACGAATTCGTCGTACTTTTCCCCTCTTGTTCTCGGCCGCCGCAGACCAAGATACAGATCATCGTTCAGCAACTCATGGTTATCTGTACCGACATCCAGAACCACTGGGATGACTCTATTAGGATGGATACCCGCACACAAGGTATAAATGACAAGTTTCGCCACACTAATTAGAATCCCTCCAACTCCTTGATCACCAATTCCGAGAATCTGCTCGCCATCGCTGCAAGCGATGATGTCGACGTCTTCCGACGGGCCCCAGCGGTCGAGAACCCGCTCTATATTAACTGGTTCATCAATGGAGAGGAAGCAGCCTTCTGGGTGACGGAAGAGGCGGGAGTAGTCTGCTATTGCTTCCCCTTCCTACCTTGCATCATCAGTCATATCTCAGAAGAAACAGAAGTCGGACATCTCACAGTAGGCGTATAAATCACGGGAAACATCTCCCTCAAATGCTCCTGAATCAACCGATAATACAACACCTCATTCTGCTCCTTCATACTCGTCATAAACGTATTCTTCCCCAGCGGCGTCTTGTGCGTTTGGTACTGGTCGTAGGCTCGAGCGACCTGCTCGTCCAGTGTGTTGATCCGGGATGGGAGGAGGCCATCGAGCTCGAAGTCTTTGCGTTCTTGTTTGGTGAAAGCGGATCCTTTGTTGAGGTAGGGTGTGTTCAGGAGAGCGGAGCCGGTTATAGCGCAGTCTTGAGGGCCGGAGGTCGAGAGTGGAAGGTGGGAGAATTTGTTTGGGGCCATGGTGGTGTTGTTGGAGTGGGTGGAGTTGTCTTCCAGTAGAAGCTGTATCTTTTACAGCCCCTGTATCTACCTGTATTCTCCGGTGACCGGCATGAACGGCAACTGGGAAAAATCGAGCTGCTGGTTGATTTCCAAGTTATCTAAACTCGTATGAAGAGACTTGTCCTTGCGATCATGCTGTCTGTTTTCGAAGGTCAACACGGGCAGGAAGTCATGCAACATGACGTGCGGCGGACCTCCGCAAACTCAGATTGCTCACAGCTGCGAACCATGAGCGTAGAAGTCTCGTGGGTACATGTGTGACAAGGGCGTGCGATAGTGTTTCGTGCGTAGCTTCAATGTAGCAGTCGTCTACCGAAGCGTACTCTATGAGTGAGTCAAGTTGGCTATGTACATCTAGATCATCAGCCATCCCTATGCCTCTTCGCAGAACTCAAGAGCACCACGTATATCGTCTCATCATCAGCTGCCCTCTTCCTCCTCCGCTCCGTGCGCACGAGCATCAAGCGCCCCCAGCCTGTGAGCCTCAAGCATACTCTCCGCATCCCCCTCCTGCAACAACCGTCCATTCCCTATCGCAACCCCGTAATCCGCATGCCTCATCGCCTCCGGCCGATGCGCAATCGTAATCACGGTGCTCTCCTGCAGCTCATCTCTCAAGATCTGCTGGATCTGCACCGCAGTCTCGTAGTCGATCGAGGCCGTGGCCTCGTCCAGAATGACAATGGCGCTTCTGCGCAGCACAGCCCGAGCGAGACCAACGAGCTGCCTCTGGCCTTGGCTGAGGTTGTGGCCGCCGGCTTCTATGTGGGTGTTGAGGGTAAAGCCTTGGTTCTTGCAGACTTTTTGTAGGACAGAGTCGACTTCCGAAGTGGGATACTCGTCGAGCGGATCCAAATTCTTCAGCATTGTACCTGGAAAGAGAACTGCTTCTTGAGCCAGGAAGGTGATTTTGGTGCGTAGTACATGCTTGTTGACCTCTGCCAGGTTCATGCCATCGACGATTATGCGTCCACTTTCGGGGTTGATGGAGGCGAGCAGTGAAAGAGCGAGGGTACTCTTGCCGGATCCTGTGCGTCCGAGAATGACTGTCCTTCGCCCGCCTGGCAGCTTCAGTGACAAACGGTCCAGAGCTGGTGGTAAGTGCGGAGCATATCTGATTGTGACGCTCTCGAAGACGACGTCACCGCTTGGTCGTGGCCACCATGCTGGCGGATCGATTGGTCCCTTCGGCTCCTGCTGGAGATGAAGAAGCTCGACGACTCGCTCAACAGATACGAACTCCATCTGCAGTGATCCATACTGCCGGCACAAGTAGTGCGTGGATGTGACGAGTTTGTTCGCTGCTATCAGGACGAAAGCGGTCAGGCCAGCAGACACATTTGTGTACAGCGCCAACATCGTGAGTAAGAGGGTCGAGAAGGCTGACAAGACATCGTATCGGTACATCAGCCACGCTTGTAGGCTCCAGTAGAAGTGGTCCATCTTCTGGAATGTATCGACCACCCGAATGACTCTGTCCTGGAACTGCCGCTGGACGCGGAATGCTCGTACTGTCGTTAGGCCATTGAGCAGTGTGCCGAAGTTCGACATCAGAGGCGTCAAGGATACCATCTCCAGTCGGCGTAGACTCTGTGAAGTCGGGATGAAGCGAAGGAAGATTAGCACGAAAGCAACCGTAAGCATGATTGCGAAGACGAGGAAAGTTGGTGTGACCGACCCAATGACGATAATAGACGAGATCCAGGATATGCCGAGCCAGGCCACGGACTGGAACTGCTGTGAGATGTTCCCATCAATAACGCCGATATCCGAGGTCATGCGATTCATCAAGCGGCCCACCGGCGTAACGTCGAAGAAGCGGAAGGTAGCTCCAGCGACTTTCTGCATGATGGCTGCGAACATATTCTTGCCTGCGGTGTAGACGATCACGATCATGATGCCCTGTGATGAGATATAGATCAAGGATTCGGCCAGCGCTAGGACGAAGAAGCCTAGCAGCCATGGCTTTATGTTGACATCCGGAGAAGGTAAGTCGTCCACGTACGGCACTTTTATGCCCTCGACGTCGAGTGACTGGGTCAGGAACATGGATTGCGGCTTTTGGTCGTAAGCCTCACCCCAGCTCTTTAAGAACCAGGACTCCGCGATGGTGACGAGGCGATAGAATGCCAAAACCGGTATCAAGACTCCCCACCACAGAAGTCTGCCAGCTTTGACGTACTCCCAGTAGACGGAAGCTCTGACACCTCCATGCGCTCTGTGCTCGTCCTCGATGAACTTGTCCGGGACTGCGTCAGTGTCTCGCTTCTCAAGCTGTTCCTGAGGGGCAGACTGTTCACTCTTAAATCTGGTCAACGAGGCATGGGCATCTTTGCTCAGTTCTTCTTCATCCAGGATCGTGGAGTTGCCGTTGTCCATTCGGATTACCTGCGTAGCCAGCCGAGAAACTATGTCGGTGCGATGGGTGACAAGAACGACAGTGCGGTCCTTCAGGATTGAGTTGTACACGAAGCAGTGCTGCACGATATGCTCGGCAGTCTGCTGGTCAAGCGAAGCAAAGGGGTCATCCAGCAGGACGATCATCGCACGGCTGTAGATAGCTCGAGCAAGTGCCACACGGGCTTTCTGGCCACCGGAGAGGCCGACGCCGTTCTCGCCGATAAGTGAGAGGTCACCGGCCTTGAACTCCCTCAAGTCTGGCACAAGCGCACAGCAATTGATGGTCTGCAGGTAGCGTACTTCGTCGTATGGCTCGCCGAAAAGAATGTTCTCTCGGATGCTCATGCTCTGTAGCCATGGCGTTTGGGCACAGTAAGCAATGGGTTCTGGCGGTCGTAGTAGGGAACCATGCAAAAGATCGAGCTCGCCCAGTATCGCTTGCAGCAGCGCAGACTTTCCAGAAGCGACTTCTCCGCAGACAACTGTCAGGCCTTTCGAAAAAGACAAGCTGAGGTTGAGGACCGGCCTGCCGGAGCCTGGCCAGGCAAAGACAGCCCTGTCAATGGTCACTCCCTCATCTACCGCAGGCTCTGTTTCTCGCTCCTCTCTGTCTGGTTCAGCCATGTACTCTTCAATACGACCAACGGCAACCCAGGCGTTGATTAGCACGATGATCAGCTGTGGAAGATCTTTCAGACTGCTCGTCATCATCTGGAATAGCTGCATGGCCGGGAAGGCGATGTCGACTCGCAGAGGCTTGCCGGCGATGACGGTATATGCGAAGAAGGCGATAACGGGCGTAAGATCAAGAGCCAGTGTGTTGAAGAACGCAATAGCCAGATTCCATATCGAGGTGATGATCCGAAGGTCGAGCTCTCGTTGACGTGCATCCATGATCTGGGCCAGCCAAGCATCCTGCCAGCCATACCACCGTAGATGGCGGATAGCTTCGATCCACTGAGATGTGACCTGAAGCTTGCTGTCTGTTGCCAGTCTTCGCTTCTTCTCATAATAGATCATGACCTTTGCCAGTAATACGTTGAGGCATTGTGCGAGGATCACAGCCAGCACTGCAATCAGAGAAGGCCAGCCGAGGAGGTGGACAACAAGGCCGATCGAAAATATGGCGCTGAGTGGTTTCTGAACCAGGCCCTGGAACTCCCAGAAGCGCTGTGCAACCTCGTACACATCGTTGCGCATCAGGTTGAGAATCTTGCCCATGCTTGCTGGCTCTTTCCGAGGCGAATCCTCCTGCCGTCGCTTGAAAACTGATGTTATTCTCGACCAGGTCTGTTGCCAAATGCTCGCTTTCTGCTTATATGGAGCATCGCCGTTCATAGAGTGTCCATTGCCGTGCCCGTTGGTCTTGTCCTCTGAAGTGTTTGGCTGTTGGGCAAATCCCATCTTCCTGTTTAGAGTCTTCTCGAAGAGCATTGTGATCATCTCCCCTCGTGACCTCTCGTAGCACCTACGACCGTACCACAAGCTGAAGACACCTGATTGGGCTGCGATGAAGCGGACCGCAAACATAAGGCCAGCGTAAGTCAAGGCAGCTTGTTTTGGCGCTCCAAGGCTCTCCATTGACTTGAGCAGTTGCTGCAGGAGTAAAGGCCCAGAGAATTGCATGACTAGCTCCACCAGACCCAGCGCTGTGAGGATAAGCAGATCGATGACGTTCGCCTTGACCAGCCGTTGGACTACCGTGCCTTTGAGAAGGCGGAAGTTCTCGTGGAGCCTTTGATGGTGAAACTCGTAGGCCAGTTGCCACACATCTTCGTCTTCGAGTTGCCGTTTATACCCCAGCTGAATCAGCCGTGTCATCCAGGATACCGTCATGAATTGCCAAAGGGTGAGCTTGTCTTCCGGGCTTCTTAGAGCTGATGTCGGCTGGGTCATGAGCTGGCTGATGTCGAAAGTGCACAGGTGCGGATCCCGGAGAGGCATCGAGAGGATGATGGAGATTCCGAGCACGGTTAATGCAATAGTCGGGATGATGAGGTTCCCTGCCATTGTTCTCTCAAATTCCACATCAATGTCTCGTAGGCGGATAACGTCCACGATTCCTTGCAGGATGAGTATGGCGAGAATCGAGAATGGCGTTGTCCGTGGCCGATGCACCAGGGCCATCGCCGACGCAACTGTCCAAGGCACGACCGGGATGATGCTCATGAGAGCACCGCGGTTCCTCACGACTTCAGGCAGCTGAAGGACGACTCCAACGATTGAAACCAAGGCGAGAGCGGCCGTGAACATGCTTCGGCGGCGAGAGACGACATCTCCTTCGGCCGCATTTTCGTACGGCTCCTGAACAAACGGAATCGTCCATCTCGGCCGCCAGCGGATCAGCAAGAGAATCGATTGTACCAGGAGCAAGAATACCGCGAAGATGGCCGGTATACAAGCGACGACTGGCACGAAGCAATGCTCAAACCGGGCTTCCCGCTCGTTCCAGACGCCGGAGAAGCAGACATTTTGGCTGTTTGTCGCATTGGCAGGACCGTAGAAGTCCTCTCCAGCCAGTACTTGCTGCATGCTTGTTGTTCAAGTCATCGTCGAGATGGAAATGATGTTTTCAATCGAAGGCTTGGTTGCCTGGAGTCAGAAGCATCCAGCAAGGGTTCGGTGAAAGCTGGATTCAGCCACTGTCAAACGATTTCGATTGGTTGACCAGCTCGACGCGCTAGCGCATGTCAAGATTGAAGAGTGAAGTGGAAAAGTCGACTTCTTCTTTTCTTGAACATAAGGACGCTATTGGAACGAACCGTACAACTACTGCAATGTGTTGGCTGTCGCTCCTGGCCTCTTCCAACTTTCGCGCGCCCTCCATCGACTGAGTCAATCGGAGCAAAAGATCGGTTTCAAAAATCGTTCGAGATATCTGTGGGTTCCAGGTTCAATGTTGTTGCTCCTGCACCGTTTCTTCCAGCACCACTCCTTCCAAGTTCTTGCTAGATTTCCATTGGTCCGTCGACAGTCGACGCTAACGTATGTCAAAAGTTCACTCTCTTTCACTCTTTTCCCTTCTTGAGCACATCCGCCAGCTCGGAATCGTCTGGGACGAATCGCGAACTAAGACAACCTGGTTCGCTCTTATTCTTGAGTCTCGATCATTACAGTCTTCTCTCTCGCAACGAGGTACGATTCGATATATCGAGGAGTTTGCAAATTACAACACACTGCACAATTCCGAGCGAAGGCGACCTGTTCTGATACAATACCATCGCGCTCGTTGATACACCACCACGAAAACAAGCTCTTGACTGCCATTGGCCCTGCATGCTCTCACGCTAGCTTATGTCAAACCTTCACTTTACTCTTGACTCCAGAGTTGACTCTTGAACGGCAGCTTGCTTACAGGTATTTACAGCACCAAAGGGCTTTTGCAAGGACGAAAGCGTTGCTCCCGGCGGTGCATATCGGCTCTTGGGATTTACTTCCTTTCGACGACTGGCACTGGAGGAGCTCGACATATTTAGTTGCCAGTGTGGCGCTTTTCCCATCGTCTACATTACACGCCGTTCAGCCTTGAATACCATGCCCGCGAGCTGTTCCCTACCACCCTCTCGAACCAATCATTCTGCAAGACCATCGCTCCGTAGGGTGTTTCCTTTCCCTTGAACTCTGCTCTGCACTCGCCTGCGTCCCCGCACACAATCTCTGGTTGAATATTCCATAGCATACGCAATCCCTCTTGAACCTGCGTTGCAAGCCTCGTAGTTTCGCGAAGCTGCATCCCTCCGTTATATTGTGCAGCTACGATGTTGCCCTTCAGCTGCGCTGGCTTCTCAAAATGCTAGTGCTTGATGTGTGTTCTTGTAAGCCTCCAGGTGGTCTCCGTCCTCTGTTTGGCATAATGTCGCTGAATGGGGCGATCAATCTTTCAGAAAGAAGCTCCTGGTCCCGCTCGGGATGCAACAGCGCGATCTTGGGGTCCATTCCGAAGGAGTACCACTGCTCTCGCCTTGCTGCAAGCGAAGGGTCGGGTGGTAGGACTTGTGTCCATGGGTATAACGGTGGTTGGGTCTACCGTGCTGTAGATTCTGGATGACTTCCGGCGTTGGTGACTGATTCGTAACAGAACCACTTGTGCATTATCTCTTGCTGCATTTGCCCGCGGAGGATGTATCATGCCCCATGGCAGACTCAGATGCGTTAGGTTTGATCGTACCCCTGTCTCTGTTCGCCCTTAGGGGCATGGGTTGCTGCAGAGCCCAAAAGGCTTTCGAGCATGGACACGATTGAGGACTCTTGTTTGTCATAGGCGAGTGGAAGAAGTCGCAGAAGGCTGTTCGTTATGAGCGATAGCTGTGGTGGTCCAAGCAGAGGATGCTGTTCATGGTGCTGGCCTTCTGCTCGTTTGCTGTGCTGTTGTCGATGGCGCCGGTGCTGCGGCTGACGGAGAGGGAGCTGGTTCGGCGCAACTACTCTGCTGGTTGACTGTGGTGTCGGTTGAATCACGACTATAGCTGGTACCCCGACTGTCAGACATAGGATATATCAGATCGTTCTCAATGCTTGAGCCTATGAATGTTTTATCTTGATCACCCGCTGTACAGCTCGTAGTCGTCGAACCGCCGGCATGCTCATGTCAAAATCCTCTTGTGCGTCCTCAGGATGGCCTGCCGTAGCTCACGTCTGCATCAGTGGAAGTGCAGGCGTCTTCCTCGTGTCAAAGTCCTCTTGTGCATCCTCAGGCTTGCCTGCCGCATTGAGTGATGTTTCCAGGGCATGTGATAACAGAAATCCACCGTCAGGTCATTGTCGCCTACCGGTATATCAACTTCACCCAGCTTCGTGACCGTCACCTTCGACACTTCAGCAACCACACCATGTCGAGGTAAGTACAACAATTACTCCTACCAACTATCAGCGCTCGTCTGTGGAGCATATAGGACAGTCGTGACTTACACTTCTTGACAGACCAGAGCACTTCACACCACCGCCAACACCGGTGATCGCGCCGAGGCCGGACAGCGAGCTGTGAGTGACTTCGACGCGCTTGGAGATCAGTAGGAGAGGAGCGATAGCTGACCGATATGGACAGACAGCAGCCAGCGCCTCTGGACTTGGGCGAACCCGTAAGTGCACCTTCTCGTTTGTTCGTTGCTTGAATAGTCATCTCGGCATCTGCATCTCTCCCCCATACCATGGATCCTGGAGCATCCGTATTACCTGGAGAGGCTGTATCGGCACCCTTGCGACGACTAAGAAGCCGTTTTCATCGATACTCGACATACTAGATATACAGAGTGAACTTAGAGTCTTCCTGGCGCGTTCGTGCTAGAGTGTGCGACTTGCGGCCTTTCCATCCACACAGCTGTGTACTGTGCAGGCACCACACATCCTCGACAAGTCATACCGAGAGGACCATCATTGCAACGAGCAGCCATCGGTTGCTTTTAATGCCTGTTGGAGAACAGGGAAGAGTCAACGAGAGGAAGGCGGCCTGAAGTATCACTCGACTCTTGGCTCTCCCGAACCTCGGCTTTGGACTCTGCCCGGTCCCAATACACCACCAACGGACTTTCTTCCTACACTTTTGTTTTCTGAATTGTCAAGATGCCGAGATGACTGATTTTGCAGCAGCGCAAGAGCGCATCCTCGCTCGTCGCGCTGCACGAGACGCCGCGAACAATGCCGCAGCAACAGCACTAACCGCATCTCGAACAGAGCATCTCCTCCACCTCCCTCCAACCCTTCGAGTCCTTGCCCAACGGACACTCAACGCCTGGGACGTCGTAAAGAGCCCACACGGCACCAGACCAGCTTTCCGAGTCGGACAAGTCGACGCCGAGCTTCTGGACGAAGAACTGCTGCATCTCCTCAAGAACCAGGCGGGAGAAGGGCTCAAGCTGCTCGGTACGCACCTCAAGGACGATTGGGGAGCGGAGCTCAATGCTGGGCTGAGAGCGGTACTCTGGAAGCTGTCGATCTGGGATCACGGGGCGAGCTACGGCGCCTCTCTCCAAGGCCTCAAGTACATTGACGCGCGAAGATCAACCGCTGCGGTTGCGGCGCCAGCGACACGATTTCAGAGAGCCGCCTACGGGCTCCTCAACGTCGGCGGAAGATACGCCTGGACACGCTGGGAAGACCATCTCTCATCATCCGAAAACGGCTACGACGAGCCATCACCACTCATACAACGATTGAGCCGCTTAACCACCCTCTTCTCCACTACACAGAACATAGCCGCGTTCATCTCCTTCCTCATCTTCCTCTACAACGGCAAATACCGAACCCTCTCCGACCGAATACTTCGAATGCGCCTCGTCCCCTCCTCCAACCAAACGAGCAGAGAAGTCTCGTTCGAATTCCTCAACCGCCAACTCGTGTGGCACGCTTTTACCGAGTTCCTCCTCTTCCTCCTCCCCTTGGTCGGCATAAGCAGATGGAAGCGCTGGATCGCGCGAGCGTGGAAGAAGACCAAAGCCGTAGTCAAGAACATGAGCTCCGGCAGGCGAAGCGAAGATGAAGACGCAGAAGACGAGATACCAGGTGGCGAACTGGGCTTTTTGCCCGAAAGGACATGCGCAATATGCTACAGAGACCAGAACCCAACAGGCGGACAGAGCGAGCAGGATGTCATCTCAGCAGGCGCGAATACAGGAATCGTCGGCAACGCATCAACGGATATCACGAACCCCTACGAAACCGCCGAATGCGGGTGCATCTACTGCTACATGTGCATTGCACGGAGCATCGAAGCTGAAGAGGGCGAAGGATGGGTTTGTTTGAGATGTGGGGAGTTGGTGAAGGAGTGTAGGCCTTGGAATGGCGATGTGGAGATTCCGGTTGAAGAGCTGCCGAGACGGAGTAGCAGGAGTAGTCGGAAGAGCATTGCTTGGGCTGATGAGGTGGTTGACGAGAAGGATGGGGAGGATGAGATGGGCATGAGCGAGATGGAACCGATGCCTGTGGAGGACGACGATACCTGAGCATTGATGGAGCAAGGCGAGTTTTCAAGCTGGCCCAAAGATATATCGATGCCAAAGTACGTTCAAGCAGCTGGTTGAGGCCCGCATTTCGACTCAAGACGACGTGAGCCGGTCCCATCACTACAACAGTACCATGTCGAGTGTATTCATGCTAATATACTTAGGGGCAGCTAAGCGAATATCGTCCTCTCACGTGCTCAGGCGTCTGCTCCGCGGGCCTGGATCGACTGATCAGCAAAGCTCCAAGTCCATGGAGTTTCGGCGCTTGATCAACGTCACAGTGATCCCCCGCTTTCGATGAAGAAATACCAACGTTTTAATAACAAATACAGCCACCCAACTCCAACTAAAGGAGCACTTCTCAACATACAACGGTGATCAAGAGGCTGAGGTACTTTCTGGATCCAGGACACAACGTCGGCGCCCCTGCAGCGGCGAGAGTTAGAGTCCACTTTGGCCCAACGATCGCGCTAAACCACAACCTCCTGTGACCTGCGAACGAAACAGCACGATGGCGCCCTCAGATATCAAGGCGCTCGCCATGATCGGCTGCGGCTCGATGGGCGGCGGCATGGCGCTCCTCTTCGCCGAGCAGGGCGTCCACGTCTCGCTTCAAGACCCCAGCGCTGATCGCATGAACGCCCTACTCGACAGCGCGAAGAAAGACGGGCTGCAAGATAAGCTCAGCAAACACGACGACTACAAGTCGCTGTGCAAGAGCCTGGAAAGCTACAGTGGCAGCGGTGCTCCGAGGGTGTTTGTGTGGAGTCTACCGCACGGCAGCATTGGGGATACAGTATTGACGGGGTTGATGCCTTTGCTGAGAAAAGGCGATTGCATTGTGGACTGCGGGAATGAGCACTGGGAGAATTCGGAGAGAAGAATGGGAATGTGTTATGTCAAGGGCATTAGATACGTTGGATGTGGTGTCAGTGGAGGCTATCAAGCAGCGTGAGTCTGTACCACCGATGACGACCAAGCTCACAAGACTGACATGTGTGTAGACGACGCGGCCCCTCCATGTGCCCCGGCGGTGATGACGACTCCCTCTTCTTTGTCCTCCCTCTCCTCGAGCAAGTCGCCGCGACAGCCCCAGATAACTCTCCCTGCGTCGCCCGCATCGGCACCGGCGGCGCTGGACACTACTGCAAAATGATTCATAACGGCATCGAGCACGGCATGATGTCCGCAATCAGCGAAGCATGGGCGCTCATGGCAAGAGGCATGGACATGAGTTTAGATGATGTCGGTGACGAGTTCCAACGCTGGAACGACAATGGCGAGCTCCACAACACCTTCCTCGTCTCCATCGGCGCCGACATCTGCCGCAAGAAGAACGACAAAGGCAATAAAGTCCTACCAGAAGTCGAAGACAAAGTCGTACAAGACTACACCGGCGAGGAAGGTACAGGAGTCTGGTCGAACGACGAAGCCATCGAGCAACACGTCCCGGCCCCAACCCTCACAGCCGCACATTACCTGCGCATAGCCTCGGGCGACCTCGCGCAACGCCGCGCCATCTACGACACTCTCGGCAAAGCCCACCCACCGCAGAAACTCTCGATCCAAGACCAGAAAGCCTTCCTTGAAGACCTCCGGCAAGCCGTCTACGCCGCCTCCCTCGCAGCTTACGCCCAAGGGCTCATCATCATCGATAGAGCGAACAAGAGCAAGAACTTCAACATCAACTACCCGAACCTACTGCAGATCTGGCGTGCTGGGTGTATCATCCGATCCGACTACATCAACCGCGAGCTGCTGCTTCCGATCTACAAGCAAGGACCATTCGTCAACCCGCTCACGGACCCGACGTTCGCGAGCGAGTTGAAGAAGATGTATCCAGCGCTCAAGCGGGTTGTGATGAAAGCGATGGAGGCGGATCAGGTGGTGCCGAGTTTGAGCGCGAGCTTAGAGTATCTGAAGTACATGACGAGTACGGAATTGCCGACAAGTTTTTACGAGGCGGAGCTGGATTATTTTGGGGCGCACAACTATGATCGGAAGGGTGAGGATCCGGAGGGGAAGCCCGAGACGGGGAGGCAGCATTTTGAGTGGAAGCCTGCGTGAGAATGCGCTCGGCTGCTTATTAGAGACAGGTGGACTGAATGTGTATCGAAAACTATTCTACCGCAGTCGACCCTGGGTCGGTCTCCATCAGAAGTCTCACATCCGAAAGACCCGATCTTGCGTGCTCGATCAATGTCCGCCGGCTACTCGAAACTGTCTGACAGTCGCCGCCTCATTCGGGGCGCATTGCGACCTTGCGCTGTGTTCCCGTTAGTCCAACCATCATGGCGCTCATCAACCATCTCGGCCATCCCTGGTAACCGTTCAAAGTCATCCGCCATTTCGCTCCTCAAGGTAATTTGCCACGTGTGATCGATGATCTCCGCTTGCTGGACAAACTCTCCAGGGCAGTCGGGATCAGGCATCCAGTACGCCTCCCTAGTGACGACGAGATGCCTTCCGATCTTCCACTGGTACGCCAGGAGTCCCCAATACCACAGCATACCCCACAGAGGTGCCGTAATGCCCACCACCGGAACAATGTACCAAGCCTGGCCAGTGGCCAATCTGTGGAACGGTGAGCCAGGCTCTGGCGGAACGAACGCGGTAACGAGCACGAACGCTGTGGCTGCACCGAAGACAATGACGTGCAGCGGCGATAGCCATGGTCGATATCGGCGGCGCTCCTGCCAATGCCATCTCGACTTGCGCAGCTTGATTCTGAGAAGACCGATTGACACCCAGCAACCAATGAGCGAGATGACGGTGTAGCTGTACAGAGCGACGAGCGCGGAGTACGACCTGCGAGGGTCCCGGATCGGCGACACCAGCACGACGAGCAGTACCGACGTAAACCAGTGCAGAGCGAACGCTGCAGTGGGTGCTTGCTCCACATCCTCCTCGCGCAGGCGACCTCGGGATAGCCATAGTTTGAACAGACCGTATGGCGTCTTGTACGAAGTGGCGATGTGCAGTGAGAAGGGGAGGATGCCTTCTTTGGCAATCTCCTGCTTCACACGGGCGGCGGTGAATGTCATGACCCACAGGTTGCCGAAGATGGAGACGGCGATGATGGCGGCCATGGCATGCGAGGCCTTCTTTTGATCGTCTCCGAACAGCTTGTTGAAGAAGAGGGTCGCGATGTCCGCGCTGGAGGGTTTTCCGCCTAGTGGAGGGATGATGTCGGCCTTGTCAACCACCAGCAGGTATGAAATGTTGGCCATCATGTAGAGGACGACTGTGATGAGCAAGCCCAATACGGTATACTTTGGAAAGTATCTCCGTGGGCTTTTCACTTCTGCAAGTACGTAGAACGGCTGTTCGTAGCCCGAGAAGGAGTACATGCAGAGTGTCAAGGACCGGGACCTGAAGACGTTAGCGAAGCTGTGGCAGGGAAGGTGGGACCAGCGTGAGCGCATTATCTACGTACCAGGATGATACGCCTGCTCGGTTGCTCTTCCAGACATCTTCAATGAAGTTGTTCCGAACGACATCTCCAGGACCCCCGAATCGGCCAGCCGCATATGCGATGGCCAGACAGACCATGACAACAAGCGCGCCAACCTTCAACACCGCGAAGGCATTGTTGATCAGGATCCCACCCCGTCTGGAGAACGTATGCAAAAGCACGATCAAGGTCAAAACCGCAATGGCGATCCCAAGAACAGGACCGCGGCTGGGAATACCATCTGGCGAGAGACCATCGTAATGCCCTGATGCCGTCATAACCTGGAGCCCGAAAGCTATGGCGTTCGTGCTCAGGTTGTACATGAGGACAAACATCACAGCGAAGCAGCACGTCGTTCTGATGTGTGGAAGCCGGAGATCAGAATCCGGAAACATGAACTCCAGGAAGTTCTTCTCGCCGCCCGACCGTGGGACGCCGCGAGGCTCTGTCTCACCTCTGACTCTGCGCTGCGGTATCGAAAGACCGCATTCGAGCCAGACGTACAGTCCGCATATCGAGATCAGCGCTCCGGCCGTCCATAGGAATAAGGCTCCGCCGACACAACCTGCGCCTTGGAGGACACGGTGTGGTGTGAGGAAGATTCCGGAGCCGATTGAGCGGTTGAGGATGAGGGCGACGATGGTCCATTTGCCGATTTTGTTGCGTTCTTCGGGGGAGTAATCGAGTCTTTGGTGTTCGTAATCGAGCTCCTCGGTTGATGGGTGGCCCAGAAGCGCTTCTTCGTTGGCGTTCAGAGGCATTGTGTTGAGTGTGTCTGATAGTCGCAAGCACTCAGGAAGGCTACAAGGGAGACTTCTGGTTGATATCGTCCTAAAGATAGCCCAGCCTTGCGACGAGACACATGCGAAGAGCTCCGGGCAGTGAACATGGCATGCGCAGGAACAGCTCTAGACTGATGGCTGAGTCTCCCCGTATGCACTCGAAGGGAGCTTCCTGCAACGCTGGACGAATGGTATGTGATGCAGCGAGCAATAAGCCACGTGCCCAGCAGTCTCCGGATAGCCGGACTAATCAGGTGCAGTCAGGCTTGCCAGCCTTGTCTGAAGGCAACCAACATCACACCACGCCAAGGCAAGGCTGTCGCTAACTCGAACTCAAACGACACTCGATATGCATCCGCCCCCTCATTTGGCTATATCAGGCATTGGCCAACCGCATGAGGCTGTGATGACTTGGCGAGGCGAGAGCTCAGTAGAGTTGCCGTCGCAGATGCTAACGTGCGATCCTTCGGACGCAGCGTCCTTTGGAGACAGGTCAATATCATCGGCGCTGGGCCGCGTCGCCGGCATTCTTAGAGCTTCCGCTCCTCGCGACAGCATCAGAGACACCGGAGCAGGCTAAACTAAACGACCACACAATGGACTCGGGCTGCGACGACCTTCGCAACGGCATCCGGCTCGCGAACGAGTTTGAGCAGAAGTGCGCATTGGAAGAGAATTCGACAGGTAAGAACCATGCGGAGTTGTCGCAAGAACACCCACTAACGAACCATGTCACCAGACGTGCGCTTTCACAATCTCCGAAACGATATATCGAACCTCGGAGGCCTTCTCGAGAGGCTGCAATACGCATTACAAGATGCGCAGCGACGATACCTCAACCGTGGAAGAAGCGTCGGCGTACGTGTGTACGAGCCCTTGTCCGTTGACGTCGAAAGTGAGCGCACGTCTATGGTGGGCAACTTCGTAGACACCTTGAATGAATGCAACGGACTTCTGGAAGACAGCAGAAGAGCTCGGCATGGTCGTCATCCGGCTCGACAAGAGCAGCGTCTGGAAGCACTACGCACTCGTAACCAGCTTCATTCGGAGAAGATAGACCATGCTCTTGATCGTTTGACGGTCGACTTGTTCACGGACAAAGATGGCGAACTGGATAGTGCGGTTGCCGTGGAGGGCATGGCTGGTGGCCATCATTTGGACGACGCACTGAGGTATATGAATGCCAACATCATCACGGCGGGGTTCAGAAAGTGTTTCAGAGCAGGTGTCCTGGTAGATGCGCCTGAGGGTACCGAGATGGATCTGCGAATGCCGGAGACGTTCGATGCCATCCTCTTGCATCTACGCGAGAGTACAGGAGGGCCTGACCAGACGCCAGAGAAGTACCTTGCGTTCTTGAAAGCATGTTGGCTGCTCGAACGGCTGAAAGCAAGCGCTGACTACCGCGGCGCTCGGGCGGGATACTACTACAAACCCGCTGTCCGACAGGTTGAACAAAAAGTCCTGGCGAGATACCGGCGTCCTGGAGGGCTTGTGGCTTATCGTGAGGCGAGCCTTCTCAAGCTGCCGGAGAGTGCGTTTCGCATGTGGCCGTTGTCGACAGCGCTCACGATGCCGGCTGAGGATGATGCCACAGGTCACTTCGACCTGCTCGCACCTCGCGCCGATGAACACTTCGTCGCTTGCATTCCACTTGCTTCAGCTGCTCGCGGACAATTGTCAAACTCTGTGACTATCTTCAGAAGCTCCGCAGAGCGCTTTCGACTGGTACTGAAGAGCACAGTTCCCTCTAGACCTGGTGAGACGACCCTGATTCCTCTGTCGGTACACAGCTCTGAGGATGCGCTCATACCTCGCTACGCAATGCCGACCATAACCAATCCAACGCTAGAAATGGCAATATTCTCCCGGCACGAGGAGACGCTGTTCAAGTTCTCTACCTTCGAGGCGCTCCACACGTTCCAAGCTGCCCTCACAGGCTACGACGTCTCTCACGATCAGACGGACATACGGTCCCAATTCAGCGACCATGTGGACTTTCTTGACTGTGTTGGACGTATGCAATTATGGCAGGAGCCTATTATCCTGCGAGCCGAAGCAGACAGCGACGGTTCCTCTCACCATCGAACAACTCAGTCGCAGAACTCGCTCGCAGTCCGATCGTCTTCGCGACGAGTGTCGCTACCATCATCCATCTCTCCAACCACAACAGTCCGCTGGACCGCCGGCGGCTGGGAGGCAGATCACATCAAACTTCCAGCCATCGTGATATTTACCCAGCTTTTCGATACCCGGAGGCGAACTCGCTTTGC
This sequence comes from Saxophila tyrrhenica, assembly GCF_035928015.1. Lineage (NCBI taxonomy): Eukaryota > Fungi > Ascomycota > Dothideomycetes > Mycosphaerellales > Extremaceae > Saxophila > Saxophila tyrrhenica. The sequence goes on along the minus strand of NW_027041747.1, from coordinate 314,090 downwards.
CACCATCTTCATCGAGCTGAAACGAGGCATCTACATCGATGCCACGGAATGCGGATGCTGCAAAGACTACGAAAAGTGCTCTAAACTCGTTCTAGTCAAGGAGAGGAAACTACCTTTTACTGTGCGAGTGTCATATTCTGACGGCGATGCCCATGGCCGGCCGAACCCGAATACATTCAACATCTTCCCTTTCCGTCTCCCGCATCCACGGACCTTCCGCTCCATTGAGACGGTGAACACGGAGTATCTGGTGCTAAAATTCCGGTCTCTGCTGGAGAAGCAGCAGTTCCATCAGGAACTGGACTTGCGGTTTTGTGTGAGGGATAGGCAGTATCTGGATCAGCGGGACTTCGAAGAAGAGATACGGCGTCGACAAGAGCACCCGCAAGGCCGGCCGCGGGTGTCTTCACGGAACTCGGATCCTTTTCCGACGCTTTCCCGACATCGGGTCGTACCGACGGTTGCGCCGATTATAGATGTTCCGGATACTGGGCCTGCGTTGGATGATGCGTTTGCTAGAGGATCTATCTCGCCTTCTGCCGGACAGATATCACATACCAACCTCGTACACCGTGAACTTCCTCGAGATCAGGTCGGTCGCTCGAATTCTTATGAAGTGAACGGAAATGCCGCAATGCGGCCCTTACCTTATACTCCTCCAGCGCCGGAGGGACCATCCTCCACCAGCGCCCGGAACGACAGCGTAGTCCTCCCAAACGAGGTCGGAGAGCAGATCGACCCCTGCCTCGGCCACGAGCTACCCGCTGATCCGATGAACCACAACGAGCTAGCACACAATCAGCATAATGCTTCACGCCTTGCAAACGAATATTACAGCGCACCCGAACTAGTCCGCTCGCTGTCGTCTCTGGCACCGGAAGCATACACTCCCGCGAGAATGCTGTACCAGGGCCCTACTGTTAATGATTCGAACGGTGGACAGCGGAGGTACCAACAGTCAGTAGAGGGGGATTTTGGATACGTGGAGGATGACAGAAGGGAGTCGAGGAATAGGAGTGGGAAGCAGAAGGTTTTCAAGTTTTTGCGGCGGAGATAGTCATAATGGCTTATTGTACAAATAAAGGCAAAAACAATTCGATGTTCAGTCGTATCAACTCCATCCTTGTCCAGTCCGACGAAGTGATCAAATTGCTCTTGACTGCAGGCCTCGCCTGCAAAATCCGACAATGTCTGACGTGGTAAGGCAACTTGCCATCAGTTTTTATCCGCTGTCTGGACAGAGAAATGCCAGCGCTTGACTCGCTCGAATCTGATTGACGCTAGTGGATGTTTGGTTGAACGCAACTATCGACATGCCGAAAAAGATGGAATTGTTGGAACAGAAGTTGATTTCGCATACAAGTTTACAATGCTTCATTGCTAGGCAGGTCCATTGGCCTTCAAATTTCGACAGGAATTTGGTGACAGTCTGACCGTTCTACGCCAGCGATTTGAGCCATGCTCGCCTCCTGAACGCTGAGGCTCAGCGCAACATGGACATCCGGCGCAATGAGCAATCTATACCATCCCGGGCCTTGGACTTGGAGAAGGGCTCTGAGGTGTGTCGTACGAAATACCCAGTCCTGCTGGCGAAAAAGTAGCCTACAAGTCCTCCACTGCCTAGATAGGATGATGCCAGGCTCTTCGCTGGCCCCAATGGCTACATCCTGATGCGGTCTTGCCAGTCAGGCCCACGACTATCTCATTTTCGCGAGGCGCAGTGCGATATACAAGTCAGCCAGTGATGGTGACCGGACTACCAACACGACCTGCGTTAGTCAAAGCGCTTGCTTGACCACGATGAGGATACCCTGGACTATGTTGGTTGCAGACACTGTCGGCCGGCTCCAACATGAGTGCTGATCTTAGCACGGGCGTAAGCGTTAATCGCTCACTTGGTAGCGTGCTTGTTACCTTGATCCGGACCAACGAAAGCGCCGCTCGACCGCACAAGACCTCTCCAGGAGCTTGTTGCAGCGAGCAAGCATCCACGAATAGCTTGTATGATGTTCACGACCGCGGTCAACAGCACGCTCGATTTTGGGAGGATCGCAACGATTTAGAACAGCACTCTGACGACGATGATGACGAATCCTGTTGTTGGGAGCCATGAAAGCGCAATGGGGCCCAGCCGGTGCGATCCAGGCAAGGTATAAGAAGGGTGCAGTATCACATGAAAATTGACATCAAGCAGACCGTACAGCCGTTTACGAGAACTCACGCCATCCACCTCGGACAGCTTCAAGCCTCAAACGTCCAGCACTCTTCAGCGCAATTGCCTACCGCCTCAAGCCTTCACGATACCAGACGTCACTACCAGCCATGAAGACCACCATCTTCACCACATCCCTCCTCGCCACCCTCTCCGCCGCCACCCCCCTCAAGCGCCAAAGCGGCTGCATCGTCCAAACCGTCATGAACCCCAACTCCAACCAAGCCAAAGCCTCCATCCAACAATGGAACAACGACGTCAAGAACGTCAACGCCTTCCTCAACGCCGTCCCAAACCTCATCAACGACGAAGATGCTCTCCTCTCGGAAGCCCGGATGGCTCTCACCAATGCAATGGACGAGCCGTGCCAGCTCATGACGCTGGCTTCGCAGTCGGCTTTCATTCAGGCTCCCGTGCCGGCATTCGATTGCGCGGTGGAGGATTTGATGGATGTGTTTGAGGTGCATGTGCTGCAGAATTTGATGGCTGTGATTGCGGACCCGGGGAATGCCGAGGTTGCGCAGGCGTCGGTGGATGATATCAATGCTTTTCGATGCTGCAATGTTCTGCCTGATGTGAGTCTGTCTTTCTCGAGAGTGTTTGGTCAGCTGCTGACGTTCTTTCTTCAAGGTTGACATCTTGTTCATCAACTCCGCAGAGAGTGAAGGCATCGCCAACCAAGTGCCGCTGTCGGTAGGACGGGAGGATGCTTGCGCCGACATTCAGTGCACGAAGAAGTGCAAGGCGAAGCAAGGTGCGAACGGGACTTGATCTGCTCAGGGCTGAAGAGCATGATGAGAATGCTGCTTGGGCTGGGTTTGGTCGCACGGAGTCTGCTCGTCATTCGGTTCCATAGACGGGGTATGTTCTGCTTCATCATGTTTCAGCAATTCATCTTCATCATTCATTCCAGGACACCTGACTACTTGGCTTACCGGTCAGAAGCTTTCTTACTTAGATGATTTCTGCCACTGCCCTGGTCGCTCTCTTCAACGACCATCATCCATCCACCTCCACCAGCAGATAAAAGCACTGTACATTACAAAATCGGTCAGCAGAACCAGCTACCTCGTTACCATCATTCGTCCCCACCCACCCACCGCCAACGTAAGTTCATTCCCCACCCTCAAAACGTGGTCCAGACCGTTACAGCACCGCCGGCCTTCGACAAGACACCGGAAAATTCAAACGTCCTTACCACTACCGCTCTTCAACGCCCTAAAATCGCACAACCGCTAGTGCGCCAGTGATCATGACCAATCATCAACTGGTAGAGGATTAGAGGAGATGCCTTCCCACCTGCGCATTTCCGTAACCATGGTTCAGCTTCACAAGGTCGAAAGCCTGAGGTCCACGAGATGGAGTTGGCGTGTGAAGTCTCCGTATCTTGGGAAGTCAAATTTTGCTGGCCCGGGCTGGAATGCTCAGAGTCGGTTGGTGAAAGGTATGGAACACGTGAGAACTGAGTGAAGTTGAAGACCTCGGTATCGCTATGAATTAACCATGTCATGCCATGCCATGCTATGCAATGATGCCCAGATGCTTCGCCGGAAAGTCAAGAAAGACAATCAATCGTGCCTCCCTCAAGCACCTAGCTAGCCAGCCAAAGCCGCAGGGGGAGCCGTCCAAAAAGCAAACGCACAAAAACACAACATCCACACCATTTCTCACACCACCCTCTCCCCTCTTCACTCTCAGCCACCTCACGTTCCCCCCTCCCCCTCCCCGTCAACCCCACTCCCCGCACTCCCCTTCCCCTTCCGCGGCCCCTTCTTAATCCCCGCATCCCTCCGCCGAAACAAATTCTTACTCCCCGGCGGCCTCCCCTTCCTCGCGCCTACACTCCCCTCCCTCCCCTCCCTTCCCCCCTCACTAACCCCACGCCCAACCTCACCAACCCCTCGCAACTCCTGGATCCTCTTCGGAACATTCCCCATAACCAACCCCCTACCCCTCGCACCAACGCCGAGAGCCGTGCGCAGCGGGCCACCCAACGGGGTAACGCCGCGATCAGGCGTCATCGACGGCGCTTTGCTCGTCGCAGCCGTAGCGGACATCCTCTGCCTCTTCCTCGGCGCCTCTACAATCCCATCAAAGCGGTTCACAGGCTTAACCGCTCTCCGGCCAGCAGTAATCTCCTCCTCTCCAAAATTCCATCCAGGAATCGTGCCGTTGAGAGCGCCCGCGCGCTGACGACGGTTCCGCAGTTCGCGACCTTCGGCGTCGCGCTGGATCTTCTGGGCCGCGGGGTCCTGGAAACCGAGGCGGCGCGGGTCGTAGGCGTAGTCGTAGAGGTCGGCTTCTTTGCGGTCTTCGAAGATTTGGGGGTCGATGGGGGCGCGGCCGCCTTTGGCGAGTTTGCGGGGGATGCGGGCGTGGGGTGCGGTGATCTTGTCGAGGTCGAGATACTCTTGTTGGATCTGGTCGAGCGCTTGCTGGGTGTTGGCTGCGAGGGTCTTGAGGTTGTCGAGCGAGCGGGAGGCTGGGTCGAACTTTGTAAGCGACTTGACGAACTTGTCTGGGTTCGTGAGCGGCCTCATACTTCGACCCAGACGTTCAGTGGGATCAGCAATGTACTCGGACGGTGGTGACCAGTCGTCGCGGTAGAGCTGTGGCAGATCCTCTTCAGTAAGAATGTCCTCCTCCGGCTCCAGCATGCGCGGCTTAGGCGTCGGTGCCTTGCTCTGTCCATTCGATGAAGCTTTCGTGCCATTCCCATCCTCCTGAGTAATGTACGACCCACGCTTGGTAACTCTCTTCCTCTTGCCCTTCGCCTTCCCACCCGCCTCCTCATCCTCCTCCGCAAGATACTCCATCGCACGGGCAGCAGCGGCCTCACGCTCCAGCTGCGCCTCAGGACCACTCTTACGACTGACCCGCGGATTGTGAGCGGTCTTCTTGCTAGCGTTCATGTTGGCCATCTGCAGGTCCTCAAACTCCGCCTTCGTGATCCTGCTCCACTTGCCACCACCACGATAGTGGAACTTGGCGTCGGGAAACTTGTCTGGTCCGTCAGCCTTAGGTACAAGCGCAGCGAGGTCCGGAAGTCCTTCGGGCTCCTGTTCAACCTCTTCCTCTTCCTGCTCCTGCTCTTCGTCTTGCTCTCCACCATAAGACTTTTCACGCCCGGGTCCGCGGATGGCAGTCTTGCGTGACGATCCAGGAGGCGGCAGACCCCTTGCCCACCGTCCCTGCCCGCGGTGGTGGAAGGTCTCATGGGGGTGAGCAGTGACGTAGTCAGTATCGACCAAGCCATCCGGCGCTTCTTCCTCTTCCTCCTCCTCCTCCTCCTCATCTTCAACCTCTTCCTCCTCCCCTTCATCCTCACGCACAGCAGTAGAAGCCCTCCTAGGCCCTCTAGCATAGCGACCCTGCCCACGATGATGGAACTCCAACTCCGGATGAGCATCAACGAAAGCTTTGCTGAAAAGCTGTCCATCATTCTCCTCAACCTCCGCCGCAGCCACTGCCTCCGAAATCTTCTTCTTCCGGTTGACCGCCCACTTCTCCGGCGGCGGGCCGCGCATGTACTTCGCATTGCCGCGGTGGTGGAACTCCTCCCTCGGATGCGACAGCACATACGTCTTGCTGTAGATCGTCTGGTCGCGCTCGGGCTCGATGGAAGCAGAACCAGGAGTGGCGGACTTCAGGCTCTCTGCAAGAGTCTTGCGCATGTAGCGCCCTTTGCCACGATGCACCCATTCGACCTCAGGGTGATTCTTAGCGTAGGCTTTGCTCACGGTCACCATCTCCTTCTCATCTTCCGAATCGCTTAGATCTCTATCCTCATCCGGGACCTCATCACCATCATCGTCATCATCATCAGGTTCCTCCTTCAACCCCTCATCAGGCGGCCCACCAAAACGACTCGCGCGCAGCCCAGTAGCGTCCGCGCCAGCTCGGTACCACCCATTCCCACGATGGTGAAATTCCACCCCCGGATACAATTCAAGTTGGCTGACGTGAATCGTAGTGTTCCTGTTGAAAGCATACGAACCATCCGGCAGGCGCTTCGTAGCATGACCTTCAGTCTCGCGCTTCTTCGGGTTCTTCATCGGCGGGCGGCGACCACGCTTATACCATCCGTTGCCAGTATGGTAAAAGCGCTCGCCGGGGTGGCTGTCGACATACGCCCTGTCGAAAGTCGGGTTCTCGTCGTCGTTCGCCATCTCGTTGTCGCTGTCCGGTTCTTCGTTACTGTTGTTTTCGTCGTAGTCGACGAGGTTGAGATTAGAATTGCGTGAAGAACGTCGGTCGAGGTCAGTCGCAAGTGCGCTCCCGCTCAGCTTGGCACGGCGTGATTGGCGGGCGGAGGACATATTGGGCTCGGTGTTGGTCTGTGCGTCGATCACGCGGCGGCGAAGTGAAGAGGTTCGATCCTGAGGCTGCTGCTCTTCGGCAGTGAATGACGAACGGCGCTTGCGCAGCGATCGGGACTGTTGGGGGGTGACCATGTTTGCTTTTGCTGCTGAGAAATCTTTCGATCGGGATTCTCGCTGTTGTCTGGATCAACGGGGGATGTCAGTCACAAAGGTCACGTGGGTGAGGGTGGCAAGCACGACGGGATGATCACTTACGGCTGTGATGATGGAGTCTGAGTCAACGCTTTGGCTGCGGGTAAAGGCAAGTATCGTCCTTGACCCCGATGCACCCATTTGATCTCCGGATGCTGAAGTGTGTACGCCTTGGAGTAGGTACCACGCGCATTCGGTCCTTCACCGTCAACGTCGTCGGCTTCAAACTTGTGACCGGCATCGAGTGAGCTTCCCGTCTTCACTCTGCCGTCTTCACTCCGATCCAGCCTGAGCAGAGCCTGTCTCATAGCGGCAACACCAGCATCGTCCTTGGCTCTGATGCTGAGCATCCTCTTCGCCCGGACCTCGCCGACGATGTGCTTCTTGCCCTTCATCATCTTTGGCGGCATCATCGAATCCGCAGGCTGTGTTGTTGGAATCCCTGCTGGTCCAGAAGCAACAAGGATATCTGATGAAGTCGAGGAAGACGACAGATCTGAGGTGGCCCGGCGCAGAACGTCGCTCTTCCGGTGCCGTTTCGTCGACTTGGCAGAAGACTCCATCTATCAGTGAAGAAAAAGCTATCGACGGGCGAATGAAGTCGACATTGATTTTGCTGACCTTGAAGATGCTGCTGTGAGGTGCAGTTGTTCGACTAGAAAAAGGCGACCGAAGGAGTGGATGCGTCTCGCTTGCCAAATTGCGACGCTTGTCCGCTTTAGCAGCGCGCCAACGCTTCGGCTCGTCGATGGTCGTTGCGTAAATTGCTTGATCGGTGATGGCGTCTTTTTCTTGGTGGTTGAAGACGTCGCAGAGGTTGGAAGACGAACGATGGGTATAAGAGAGATGCTGTTGCATGTACGAGGATCAATGGAAGACGGTGAGTTTCATTCGTTTAAGCTTAAGAGGAAAGTGAGTGACGTGTTGGTCGATGAAACAGACTAAGTGACGACAACAGCTTCACTATCAAGACTGCAGAATCGTTCAACAACTACAGAGGTATAGTAAACACTCACGCACTAAATATATCTCAAACTCCAGCGCCTCGCCCTCATTCTATCCTCCGCCCACCATCAAACTCAAACACCCGGTCAAACCCCCCTCCCAGCAGCCTCCTCAATAACCCCCTCGCCCCTCTCCTTCGCCTTCACCAACCCCCTCCCCTTCTCCCCACTCCCACCCTCCCCCACCCCCATCCTCCTCGCAACATACCTCTGCGCCACGACCCCAACCCCCAAACCCAGAACCTCCTCCATCCACTCCGCAACCCATTCGCGGGGGTCGACGCCGCCGTTCTCCAAGATCGCGAGGATATCCGCGGGTAAACCGCCGTGAGCTTCATCGGTGTCGGATTTGGCGTCGAGCCAGGAGGCCCAGCGGCGGGGGAAGGGTTGGGAGATGATGGAGAAGGAGAGGGAGTGGAGGGGGTCGTGGAGGTAGATGGCGAACACCACCAGCTCCTCTTCGCCCTCCTCTTCACCCTCCCCTTCTCCCTTCCCCTCCTCCCGCGCATCACCAGCAAACATCTCCTTCTCCCCTTCATACGCGATCGGCTGAACAGCCAAAAAAATATCACTCCTCCGCACCGGATTCTCCCCGCCCAAAGACTCCGTCGCCTCCCGCGCCGCCTTCTCCACACCCCCCCTCGCCTCGAAAAACTCCTTCGCGTAACTCTCCGCCCCCACCCTCGCGAGGCGCGTACCCTCCTTCAACCCCATCACCGCGCCCAAATCGCGAGGGCGGGAATCGTCGCGCCACCAAGGGCCGTCTGACCAGCCGCCGCGGGAGCCGCCGAGGACGGAGCCGGTGTAGGCTCCTTGGGAGGCGCTGCGGGAGCGGGACTCGGAGCCGCGTTGGATTACGAGGAGGTCGCCGCCTTCGACTTGGGACATTACTCTTGAAAACGTCGAATAGATCAACGGATCCAAGCTCGGGTAGTTCAGTATATCATGCGTAATATGGATCTGCAACCTCTCGTGCGCGGAGATCGGGGGGGCGATGTGGCTGATCAAGGAAGTGAATGTCGGGATAGCTCGCGAGCGAAGGTCTTCGGAGAGGTGGGAGAGGTTGGCGCCGTAGCCTTTCACCGACGAGGCCCAGCGGAGCGCTTCTTCGTTGTTCTGCAGGTCTTTGGCGAGCGTGGAGGCGGAGGTGAGGGCGGAGGTCGCGGTCGCGGTCGCGGTGTTGAGGAGGGAGCCCCAGGACCAGCCGCCGCCTGTGCTTTTCTGTTCTGTGGGTTGCGGTGGTGGGGCTTGTTGCTGCTGCTGCTGTTGTTGATCGGCAGCAGGGGTATAGCTTTGGTGATAACTCCTCCCCTCCCCGCTCGTTCTAGGCTGTGCTTGCGTAGGCATACTCCTCAGCCTGTCCTCACTATTCCTCCCACTCGCCGTCCCCGAACTCGCCGGCGTCTCGACGCCCGCTCTTCGCGGACTCTTGCCCGTCCCGCTTGTCGTGCTCGAGCTCAGTCTCGGCGTCGTAGGTCTGGAGCCTGAAGCAGGCTTCGCTGCGAGCGTCTTCTCCAGCTCGCCGAAAGGGTCGTCGTTCTCTTCTTTAGCTGGAGCATTGGAAGGTTTGGGCGCTGGCTTGGGAGGGCGGTCGGAGGTGGATGTGCGGGTGGTGGAGGGTTGGTCTTCGCTGAGGCCGAGTTGGTCGAGGTCGGCCAGGAGGTCGTCTGCTTTGCGGGCCATGGTTCAGCGCGCAGGGCGAGCTTAGGAGGGCGGAGCAGGTTGTCTGAAGCGGAGGGTAAGTAGTAGATAGCAGGAGGAAGAGCAGCGCCGTGGAGTAGAGTAGAGTGCAGTAGAGCGGAGTAGAAGATACCCAGGTCCTACGACAGAGCTGGTGGCCGGACCGAACAGCTGGTGTCGATTTATTCCAACAGCTTCCCTGCGTTGTGTTGATTTCTTCGTCCTTTGGACAGTAGTCGTCTCTGAAGCCAATGCTGGTCAACGTTTGGTGTCTCTCGTGCTCCCCAAGAAGCTCAGGACAACAGCTCAGAGCAGCAGCAACAGGGGTCCTCCACCACTCAGTCCGGGGAAAGTGCAACCTGACTCGCTACCCCAACCCTGGTCCTCAGCCCTTCCCCCTTCTAACCCCCTTGGTATGCTGGCGACAGCGACGATATGCACCTCTTCAGGCAATAGAACAAGTGGCCGGGTGTCAGCGATGATATCTGTGCAGTCCACAGCCTCATTCTTCGTAGTCTAAAGCCCATACCATCGACCCGTCTTGACTAATATCTTAGCTACACATGTCCCCCAGCAAGCAAAACATGATACCCCAGCGAGAACCCATCGTCCATCATCGCCTCGCCTCTCAGCCCGTGACCAAAACAACAACAACGCAAGACACGGCATTGTTTCGATGATTCACGAGAGAAGAAGACGTCGACGTGAAAGCACCATTGACTCCAATGAGCTCTCTACCAAGCTATCAAACATCTACAATCATGCCATGCCATGCCATCAATCATCCCACCCTCCCTTCCACGCCGCAAAAACGCCCGCCACCCATCCAGCCAGTTGAGAGCGAAAATGCAGCAGAAGAGACAGTTTGAGGACATCGACATGGTCCATTTCTGTCCATCCCTATCCCATCGAAAGCACCACACCTCCCCCTCCTTCCTCTCAGCCGCGGTAGAAGTCAAGCCTACGACATGACCTGCTGACTCAACCCACTAGCCCCCGGCTGCTTCTTCCTCCGCCCAAGCATCGTCGCATTATCCAAACTCAACTCAAACGCCCCGGCCTTATTCTTCACCTGCCGCTTCGCCGCCGCCGCCACCTCGGGACTGTGCTGTCCATAGCCCCTGGCCGCAGGAGCCTGCTTAGGCGGAGGCGCCGCCTGCTGCCGTGCCTGCGCAGCCGCGCTCAACGTCGTATTCCGCATCTGCCGCTCCATGCCGCCGACATCCGGGGCTCCGCCACTCTTGGGAAGCTTCGCGGGCGGGTTCTGCTGCTGCGGGTCGTAGGGTTGGGAGACGCCTTCGTCCTCGTCGTCGTCGTACTCCTCGTCGAGCGCGTTGAGCGAGTTCATCGGCGCACCCCCGCGGTAGCCTTGCTTGAAGTTCTTGCGGCGCTTGCCTTCTTCCTCTTGTCGGTGGACCGAGTAGCCGACGTCGAAGACTTCGCGCAGGTTGACGGCGCCGGGGGAGCGGAAGTCCGAGCGGCGGGCGCCGAGGGGGGTTTCGTCGAGGTAGGCGAAGTCGGGCTTCATGGGGGACGGGCCCTTTTCGCCGACGGATTGCGCGCCGCGCATGTAGAGGGGGGTGGCGAGGGGTGGAGCGTCGGCGGCGGCGTACGTGGGCTCGTTGCTCTGGCGGATCCAGGGGTGGTTGAGGAACTGGCGGATGTCGTAGCGCTTTTCGGGGTCGACGGTGAGGAGGTGCGATACAAGATCCTGTGCCGACTTGGAGATGTCGTCCCACCACGGCGACAGGAAGGTGTATTGACCCCTAGCCACCTTCTCGGTCAACACCTGAATGCTTTCGTCGTAGAAGGGTGGGAAGCCGCAGAGAAGGGTGTAGAGGACACAGCCGAGCGCCCACATGTCGACACTCTTCGAGTAGCGCTCATCCTTGACAATCTCGGGTGCAGTGTAGCCGACGGTCCCGCAAGGGGTCATGGTCTGGCTGTCCCAGATGACTTTCGAAAGACCAAAGTCGGCAATCTTGATCTGACCAATACCGCCCGCGCCTTGGCCTAGGATGAATTCACCTTCGTCTGCCTTGTCTTCATCATCGGGTTGTCGGGGCTTTGGGTTCTTGGTCGGAACAAATGGAATGGGGTAGAAGAGTAAGTTCTCTGGCTTGATGTCACTGGTATACTGTTAGCTTGCATCCTCAAATCGAGACATGTTCAAACTCACCGATGAACGACACCAGCCTCCTCATGCAAGTATTCTAATGCCTCTGCCACCTGCGTGATGACGTGACGGGACAGTTCTTCGCTAAAGTACGTGAGACGCACGATCTGATGGAACAGCTCGCCACCAGGGCAGAGCTCGAGGACGATGTAGTAGTATTGGCGGGACTCGGAGAAATCGACAAGCTGGGTGACGTTGGGGTGGTCCAGCTGTCGCATGATCTGGACCTCTTTGAGGATGTTGGCTCTCTGTCGGACGTGACGTCAGCGGCCATAAAATGCAGGAAGTGGTATGAATGTGAAAAGGACAGGGGAGATGAGGGGACAACGAAAACGAGACACTGCGCACCTCAACCGTCTTTGGGGCTTTCGCTTCGAAGTCCTTGTGCAGCACGCCGCCCTAATAGGCCACAGAGGTTGGCAAGATATCTCAAAAAGTTTTTTGACAGAGAAGATGCTGTACTCGGACAGAAGAATCGCATCCCAAACATACCTGTGTGGAGTTCATCTCGTACTTGCGCACCACCTTGATAGCCACCTCGTTGTACTGCCCGTTGTTGTCCTTGGCGCGGTAGACGTTGCTGAAGGCGCCGTCGCCCATCTTCTCGAGGAGTGTCCATCGCTCCAGGCCGGGGTATCGGGGGAGCTTGCCCTTGCTCGCTCGCTCTTCGGCTACTATGCGTTCGAGGACCGAGGGGTCGTAGTCTTTCTGCTTCTGATCCCGCTTCTCCTTCTGGTCGACGGCTCGGGCGGCGGCGTGTCCGGCTTTGGCGGCCTGATGTCTGTTGTCGACGGCGGCTGCGGAGTAGTCTTGCTGCATCTGAGGAGCGTTGGCTTGCAGGGGCTTGTGCTCGTAGACGTTGGGATCGCTCATGGCATAGTTGTCGGGTGCGGGCTGCGGGGCGGGGTGGTACTGCTGAGCGCCGCCGCGGTGTTGCTGGGCGTGGACGTTGGTGACATGGGTGGTGGGCTGGTCGGGCGGCGAGCGGGCATCACGGGCCTGCTTGCCATGGCGGATGAAGTTCTTGAGGTTCTGTATCGTCGACATGATTAGGTGAGTGTGTGCTGGGTGAAGAAGATGTGCTAGTAGAAACAAGCAAGAAGTGGAAGAAGAGGCAGGTGTGTGTTGCTTCTGCCCGACGATGCACCCGGTCCCGTGATTGTGCGAAGGATGAAGAGGTTGATGCAGCAAGGTGCAGCTGGTGGAAGTGTATCTCGCTTGCTCCCAGTCGTGCTGCTGTGACGTTTGATGCCAAGCCATACGTCATCCCGCTGAAGTTCAAGTGGGAAGGCGCGGCCGCGTGCGTTCGAGGCAGGCGGGACGACGAACGACGATCCAGAGGCTTTCCATCGTCATCCTGCTTGAAGATGTGCAAGATAGGTACGTGTACGGTACCGTGCGGAGATGATGTAGATGCACAAGCAGAAGCAGAAGCAGAAGCAATATGAGAGAGACGCTCAACTCACCTCCACCGGGCTCCACGCCGACATGGACCCGGACGACTTGCGGCTGCTGCGAGATATGTTCGACATGCTCCGCCGGTGCCTGTTGACCTGAGATATCGTTTCTCCAAACATTCCTCTTTCTTCTTCTCCACTTCCACCTCTTCAATTCGGTCGTATGGCGCAGAACCAGCGTAAGTAGCCCCCGCAAGCACTCCTATCACCAGGATCTCGGGTCTTCCACGATGCCGAGCGAGCGAGTCCAACACAATAACACCTTCTCCCACTTCTTCCAGTTTACAAGATTCAAGGTCACGAGCTACACGAAGCTACACACTCTCCTTACAGATCTATATAATGTCTCTCGTCCATCGGCTCAACCAGGCTCCTGTCCCGCCTGCCGCGAGCATCCGAACGCCCATCAGCAAACACCTCACCAAGCCGTGTCGCGAACAAACACCGCCATCTCGCGTGGCCAGCAATAGCTCCACTGCTGGGCTGCTTTCTCACGCGATGCAGCAGGCTACGTTGTTGTGGGGTAGATGATGGATAAGCAGAGCTGTTGGACTGCAAGACGACTAATGCACTACATCAGGTCCCTGAGCTTGGCTCTTGACGTTTAGCTGCAGCAGCTGACCAACAGAGTGGACTTCTTACTCATGAGAGTGAGAGGCCCGGTATCCGGAAGCTTGCATACATGGTATTTGCCTATGTCAAGTCGACCGCTACCAGAACTGCTGAGCATCCCAAGCAACTTCCACTTGTAGGACAGCTCTCTCACGGAACGACCACGACAAACTTCTGCGCCGAAGCACCAGCCGCCACCCGGTCACACGCCTCCTGGCAGTACTCCAGTCCTGTGCCCACAACCACCGGATCCGGCTTGCACTTCAGCGACTCATTGGCGAGCGCAGCCGGCAACCACTTCTTGAAGATCGCTGGTCCAACCTCCGAGTCTCTGATCTCGTAGGAGACGTCTGGGAAGTGTTCAGCAGATATTTCGAAGGCGTCTGGCAATATGCGCTTACTGTTGCCAAACCTCACCCCATGCGGCAAGTCCCTTTTCCACGGCATCATCCCCGGCACAATCGAAGCAACCATCTGCTTTCCCCCAAGCTGATGCGCTATCTCAGCACACTTCCCGTACGTATCCTCAAACATCACCGAATTAAACTGTCGCACCCATCGTCAGCATCTCTCTCCTCTTCTCTCTCTCACTTTCAGAACAGCACTCACCGCCCCCGCAAACCCACACCCCCTCAACATCCCCACAACCTCCTCCACCACCCCCTCACTCCTATAATCAACCACCCACTCCGCCCCTAAACCCCTCACATACTCCAGATTCCCCTTCCCCGCCGTCGCAGCGACTCGAAACCCCGCGGCGCGGGCGGCTTGGATGGCGCAGCTGCCTACGCTTGAGGAGCCGCCCCACACTAACAGCACTTTCCCTTCCTCAACTCCTTTGCCTTCTCCCTCGATCTCCATCTCAGCTTCAGGGAACGGTAGAGCGAGCCCCTCCGACCGTTCGAAGATGCCGTATGCAGCCGTGCTCATGGCGGCGGGGAGGACGGAGGCGTCTTCGAACGAGATGGTGTCCGGGATTTTGGCCGTGAGAGCGGGGCGGAGGTTGCTGAAGCGCTGGAACGTTCCCCGTCCGCACAGCAGATCCGTGTGGTCGCAGAACCCCGCCACCTTATCCCCGACCTCGAACCCTGTCACCTGACTTCCTACGGCGGTTACTATGCCTGCGGCATCTGCGCACGTGGAGGTGTTAGCTCGCTCTTTCTTCTTCTGCCAGCGTGGCCCTGCGCTGAACAGGCGCTGAGTTGACTGACAGTGGGGGGGAGAGAGGGAGAGAGGGATGAGGGACGGGAGAGAGGGATGAGGGACGGGAGAGAGGGATGAGGGACGGGAGAGAGGGATGAGGGACGGGAGGAGGAGCTTACCGCACCCCAGTATCGCGGGATATTTCTCCACAATAATGCCAGCGCGCTGGATGGCGCTGTCGGCGGGATTGATTGCGGTGGCGTGGACGCGGATGGTCTGTTCAGGGCTTTCAGTATGGCTGTTGGGCAGACTGGGTGGGATTGGGACTGGTAGTGGGAGTGGTGTTGGCTTACGATCAGATCTTCGCCTGGGTCGGGCATGGGGGCTTCGTCGACGACGAAGGGGTGCGCTTGGGCTTGTTTGATCCATGCTGCGCGGTTCTTCTGGTCTGCAGACATCTCGACGATTATGGGGAGGTGTTTCAATAGGCTGGTATGGCTGTTGGGCTTGCTCGGAGAGGTCGTGGGAGAGAGATGGAGTGGAGATGACAGAGGTACTCTTGAAATTAATCTTGTTCACGGTACATGTATTTAAGCAGCAAGCGTCCAGTTTTCGTTGTGCTTAATTCCAGGTTCTGAGCGGTGTTTACTCCCTTTGCTCCGTCTGCACATACATTGATCTGGACTTTGGTTCGCTCGCAACCAATGGCTGACCATAAAATGCAGCGTCAGTGTAACAACATCGGTCGTCGGAGGCTCATGATACGAAAATGTGGTTAGCGCTTGCAATTTTTGCGAAGATGGGTTAGTGCGTTGCCTGTTTGGGCAATGTCTACCATTGCCTTGCCTGGCCGCATGTAAAGTAGGGAAGGTCGCGACGGCGAAGTTCGAAATGGTTCGAGCGAGTGGACAAACTCAAGCATGTCCCGCCCGCAGGCCTCCAAATCGCTCCACGCTACCCTACCACACGACTACACACCCGCAGATCCATCCCTCCGCCCCAAAACCGTCCAATACCTCCCAACCCCCTTCCCTTCAGCCCCCACGCCCCCCCTCATCCTTGACCGGATGCACCAGCAAGCCCGGCAAACACAACCTTCCCCCCTCCTCCCCCCTCTCACCCACCCATCCATCCCACGCCTCACTCCGCAGCCCCAACCACCTTCTCCACAACCGCGGACCAAACCGCGCGTTATAGTAGAAAGTCCCACCAAGCAGATTATGCTCGCCCCACCCAAACGCACTCTTCTCCTTCCCCTCCGGCCGGTTGAGCACTTGCTCCGCGTATGCGGAGTTCCAATCCCGATCGAACCACACGCCTACGGGCGCGAAGACGGCTTTCATCCCCTCCTGTAGTGCGACGGAGGCGGGGAACATTTCGGTAAACATGGTGCGCTTTTCTAGGACGACTTCGTCGTGCATGGCGGCGAGGAGGCGGCGGGAGAGGCGAGAGACGGTGATGATGGATGCGCGACGAGGAGGCGGGGAGGGGTAGTTTGTGATGTCGTTGCGGAGCACCCAGGTGGTGTGGGCGGGGTCGAAGAGGGGGGTGAAGGTGATGAGGTCGGCGGGGGAGTCTACGCCCCAGGTGTAGTTGTCGGCGGGGTAGGGGGTTGGTGGGTGCGAGTCGGGCGGTGTGTCGTCGTCTTGCTGGAGAGGGCCCCATACCGGTATCGGCCCGCTTTGCTCACCGTTGTTCTTCTCCTTCTCCACCGTCTCGATCTCCCGCTCCACGAAAGTCGTGAAGTTGTCGTAACTCCCATGAACCTCCGGCAACCAAAACCGCCCATTCCGCTCCCACAACCCCTTCCTCGCCTGCTTCCTCGCCCACTCCCCCACCCGCTCGGCGAACTCCCAGTAGTGCCCCGTAAACCGCACATCCATCTCCCAGTTCCAGAAGAACTCGTACTCCGGATGCATCCTGCTAAACCACTGCAGCGCGAAATGCGCCGATCGATACACCCCATGCACCGTGCTCTCATCCACTCCAGCGTCGAAATTCTGGTCGAAAGGGCCGGGGTAGAGCATCTTCATCTGCGCTTCGGACCAGAGCGTGCTGATGCCCCAGAACTCGCGGGGGACGGCGGATTGGAGGGTGGCGTTGTAGATGGCTTCGTCGGCGAAGATGGGGATGCTGGAGTCGCGGACGTGGATCAGGAGGTGGACGGTGTATTGGCCGCGGGATTTGAGGGCGAGTTCGGAGATGAGGGCGCGCAGGGCGAGGATGGAGTGTTGGTTGTAGGTGCGGCCGGTCCAGGTGCGGAGGACGAAGGCGTGACGTGGCGTTCTCTTCATCCGGGAAGGCTGCTCGTGGGCGAACCTCGCCTTGTTCTTGTCAATGCAGCGGTCTTGAGCAGCACCCCAGTCCATGCCTGTCCAGCTGGTGTAGCCTGCGAGCTCGAAGATCTTCTCAGCGCCAGCGTTTTCCGAGGTACTGCCCACAATCGTCTGGAAAGCTTCATCTTCTGGAGTCGTACGCAGACCGTGCTCTCTCAGACCGTCGTCATAGCTGTAGCCATACGGTCCATACCTGCCAAAGCGGTCGAAGCATACGTCTTCGCGGATCTCGAGCTCGCTGTTCGATCCATACAGAGGCCGTGGGAAGTGTTGCGGAAGCCCGGGGTATGCGTAGACGTCAGGTACTCGTACAGTGTCATCCTCATCAAGAAAGCACTCGGCCACTGGCTGGTGTTCGCTTAGATACTCCGGCGAAGCGAAGTCAGGATACGGATCATACACCACCGGATCCATCGTCGGCGTCTTCTTCCCAACTCCTGTCGAGTCCAGCTGCAAAGGCGAAGTCACGTTCCATCCATTCTGCGGCCTCCAGTCCTCGTACGGCACCAGCGTGTTGAGGCCGTTGTAGTACCCATCCAGCTTCCGGAACTGTTGCCAGGGAAAGGGCAAGTCGTCCTCATGGCTTCGCCACCAGCCATGCTTGACAGCACGCATGCCAGCGCCCGTGGTGAGGCAGGATATCACGATGGCCCATACAGCCCGTCGGAGGAATTTCGTGACCAGTGGAGGTTTGGGTCGTCTTCCTGATGATGGCGATTGCCATTTGGTATCTTGGAAGTCCATTTGAGGTCGCTGTTTGAGAAATCAGCCCGCAGTGAGAGAGGTTTGAGAATCAGGAAAGGAAGATTCCTTCGCGTGTTTCGATTGAGAAGGCTCAAGAGTGGTTGGAGGTAGGCACGTTTGAAGTCGTTGCGTACGTACTTCCTGCTTCTGCTTCAAGTCCGTCGAGGAAGGCGCTGTCAACTCCATCTCGAACCTCGACCTCAACATGTACATAAGGCATCTCATCGTTGCGCCTCCCCTCTACTTGAGTGCCTCTGCGCTGAAGTCGGTCTTGAGTCCGTATGGCTGCCAAGACCCAGATAGCACATTGCATCCAAGCCCTCGTTCATATCCCAAGCTGTCCCCTTCAGCTCAAGCACTTTCACTGTTGCCGTATCCTCAGACATCCCAGACCAAGTACTCTTCCTTCTCTTGCTCAGTCCATATCCCGTTGATCACTCATTAAGCAGCTCTCACTCCTCCTGCAGAACATGAGTAGGACAACTCCCCCCACCCCTCATCTCCCACCACCGCCTAATACACCCCCGATGGAACTTACACAAACACTCCATCCGCCCCATCTCGTCCCCCGGCTGGAACTCCTCGAAGCAAATCACACACTCCTGCGCCGTCCCGTCCTCGCTCAGACAATCCTTCTCCGTCGCCCTGTAGACAGCCATACCGCGTGGTCGGTAAGACGAAGCTCTCGGCCGACTCGGTTGCTGCGCTGTAGGGGCGGCGAACGCCGTGTTGGTGGGGAGGGAAGAGGAAGAGACGGAAGTGGAGAAGCGCTCCGCGATGCAGGATTGGATGTGCTGTTCGCGTGCGGTGGCGCCGGGGGCGAGCTCGGTGCCGCAGACGGGGCATTCGTCTTCCTCGCGGATCTCGCGGCGTTGGCGGGGTTGTGGGGGAGCAGAGGGGGCGGTGGTCATGGAGGGTCTGGCGGAGGATGGCGGGGCGAAGACGAGGGTTTCAGGGTGGCTGGAGGAGCCGCTTTGGGAGTGGCGATGGCGGTAGAGTCGAAGACGTGGGTCCTCGGGGGCGATTGGTGCACGCTGTTGGGGGACGCTGCGACTGAAGGGAGTTGGGGCGGGTTGGTGTGTGTTTGCTCGCGTGCGGCCGTTGTTCTCAGGCAGTGGTGGTAGGGGAGGGAGGATGCTGCGGTAGCGTTCCGGTTGCTCGCTGCCTCGTCTCCTGCTGTTGTTCTGCTCTGCTGGGTGCCGTGCTTCGAGGTTTGGTGCAGTATCCGGCGTCCACGGGTCCGGCACGCAGGGGTTGCAGACTCGCACCACGTCACCACCACCCAAGTTGTTCCTGCCGAATAGACCACCAGGAGACGTAGACCCAGCCTCCTCTCCATCCGACCCAGAAGGCGGCTGCACGATATACTGCTTTGGTATAGTGATCCTATGCGGCGAGCACGCATTACACACCACCCGCCCACACTTCCTGCAATGATGTTTGCGATAGAAGAAGTGAAATTCCGTCTGACACACCGGACACTTGCTCACATCCGCATCTGGCTGCCACTTCGGAAGCACATGATCGCTCTCTCGTCTCGCCTCTTCTCTCGGTGTCCTCGTGCCGCTTCTCAGCCCACCTGCTCTTCCAGCCTGCTGCGCAGCCCTCATAACCTCGCTACCCCCGCTCCCGCTTGTACGCTGTGGCATCTGCGGCCGAGCACGCGGTGGTGAAGAAGAAGTGAGGTCGAACGGGTTCCTCGCGCTGCCCTCCGCAGCGCTCATGCCCGCGGGTCTACGCCCCGTCACACCGCCGTAAGTAGGAGGACGTGGATAGCCTCTCCGTTCCGGCGACGAGCCGGCGTGCCGCCGTTTGCGGTCTGCCGTAGCCACGCGATCTGCCCTAGCCGCCGCTGCGTCAATATCAAAAGCCCACCGGGGAAGAGTATGCGTCGATGCTGCTTCGTCCGCTGCTTGGCGTCTTTGGTGCGCGGTGCCTTGCCCTTGCTCAGAGGCTAAGAACTGCTCCCATCGCAGTTGCTGAGGTTCTATGTTCAGGTTGGCGTTTGGGTCGAACAGTGGATTCCTAATCGCAGTAAATGGATCGTTGTTCGCCGCCTCGCTCGAATTGGCTTGTGAGAATGGGTTCGGTGCCGGACGCTGAGCGAACGGGTTGTTCAAGCTTGAAGCTGGTCGCGCCGATAACTCCCTCCACGGCGGCGGTGGTGGACGGTTTATGTTGCTCATCGTCGAGGTCGCGTGCCGACGATAGTAGTGTGCTGTAGTACTGCCGAGAATGAGATCACGATTACTGGTCCACGGCGCTGATCATGCCTCCGTCGAAGCTGTACGTGGGGGTCGTCTATTTCCGACGCGGAGTCAGCTGCGAGTATGTCGTGTGCATATGTTGTTGTTGTTTGTAGGTAGGAAGTGCTGAGAAATGAATGAAAAGCTTTGGGTGATAAGGTGGCCTCTAGCGAGGCTGACGAGGCGAAGTATACCTCAGTTAACGAACAGTACCGTGTAAGGCTGTGAAGGAGTGTAAGGTGCTGGGTCCGACGACGGCGGAGGTGGCGTGAAGGTGCACGGCGAAACAGCTCCAGGGTTCGGCCAGAGCGTGCCGTAACGTTATGATCTGTGAGGGACGAGAATAGCACGTGAAACAACAAGATATTGAAACGAACTTCAGAACTCAAGATTGGGAAGGCTGCGGAGAGGGATCCTCCGTCAACGAACCTCAGCGAACGTCATCAGTAGTGATATACCGTACTTTAAACATACTATGCAAACAGCCCAACCCAAGCCAACTGAATGGCACCGAAAGTCTTTCAAATATTGCCGCCCAAGATCCATCCAACACTCCCTTCTCTCACACCA
Source organism: Saxophila tyrrhenica (assembly GCF_035928015.1). Taxonomy (NCBI): domain Eukaryota; kingdom Fungi; phylum Ascomycota; class Dothideomycetes; order Mycosphaerellales; family Extremaceae; genus Saxophila; species Saxophila tyrrhenica. The sequence goes on along the minus strand of NW_027041747.1, from coordinate 293,396 downwards.
TCAACGCCACGCTGTCTGAAACACCCCTTGGTTCAAGCAACAATCTCACATCAAACACCATCACCCTCCACTTTCAACACCACTCATCACCAAAACGCATGCCCCAACCACCACCCCGTCGCAATGCCCTCCCCTACCGACTCCTCCTCATCGTCCCCGTCTTCCTGCCCTGTGCCGGCCTCTCCACCCGCCCCTGATTCGTCCGCGGCCGTCCGCCTGTGCCTGCGCTCCTGCTCTGCTCCCGGCTCATTTCCTGCTGCTGCTGCGAAGCGTGAAGGGCCTGGGAATGGTTGGCGGGGGTCGGGGCGTGGCTGTGACGGAGACCGCGAGGGAGGGAAAAAGACTGTTGTCCTTGTCTCTGTCCTTGTCCTTGCGTCTTTTGATGATGATGGGGTTGGCGAGAAGACGTGCGAGGAGGGATTTGAGGTTGTTGGAGTTGGAGGTAGTGTTGGGGTTGGTATTGCATCTGTTGCTGTGGTTGCGGAGGAGGATGGGTGAGTTGCTGCATCCATTGCTGTTCTTGTGGTTGCGGCATGGGCATGGGCTGCGGATCGAATGCCGCCTGGAACATCGCGTCCTCAGCAGTCGGCCATCCATAGGCAGGAGCAGGCGCTGTGCTGCGCCGTCCTGGCGCCATGCGTGGCTGCAGGCCGATTGCGAACGGCGTGATAGGCGCACTAGAAATGACCGGGAATGGAGCAGCGCTAATCTGACTCACTGGTATGGTGGGTGACGGCACGACTGGCGAAGGCGGTCCGGAAGGGTTGGAAGGGTGAGCACTGCTATCCCCAGTCATAGAATTCCAAGCAAAGGGTCGGAAGGTAGGGTATTGTGGTCCACCGCTGAACTGCAGTCCCGGGTCCTCAAGCAGGAACATGCCTGTGCAACCCATAACAGTGTCGCCGCCAAAGTCCAGTATCGGTGCCGTATCTGGAGACATGGCAGGCGCTGGTTGCGCGAAGTCGCTCACTCGTCTACTGCTATTCGCGCGCTCCATTCGACGATTGTTGATCGGTTGCATAGCAGCCCAGATTCGCCTCACCGCCAGCTCGGTGAGCTTGTGCACATTATTCTCGTTGAGCTCCTGAAAGACGCCGTACGCTTGGTCGACGATCCACATGTACTCTTCGTTGCCGGACTCCCAGGCGTCGAGGAGGATGATCATGGCGGCGTTGAACGCTTGTTGGACCATCGTCCAGCAGATCAGAACGGCTTTGTTGCGGTGGTAGAAGAACATTAGGGTTTGAAGGATGGAGAAAGATGAGTTGACAACCAGTGGGCGGCCGCGATATGGTAGACGGCGAGTGCTGGGTTCGTGCATGCCTTGGGTCTCTGACGAGCCTTCAGGCTGGGGTCGGTCGATGCGTTGGCGGTTGAGGAGGATCAAAAGCGATTGCACCTTGGCATAGAGTGCTAGAACGGTGTCAGCAGTGTTCGCGTTTGCTTGACGGCTCGCTAAACTCACAAGCAGACAAAGTCTCCAACGGCCACTCCGGCAGCTGCGTCGAAGTCTGCAACCAGCTCTCATTAAACTGCAGCGCCTCCGGCATCGTCTCCCACAGTCCAATCAGCTTATCAGTGAACTCATCGATGCGCCGCACATTCGTCATGTCATTCTGGCTCAGCACTTGTCGAGCGAGCACGGTATACTCATCCATAAACCGACTGAGCCTCAGCATCGTCGTGTTGGTGGTTGAAATCTCCGGCTGAGGACAGTCTCCCATCCCAGATATGCCGAGCGGTCGGCCGAGAGTGATGGAGTATTGTTGGTCCATGTGCAGCATCCACCACCAGAGTGTTTGTCTAACTTGGCTCTCTCGTAGCGATGGTGTCGGGTCCAGTAGGCTGGGATGGCGGTGTAGACCGATCGAATGTGCGAGTCTTATAGTAGTGCCAAATAACGTCCAAGCATCCAGGAAGCGGCCACTGTTCGTAAGATAAGGTCCCATCATGATGAGAGTCTGCAACCCGAGAAGTGTTGGTCTGCTCATGAACGATGCGTTCCGAAGAGCCTGCATGCTTGCCGTGACTGTCGCAAGATCAGCAAGAATTGAAGTGAACAGCAAAATGGAACATACTGTAGATCTCCCGATGATCCCTAGTCTCACCAGTCCACTGCCCACCATTCCGATCATACTGCCCCATCTGCAACCCCGTCGCCAGCGTAGCGAATATCAGCGCCAGCATGTCCGGGAACAAGTTGGCGTTCCGCTCGCGGTCGGCCAGAAACCTTTCGACCTCTCGCTTCGTCACCTCATCCGGCATGTGTGGGAACGAGCAAGCTTGAGCTCGACGCTGGAAGAGGTCGAGGCAGTCGAAGAGTTCTTCTTGCTCGGGCAGGAGGTCCAAGAGTTGTGCTGTGCTGGCGTACCGAGTGACGACTGGGAAAGGGTACGTCGTTTCTTCGGGGGCGTACATGTCTTTACCCTTCGGCATCGGATGGGTGAGTGATTGGGCACCGCCCATGTGGAAGCTGGCAAGCTGTTGGCATGTTAGTAATAGTCCCTCGTCTACTTCAGACAAGAAGGCAAGGTCGTACCTCATGAACAATGGTTGCCAACCCCGGTGTGCCAAAATAGAGATTGTCAAATCGATCGTGAGCTTTGAAGCGGCGTTGACGAGGAGCTGTCGCCCTCGAGGCACCTCTAGACTCCCGTCCGTCATCGTCGTCCTCGTCACCAGAAAGCTGCGAGCGTCTGCTGTTCAACTGCTCCTTCAACTTTGCATTCTCCAGTCGAAGCTTCTTAATCTCGTACGACTGCGTGATCGGTCCATACTCGTTGCCTTCTCCCACAACGAACTCGCATTCCTTTGGATGTCCACGGGCGCAGCAGGCTGAACATGGCTTTGTGCGGTCACACTACATCGATCGTCAACGTCGAACATCAATGTGGACGTCAATGTCTCACCATACCTTGACCTTCCTGTCCCTACACTTCGTACAAGACAGCAGCTGCCGTGAAACAGGCTTCTTGTTCTTCCCCTCGGAGCTCGCAACGACAGGTGAAGGGGCCGAAGGTCCATTGCCCGCCCAGCTCGACGACATGCTGCACGAGCGACCCAGCAGAAAGGAAAGTTTGACATCGGCGATTCCATCAAGATGGAGGAGGAGCAGATCCCTAGATAAGCGAGGAGCACGACATGCCACGTTAACCATGGCCCTGGATACCGTTCAACGGCCCTAGAAGCCATATCGTGCCCCGGGCGAGAGCGTCGTCGATATACACCCTGCAATCGCACGCCTGCATGGATCGGACAGCGGGTATCTCGAAGATCCCCACAGTGAGGCGCTCGTCCAGCGTATCGAAACGGGCGGACATCAGGAAGCCATTCTTTCCCTGCTAGAGAGTGTGGCTAGCGCCTTTGCACGGATCTGGTAATCGCATCGTGATGTTCTGATCGCTTCGGATAGGCTGCAGGACGGGTCGACTAATCGACCCGCCTACTGTGCAGATGAGCTTGATCGAAAGGCGCAAGGCGCATCCTGACGGGGAGGAGATGCCGGGGACTTGTGGACCTCGCCATGGCGCCCTCCATCCGCAGCCCGCGGTGGCACAGCCAATGTCGTGGATGGTGCCAAGTGCATTGCGTGCCGTGCTCGCAGTATAGAGGTGATGTCAAGGGACGTATGGCGCGGGTCTCAGCGCCACGGTGCAGGATGGGTGCGTGGGCGCAGATCAAGTTGCGCAGGCTCCGCCTTAGATCCCAGCAACCGGTGTTGGGCCTACGCCTTTGGCCAGATCTTGGATTGACAGCACCGAGGAAGTGGTAATGGCAATGCTTGTCATCATCTAGGATGTCACCCGCGTCTTCGCCTAATTCTGCCGGACCGTAGCGCTGGGTCTGCGCCGTCATTGTTAGTGCTTCACAATGGCACCTATGATGGCCGATATCAGTCCTTTGGCGAAGCACAGGACGAAACTGTAGGTACGTGATATGATCCTGCCTGCGCTTTGCAAGGATCCATTCCAGATGGCGAGCCAGAGGACACACAGTAACCCCCACGTCAGGACACCAGAAGCGCTCTTCGTCGTCTAATGGGGCTCCATTCGTCCATCTAGACAGGCCTGCAGCATTGGAGCCGATGATGAACAACGCACGCCTAGAATGTGGACATGAATGTGTCTCATCCTACGAACAGTTGTCAGCCCATCGACACGAATTCTACCGAATGGTCGAGCGGAAGAGAAGCGATCAACTGTCGTGGCTTTCACGGCGGTTGGGGCATGTTCACGAAGTGTCGTCGATGGTTAAACCCAATCACGCCTAGTTGCATAACATGTGCAGTAGAGCGAGATCGATCCCAGATTCAATGCCAGATATTTGTCATTGTCAAATCAGTAAACTGTCCGTACGGTCGGTCCGGCAGCCGGCAGCGACCCTGCTAAGTGCTGCTCGTGGGATGCCGTGTCTCAAGCGTGGAGTAGGGCCGTCCAGGAATAGAGCATATCGCAGTCGCCGAGTGCAGAAGTGCTTGCATGTCCTACGCAATGGTGAATCGGTACTCCGTACGTCTCCCGTAGAGCTAGTGACGCTGCTATCGCCCATGCCTGAAGATTTGGAACGAGATCTAGCCAGCGGTGGTTTACCAAGATTCAGCATCTCGCAGACAGGCCTGCAGCGATTGGGGGTGGCAGCGCTTGTAATCCTCCATTGGGACGACGTGGAACAGGCGTGGCGGGGTCCGCCAGTGCCACGGTAAGCGAACATGCATAACGGCCTCCCCGGTCTTGCGGGCGCCTCCTGGAGTCTTCAGATCTGTTCCTGGCTCATCACGGCGTGAATGGTCGAATCGAATATCATGTGTGACTTGCATGTCGCGATCTCGGTAGGTATCTGCAGTCTACCATCATCACGGGAACCTCGTGCGAACGGAGATTTTCTTGACCAGGTTTTCACGCGCTGTGCAACGGGGGATGTCGTGTGGATCGGCGATGGCATTTCCACTTTCGCTTCGTTTTGAAATCGGACGACAAGGGTCGTCTGGCCTCACCTTTGCAGCATCACTCCGACAAAGACACAATGAATGTCAGCAGATCCGAATGCCAGATCACGTGTAGCCTCACGTGGAGGTGAATGTTCGGGAGAGTACAACGATAATCAAGGTTGGTGCCATGCAGTGGTGGCTTCTTGCATATTGAAGGCACGACCAGAAGCAGACCCATTGTCATATCAAAAGACATAAAACTTTCAATACGATAAAAAGCTACCGGCGGGTAACACATATACGTCAAACAGCAAGATGTCGGATATCGACCAGCTGTCTACTGAAGACGAAGCTTTCCTACGGCCATACCTCCCGGACGATGACGCGATCTCTAAGAAAGAACGACCATTCGTAACCTTAACATACGCCTGCTCCTTGGACGGCATGATCTCACTCTCCCCAGGCGTACGGACTACCCTCTCAGGCCCGGAGACCAAAAGCATGACGCATTACCTACGAGCGCACCACGAGGCTATCTTGGTCGGAGTAGGCACAGCCATCGCGGACGATCCAAGTCTGAATTGCAGATACTCTCGCTCTTCTAGCTGTCCACCTCAAGGTCTGCGGCCGGTGGTACTTGACCCGACTATGCGCTGGGATGTAGCGGGATCGAAGGCAACCGCACTGGCATCGGAGGGCAAGGGAAAGGCGCCATGGGTCGTTCACGCCACGAGCGTGCTGGATCAGAATCCAGAAGTAGCTGAGCAGGCCAAGCGCTTGTTCGTAGGCACAGATGGCCTCTGCGACGAGCACAGTGGCGACCGAACAGCTTCAATCTCTCGTCTAGAATGGCGCTCCATCCTCAAAGCGCTGTACCAGAAAGGCATTCGCAGTATCATGATTGAAGGCGGGGCTACGGTTATCAACGATCTACTGCTGCAGCCAGAGTTGGTCGATTCCGTCGTTGTGACGATTGCGCCTACCTGGCTGGGAGAAGGTGGAGTGACTGTCACTCCTGCGCAGCAAACTCGTGATGGGGTGAGAGTCAATGCTGCTCGGCTGAAGGAGACCAGCTGGAGGCAATTTGGCCAGGACGCTGTCTTGTGCGGTCGGCTTGAGTGATGGGCTGGCGGTGCTGGGGGTGTGGAATTCGTGCTTGCGGACTAAACTCGAGTCCGCTAGCCGGGAGTGTGTCCTCTACACATCGAGCAGATCTGTGAGAAGGCATTGTCCTACTCCATGTACGTGACCGTCTTCAGCTTCAAGAACTCCTCCATGCCCCACTGCGCATTGAATCGTCCCTGAACACCAGTCAGCAAATCATTCAGTCACGAAAGAAGTCCAACTTACCCATCCAGACTTCTTAACACCCCCATGCGGAAGCGTAGCCTCATCACTACCACACCAGTCAGCCGATCCCCACCACCCACAAGATAAGACCCAACTTACTGTACAGTCATACTGTTAATATGCACCGCCCCAGATTCTACTTCCCTCGCAATCCTCAACCCTCTCCCCAAATTCTCCGTAAACACCGCCCCGGAAAGCCCATACTCGGTATCATTCGCCACCTCCACGGCCTCCTCATCACTCCCCACCGCAATCAACGACACCGAAGGCCCGAAAGACTCGGTGTAGAAGATATCCATCTCCTTCTTCACATCCGAGATGACGACCGGGCGAATACGGTGCGCGCTCTCCTCCGAAACGTCGATGTCGCCGTGCAGGACTCTGGCGCCTTTGGCTTCGGCGTCTTTGAGCAGTTTGCGGTTCTTCTCGACGCCGGAGGAGGCGATGAGGAGTGGTGCTTCGCCGGAGGAAGCGTAGACTTTTTCCGCGGCGTTTGAGAGGGCGTTGGCGAACTGGTCGAGGATGCTGCGGTGGACGAGCACGCGCTCGGTGGCCATGCAGATCTGGCCAGCATGCAGGAAAGAGCCGAGCGCGACTTGCATGGCGGCGTGCTCGATGTTGGCGTCCTCGCAGACGATGGCGGAGGCTTTGCCGCCGAGCTCCATGAGGACTGGTTTGAGCTCTTTGCCGGCTTTGGCGGCGATGATGCTGCCGGTGACCGTGCTGCCTGTAAAGTTGACCTTTCGCACGGCGGGGTGTTCGATGATCCTCTCCGTCACCGCCGCCGCGTCTTCTGTCCGGTGGTAGATCACACTCAATACGCCATCAGGCAAACCAGCTTCCTTCATCACCGAGCCCAACGCCCAGAACGTCCGCGGACACAGCTCAGACCCCTTCAGCACCACCGTATTCCCCGTAGCAATCGCATACAAGAACGCCCTCGTGCCCAAGATCAACGGAGCATTCCACGGCGCAATCCCAAACACAACCCCATACGGCTCCTACCCCCTCATGCGTTAGCACCATCACCACCAGCCCCCTTCGTACACGAGAACGCACCTTAAAAACAAACGCCCCCTGCCCCTCCCCCTGCACTCTCGGCACTACCCCCTCCACCCCCGCCGCCCGCCCCGCCACATCGCGAAAAAACTCCGCCGTCCCGACAACATTGAACTTCGTGAAAGCCTCCAGCGCCCCGGTTTCCTGCATCATGTATCCAGCAATCTCGTCGCTCCTCCGCTCAAAGACATCCGCGGCTTTGAGGAGGATGGAGCGGATGGTGGCGGGTTTGGTTTTGCGCCATGATTTGAAAGCTTCTTGGGCGGCGGAGACGGCTTCGGTGGCGAGGGAGGGGGAGATGGAGGAGGAGGACCAGAGGGTTTTGCCTGAGGATGGGGAGGTGATGGGGAAGGTCGTGTCTGTTGTTGTCTCTTTGCCGCCGATCCAGAGGGGAATGGGGGTGGAGGTGCCGTTGGTTTGGCCGTTCATAATGGTGGTTATGGAGCGGGAGTTTCTTGACTTGGAGGGACACAAAGGCAGCGACTTGTAGAAGTTGTACTTACTACCTGAGGGAGGCGAGACGGTATACAAGTACTCACATATCCTTGTCCCTGCACACCAATAGAAAGACTGAAGTATCCTGGGTCCGCAAGGACCGGCAGTGGAGAGCGGAATCCGAAGTGCGTTGAGTGCAGGTGGACATCGGCTTGAAAAACTGCCGGGCTGTCTTCGGCAGAAGCGTAATCCACCACTTCACCAACCATCTACACATGAGGCTTGGGTGCTTGGTGAAGTATCGACCGTTGGATTCATGACTACATATAGATACACATCCCATCACCACCCTTCCCATCCCGCCACCAGCTATCCAACATCCCCTCCCCCTCCAAGCAGAGTAGAGATGCACTCATTCACACCAACCCCCCACCATCCACCCCCGTAGACCTCCTCCTCTCAAGCCTCCTCTCCACCTGACACGTACAACCCCCCCTCTCCAACAAACTCCCCGGCCCATCTTTGAACGCCGCTCCAACGGCCACAGCAAGCGTAACAGAAAACTTGATCCAGAGCAGCGGACTGTGTTTCGCGCGGCGGCGATGCGGACAGCGCAGCTTATGCGTTGCGCGCTTCTTGCGGAGAGCGGAGGAGGGGTTGGGAGATTTGCGTGCGGGGGAGGGCTGGAGGGTCCCGTAGGCTAGGTTACTGTCTTCGGTGGGTGTGTCCGGGCTACTTTCGAGAAGGGAGGATGATTCTTCGGTGTAGTTAGGGTGGGTGATGTCTTCGAGAGCGCGGCGTCGAGCTAGTGGGCCGAGAAGGGCGCCGACGAGCCAGTATTGGAAGTTGAGAAGGGTGCGAGGGATGCGGATGCAGGCTTGCGCTGTTCGGACGAAGTGGCGCGCAAGGTCGACTGGGGATCTCCAGAGGTCGGAGAACAGGAAATGGAGACGTTCGAAGATGGAGGCGGAGTATATTGCGGGCGCGCTCAAGTTAGGAGAGCTGGCTCTCCGCCGCCGTGGCCGTACAAGAGCTGTGGATGCGGACGCTGCTCGGTGTTCCAGCACTGGGATGTCATGTGCATGCGTGAGGGTGCCGTGGATGAGTGTAGTGTCTTCGCCGAGCGCACTTGGGACGTCCGGCGCAGCACTTGAGCTTGGGCGGGAGCTCGATATGTCTTGTCCTTCCACAAGTAGTTGACTGCTCGCGTCAGAGTCCTTAATCCATGCCGTCGAAAGCTCTTCCATGAGGTTTCTTCCTCTCATGGACCCTAGGGAGGACAAATCTCGTGTTACTGGCCGTGAGCTGGGCGAAGAAGACGTATGGAAGCTCATAAGTGTGTCTTCTCCACAGTCCTGCAGAGGCTCATCAGGGGAAAACGGCGACGGGTCAAGAGCAGCCAAGGTCTCGCCATTCGCCATCGTAGAAGCTCTCCTCCTCCCCAGCAACGGACTATGACTCCCATGAGAACTCAGCGCCGGGTTCGGGAAGAAAGCCGGCGTGGTCTCACTCCGCTCAAGCCCAGGAGCAGACGCCGTCGGGAACTGATCGCAACGCGACGTCGAAGGCAAGATCAACGGCTTAGGTCCCATGCTGCCCGCGCCGAATCTCCGCATCCGCCTCGCAGGCTTCGAGCGGTGATGAGGCAGCGGTGGAGGCAGCATCCATGGATTGTGGTTCGATGGGCCTTCGAAGTTCTCGGCTGAGGTCATACTATCGCCGGCGACTGAGGCTTCGCTGAAGACCGATTCTGCTTCGGACATGTAGTCTGATTGCTGCGAGGAGATGTCTAGGCGGCAGACCGATTGCACGGGGGATGCTGTCACCTCCGGGCTGTAGTTCGTGAAGCTCAGAAGCGGTGAAGGAGGCTGGGTTTGCGGATGCCGCTCGGGAGAGCCCAGCAGTGAGCTCGCTGTTGGAAAGCGCGGTAGCATGGACTTGGGTCGTGCGTGCTTCCTTGACCGTCCCGGGGTCTCAGCATGCAAGTCGATCTTCGAAGGCGAGGCGGCCAGCAGCTCGGACATGATCTCGATGCGCCGCTCCAGATTCACGTTCGCTGCTTCGGCAGCCTCCATACTCTGCGTGGCGGCTGCGACTTGTGTCTCCAGCTCTCGCATCCGAAATTGAGTCTCCTCGTAGTCTTGCTCGAGAGTTCGAAGTCGACCTCGCAAGTTCGTTTCCACCTCAGCATGCCTGTCCACCTCCTCCTGTACTCGCTTCTCGTATTGAGTCTCCCAATCCTCAACCTCCTTCTGCAATACCCGCGTCTCGGCGTCCATCGTCCGCATCTTCGTGCTCTGCTGTCTCGTAACAGTAGGCGAGTTGATCCTCGAGAGTTGCGATTGTGATGCGGCTAGCTCGGCCTCCAGATGCTCAATGTACTTGCTCGTCTCCGAGCTCACAGACCGTCGTTTGTGAGCCACCTTTGGCCTTGTCTTTACACTCCGCTGTCGTACGGTCCCATTACTCTGCACCCTCGAGAACGGCGTAGTGGCATACGGCTTCTCGGCGGGCGAGCCATCAGAGTCACTCCACTTAGCGGAGCTTATCCTCGGATTCGTCCTCTTCCGCCTCGTGATGGTACCATTGCCGATGTCCTGCAGGATCCCACTCGAAACTCGCCTGTTGCTACCGGGCGTACGTACATCTTGCATTAAGGGTGGTACATTCTCCGTGCCAGACGAAGCCTCGTACTCGCCCCCTGCTGACCACGTGCTCGAAGGTATCGATTTGGGCGTGAGTTTCCTGGTGGCTATGGTGCCCCCTCTGAAGCCAGCATTACGCAGCTGCAGCTTCCTGGCCTGTCGTGATCCTCCGCTTCGGCGTAGTCGTTCTGCGGCGTCGGCATCGTCGTGGTCGTTGTTGTGGTCGTAGTTGGCCGAGCCGAATGCCGGCGACAGTGTGCTCATCCTTCCAGTGTGTTATTGGCCGTCATGTCTTCCAATCACGACGGTAGAGTGCATGCAAGATAGCCGCCCAAGGAAGCGCCTACAGGATCATGATCATAAGGGTCCTGCAGGTGAATGGCTAGAAGTGTTCGAGAAGTTCACTTGCGCTTGTTTGCCAGGAGACAGCCGAGGTTCTGCCGGCTGAGGGGCAACGGCCAACGGCCAACGACGCATCGTGAAGACCCCATCTCATTCACACAGAGAGACAAACTCTTGAAAGCACGCCAGTGTATCATCAACCGGGGCACTGTGGTACTGATGTCGCAGGCTCGTCTTTCACCAAGCACCACAAGGTAGTGGTATCAACATCTCCGTCAATGTCAAGACTTAGGTGAGGCGAGGTATGCTTCGATGTTGTTGGCAACAGAGATGCTGCTCTCGAGACAAGATGCATGCGTCTAGTCTCCATTGAGTACTGCATTGGTCTCCAGTTAAATATACTCCGCGGTATAGTAAAGGGCCAAGTCATCTTCTCGTAGCCAACTCCTTTAACATTACATGTACCTTACCTTACTCCAACCCCACCCCACATGATGCCAGATGAAATCATGACGGAGGGTCTTCCACATGTCTTGTGCTCCCAAACCTATACTCTTCCTACATCTCTCACATCAAGCCAAACAGTATCAACATCTCATCCACCACACCAACACTTCCAAACTTAGCGATTCACGGAGAACCAGTACCAACATGTCTTCGTAAGCACACCTTCTCCAACCGCACGAACACCACCATCCTAACACCCCTCCAGCACAGGCTCCGACGCCAAAATCTCCGGCACCAAGATCGAACCCCTCGACTCCACCGACACCAAGCAAAACCAGCAGCGCGACATGGGCGGCCAAGGCGTCGCCGGGTCGGACAAGAACATCGACCAAGCGCGCATTGGACCCGTGGGCGGGAAAGGTAAGCCTGTTCACCCGTCCCTCCCCACCCATCCTCACCTTCCTACTCCTCCACGTCCTTCCCTTCCCTACACAGCCCTTCGGTCTGTGGCAGTGCTGATATGGTTTTCTATGCAGGCGTAGGACAAAACCCAGCACCCCACGACGACGTCCAAGGCGTCGTCGGCCGCGACGCGAACGTGGAAAAGGTGAAGATTGACCCGTTGGTGAGTCAGGCGGAGCAGAGCACAGAGCAGCCGGCGCCGGGGCTGAATGATGAGAATGTGAGCGCGGCGAGAGTGGCGCCGTTGGGAGAGGTGAGGGAGGATATGCCGCAGAATCAGTAAGGAGGAGATATAGGAGAGTAGATGGAAGAGGAAGGGGAGAGGTGGTTGTAACAACAATGGATTGATTGTGCTGTAAGATCGTGAGATCGGGGTATCTTCAAAAAGAAACGCAAGCTATGCATGAGGGTGCAACGGGATGTTGTCTCCTTCGTATTCTCGCCTTCGCTTCAACATTCGTGATATAAAAGGCGGCGGTGCCATCGACCTCTTCGAGATGGCCCCATCTCCGCTGCTCAGGCCGCATGCAGTTGAGCAGAGAGCCATCTGGGGATCTGCGGCCTCCTCTTCTCACTGTCACCGTGCCATATTCGCTCTTAATGCGACTTCCACCGAGTCAAGACGCAGTAACCCATCCCATCAGACACACCTTCAAAACCACGCCAAACTCCACAGCGCCGGCAACTGCGGCCACCTCTCCTGCCACTCCGCCAGCACCTCGGGCACCCTCTCATCAAACCCCATCCTTGCCCCCGCATCCCCGCGATCAAACCCCCCACCCCCACCATCCCCCCTCGCCTCCCTCGCCGCCTCATTCAATGCATCCGCCAACTCCAGTATCGCCCGTCCCCCAATCAACGCCTCCTCATGATTATCCTTAATATCCACATTAATCACATGCACCGGGCGGTTCAACGGCGCCCCTCTATTCAGCAGATCATCTAACACAGCGTCCCAGCACCTCTCCTCGCACGTGATGACTACATCCACCACACCCGCTTCTGTCCCGGTGTAGCCTTTGTCCGCGCTGTATTCCACCTCCTCCCCGCTCCGTTTCCCCGTCCGAGGGACCCCGACGCGCCATTCTTGCCACCGTTCCGGGCCCCATTTGACGCCTTTGTTGCGCTCGAGCATGGGTAAGATCCCGTTGGCGCGGTAGAGACGTTCGTCCTTCCCGCGCAGCTCGTCGTACATGTTTGCATATGAAGAAGTGCCGAAGCTGTAGACGTTTGGTTGGTTTATCGACGGTCCGGGCAAGCGGACGAGCGAGCCGGTGCCGAAGGAGATGGTGGGGTAGCCGCCGGGGACGGAGGGGGTGGTGGTCAGGCGCAGGTGGGCTTCCATGCTGCGGTTGTTGTTGGAGGCACAGACGGTGCAGAAGCGGAGTTTGAAGGGGGAGGGGGTGTGGCCGGGTGCGGGTTGTGGGGTGGAGGTGGGTTTGGGCGGGGAGGAGGAGGTTTGGCCGTCGATGGGTTGCGAGGTGCTGTCCGCCGTTGCTGTTGGTGGGGTGGGAGGGGCGGGAGGAGGTGGTGCGGAGGAAGGAGGTCGGCGGCGTGGGTCGGTGGCCATGGTGGGAGAGGTGATGTTGTCCAAGGGAGAGGTGGTAATGTTCCTAGAGCTGTTGTTCGAGGGACAGAGTGAAAGTTGGTGTGGCTTCTTCACAAGGCAATCCAAGCGAGGCGCTAGTGCTGCAGGAACGGTCTGGGGAGACGATCACATGACATCACTATTTGAGAGACCATCTCTCTTCTTCTTCTCAACACTGTAGCATTTGCCACGAATAATCATTCAATCCAGTGCATGTTGCGCGCGCTCTTCCGTCCAGCGATAAGCAATACTCGCATCAGGATTGTAACACCGCGCTCACCAACAATGGCAGGCATCAAACGGAAAGCCACCTCTCCTGTCCGACCATTGCCATCCAAGAAACAGAACATCAGCCCAGATAGTGACGGTCAGGCGAACGACTTCGACCACAGCCGGATCGCAGAGGAGTACGGCATCATCAACCGCGAGTTCTACCCAGCCGAGATCAGCAATGAGCGTTGTGAACAGTACAACAAAAACGAGATCCCTAGACCGATCAAAGTGCTTGAATCCACCATCAAAGAAACCCAAGACGAGCGCGCGAAGATTGCCACTGGAGACTGTGTTGTCCACTGGTTCAAGCGCGACCTCCGGACCAGCGACAACGTCAGTTTGAGCAAAGCCAGCAAGAAGGCCAAGGAGGGAGGCGTGCCGCTGGTGTGTATGTTCATCGTCAGCCCGCAGGACTATGAGGCGCATCTTACCAGCGCCCCGAGGGTGGACTTTGAGCTCCGGACGCTGGAAGTGATGAAGGCTGATCTTCAGGAGCTGAGCATCCCGTTGTATGTGGCAACTGTCGAGAAGAGGAAGGAAGTGCCTAAGCATGTCCTCGAGAAGTGTCAGGAATGGGGTGCGAAGCATGTCTTCTGTAACACCGAGTACGAGGTAGATGAGTTGAGACGGGAAGCAAAGCTCACCAAGCTGTGTCTCGAGAACGGCATCGACTTTAATGCAGCACACGACGATGTGGTCGTCCCTCCAGGAGCACTTATGAGTGGCAGCGGCAACCAGTACTCTGTCTACTCCCCCTGGTACCGGGCATGGGTCAAGCATCTGCACGACCACCCTGCCCTGCTTGCCGAGGCCGAATCAATCTCTCCCAACCCAGCCTCCGCCAAAGAGACCTTCCAATCGATGTTCTCCACCCCCATCCCCCGCGCACCCCCCAACAAATCCCTATCAGACGAAGAACGCACACGCTACGCCCACTACTGGCCCGCCGGCGAGCACGAAGCCGAGAGTCGACTGCACCGTTTCATCAACGAAAAAATCAACAAATACAAAGAAACCCGCAACTTTCCTGCCGCCAACAGCACATCTCTCCTCTCCGTCCACTTCTCCTCTGGCACCCTCGCAGCCCGCACAGCTATCCGCATCGCTCGCTCCGCCAACAACGCCCAGAAACTCGACGCCGGGAAAGCCGGAATCGTGGGCTACATCTCCGAACTCGCCTGGCGCGACTTCTATAAGCACGTGCTCTGCCACTGGCCCTTCGTCTGCATGGGTAAGCCCTTCAAGTACGAGTACGCGGACATTGAATGGGAATACGACAATGAGGCTTTCGCGCGCTGGTGCGAGGGCAAGACGGGTTTCCCGATCGTAGACGCAGCGATGAGACAATTGAATGAGATGGGCTATATGCACAACCGCTGCCGCATGATCGTCGGCTCCTTCCTCGCCAAAGACTTGCTCATCGACTGGCGTTTGGGGGAAAAGTACTTCATGACGCACCTCGTAGACGGCGATTTCGCCAGCAACAACGGCGGATGGGGCTTCTCTGCTTCGACAGGCGTGGACCCGCAGCCGTACTTTCGGATCTTCAACCCGTTTCTGCAGAGCGAGAAGTTCGATGAAGGAGGGGAATATATTCGAAAGTGGGTGCCGGAGTTGAAGGGGGTGGAGGGGAAGGCGGTGCATGATCCTTATTCACGAGGAGCTGGGAAGCAGGCGGAAAAGGCAGGCTATCCGAGGCCGATGGTCGAGCATAAGGAGGTCAGGCAGAGGGCGTTGGAGAGGTATAAGAAGGGGCTGGGGAGGGGGACGGCGAATGTGGGTGGTGGTGTGCATAACTGAGATGGTCAATCAAGCCCGATGATACTGTGAGGCTATGGCTTTGCGGTTGACAAGATCGACCGGCAACCAAGGCGTTGCGGTATGAGCCCAATCGAGCAGAACCCTTGTCGTTGGCCGAACGTCCGCAGAGTCTCACGAGCTGTGTTCAGTCAGCTTGTTGTCATCGGCTGCTTGAGCTCGGTCATCCGCTTTGCTTGCACTCGAGGTGAAATCGATTGGAACGACGTTTCAGGCGCTCCCAGTTGTAACGTTGACGGCATACAATGATGAGCGCCAACTCATTCGGCCCTTTTGTTGACACGTTGACGTCGATAATATTCAAAGCCATTGAACAACCGCGGACGATAAGCTTCACAATCTGAAGGCGGGGCAGACGAGATGAGGTCAGTGAGGGGCTTTACTTTTTGACAGCAACAAGATGGAACATAAGACAAAACTCCAATCAACGAGCACAACAGTTCGTGAAACGCATCGCATGATGAAGGCATTCGACAATGCTTGACACGGCAGATGGGGCGAGGTCAGCACAATGCTGAGCCTACAGACGCGGTTACATAAGATTCTGTCACCACTCTCCGTGCATGCCACCTGCCCCACCATGAGCTCATAAAAACCTTCGCTGGTGTGTTGTTCAAAAGGCCTTCATCGTTTCATACCACTCCCTTTCAGTCCATCTCCAACACTAACAACACCACTTCACCTTTATACCCCAACAAAACAGCCCCACAAACACCGCCACCATGCCCATCCCCGTCCCCAAGCCCGAGCACCTGCTCGACCTCCTCTCCATGAAAGGCAAAGTCGTCCTCGTCACCGGCGCCTCCGGCCCCCGCGGCATGGGCATCGAAGCCGCCCGCGGCCTCGCCGAAATGGGCGCCTCCGTCGCCATCACCTACGCCTCTCGCCCCCAGGGCGGCGAGAAGAACGCCCAGGAGCTGGCCGAGCAGTACGGCGTCAAGGCCAAGGCGTACAAGTGCCAGGTCGACAAGTACGAGTCCGTCGAGCAGCTGGTCAAGGACGTCGTCAAGGACTTTGGCAAGATCGACGCCATGGTTGCGAATGCGGGCGCGACGGCGGATAGTGGGATTCTGGACGGGACCGTCGAGGCGTGGAATCATGTGATCGATGTTGATCTCAACGGGACGTTCAACTGCGCCAAAGCTGTCGGCCATCTGTTCAAGGAGCAAGGACACGGTTCCCTCGTCATCACGTCCAGCATGAGCGGGCATATCGCCAACTACCCGCAGGAGCAGACGAGCTACAACGTCGCCAAAGCCGGCTGCATCCACATGGCCAAGTCGCTGGCGAACGAGTGGAGGGACTTTGCGCGCGTCAACAGCATCTCGCCCGGTTACATTGACACTGGGTTGAGCGACTTCGTGGACAAGGAGACGCAGAATTTGTGGATGAGCATGATTCCGATGGGCAGGAATGGTGATGCGAAGGAGTTGAAGGGGGCGTATGTGTACTTCTGCTCGGACGCCAGCACGTACTGCACGGGCGCGGATCTGTTGATTGATGGCGGATACACCTGCAGGTAGAGTGGTAGAGGTTGAAGGATGCATGCTTTTGCGTGCGGCTTGAAGCGGACTGTGAGAGCAACGACTTTGTGTCGCCTCCAAACCAGAAGACATGGTCTTCCTGTCTTCGATAGCATGACTGTCTGTGAATCCAACATCACCAGTTCAACTGCTCCCTTTCTTCTGCTCCATGACCTCATAAACTCGTCAGCCATAGCTGTGAGAGCAACATCGTTCTCGTCCTTGCCCATGGTCTCACTGATCCACAAGCAAGTCCACCGCCCCCTTGACCTTCCCTTCAACGATTCCCACCCACCTGTCAACACCAGTTTGATTTCCAGACTCAATCGCCTCCACAATGCCCGGAAATGTCGCCCCCGCATACCCCGTCCACAGCCCCGGTGCGAACACTACGGATTTAAACCAGCTTCGCCCGTCCAACCCGGGAGCGTGCAGGAACTGCCGCTCGAGGAATTTGTACTTCGTGTTGATAGTCTTAACTGATGCGTACAGCTCCGCGAACGCCGAAGTGGAGGTTGAAGACTGCAGCTGAGTGGAGAGGGAAGAGGCTTTGGCATCGAAGGAGACGGAGATGTCGTGGAGTTGAGCGATGGCTTTGTCGAGGGGGTGGAAGGTTGCCGGCGTCAGGGGGGAGAGGTTGGAGGTTGCGGCTTTTTGTTTGACGGTTTGGAGGTAGTTCTTCAGGCCAACTGCGTAGTCGGTTGCGTTGAACTGCACCACTGGCTCTTCGGACAGCTTCGCGGTTAGCAGGGCTAGGATCCGGGCCATTGTGGCGTGGTATTTGAAGCCCGGATCCGCGTACTTATCCATCCAGTGAAAGCTGTCGTAATTGCTGTGATAGTGGTAGACTGGACTGCCTGGCCCTGCCTCGAAGCCGATGTCGATACTTGGGATACCAGCGAAATCTTGGAAAGCGGTGAAATCGCTACCAGATCCCATAGTCGAGATATGGCCGTTCCAAGTATCCCGGATCGTCTGGCCTTCCACTGTCTGGTTCGGGGAACGCACCTCGCCCGTGACTTTATATATCGCTTTGTTGAGCAGCGGTGCGGCGGCTGCGCGAAAGACTGGGCCAATAGCTCCAACGTCGACGTTGATGTAGGCGACGCTGGCATCGCTGAGCCAAGGGAGGTATTCTTCGACCCATTCCGTCGAGCCGAGCAGACCGTACTCTTCGCCGTCCCAGCTGGCGAACACAATCGTGCGCTGTGGTGTCCAGCCCTGCTTGACCGCGGCTCCAAAAGAGCGCACGACTTCGTTCAGTGCTGCAGAGCCTGAGTTGGGGTCGCCGGCACCTCCGGCTATCCATGCGTCTCGGTGGTTCCCAAGCACAACGACCTCGTCGGGGATGGAGCCGTTGATGATACCGATCACGTTCCAGGCTGGAGTCGTCACGTAGTCTTGCTCGTTCATCAGGTGGATTGATGTTTCGGCTGGCGTGGGACCGATGCTGTATTGGACGCCTTTGTAGCCTAGTCCGCCGGATTGCCAGCGGTCGTTGAAGGATGAGGCGTTCGGTCCGTAACCGTTGAGGGCTTTGAGAAGTGGTAGGGCTTCGGCGTATGAGATGGGTAGAGACGGGATGTCTGGGATGATTCCCTCAGGCGACTGGCGATCAACACCTGGCTTGGATGGGTACCCGATTGTAGTAGGATCTCCTGGTGCTATGCCTACTTCCCGTCAGCACAAGAGCCTCCAAATGGAGGTGATGAACACTTACTGAGGTACTCCACGCTCCCTCTCTGCACACTACTCGGGTTCCTCGCTGGTCCATCAGGATATGGCTTGTAGCCATTCTTCTCTGTCATCTCACCATCGTCACCAGGATCGCTGTACATCACCACCCCAACCATTCCCATCTCCGACGCGCGCTTGACCTTGAGCCCTCGAAACACTCCTCCGTATTTCACCAAGGCAATCTTGCCCTTCAACTCAACCCCAGCCTCTTTCAAATCCTCAAAATCATCATACGTCCCGTAATTGCAAAACACATAACCCGCCGTAACATTCCCACTCGCCGAATAGCCGTGAAACACCGGCACCCGATCCGCCAAACCAGTCGTAGGATCTTCCGCCAGGACATCCTCTTCCAGAGTCGCTTCATACACCACCTCATCCGCCCTCAGCAACGCCAGTCGGTGGTCGACCGGGTAGTTGAGGTACATCTCATAGCTCACAATATCCGCCTGCTTCACCCCAAACTCCACCCACTTATCCCTCGTCCACTCCGCTTGACTCAAGTTCTTCCCGCAGAGGTGCGGACCGGCAGTGTAGTATTTGCTCCATTCTCGCGCCTTGTCTGGGTCTGGTGTGTCGAGTAACAGCTTCTTGAGAGCTTTGTAGCTCAGCCCTTCGCTTTCCGGCCATGCTGCGTGCGGTAAACTGAGATCGGGGAATTGGTTTGCTGTGGAGGAGAGGAGTGCCTTCTCGTGCTCGCCGAAGAGGTCGCTGTCGCCGCCGACTGCAATGCAGAAGAGGATGATTACGAGGGTGAGGATCGGGACGGCTATGAGGCCTATAGTACAAAATCGCCGTAGCTCGTGACTGTCAGCATGTCACTTCTCCCCGGACAGCTAAGGAGTCATACCGATCGATGCGGATACCGCTCACGAGGCTCCGCGACAGGAACCTGCTGTATCAGCGGCGTGCTCTCGGTCGTCGGCATCTTGTCTCGCTGTTGCTTGCTGTCAGTCGCCCGTCCCGTCTCGTCTGCTACTTGCAACGATGAACAGCCACCTACCTGGTGCACCAGGCACGATTATCGTACATCTACAAGGTGAATGCACAGAGCCATTGTTCACTGCAGTCCTGCCGCCGCCAGCAGATCTCCAGCAATGACGATCCGTTGCTCACCTGCCGCTTCGAGCTGCCCGTCGCCCGCCTTGGCCGGCGGTTGGAGTTGTGGAGTTGAGAGCACGGACGGGACTTTCGACTTCATCTCTTGTCTGAAGTGAATGTAAAGTCTGAACACCAAACAGATCGGCTGATAAGATGCCATTCTGTGCCATTTGCTCTGTTGTACTGCTTCTATTTGAAATGCCGTCCGCTTGAACGTTGCTCAGTGGTCTCACGTCCCAAATGCCCTGCATTCTTCGTGGTAAGTAAGAACTCACGCGTGCTCTGTCCAGCATGTCAGCTGCCATGATAGTATACAGTCTGCTGACGCTTATTCAGTGCGTCCTTTCCGTCATACTCTTGAGGACTCCCGCTCGTCCTCTGCCATTCTCCCTCCCGGCGGCAGTTAATCCATTCTCCAGCTCCCACACCTGCTCGATGTTCTTCCGGGCTCAAACACAGCGCCCTTCTCGAGGGACGAAGCCAGCCGACGAGCCCACAGCTCCGAACACAATAGCAGCGCTTTCATCCAGTTCTCGAGAAGCCCACCTCGCCTGGCCGCTCCGAACGCTACAAGACGTACCGTCCTGCCCAGCTTGCGAGGCAGCTCAAGGTGCCTGTTGTCCAACGCAAGCTCATGCATAATGGTTTTGAGGAGCTCCGTGTCGTCTTCTGGCTTCATGTCAAGGTTATGTTCGACGATGCCCCCCTCTTGCTGTGTCCAATGGTTCAACGGCTTGCCTCTTCCGCTGTCTTCGTGGTTCGTTCTCCGCCGTCCAAAGCCGCTCAACAAGGGTCTGTCGCGGTACAGGCTGAAGATCCCTATCTGCTTTTCGGAGAAGATGCTGCATCTGGTTGGTGAAGCTGGAAGAAGGCTCGTAGTCTGCGTCTTGGGTTGCCTCGTTTGCTTGTCAATTGTTTTAACGATGTTTGTTGGATCATGTGTTGAAGAGCTCGCGAGTGAGGTATCGGCGGCTACTGTCGAGCTGGACGCGTTCAAGGTGGTGCCCAGGTTGTTGATGTCGTCTGCTCCGGGCTTCCATGGCCCCTGCATCGCTCTGTGACGCCGTGAGGTAGGTCAATGTCCGCGGGAGGTTGGTTTCCTGTCAATCTGGTCTTCGCACGCGTCTTTGAACCTGGTGATGCTGCCTGCGCGCTCGCCACAGGTTGGCGTAACGGCAGTGCAATGAGGTAGGTTGGAGGAAGAGGATGCCTTGCTCATATGTTCATGTCAGTCATTGATGGAAGACTATCAAGCACCGCTGTGCGATGTCTTACAGCCTTTCTCAGTCACTTTGAGCGGCGTTGACGGTGCAGGCAGCTGGTGATCCATCACACCACCACACCAGAACACGACGAACAACACAGGCATCCTCAAAAATCGATGAATGGACCCTACAGATGGCGAATATGAAGTACACGGTCTATCAAGCCTCCTTACCATCGACCCCCGCCGGCCCATGGCCCTCCCCACCGACCTCCCATCTGCTCCCAACGCCCTCCCAGCGTCCGGGACCCTCCGAGAGCCCTCCGGTCACACCTTATGGCCCCTTTGCCCCTACTTCTCACATTCACAGTACCCCCAATGCAGCGTTCGTTCCAGCATGCTTCGCAGACCTCCGCACGCTAGCAACTGTCAGCTCCAAGGCCTATAAAACCAGCATCTTGCTCCTGAAATTCCTCTTCTTTTTTTCTTCATACTTAGTTCACCTCCGTCGCGGGGTGGCAATTTTTGATGGCAACCTTTGTTTTTTCCTGGGTTCATGCTTGTTCGCGGCTAATCAAGCCGTGTTCAACAGGACCGATACCCCTTGCCAGTTGATTATGAAGATATGGATCTGAGTCCTGGCCCCTCGTCTCGCGCGTCGCAGCATCTTGCTCCGCCTTGACACACCGTGCAGGGTTACTCTCGGGAATTCGACACGCTGCCAATTATTTTAACCAAATCATGATACTTGGTATTGAACTGCCTCCTTGTACCATCGAGTGATCGACTCTTCATTTTTCATCAGTCCTTGAGCTTCTTGCTTGAGCCTGGAGAAGAAGCTCTCCTTCAATCGTTTTCTCTGCTCTGCCGTTAGCTGTGTTGATGTTCTCGTCGTTGCGTGATGCTGTTGCTGCTGGGTAGGCGGCACGCGTTGCCGCGCGATCGTGTTGTTTGCCCCTGTCGCCCATTGAACGGGCAAACCTCTTGTTGAGCAGTGCAGCGGATCAATTGAGAAGTCTTTTATAAGCGGTAATACGTCTATACGGCTTATTCGTCCACCTCCAGCCCACCAAGAGTGATGCAGCCATCTCGTTAGCGGTCACGACTCCCCCATGAGCGTTGCTCGACGTCAAGACCGTTCACCTTCCAGCAATCGAGCATACTCATCATGAATGAACGAGACCCTTCATCAAGCGGCGGCAAGCAATGGTATGGCATCGATAGTCAAGAGCTAGGAAATCAAGAGCAAGGGAACAAACATCGCAGCATCGAGGGAGGACAGCACTGTCACAGGAGACTGAGCAGAGCAGGGCAATTTTGCCACTTCGACGTTCTAGATCAACAGCCTTCCATGCCCTCCGAGAGCCCACTGCATGATGAGCGACCTCCTTTTCGATTCCCATCACTCAATACCGCAGAGCGAGTTGCTTCAAACACGACGCATCCACCACTGGACTACCGGCCATGATCCTGTAACGACGCCTAGCAGACCGCGACCCCTGTGATCAACGTGCTGAGAAAGTGAGCGCAGATACGTACTCAGCACTGTTACCGGCAATGGTGAGCGAGGGAGATCAAGTAGGCTGACCGCAACGATGGCACGACGAAGAAGCGTTCTCATCGTAGAAACCGCCAACGGTGCAAAGCCACTGACGATTTGGACAGCGCCGGAGTGTGATCGTTCATGACAAGAAGCATCTGGCACATCATCAAGATTTCGGTGTCAGGAGTGACGCCCAGTCCTCAATATTGCTCGGGGCTCAGCATGGCCTTTCACCATTTCGGCCTCCGTCCAGACACAGGTTTGGTTCCTCAAGCTCTTGCCACTTACTCAACGACACAGCGCCTGCCTTCCGTGGCTGGACGTCTTAGACATGAATTTTCAAGCTGCTGGTAGAGGATGTTCACATACTGAAGAGCTGGTGGCAAGAAGAGCGGACGGAAGAGATCAAGATGCTTGTTGGATTGAAAGGTTGAGTTGGTAATAACGGGTACCTTGCAAGAGACGATGTCCAGTAGTGGGATATACCAAGCACCATACAACAACACCCGCAAACGAACGGTGAGGTCTCACATCAATGTCAGCATGGTTCATGTCAAGCGTATCTCACGGGCATTCCTCACTGCTCGTTGAACATGTAGGAGCCACTTACTAAGAGCCATGCTCTTCCTAACGTCCATCCCAGACCCTTCCATCAACCTGGCGGAACCGTCACCGCCTTGCTTGGAACCTCAACCTCACAAACACCATCACCACTCAAGAAGCGCCGAAGATTCGGTTGCGCAGTCCTCCGTCTTGCTCCAGTCATACACTCCTCCGCGCCGAACGAACGCTTCCTGATCCCAATACACCTCTTTCAGCGCCTCGCGAACTCCGACCTCCAGGATGCACTACGACTGCTTTTCCTTCCCACTACCCTTGTCAAGAAAGCACAGATACTCATCCAGAATCAGATAGCTTGACGCCATCAGCTGATTGCTTTCTGGAACCAAACACGACAGCTGCTCGTGCTTCTTGCAGAACTCCTCAAACTCCTCGTCAGAGATCACGAAGCGCTTTGCGTTGCACTTACGCTTGTCAAGCTCGGTGTCGGTCGTGGAAGCATCGTTCTCATCTTGCACCTCCAGCACCTGGAAGCACTTCCAGCGGAAGGGATCAAGCAGCGCGACTGTTCCCACCATGTCCTCCTTCCAGTTGAACTTGCAGACGACGGTGTTGAGTTTGAACTTGATACCCGGCTCACGGCACCATTCGCGGATGCGGAAAAGCTGCGCGACGTTGTTGCCGTCGCCACGACCGATCTCGATGTTGGTGGCTTCGTCGAAAGAATCGCAGCTAACAACAAGGACATCGACGTACTGGCCGTTATTCTCAAGCCAGGACTTCGTAAGCTTAGACCCGTTCGAGATGATGGAGACCGAATCAAGCTTCAAGTCGACCTTGCAGTATTGGCAGAGCATCGCGAGCTGCTTCGGGTACAGAAAGGGCTCGCCGCCCGCAAAGTTGATCTTCTTCATCCCAGCAATCTTCAGAAGCTTGAGGCCGCGCTTCATGTCCTCTTCGCTTGCCACATGGCTGGTCTTCTCGGTGTGGAAGCAGAAGCCGCAGACTTTGTTGCACTTGCGGGTGAAGTGGTAGTTGACAGAGATCGGGGTGGTGATGCCGTTGTTCGAGCTGTTGGGTGGGATGGTGGCGCCGCTCCATCCATGGTGTAATATTGAGCGTACTGTGAAGTACAGCACTGGAAAGATCCCGGACACGGTGAGTAGAACGATCGCAAAAGAGATGGTCAGTGAGATTTTGATGAACCCCATTGCTGTGCTCGTCGTAGCCTTTGCTCGCGGAAGTGCTGTGGTGGTGTGCGTAGAAAGGACCAGTGTAAGGAGAACCAACTAAATACCGACAGTGTTTGTCTTTCGTTCACTTCTTCCTGATGCTTCTGTTGGCTGAGACTCTTCGACGTTGTTCTGGTAAGTGTGAGAGAATCTGCGGCCAGAAGCGGCCGGCAGAGACACAAGCCACCTAGCAAAGTCTACTCATTGATGCAAGGAGAAGTGTCGTAAGACAAGGTCAGGCACCAGTGCTGCAGTCAGGCATATAACAGACAGCCTTGCGGTAGCACCGCCTGCTCTCTCAACGAAGTGCCAGCGAACCCGCAAGATCGCCATCCAAAGCCGCAGCAATGGCCGACCACGACCAGAAAGACATCCACGTCATCCTTCTCATCGGCGCCCCTGGAGCTGGGAAGAGCACACTGTGCCAGCGCTTCGCCAAAGAGCAAGGCTACTTCCATCTCTCAGTCGGCGACTACCTCCGTACCCTATGCAACACGAACGAGCAACAGGACCCGAAAGTCTTAGGCGGATTGACGCTGGAGCATCTCACGAAAATGCTGGAAGCCCGGACGCTGATCGAAGCTGAAGTGCTGGTATCCATAATTGCGTACAAGCTCGAGCAAGAACAGAACCAAGGCCACTTGAAGTTCGTTATCGACGGGTTCCCGAGGACGGAAGAAGCGGCGGAGAAGTTCGATCGCAAGGTACGTTGCTCGCCAAATTGCGTTGCAGGTCATGCTAATCTGAGAGTGCACCGGACAGGTGTGCAGACCAGCCTTTGTCTGCCTGCTACACTGCGAGGCACGAGTGGCAAAAGATCGCTTCATTCGCCGGCAGCGCGATCCAGGCGACGATGCTGCAATGTTTGAGAAGCGCCAGTCAGAGCACATGGAAAACCTGTCTCCAATCCTCCGTCACTACAAGAACAACAAGCTGGTACGTCGTTTGGTTGGCCAACTGTAAGGGGAGGCTGTACTGACGTTGCGCAGATTGACGCAGGCGGCTCGGCGGACGACATGTACGCATCCTTCCTTCGAGTGGTGAGCCCGAGTGGTGTGTCGTAGCCAGCCTAGCAGGAGGATGTGGGAGTGTGGGAGATTGTTGATGTGGTGGCGGCTGCGTTGTAGTGCTGGGAATGCAGCTCCTGGATTCTGATGTCTCCATACCTGAGGGGTCGGTCGCCAGTGAATAGGGTACAGAGTGAATGTTTGAAAGATAAGCTTTTCCGTTTGCACCAACCGCCATGCATGTGAAGTCTTTGGACCTCCTCTAGAATTCCTTTTCGCCATCCACCGTACGTTTGGATCTCTTCCTGCAGTCCGCTCCGCAGCCTGAGTTGACGACAAAGGACCATCTCATCCTCAAGATGCGCTGCCGACAAGCAGCAAGGCTTCCACTTCGGCTCACCCGCATGTTCACCTCCACCAAGAAGCCAGTGAGCTCGCCGTTCATTTCGCACCTTGAGATTGAGCGCAAGTTCCTCCCAGCAGCACGTCTAAGAGCGTTACTCTTTGCAGACCCCAGCGACTCCTGTCATGACGTCTCGAGCACTTCCAACTTAGGCATCACATCCCTTCCGAGCTTCAGGCGCCGTCCAGACAAGATCATCTGAGATGTTTATCTTGATCAAGACGATCAGCTTTCCAACCGCGGCATCTGGATCAGGCGTAGAAAGGCTCGAGAGGCTCGCTGCAAAGAGTGTCCTGTGATTCTTTCCGCTCGGGATACCTGGCAAGCTAAGATCAAGCTGTCAGGCGATTGTGTCGATTCCCAGGTCGTGGAAGTTGAAGGCCTGGCCGCTGTGCAGAAGGTATTGATGGAACATATGCCAGGCGCCAGCCTGTTCCACCTCCCGGTACTGGCGGATCTCAGGACACACCGTTTGAGCTGGGTTGTCGATGACAGTGCAGATGGCTCTTCTCAAACAGCGCCAAGGCATGATGCGGTGATGCGCCTCGATCTCGACAGCACGACTGCCTCAGACAGCACTGTTGCTGACCCCCAAGCATTCCAGCATGAGGTCGGCGAGATGGAGTTGATTTGTGACGTCGTTGGCGGAACCAGCGAAGCAGAACATGCAGCACTGAGGCTGAAGGCTGCCGACTTCATGCATGGACGTCTTGATCGGTTCTCGAAGGAGCATGCAGAATTGTTCTCCTCGGCGCCGGGGCAAGGGAAGCTCAGCGCTTTCTTTGCATGGAAGCGCGAGCGGATGGAACGTAGTGGGAAGGGGTATGGTGGATAGTGGAGATACGAGCTCTCGGCGATGTTGGCGAGGAAGCAAAGTCACTCGTAAGCGTCGGTGGTCGGTGAGAGGGCTTTGGCAGAACTCCGGCGACGCTCAGTGTGGTAGTCGCAGTACAGCAAGCAGCAGCTGCGGTGCACCGGCAGGCTGAAAGTTGTCAAGGCAATGTTGTGTCAGCGACCTGAGTTTACAAGCATTCGTTGGCTCCCCAGGACACCCAGAACGAGGCAGGCCTAGGAAATGGAAAGTTGTCAGTTCAATCCTTTTCATATTGCCTCATTGCAGAAAGCCGCGAGCTGTACTTATTATCGTGCACTTATCCTCCCAAGTACCACTGCAAACCACCTTATCAGACCCAAGTTATATTGTCCTCCCGATCATCCGGCTTTCTTGCCGCCGACATGTCAAAGTGCTCGAAACCTGACTTGTGCCTGAGGCCGTTTTTCCGCTCTTTCCTCGAAGGCAAGTTGTTGTCGCTGCCAGGCATGAGCCTCCCCGGATGAACCACGTTGAGCGCCACGAGCGCAACCAGCATCGGAAGTGAATCCAGGCAGTACTGGTAAGCCTCATGGTTAGGAATGGTGCTTTGCAGACCTTTGGAGTACTCGATGAGGCGAAAGACGATTCGGATCTGAAGATCTGCTTTTAGTATCACAGATCGAGGACTGACAATGTGGAACGCACGGTGATTAAAAGCAGGCAGATGTACAGTGTGTACAGCATGACCAGCGCCCTGGATCTTGCATGACCGTCCAGAGCTGTCTGTCTCTTGATTGTCCGATGGAAGCCAATGGCATAACCCAGAAAGACAAGGATGAAGAGCTGCTGGATACCAACACCACCCATATAGATGTGAAGATCTGTTCGAAGATATTAGCATGTTCTGCAATCGAGGATCTGATACAAACGTACCTTTCAACACTTCCTCGTTGGAGATTGTAGGGCTGGACTGCGTCGATGCGGCTCCGTACACTTGGACAACGAAGGCCCTGCCGAAGGTCAGCAACTGGGCTTCACGACAACTGCTGCGGCTTACACGACGTCCAAGACCACAAAAATGCTCGTAAAGCGCCAGGCGGAGATGCCAAAGACTTTAGCACGACTCGTAAAGTTCCAGACCATGCGGCCCATCACCATCTGCACGAGCTGCCTGTCAGTGCGTCTTCTGGAGTCTGCTGAGAGGACATCCACTCACATATACGAATGCGTTCGTCCACAACGGCGCCACCAGGATGAGGACGAACCACGCAGCATAGTTACCAAGGCTGGCCGGCTCGTTGATGCTGAGGATACGGAAGATGTACTGATCCTCATTGTCAGCATGGGCCGTCGCGATGCAGTGGGCAGGGAGGACGCCTTCTTACTGCAACTGTCTGCCACAGAGCACTCATGGCAACCACCCAGGTATACGCTTTCTTGTAAAGCACCCCTTGGGCCACATGGCCGATGAAGGACAGCCCGAAGAAGACCGTAAAAGCGTAGGCCGCGCCTGTGTTAGGACAGAAGGCCCAGAGTGTGTCCGGAGCTGCAACGGCACTGCATTGGTTCGGAGCCATACTGGACTCCCGTACAAAAGCTCCTTGCGAGTAGATGAAGGCGATAGCGACGAGATGAACATGGTACGTTTGTGCGAAGTTGTTCCTACTTATCCTCCCAAAAGCATCTGCTGCCTGGCAGCATTATTTTGGCTCTACATGGGTCATGTCCATACGACAGACATCAAACGTTTGCCTTGCTATGTGTCCTTACGAGGTACAAGGAGGTCGAAGCTTCACAGCAAGAGAATACCTTGGGGAACAGACCGAACGAGGTGGAAGGACAAGGAAGAGCTGCACTCCACTCCACTTTTCCAACCCTGGTTCCCTACGGAGCGGACCCAATTTGCCATGGCATGTCCATGCTCCTACTATCTGTACTCCTGCTCACGTTGCGGTTCTCATCACACGAGGCCTGCTTCGCCTGTGTCCTGCGTCTACAACATCAGAGCCCTCCTGCAGTGTTCCAAAGCTCGTCGGTGTCAATCATTCATCAACTACCGCCTACTACGCTGACAAAACTGGCCGCCTTGAGCGGAAGCAGTCGAATGCCCACGGAGGCGACGCAGCAACAATGCCCCCTAGCTGGTCGCTGGTTCTTATTCGCCGGATCGTAGGGTACATTGCGTCTGAAACGTAGATCCTAGCAACCTCGAGCTGCATCGGGTCTGCAGGAGTATGAATGGCTGCTTGACCATGGCACGACGACTCAGCCGCTGGCGAACGACCTCAACTTGAGCGCTCGTCTCGTACGTACAAACAGACCATGGCGAGCCTTCTGCTTCCTCACTCCACCCACGATGCCCAGAGTCAAGCCGGAGAACCGCAAGCGAGCCAAACGACCAAAGACTAGAAGTGGTTGCCGCACATGCAAGAGTACGCACGCCTTGATTGATCCAAAGTATGCCATGGGCCTGTCAGAGGCTGATTGTCAACAGTCAGACGTGTCAAGTGTGACGAGACGAAACCCAGCTGTCACCGCTGCACGTCTACCGGAAGGACATGTGACGGTTACGAAGCTGTTCCGGGAGAGTTCCCTATGATCTTATGGCCGTCTAGCATCTTTTCGTCTCTCAAAGAGCACAGATCGTTCTTCTTTTACTTGGAGAAGACTGCACGACAGGTTTCGGGCTTCGATGAGAACGACTTCTGGAACCGGGTTATCCTGCAAGCAGCCCACGAAGATGCCGCCACTCGCGCTGCAGTAGTCGCACTCGGATCTTTCCACGAGGACTATGTCAGGACGGGCGAAGCGGAAAGGACGCAGGATGACTTTGCATTGCAGCAGTACAACCTCGCGATCCGCCAGCACCTTGCACATCTCAAAGCTTACTCTGAAGACCCCGATCAAGTCGATCGGTATCTGGCGTCTTGCATGATCTTCATCTGCATCGAGCTCATACAATGCCACTACGTGTCTGCTCTCTCCTTGATCCGAGGAGCCGTGAAGCTGTTCTACGAGCAGTGCAGACGCACCAAATCCGCTTGGCCCATCGAGACGTTCGAGCTTCTGCTCAGTCGCTTACAAGCCCAAGCCGTAGGGTTGCTCTCGCCATCTGCGGTCCCTAACACCATCCCGCCTCAATACAAGAGAATCGGCGAATTTGAGATGCCAAAGAGGTTCACCACTGTCTCTGAGGCGAAACAGCACCTGGAGTTCTACAGTCACTCTCAAATTCTGTCCTCTGACGCCCTCGAAGAGCCCTATTACGGTCGTGCACTCACTCCGAGCCAGTGCCTGGAGCTACTGGACCGATGGACGTTAGCATTCGACGCCATGGTTGCTTATCACGGGGAGAACATGACAGATCACGACAGGCGTGCAGCAAACGTCTTGCTGATCTGGAAGTTGATGTTGGCAGTCGGCGTGGACGTTAGGGCGCATCATCTCGGCAAGCTAGAAGATCCAATGGTCTACGACTTGTACGAGATTACCTTTCGGGAGGTGCTTGAGCTTGTGGAGAAGGTGTTGGTGGAGGCTGGAGACGACGGAGGCGGTCACGCCGTAGCCTCGCACCGCTTTACGCTGGATTTCGGCATCGTTGGACCACTGTAAGTTCTGCTTTGTATTTGGGTGGTTCTCCGATGAGGAGCAAGACATCAGGACCGTGGTGGCCTGTTTACCACCTCATCATCGACTAGTCTGGTGGAGAGTCTCCAAGATTCCTACAGGAATGCCTTGACGGTCCAGAGTCTCTCGAATGGCGATTGAGATGGCCAACTGCTGTCATCAACACTGAAATACGTAACAGTGAACCCATAGTCGAGAATCATACTAACCATCTATCAACCCTCCCAGCTACGACATCACCCGCATCTGCCGCGACCCCTTCGTTCGTCGCCGAGCCATCCACCTCCTCCGTGCCTACCCCCGACGTGAAGGTCTCTGGGACGGTCTTCTGGCGGCCGCGAGCGGAGAGCGTCAGATGGAGCTGGAGGAGACTGCGGTATCCGAGGTCCGCAACTCTGCTGACGTTCCTGCATGGGCGAGGATCATGTCCGCTCTACCTAGCTTTCAGTTTGGAGAAAGGTGGGCGATCGTGGAGTACATCCGTCAGCAGCCCGAAGATGGGTCTGAGGCCGAGCGGTTTCTTGAGAGGTTGGAATGGTGAGTGAGACTGTGCGAGAGGAGGATGGTTGGGGTTCGCAGTGGCGTGGTGAGGATTTAATGAGCACAAGCTTGGTCGGCATACGAGTGCTGCTAGACGACATCGAAAGCGCGGATCTATGTCTCATCTTCACTCCCGCATCATACCCACCCAGCTACCGTACAGCGGAAGAACTACCTCCATGGCAAGAAGTCGGCGAGAGAAGATGCGAGCTCTGATCTTTATGAGGTGAAGTATAGTCAGATCGCTGTGTGATCGATTGCTGCCCGTATCCGATGCTGTTATAAACAAGTGGTATCGCCCAGTACAAAGTAAACCGCCCGACGCCCTAAACGCCTCATTACCACCACCATCACCACTCTCCACCTCTTACGCCCTCACGAATTCCCTCAACTGGCTGTTCGCTTCTCTGATCTTCGGGCTTGGGCTCCTTCCACCCAGCAGGATCCTCTCCTCCTCAATCAAGCCCCTCTCATCCATGATCTCCAGCACGCTCCTTCCGTTTTCATCCCTAGCATCAAGATCTGGGTTACCGCGCTGTGCAAGCAGCTTCAAGATCTGTGTGTCCCCGTTGTCGACGGCCTGGAGCACCGCGTTCCAGCCTCGGTACATCAGGTTGATGTCCGCGCCCTTGGTGATCAAGTGCTCGATGTAGCTGAGGTCGTTCTCGCGATGTCGTCGAATAGACTTGATGATCGGCAAATGCTCGCCCGGGCTGTTCGGATCCGCGCCAGCTTCGTCGATGAGGTATCGGAAGATTGCCTTCCGGTCTTCACGGATGGAGGTGGTGAGAGGGCTGAAGACACCGCCGTTCTTCTCTTCAACGGACACACCCTTTGCAATCAGCAGTTTGACACTCTCGAGTTGGTCGGCGACGACAGCCATTTCGAGTGCGCCCTTGATGATCTTGGATTGGGCGATGCGTGGGAGGAGTTTGGCGAGGATCTTTGGATTCTTGACTGCCAGTGCGATAGGCCATTCTTGACCGCGCACGCCTGGGTCGGCGCCGTAGGAGAGAAGGCTGGAGATGAGGTTAGTATAGGCTTACGGTAAGGGTAGATATTAGTGAGAGACATACATGTCCAGCAAGTGGATACGATCATTCTTGATCGCAGTGGTGAGCCCCGTGTTTCCAGACGCACCGCGGGCGTTTACATCAACACCCTGCTCAAGCAGGAACAGCAGACACTCCTTCTCGTTGTGCGCTACAGCGGTCTCGATGATGCCTTTCGGGCTGTCGAGCTTGGCGCCGGCAGCGACCAGGCGTGGGAGGAGATGTGGTCGGTGGTGAGTGATGCACTTGAAGGCCGGGTACTCGGAAGCCTTGAGATTCGGGTCTGCGCCAGCGGCCAGCAGGATCTCGACGAGGTTTTCGTGGTTGTCTCGGATGGCGGTGCAGAGGGGCGTGAAGATTCCGTCCTTTTTGGCGCCGAGGTCTACGTTGTGATCGAGCAGACTTGACGGTATTAGCACATGCAACAAGCAAGGTTGGAATGGTATACATACATTCGCACAGCAGGAAGGGAGTTGATGGACGTGGCAAGTTCGAGAACACCTGGTGCCTTCGAAAGATCGGCACCCTTCTCGAGCAAGAGTCCAAGAATTGATGTCTGATGGACGGCTGGCCAGAGCATGTGCTTGGGTCCAGGAAGGTTGACATTGGCGCCGTGGTTGATCAGCAGCTCCACCAAATCCAGACGCTCAGCATTGATCGCCTTGAAAAGCGCAGTCTCTCCCCGCCCGTTCTTGCAATTGGCATCGGCGTTGTACACAAGCATGAGCTCGAGGAGGTTGATAGGAACAGTCTTCGTGATCGCCTGGATGAATGCAGTGTTGCCGTTGCCCATGATTGTATCAGGCTCGGCGCCATAGCGGAGGTAAAGGTCCACGAAAGCAGTTTGCCCGCTGTTGAGCGCGCGAGCGAACGGACTCTCATCATAAGGACCAGCAGACATGTTACAGTCGGCGCTGTACTTGAGCAGAAGCTGGGCGGCGTCAAGGAAGGAAGCCTGTGTTGCCGAGAAGAGTGGTGAGTAACAATCCTTGTCTTTGGCGTTCGGATCCGCGCCGAAGAGGAGCAACAGTCGAATGGTGGTGAAGTCGTTGTTCACAATAGCCACGGTGAGAAGGCTCCGTTCATAACCACTATCCACTGGGACTCCGCAGTCGAGCAGCTGTTCGATCATCTTGTGGTTCTGTTGCTGCACTGCTGCGAGAAGAGCCGTCTTTGAACCTGCTGAGATTGTGCCGGTGGGGCGCGAAGGTGTCCATCTGGGTACTTTGGAGGAGTCCACCATGACGCGCATTGGCTGCCTGTTCCTCTTCTCGTTGAGCTCATGTATCGACATCATCTCATCCATTTCTGCGATCGATGTTGGCGTTGTGATGTCAGACAAGTTGTCGCTCGTCAATGGAAGCGACGATGTGCGGCTACCAAATGGTGGCGATGTGGTCGACGTTCGGCTCGAATCGCGCTGAAGAGCGGGAGGTGCTGCGAGGCCACGCTCATAGAGTGCACTCTCTGGCAAGCTGGAGGATGGCATGTCGAGCCGAGAAGACAGAGATGGGCTGTACATCGGTGTTGGCGGCAGTGGGGGCAGCTCTGGCGGACTTCTGCTGACGAGATTTGACCGTGGCATTTCCGGCGACGGCTTTCCTCTCGTTGGATCCGGCTTATCCAGGACAGCGCTGAGGGCAGTGTAACCAATTCCCGCCGCCGGCTCGATCTGGGCCTCACCGAGACTCCATGTCTGCATGCGGTGGTTCTTTGCCAGCGCCTCCCGGCATGAGACCAGCGAAAGTCGGAGCTTCTCGATTTCGTTGTCCGCAAACATCATACGGAAACCTAGACACCTTGTTCAGCGTTGTTCACAGATGTACTGGCCGGCAAGCCAACTTACCCTTCCCTAGTTTTCCGAAACCTGATTTCTTCTCGCTGTCGATGTATCTGCTGACTACTTGGTCCAGTACTGTGAACGCATTTTTGACTTGGCGGAACCGCTCGAGTAGCTCATTTGTAACGTCTGCTGGAAGCGTGGTATTGGAGCGCTCTGCTTCAGCGAGGCCGGCCCTCGCAGGGATGATGACCCGGCTTGTTTCCAAGAACTCGACCGCGAGCTTGTTGAAGCCATGTGGAGCTTCCTTGACAATGCTGAGGTAGTCGAGGCAGTGTACCGCGACGCTGTTACCGAGTGTGATGGAGGAAGTGCAAAGCTCGAGCAACGAGTTCTTGCTCTTAGAAGGAGCCATACCTAAAGTTCAGGAAAGGAAAGACAAAGAGTGAAAGTGTAGGAAGGAGTGGTGAAAAGAGTGAAAGGCGGAAGAGCTGTAGGAAAGCAACCACACCTGCGGGGCCACTATATGAAAGGCAACGAGGTTGAAGGAGGTGGCCATCTCCTTGACCCACAATGAATTCAGGTACGGTTCCGGGCATCTGGACTCCAACAGGCCAGTAGCCTCCGTGCCTCATTCGCGCCGCAATGGGCGACATTGCGGGAAAACTCAAGCAGGCAGTTGAAGGATCCACGACCTGCCATCTCCCTGGACTTTTCAAAGGCCCTGACTCGACGTCAGGAACGGCATCGCCGTCGAGACGGTTGAAGCACATTCGCTGCTGAATTACCCCCCAAGGACGGGCCAACAACGGGTGGTAGCTGATTGGGACAGGCGTGGTTGAATCGTTAAGGTTTTGGCCCTTGACTCGCGTCCTTCGACCTCCACAAGGAACCGTGTTCTGGCTCCTTGGGTGGCACGAGCGCAATTGCGTGCAGGAGATGCCCGGGTCGCTCCAGAAGTCTCGTTAGACTGGAATTTTGCGCACTGTGGCTTGCTCCCACAAATATCCGGAGGGTTGCGCATGGATCAGATCGAAGGCGCGCGGAGTCGATATTGCTGGCGGCCGGGGAAGCGCCACAATTACGCAGGGCGAACATCCTGTTGGCTCATTGAACTGACGCACATTTCGTCTCATCGTCGTTGCAGTAGGATTGGTCCCTGACCTTCAGGAGCTGTCGCAGCTTTCAGCGAGCAGCAACGATACCTCGGAGGTTTGCACACTGTATCACGGACAGTGGAGGTGTAACTTTCAACGGCGTGCATCGTGTCAGTCCACTTCCACGTGCAGCGCGGCAGTCTTCGTGTGTCTGGGCCGAACAATGGTCCAATTCTGCAAGCCAGCCGTCCTCCCGATGGAGTGTTGACGTGTGGACGCACAGATCTGTTGTTATTCGCAGGAGTCTGGTCCGAGGGCCTTGGATTTGATAAATCAGATAGAATTTTTCCTTTACCGCCGGGAGATCAATGCTTCAATGGATAATTCCGGATTGGCCAAGATCTGGAGGAGGCGCAACGGGACTGGGGGCATCCAGAAGCAATTGATTGCACTGACAACTTGAGCGTTCACTTTCAGAAAACCAGGATGTCTGGGTGATAGATTGCATAGATGAATCATGAATGTCGTTTAGATGGACGACCTGGAAAGAGCAAACGCACCCGATGAGCGGCGAGGTGGGGACTGCTTGCTCCCCTTGCTCGAGCACTTCGGACGACCTGTCACGGCGAATTCCACCCGAGCGTCTTGTCAATCATGTCACCTGAATCGTTCATCGCAACTTCAACCCGTCAAAGACGGCAGCTTTATGATAGCAAGACCGCTAGAGGTCAACATTAAGCGATTCGATACAGGAGAGATCCGAGAAAAGAAGTTGATGCGCTGCTATTGCCGGCGACCCATTAGCACCCGTCAATACCTGGATACCTGGCTGGATTCTCGAATGCTCGCAGCACTCGTAGGTGTTGTTCGCAACTCGTCCTAAGCCTCAGGACGGCAACAATGGAAACCGGTCCTCAGGTGGTCCACTCGCGCGGCAGCTGCCATGGCCTCCCAGTAATCGCCGATGAACATCAAGGTCTAAGTGCTATCGTCGTCGGCGCCAGTGGCATGTCAGGACAGTCCATGATCGACGTCCTGCTTCTGAGCCCCAAGAGATGGAGTACCATTTACGCACTCTCGAGACGTCCACCACAAGCGGACGGCGACTCAACCGCGCTTGAGCATGTTCCTACAGATTTGCTCAAGGAGCCCAGTGAAATTGCGAAGACTTTGACTGAGCATGGAGTGCAGGCGTGAGTGCCATCGAAGTCCTCAATCCTTGTGCCCCAAGCTGAGCGCAGACTCAGAGACGTCGTCTTCTTCTTCGGGTATGTGCAGTTGAGCGCCGAGGAGAGAAAGTACAGCGCAGCGAACAAGGACAGCGCACAGAAACTATGCGATATCAACGGTAGGTGACCGCACAAATCTACAGTGGCAACAATTCCTGATGCCGCCGCGTGAAGGCCGCCTGCTGCAGAACTTCCTCCAGGCGCTCAACATGGCCTCGATCTCACCAAAACGGCTTCTGCTGCAAACAGGTCTCAAAAACTACCAGTGCCACCAAGGACCAGCAAAAGCACCCTTCAACGAAACAGACCCGAGACTCGACAGCGATGAATTGGGCCCAAACTTCTACTTTACCCAAGAAGATATACTGTTCGACTACTGCAAGAACAACACAGCAACATCATACAATGTCACCATGCCCTCCTGGATTCTGGGCGACGTCGCCGCCTCAGACATGACGACCATCTATCCATTGGCTGTCTTCGCGGCTGTGCAACGTAAGCTCGGACAGCCTTTGGCATTTCCTGGAGACACGCCGGCGTGGGAAAAGGTTATGCCTATGTCTTCTGCTGTGCTCAACTCACACTTTCACCAGTGGCTCGTCTTGGAAGCCGGTACTGCTGGAGAGCGTTTCAATATAGTAGATGACTCGGAGTTTACTTGGATGAATGCTTGGCCAGTCATTGCGAGTTGGTTTGGCATCGGCTGGAGTCCGCCAGCAGAGGAAGACGAGGACGAATATGCTACCGTCGAGATGCCTGTGAGGCCGAGAGGGTAGGTTGCTCGCATGTTCACGGATACATGGCCCACTGACTGATCGACCAACAGCTACGGGCCTAAAGGTCGCTGCCGATCTTCCTTTAGCCTGGCAGATTGGACGAAGCGAGCAGAGACGCAGTCAGCATGGCAGGAGCTGCGACAAGAATATGGCCTTGCTGCCGACCCATTCGAAGGCGGCGATGGCATGTTCGCCGCTTTGCAGTTCTCGCTGACGATGTCTTGGTCCTGGGCGACGAAGTGAGTCTCGAAGTCCCGTAGGTTACTGCTAAGAGCAATCAATGCTAACGATGGTACAGAATGGACAAGGCGCGGAAGTTTGGCTGGCACGGCCACGTTGATAGTCTGGAGTCGATACACCAAGTGATGAATAGCCTGGCGAGGCGGAAGATGATACCTCCGCTGGAACGGACCTAGCAGAATGGCAAGATTGAGTACAGCCTTTACGAAGGTACTCAGATTGAGTACCGGTAGATGAAGGCAGCATTGCGGACACATGTACAGCTATCGACATCTAACACGAGACATGACCGACAGGAGGTTTACCGAACATACAAGAACTCACAGCAACCAACGCAATTCCTCACTGTCCGACCATCATTATCGCTGTGAGCATTCCAACCGTGCTCAGCTGCCGTCAGCACATTACCACAATAACATCTCGGCACCGCCTGCAACGGATCACCGGTCTGCTGCACTATCGTTTGCTGTCGTCGCTCGGCCGGAGTGCGCGTAGCCTTCTTCTTCCTTTTCGCCCACGGGTCGCCTGTCTTGCGCTTCGTCTTAATCTTCCGTAACATGGTCCGCCGCGCATTGATCTCATCCAAAGCGTCTCGGCTGTTGATAGTGTAGTGGGCAAGATCGTGCCCACGACATATCGTATCAGCCCTCATAAGCATCACGAGGTGATGCGGATCTTGAGCACCGATAGCCTGGCATCCGCAACGCTGCCGTGCGACAAGGGGAGGAAATTGCTCTCGGAAATGTCTGTTGCATGCATCACAGACGCCGAATCTGAGAGCGTCGAGGCGAGAGAGCCTGTCGTTATTCCGATTGTTCCGACATGGACCGCACACTAGGACAGGACGAGCGGCGTTGGGGTGGATGCCTACGTACGTGCTATTAGCGAAGGCATCGGGTTCAATAAGCTAGTCGCTGACCAGGAGTGGGAAGGTTGACTTCAGCTCTGCAGATGTGCCATTTCGTTTGTCCCTGATGTATGTACTCCACACTACGCGCACAGGCGGGATGTATATGGCCAGGAGGCTCAAACGCGAGCGGTGTCGTGGTCCAAGGCGTTGCGTGGCGGGCTGGTCGTGAAGGTGGGTTTGTAAAAGGCGATTCGCAGATCAATTGAGTATTGTTGAAGTCTCCTGCAGTAAAGTCGAGAGGTGGACCTGACAGAGACGCTGGGGTCAGTAGATACGCAGAGACAGCGATTGACCATAGCATTGCTACTCCGGCCAACCGGGATGTGTTCTACGTACCAACACCGTTGTTGTGTTGCATACCAGTTGCTAAAACGAGCGCGCAAACTGTGCGAAAGTCAAGCTCCGGAAAGATAGTATCACGGATGGGAGATATGCTGAGGGTGTGTTGTACATGCCGTGCTGATGGGCCGCGTGCTGCCGCCTGCTGAGCATTGGGTTGCGCAGCTGGCTGACCGTCGTCTTGCTCCTCTGGCTGATCTGATTCCTCGCCGTCTTGCCGATCATCTCCATCACTGTCCTGCTGAGCTTCCTGCTGGGCGCTGCGCTGATCTTCCTCATTGGGAGCGTCCGCAGGACGACGCTGCGTTGATTGACGATTGCCCATTCTACATTAAAACGAAATCAAGTAGATGGCGACACTGTACGCATACGCCAAGGTTGAATTGCAGATACAAATTGGTCGTATACAAGTCCATGTCTTGATAGAACAAAGAAACCACCCTCAAGTACTTCAAGAATGCCGCAAAAGGAAGTCCGCCATCGAGACGTAACGACCCATTGTTGACAAAGGAACAATAACAGATACTATCCAATGGAGATGTTCAGACGCTCACGTCGTCGTGAAACTTACGGTGAACGTTCACACCACCAGGAATGCGATATCTGGTTGACCTCCAATGGCTGGCCAAACTTGCGGCCGGTCGCTGGACTGCGAGATCAAGTAGCAGCATACTCGGAGAGTCTCTCGCGTCGCAGAAGGTAGCATAATCATCATCATCGTAACGAAGGTCTGTCGGTGCGCACGGAGCCACGAATCCCAACAAAGGCCGGTAGGCGGGAAGCGTGGACTATGAAGGCCCTGTTTCTTCTTGCAAGCAGTGAAGATGTGAGCTACAGCTCGCAACCCAGCACACAGATACAGCACGCCGCATGACGCGGACATGAAGCACTGCTCTCGCGAGGAGACCTTGTGGTAGTCCCGTGAAGGCAAGGAGCTGGATTGGTGTACTTGCTTTGTCTGACTGGAGCAGAATTGGAAGTGAGGTGAGAGGATAGGAAAGGTCTTCGGATACTTACCTAGGTATAAATGACGATCCTAAGAAGCTGTGCTATCTTGGTTGCTTGTGCGTGTAGGTGAGAAGA
The DNA here is from genome assembly GCF_035928015.1 of Saxophila tyrrhenica. NCBI lineage: Eukaryota > Fungi > Ascomycota > Dothideomycetes > Mycosphaerellales > Extremaceae > Saxophila > Saxophila tyrrhenica. The sequence continues at coordinate 254,252 of NW_027041747.1, read as the reverse complement.
CGAAGTGAGGTTGGAGCGAAAGACTTCACATCAGAAATCTGCCAAGACCTTTCTAGCGCTCGGACCTCACTTCACGAGAAGAGCGAACAGCATGTGAAGACAAGTCGCGCAGCACGTTGAGCATCTTGTTATATCGACGCAGCAAAAACTTCACCCAACATGGCCGACACCGAGATGGACGTCGACGAGCCCACTACAGCCGGCGACATGGGCAAGAACGACTACAGCGACACCCAAACATCCGAGAAGGCAGTCGCAGTCCGCAGCATCGAAGGATGGATCATTATCGCGACCAATATCCACGAGGAGGCGTCGGAGGAGGATATCCAGGACATGTTCGGCGAGTATGGAGAGATCAAGAATCTTCACATGAATCTGGACCGTAGGAGTGGATACGTGAAGGTATGGCGGACAACGAGGTCTTCTGGAGATGAGGGTGGTACTGATGGTGATAGGGCTACGTTTTGATCGAGTATCCAACAATGTCCGAAGCGAAGGCTGCGATCGAGGGTGCGAACGGGGAGCAATTGCTTGAGCAGACGATTGGTGTCGACTTCGCATTCGTCCGACCACCGCCCTCTAAGGGACAGGCGGGTGGTAAGGGCGGAAGAAAGGCTGGCAGACGGCGCAGCAGGAGCCCTGGTGCAAAGCGAGGGGTTGAAGATGAGGATGATGAGGCTGAGTGAGAAGTGAGGGGAAACACCAGCCGTCGCGGATGACGACCGTCCTTTTCCCAGCAATGAAGAAGCAAAGGCGCCAGACCGCCGGGAGAAGCTTCACGACATTCGATGTGCCGTAGCGCACTGTGAAGTAGCCGACCAGAGTCGGCCATGAAATGAAATGCACTCAAGGTAAGCTCGACTTCTACGTGCCTTCTCAAGCACGTCGGCTGACAGTTTCCAGATGGACCACAGCTCCTCCTTCCAACTGTCGCCTGCCAGCTTCTCAGATAGTCGCAGCATAGGCTTGATGTCTGATCTCCAATCTTCAGACCGTCGCTCGTCGCTCGTTGTTTGTCTTCACAACATTCACCAAACACTTCCCATCACTACGCGCATCCTTTCTCCGACCAGTCTCCACTCGCACAAATACCCAACTTCATACACTTGTATCTCAAAATATTCCAACCCCAGACAGCCGTGAAGTTGCGGGCCACAATGGCCAACGGGAAAGAGCCCGACTACTCAACCTCATCGAGATCCCGCTCACCATCGCCATCGAGAGGGCTGGCGTGGGTCGACCACCGGCTCCGCATTGTCCAGCAGCAGCGAATCCAGGAAGAGGCAGACGAGGCGCTCCGCGCTGAAGAGCAGCGAGTCCACGAACGTGCTCAAGAGCGTGACCGAGTATACCGACAGGTCATTCAGCCAGTGATTTTGCGACACTTGTCGGAAACAAGGGTGCTTGAGGAGCTTGATAACGCACCTCCAGCAGAACGCTTGGAGCCTGGGTCTCCTCACGCGGAGAGCAGCCATGCAGCCATGCAGCGACAGCCAATGGAGACGTCGGGCTTTCAAGAGCAATACGATGACGCACCTCCCGCAGAACTCATGCAATTTGGATCACCTCAGGCGGAGAGCAGCTTCGCAACCGCGCAGCGACAGCCTGTGGAAACAACCACAGCAGTATCACATTGGCTATTCGAGTCATCGTCCCCTGACGTTCCATCAAGACCTGTACAAGATTCATCTTCAGACTCCGACGAAGATGAGGAATGTGCCGTGCGGTCGAGCCGCAGCATCTCACCAGGCCGCGACGGGCCTCCACCGCCCAGTTCGAACCAAGACCGCCACATGTCGAGTCCTCTCAATACTCGCCATGCCCTTAACACTAGGATCGACGGCAGCACGCCCTCTTCCGAATACTCATTATCGTCTGACTCGCCTCCTTACATAGAGCTGCCGCAAGACGCAAGGCAAGATGCATTGCACGCCGCAAGACAGCAATTGCACCGTTGTCCCACTGCGCCGCCAGAGGAGATGGCGAACTATCGGAGAACCTGGGCATAGCATGCCAGCATGAGGCGGCAGAGAATCCTCCACGAAATGCATCACTACCGTCTTGCTCACGGTGGTCTCAACAGGGCCGAATACATCGAACGGTACTTTTCAGAGCAGAACGGGCATGTGACCACAGTGGAACGGCCGCCAGCACCCTCACGAGCCGACAGCGATACCATATCTGACATGCATCGAAACAGTCAGATGCCAAGGTCAGCTCCGCCCTCAGGCCACGTTCATCCTAGCCGCGGCCACAGATTATCTCCTGGTGGTACGAGGCACTACGCTGGCCCTCCTGATCCAGAGGAGTTGCGAGGGAGGCTGGTTCGAGTACTCACTGGCGATCGCTCGCCACAGCCTTCTGCCGCTCCAAGTTCTCCTGCTGCTTCGCGACCGGTGCTCCGTGTGGACACGATACCGGCTCAGACTGTACCACAACAGCAAGTCAATGGCTACTTCTCTCTGCCAACCGAGGATGAGCGAAGAACCAATCTGCGAGCACTCCGAGTTCAACGAGAGCAACGTTGGCAGCACAACGAATACCTGAACAGCTTGGTTGCACCGGGGCCGTCTGGACGGCCCATCCAAGCTCGTGCTGGAAGATCACCTGCCGCCGTGGAAAGAGAACGGCTGGCACGATATGCTCATGCTGAGCCCGATGTGAATGTCCATGAGCTATCAGCAGACCACCATTCTCCAGAGGTCTCCGCAGAGACCTACAATGAACGCATGGCCAACGTCGAGCTCAACCTCGAAGATCCAAATCCTTCTCCGCAGCGTGTCTACGTCGATCTTGATGGTATGCCATGGACCCAGGTCAACAGTCGCAGAACCAACATGGATGCTTCGGAGACTATGCCGGGGCCACTGGACCGCATCGACTGCGTAAACATCCAAGATCTCCGGAACGATCCTGTCGTCAACGCAGCCGCACAAGGGGCATCCACTCCAAAATTGGCGGAGCTTGAGAGGAGGTTCCCTCTCACGCGGGCGCAGATGGAAGAACCGCCGCAGCATATGGTAGATGGTGTTGCGGACCTTCGAGAGCTTCCGGTTACATCTCCGGTCCGCGAGAGCGAGCTCCCGACGCCTTTACGCGATCCGGTAGATGAGTACGATGAGCTGTACAACACGTCTCGCAGCCCATCGCCTCGTCGTCCGCCGCTTGGCGGGTATGTCGTTCAAGCGATCCCTCCTGGCGCATTGCCATCCGACGTGGAAGCACCACTGGCGAAAGGTCCGTCCGATGGGATAAGAGCAGATGCCATTGGCACAGAGTATGCATCAGCTTTTGCGAGGGCAGGACGGGATTTGCTGTCATCACCGAACCCGCTGCGAAACAACCCTGCCCCCGAGATCTGGCGCGACCTTCAAGCGGTAGCCGAGCGTGTTGGTGGAGAGGGACCGATTGGTGATGAGCTGCTTCCACGGATACCAGCACCATCGCAGCAGGCCCGCACTGAACCGGCAAGACCTGGCTCGAACTCAACTTCGGACCCAAGCTCGGAGTCATCGGAAGGTGTCATGATGGCACCATCGGCACAAGCCTCGCGCAGGAATAGCGTAGAAGAGGAATCAGCACGAGACAAAAGGCCAGCCGACCGCGCACCCAGAGCTGAGCGGGCACAGCATCCAGTCGATACATTCATACCCTCTGCGGCTTGTGGACGTCATCATCCCGAGAACTACCAGCGTCCGCAAAAGGCTCCGGACAGGAACAGCGCACAGAGAAGTTCGTCACGAAACAAAAAGCCGGCGAAGCGTGCGCTTGGAACGGAGCGGACACAGCCCTCTGCCTCTCTTGGACCACTTCGTTCCCCGAGTTACCAGGATCGACCAAAGGACTCAGCAGCATGTCTGCCCGTCCAGACACAACTTCCTCAGACCACGCAAGACCCTGGTGTTGAGCTCACCGAGCGCCATGCCCAGTCGATACTGCAACATTACTTCTTCAACAGGAACGACGAGCATGCGGGCGATTGGCTCCGAGTGATTATCAACGGGCCCAACGCTGTGTACGAAGGCCGGCTGAATCCCAACTTGGTGACGTCGGCTCTTCGAAGCCCAGACAGTGTTTATCGCACGGCTTTGCGGCATGTTGAGGACCGCCGGCGGGCCGATCATGCCGCGCGGCCTCCTATTTCGAGGCGGCAGCAAGAGCAAACAGAGCAAGTTAGAGAGCAGGCGGCTGTCGCCGTGGCAGCGAACGACAAGCCAGCGCCGTATGATCCCGAGATCGATCTTTTCAGAGCTCAACCACCACCAACGGCGGACTCTGGGGAGGGCATTGACAGCCTGCTGCGTGGCAGCGAGGATTCTGAGGCGATGACGTTGCATATGGCGGGCGATACGACTGAGGTCCGGGACTTTGCGCTTGAGCAGCCGCAGCCGCCGCCCATCGCGGAGTTATTTACCTTTGATGACTGGACGCAGCCCCGGACTGCGCAGAACGAGCCTCGTGAAGAGACTGTTGCTGAAGACAATGGTTTTCTGACACCACAGCGGGCTGCTCCCGCGGCGCCCTTTAACTTCCGGGACTTCGCTCTCCCAAGGTCGATGCAGGAAGAACGTGAGGCTGCTCTGGCGGAGATGACGTCTCCCACAGACACTCGCGGTGCTCCACAGGCCGCGCCGATGTTAGGGCAGAATGATGGCCAGGATGAGCGACCCCATACTCCTTCCGACCTGCTGTTCGGACGGTCGAGACGTACACCAGGCCCGCCTCCGTTCTCTGCTTCATCGCTTGCGTCACCAAGGCAAGAAGTGCCGTCGATTGATCAAGTCACAGCGCCATCATCGAGTCGACTGCCCGGTGCGCCACCGTCACCAAACGTCGCTCCAACACTCCAGCCGCCCGAAGCCCTACGCCAAGCCAGAGAAGAGTCCTGCCATCCTGTTCAGCATCCTCAAGCATCTAGGCCAGCCGGCGAAGAGTCCCGCCAGCCTCCGCAGCGGCCCCAAGCACGCCAGCCAGTCCACGAAGCCGGGATCGACAACCTCAACGAGATCTACCAGCGCGTCACGACCGAGTTTGAGAATATGTGGCAGGACACCAGTCGCCGCAACAGCATCGTCGACACCACGGACGAGAATGCCTGGAACATCGCCAACCAACTCATTGATCTCCAGCGGCAGAACAGATTCAGAAGAGTGCCGGGCCAGTCCGTTTCGACGTAGAACTCTCGATTCGAACCAGCGGAGCGATCGCTTGATGGGCTGATCAGGGAGAATCAGGGGTTGTTCTTCCGAGATAAAAGCAGCGCAGCACAACCTGCCGCGCCCGCACCAGCTGCACCGGCCCAGACCGGCCAGCCTCAACTGCGCAGACGGAGCTCAATGCCCGATGCTGCGCTCGTCCAGCCAAGGAGTCGAGCAGCGCAAGGTCCGCTGACTCGCAGGCCTTCTAGCGTTCCGCCGAGCCCGCAGGTGGTTGTGGCTCAGCAACAGCTGGGTTCGTTGGATGCGGCGAAGAGAAGGTGTTCGATGTGGTCGGAGCAGCTTGGGAGGGGGCAGAGGGATAGTTTGAGGGGGTCAAGATGAGCAGCGAGGGTTTTTGCTGAGTCTGGGTGGCACCTTTCCGTCACTTGGTTCGGACAGGGCATGCTGATGAGAAAACGCACACGTTCATTGGTATTGCATTTGCTGCTGCATTGCTTTGGGCTTTAGCTAGGGTGTCTGATACAACATCACCATTTCCGTCGCTGACCATATAACGACTCCCGTCACCTCTTCCCACACAGTTCCCCTTCGCTTCTAGACATCTCGTCCTATCTCAATAATGCTGAAGACAGAGGAGGAAACTTGGACAAGACAAGCACAACAAGAATCTCCAAGATAACGCTTAACCTCGGATCAAGCACTTCCGTTCGCTTGATGTTGGAGGCTATCGCTGGCCAAGCTTTGACCTTGCCTCCACTCCTGCAATTTGTCCTAACTTCCAATGGCAGGTGGTATCGTGAGGTCAAGCCTCGTACGTACATCGCGAACGCCGATGCCGTCTCTGCTTCGCTCTCGCGGCACCTCGTTTGCACCAGTGGCAAGAGTGGAGGATCTGGGACGATGGTGACCGGCAACAACGACCTCCTTGCTTGACCACTCTCCACATCAGGACAGAGAAGTTCAGACGTTGCGGCAGGCAGGATGGTCAAGCCGTGACTCTTTTGCTGATCTATACCCGTCATCACTCTCGTGAGCCAGGCGTGCCAGACCCTTCGCGTGTTGCCACAATCTGCGGAGGCCACCTTCTGCATCAAGGCATTAAGGGTCGTTCGGCCGCAGGTAGATACTAGCCGCCATGCACGGTACCTGCAGGAACGAGCCAATGGGTCGACAGATCGTTACGATCTCGAGATAAGTTCATGTTGTTCTTCTAACCAATTCACTAGTCTTGCTGCACTAATCCAACACGCCGCCGGCGTATTGTTATAAGTATCGACTTTCTTCCGCCACGCCAGTTGGATGATCCTTCGTTTGACATTCACCCCCATTGCACGTTGTGAAGATGCTGTCGACTGCTGCTTTCCTTGCTCTGGTACTGCCGGCCTATGGTGCTGTGCATGAGTCGCTGGCCGCTCTGCCAGCTGGATGGACGGAGTCGTCTACGAGCCTCGCAGGTAGCTCTGAGCTGCAGATGCAGGTTGCCTTGTGAGTACGGAACAAAGTGCATAAGAGGCTTAGGCTGACCCAACGCAGGCAATACCAAAACCTAGATCAACTGGAGTCAAAGCTCAAGTCAGTCTCAACACCTGGAAGCTCAAGCTACGGCCAGTATCTCGACCTCGACGATTTGAACTCCGTCTTTGCGGCAACGAGCGAGTCAGAGAGCAAAGTGAAGTCATGGCTGAGTCAGTCCGGCGCCTCCAACATCGCCAGCGACGGCAGCATGGTGTCCTTCACCACTAGCGTTGACAACGCGAACAAGATGCTGGACACCAAGTTCAAGCTCTACTCGAATGGCCAGACGCACAAGGTCGGCACCATGGCCTACTCCGTTCCAGACGAGCTCAGCGACCACATCGACCTCGTGTCTCCTACGACCTACTTCGGCAGCATGAAAGCCCATAGAGCTGTTCCCGACATTACTCCCTCAAGGACCGAGCAGAGCCCTGCGGACCGCAAACGGCAGGTGTCTCCTTCATGTGAGACAACCATCACCATCGGCTCCGGCAACGTCACCAGGGACTTCACCGTCCTAGGACCAGACTGCTTCAAGCAACTCTACAATGTCGGCAACTACCAGGCCCATCCCAACTCTGGCAGCACAGTCGCATTCGGCAGCTTCCTAAACCAATCCGCCAGCTTCTCGGACCTTGCCAAGTTCGAGAAGATCTACAACATCGAGTCTCAAAGCTTCACCGTAACCCTCATCAACGGCGGCGTAAACGACCAAGACCCGCTCACCGAATCCGACGGCGAAGCCAACCTCGACGTCCAAAACATCATCGGCCTCGCTCACGGCCTGCCAGTCACCGAATACATCACCGGCGGCAGCCCGCCATTCAGAGGCGACCTCCTGAGCAAGATCTCTGAACCGCACAACCAAAACGAGCCGTACCTGGACTACTACAACTACCTCCTCTCCCAACCCAACAGCGCCCTTCCCTACGTCATCTCCAACTCCTACGGCGACCACGAAGACACCGTGCCCGAACGCTACGCCACCCGCGTCTGCAACCAGATCGGCATGATGGGTTTGCGCGGGCGTACCATCCTCGAGAGCAGCGGTGACGAGGGCGTGGGAGCAGTTTGCCGCTCCAACTCTGGCTCCAAAGCGCCGCAGTTCACGCCGCAGTTCCCTGGAACGTGCCCGTACGTCACGGCAGTGGGAGGAACGCAGTTCCTCGACCCAGAAGAAGCATGGAACGCCAGTTCGGGGGGTTTCAGTTTCTACTTCGACCGCCCCTGGTACCAGAACGCTGCAGTCCAAACGTATCTTAACCAAGAAATCAGCGCCGAGACGAAGAAGTACTACCGCTCAAATGGCTACGTCGACTTCAACGGCCGCGGCTTCCCGGACATCTCGGCGCACAGCTTATACCCTGAGTACTCTTCCCCCTTCCTTTCACCTACCTGACCAGCCACTGAACCCGTCACAGCTATCTCACCGTCATCAACGGCACAGCCCAACCGAACGGCGGAACCTCCGCCGCGGCGCCCATCGTCGCAGCCATCTTCGCCCTGCTCAACGATGCACGTTTCCGCGCTGGAAAGCCAGCGATGGGATTCATCAACCCCTGGCTCTACAACTCCGCCGCTGGCAAGGCTTTGACGGATATCACGACCGGTGCGGCGCTGGGTTGTGCAGGGACGGATTTGCAGAATGGGCTCAAGATTCCTGGGGCGGGTATTATTCCTTTCGCGACGTGGAATGCTACTGTGGGATGGGTGAGTTGTGTATTGGTGGTGGTGTTGGTGATGATGCTGACGCATTTTAGGATCCTGTGACTGGGCTAGGAACGCCTGACTTCCAGGCGTTGAAGGCGCTTGCGCTGGGGATGTAGGAATAGGAAAGGAAGGGACGAAGCCCACAAAGAACTCAAGTAGTGAATATATTTCAGTCTTACCTATTCAAGGTCCGCGTGATTTCGTTCAGGCATCACAAGTCGCACGTACCATTCACAGCCCATTGCGTAGCAACTTACCGCACGCATGCCACGCAGACGCTACCAGAGCTCTTCTTGTTCTTGGTGCCGTCGCATCAAGAAACACATGCGTTTGTGTTGCAGCAACAGTAGCTGAACCAGTGTGCTTCTGTGAGTGCGCAGAGCCCGTAGGTATGCTGCACTGAGCACGCCTTGACCGCCAGAGACCCACGGGCGTGTAAATCGGTACTGCCGACGCACATCACTGCTCCGAGATCACGTCCCATGGACTTGACCAGCCGAAGGTCCGGACAGGCGTTGGCCGAGGTGCTTGCTTTGCTTTCTTATTATCATGGCCAGAAGAAGAGTGCCAGCAAAGTGAAGGAAGGCGTGGGGTAAGAAGGGATTTGGACAAGGAGAGTAGTACATGCGTCGCGCTGATCAGCAGTCATGTGAGCGGCAGTGGCTGCGTACCTCTGTATCGCAGCTTCAACATTCACCAGCACCGCAGGCATACCGCTCGAATTCGAAGACGGCAAGCCAGATACTCAGCTGTGTGTTGTCAGAGTATGCTTTGTTACGATGAGTGGAAGGCAGCGTCGATACATAAGGTCACGACTCACAAGACATAAGCCTTTCATCACACTTCAATCGGAAGTCGTTGCGGAGGCAGGCAGGCAGGCTGTAACAAGTCTCGTGCTGTCGTGAGAGCGACAACACCTCACGCATCATCGCACTTCGAACGTCACACGAACTTAGATGGAACATAACGAGGCTTCAAGAGCATCGGGTTTAAAACTCACATTGATTTGCAGACTTACTCGTATACCCACCATAACATAACAAGCAGGAGCACCGCATCAAGGCTGTCAACATGACCCCAAGCTCCACCGCATGCTCCCGTCCTTTCGAACAGGCGCACCGCATCAGGGCTGTCGAAATGACCCCAAGCACCACTGCATGCTCCCACCTTTCATCGACACCCACAGTGGCGCCGACGAATGTTAGTACCATGGACAAGCAAGTCGCCAATGAAATCTTTCCACTCACTTCCTCTGCGCCTTGCCATGTTCCTTGAGCACTGCGCGTTCTTGAGCCTTCTCGTCCGAACCTTTTTCTTGTCTTTTTCTTGTTTTCTTTTATCTTCGTCCTTGTGGGAGCCCTCACCATGACATCGTTCCGCAAGCGCAACGTAGCTTTGGTAAGTTGACTCGTAGGGTGGTTGCAGCGACTTACGGGAACGCCCTGACATGAAGCTCCTCTGGTGGCGCGAAGTAGCCGGTGTAGATCAAGCGGACGGGGCGGCTGTCCTTGCCCGGCTTGCTGGACTCGGCGGCGGGAGCCTGGGTGGTCTCAGTCGTCGGAGCCTGGGTGGGTGGGGCGGCAGCTTCGAGGGTGGTCGTATTGGCGAGAGCTGCGGGCATCTTGTCCTTGTTGGCGTTCGGCGGATAGCCTCCCGGCAGAGGTGGGTCGAAGAAGAACGCTTCTTCGAACCTCCTGGCCTTCTCGCGAGCTTCGGGCGACGCGACGTGTCCTGGAGCGTACTGATACTGAGTGAACTGATGCTGCGACTGCGACTGGGTCGGTGGGCCCGCGGCAGCAGCTTGCGAGGGAGAAGGACGCTTGCCAGCGATGGCGTCGGCAATGGCTTGATCGACTTCGTCCAACGGAGCACCGACTTGGTTGTTGTTGGAGTCCTGCGGCGCCGTCACGTGATGACCATCTTGACCTCCAGACCATCTGTAGATGTATCGATTAGCAGCTGCTTCAGACATTAGGTGGAGGCTACAAGACTTACGGCTGCAACGGCTGGTGCCCGGGGTGAAGTGACTTCATGGCTGCGGTGCTGACGCCGATGCCGCCGAAGGATGGCCGCTCAGGCAGACCCGGGACCTTGGGAAGGCTGTTGGAGCGCGCATCGTCGGGTGCAGAGAACTGGCCGTGAACCGGTGGTGTGCCCTGAGAGGGGCGGCGCGACCAGTGGGCCTGCGAGTCCTCCGCCACGTGACGTGGATGATGCGGCAGGCGATCGGGGAAGAATCCGGGCTGGCTTGGCTGAGGTGGCGCACCGCCTGGGGGGAAGCCTGGGGGAAAGCCTTGCGGGTGCTGCGGGAATGGTGGGGTCGGGTACAGGTTTGGCATGTTCGGGTGTACCATTGGCGTGTGAGCAGCCAAAGGATTCCTGTGAGGAGCCAAAGGATTTGGGCTGACGCTGGCTGGTAGCTGTTGGTGCATGTTGTGGTACTCGAATGGCGTAGAGGCTTGCGGTCCCTGTGTCATTGACGTGTTAGCGAGAAGAACTGGACATATTGTCGACGCGACTGAACTTACTCCGTACTGTGGTGGCGAGTGCTGTGGACCACCCTGCTTCGGCTGCGTATCGGCTTGCTGCTAGACGGGTGAGTAAGTGAAGCTTCAGAGAGAAAGTCGCAGGTGAAGCGTCAACTTACCACACCTCCATCGCTGTTGTTGGCAGCAGAGTCACCCGCGGCTTTGGCTTGCGCCTTGGCCTCCTTCTCGGCACGCATCTTCTCCCGGTGCGCCGCGACGCGCGCTTGGATGGCCTCCTTGGACTCGGTAGGCTTCGGCTTCTTGGCTGCACGCTCACGCGCTTCCGCCTCTGCAGTGCCTGCGAGCGGGTTGCCGGTCAATGCTATATGGTCGGCTTCCTTCTTCTTGTACATGGCAATCACGGAGTCAGTCTTCTCCTTCTTGTAGTCCTCCGGGACGCCGAGCATGCCCCAGATCTCGAGGTTGGTGCCTTCACGACCAGGCAACGCGTTGGCGATGGTGTCGATGCTCTCTTTGTGAACATTCTGCACGTGGACCATCAAGCCGCCCGCGGTGTGCAGGCGCTTGGGGCAGATGTGGCACTTGAAGTGCTTCGCGCGCTGGTGGTCCAGCAGAACAGCCAGGTCGTCGAAGTCGCGGTCGCAGTAGTAGCACCACGGACGCTCGAGGAGTGAGTCCAGGCTGGGTTGCTTGCGCTTCTTCCCCATCGTGGCGGTGGGGTACCGGGCACGATGTGATGGTGGAGGGTTTGTTATTGTTGGGTGTCGTGGAGTGAGAGAGAGGTGGAAGGTTGGAAGCAAAAGCTCAAAGGCTGTGAGCTGCAGTCTTGGCACAACGCTCGAGCTTCTTGTGATCTCGACGTCGGCCGTCTGCAGCAGAACCAAGATGCAATCCTCGATTCAGACTGCAAAAGGGTGACAAGGTTGACTCAGTATATGTAGGGACGTTCACTTGTGGTATAGGAACCCATTGGGACGCGCTATGTGCACCGCTGCAACCAGTGGGCTGTTGAAAACGCGGATGTAAATATATGCTGGCTCATTCATCACCTTTCTAGAGCGACTCTAGGTTGGTGAGGCGGGTGTGCAGAAGGCACTTCACTGCGAGCTTTTCACTTCCGTCCCATCTGTCCCACCCTCTTCACATCGCACCCCATCACAGCAGAGCAGCTCCTCCCCTCCTCTCCTACTTCCTCCGCACAGCACAGGTCTTGAGTACAACGGAGGAGAAAGGAAGCAGGAACACAGCCATGACGAAGGACATTTAGGGCTGATTAACAACGACTTTCCCCAGATTTCCACCTCCAAATGTGACGATCAGCTGCGGATGGTTCACGGGCTTTACGCTCCTGATATCCCCGGCGCTGCTGACACAAATGTTTCCCTTCCTGACCTTTGTCTGAGAACGAAGGCGCATAGTCCTGTATACGAGACTTGGTGGGAACATCGATCAGCAACCATGAACGCCCATGTGTAGTAGCCATCTCATGAGCCACCCACCTACACCCAACCTCCAGGCGTCCCAGCAGAGCGGTCCAGTCGGGAAGTAAGATGATGACGGCGCAGCTGCTCGACCAGAGCGCTCACCAGCCCGTCGGCATGACAGGTGTATACACACCGTCCAGCGACGAACACAAGTCCACCCCGCAAGGCGATGAGATCTCAACTTCTCGTCCATCCGCGCCGTCCGACTTCTTCAAAACCCTCCCTTCGTCGGCCAACAACGTCTTTTCAGCAGAGCAACCTAATGGGACACCCATAGAGTCAACAAGAGTACACGTCGATGCACATGGTCGAACGCTGAACCCAAGAAGCTGCGTGACCTGTCGGAAGAGGAAGGTCAAATGCAACAAAATCCATCCTTGCAACAACTGCAACCGAGCACACATCGAATGCGTCTTTCCCTCGCCCGGTCGAGCACCCCGAAAGATCAATAAGCCCAGTGAGGGGAGGGACAAAGAGCTTCTCGAGCGGTTGAGGAGGCTCGAGGGTGTAGTCAAGGGCTTGGGGGTGGAGGTGGATGATAAGGAGAACGGAGAGCAAGATGAGCAGGCGGTACAGCAGGACGGTCAAGATGGAACGCCGGATGAGCTGCATAAGGAGAACAATCTGAGTAAGAGTGGTGCGAACGACCGTTGGGCGTATCAATACTTCGACGGCAACCGCTCAGACCGCACGAGGTGGGTAGATGAGAAGCAAAGAGGGAATTTCGAAACTAGATTCGGACGCCTGGTCGTCAACGAGGGCAAATCGAGATACATCAACAACTCCTTCTGGGCAAACCTGAGCAACGAGGTAGAAGATCTGAAGGGCATCTTGAACCAATCTAGTGATGAAGAGGATGTCGATGAGTCGCCAGATAGCCACACGAACTTGGCAGGCGTGCAACAAGGCTGGGTCTTCGGTTTTAGCTCGCTAAACGTCGACCTACTATCACTGCATCCTCTGCCCGGCCAGATATCGGCGTACTGGAGCATCTACAAGGACCGTGTGGATCCGCTGGTCAAGGTGCTGCATATACCGACTATTGAGCCAACGATATTGAGTGCTGCATCACATCTCTCGAACCTGTCGAAAGGCTTCGAAGCGCTGCTTTTCACGATTTACTACGGTGCAACCACCAGTCTGAACGCAGAAGACTGCAAAGCAAGCTTCGGAGAAGAAAAGACAGTACTGCTCGCCCGCTACCGCTTCGCAATCGAACAAGCGCTGTCAAGAGCAAATTTCCTAACAACAGAAGAGACGATCGTGCTCCAAGCCTTCGTCATCTTCCTCATCTGCCTCCGCCGCAACAATGACGCCCGCGTCATCTGGACCCTTACCGGCCTCGTCGTCCGCATAGCCCAAACACTCGGTGTCCATCGCGACGGCACCCACTTCGGCCTACCGCCTTTCGAGATCGAGATGCGTCGGCGCCTGTGGTGGCAGGTCTGCATCCTTGATACCCGCGCGAGCGAAGACCACGGCTGCGATCCTACCATAATGGAGCAGTCTTTCGACACGAAGATGCCGCTCAACGTCAATGATGTCGACATCGGGCCTGATATGAAGGAGTTCCCGCTTGAGCGGACGGGTTGTACGGATATGTCGTTCTGCTTGATCCGCTTTGAGGTCGCAAATACGTTTAGACGCATCAACTACGTTCCTCCTGGGCCGCCCCGGCAGTGTAAGGAGTATTACAAGAGCATCACGTTGCAGGATAAAGAGACGTGGATCACCGAATGCCATAACCGCCTTGAAGAGCGGTACCTCAAGCACTGCGATATGAGTGTGCCGCTGTTCTGGGTCACAGCGACGGTGGCAAGGTTGATGATGAGTAAGATGTGGTTGATGGTGTATCACCCCTTCCAACGGCAAGACGGCGGCGCCAGTCTACCCGACGAAACGAAAGAGAAGCTGTTCATCACGAGCCTGGAAAACATCGAGTATAGCATTCTCCTCGAAACGGAAGCAAGAACGATGAAATGGGGCTGGCTGTTCAAGACCTACATGCAATGGCACGCCCTCGCCTTCATCCTGTCCGAGCTCTGCCAGCGCACAACAGGCGACCTCGTCGACCGCGCCTGGCGAGCCGTCGAGAAATCCAAAGACGGCCGCTGGGGCGTCCGATTCACGGACGACTCCCGCGCAGACCACCTCTGGCGCCCGTTGCGAAAGCTCTACCGCAAGGCCAAAGACGCCCGGGCCCGAGGAATCCAAGAAGAAGCACTCACGAAGCCGCAACTCACGCCGCAGCGGACTTACAGCCCCAACGCGAATCCGATGTTCGAGCACCCCGAACGCCCGAGGATGACGAGAGCGCCGCTGTCGCAGGCACAGGCGCAGCGGTTCGCGAGCGGGCCGACGTTTGGGGAGGTACCGGTGGATAAACATGAGTTGTTTCGGTCGCCGAAGCTTTTGGAGACAGTTGGGGGGGAGGATGTTGATCCGATGGACGCCATCAGCCTTCAGAACACTGGGAGGAAGCAGCAACCGGACTATGGTGCCATGCCAAATGGAGCCAATATGCCACTCAACTCTGGCTACGCCATGCACGACGCCCTCTCCTCCTCGCAAGCTATGCAGCAGCCGAACCCCCAATACACTGCTCCAACCTCCTTCCCAAACCTGCCCACCAACACCATGCCCCTCGACTTCTCCACCACCAACAACGGCACATTCTACCCTCCCCGCGCGAACTCCCTCGATTCCAACGGCGAGCTCGACATGTCCATCATGGACACCAGCGGCGACATCAACTGGGAGAACTGGGACCAGCTGGTCAAGCAGTTCGGCATGGACGTCGATTCTGTGCCGGGGGCGGGCGTGGCGACGGATTGGGCTGGTGGGGGGTGGGATGTTCTTGCTAATGGGGTGAATGGGGTTAACGGGACTAGCGGGGTTGGTGGTAGTGGGGAGGAGTGGTTTAGATGAGTTAATGGGATGGATGTATGTGTATGTGTGTATGAATAACTCCACTACACCATTGTGTTCAGCCATGTCCTGAAGACGTGCGGCAGTGCAGACATCAGCTGCATTGGGACGCTGCATGGTAATACGCATGGTCATATGCAACACGGAGTAGCTACAGCATCCAGATAACCAATGAGACGAAGACCTGGGAGAGTCCCGTCAATGCGAGCCCAGGACCGGACTGCTGCAGCGTCACATGCAGCGTCATATGCAGCGTCACATGCAACATGGACTAGCTCTTTGACTTTTCCTCCAACCAAGAACTGCACACGAGAAGCGTACGACGACGAATTGTGTACACTGCGTGGTAATATGCAAAGTCACATGCAACAGGAGCTAGCTCGTCGCTGTCGTCCGCAAATCGAAAAAGAGTGCAGAGGCTTTAAGGCTGCAGTAATCGTTACTCTGCATATGCGTCGTGAGCTAGCTGCACGACATCGCGGACGAGTCCTTCGCCCTTCAAGAATACACACTCCACATTGGCGCCGGCTTCGTGCCCATCGACCGGAACGACCAGAAGACTCCCCGCCGTCTGTACGAGCTTGTCGAATGTTACAGCAGTCCGAGCAGTCGTAGGAACGGTTCGGGGCATCTGGATTTGCTGTTAAATAGGGTTTGTGGTACCTCCGCTGTCGTTCTCGCTCGCACGAAGCTGAAAGCCGAATCATCCACCTGTTTTGCCATGCTCCCCACTATGACTCATATAACGAACAGTGCGCTCAAGTGCATGTGTATGCTTGGGAAGGGTGGATATCGGGTGTAGGGCTGGGAACGGTGTGACAAGATCCGTTGAACGGCTGTTGACTGACCTCTAGGGCAGTGGTTGTTTCTTCGACCGCGAGTTTATCAAGCAACGCTATCGTTAACCGACTAGTTGAACCTACCGTGTGCTCTTCGGACGCTGTTAAAAGAAGCTCAACACGGCTTGCCACAGGCTTGCAGTCGTCCGACCACTTGCGATATCGCACTGTCTTGATCGTTTCCGTCGGGGTTTACAAAAACACCATTCGGATGCAACATCCTCATCTTGATCATAATCTCGCTTGTTCCTGCGTGAATCTGTAGATTTATCTGCTCGCGCTGTATGTTGCCGAACCGAAGAGGGGTAGGAAATGTCGAAGCATGAGGGACGACGGATGCAGGAGCAAGGATGCTAGAGGTCCTGCTTCGTTGGGGTTCGACGACGATGTCTCTTTGAGAAGCTAGTTGATGAGCCTGCTGGCACGTCGCGAGGCGACTCAAGCGGCACGGACTCATAACGTGAAAGGCTGAAAAGGGCCGCTTCTTGGCTGGGTAGCTGTCCAGCTGTCTTGGAAGCCAACGATGGTGTTGAAGGTGCGGCGAACACACAGTGCATAGGAGTGGGTCTTTTGCTGTGACTGGGACACTCTCCTTCCGGTTCGCTGTCGAGCTGCTCTTCTTGCTCTTTCGTTTTGAACTGCCGCATGCTTGGATCGCTTTTGGCGGACTCATGGTAATGCCCCGCCGCTTGCTGGAGATGCACGGTAAGAGTGTTGATACTACACAGTGATGGGCCTCTTTACGAAATGGACAAGTTTGTGTGACGCAAACTGCTCTGCGCGAGAACATCTCCTTTTTGATGAGAGACGGACAACAGAAATGTCGTTACCTACCTACCACTGGTAGACCTTGAAGGCTTAGTACCTACGCTCTTCTCGTGACGCAAGGCAGACTCAATGGTATCGTGAACATCGACATTATGGCAAAGTGGTGTTTTCGATCTCTTCCGAAGCACGAGCGCCAACTTTGGTCTGTCATCCCGTCGTCTTTGTCCAGGACTATCCAAAAAGCTGCAGCCTCCGACGCCTCTTTCTGGGTAGGACCACCGTAGAGCAGGTGAAGAGCAGTTCGGGTGAGGAGATCGAGATGATCGAGGGGTGGGCTTGTTGGTTCGTTCGTCGTTCTTCCGTCTCATCCGTCTCTCAAAGGAGGCCGCTCATTTTCCGTCAAACCTGCAGCGATGAGGATCGTTCGGTGAAGGTAGAAGGACAGGCTGTCGTACTACAACCGCGGGTTTTGATTGTTACAGGAGGCCATCTTTGCTTGACAGCCATCGCCAGCGTGTGAACGGGTAGCTGGCGCTCGTCGATTGAGGAGCGGTTGAATGGATGAGACATCGTCTCAACGCCGTCGCCGCCACCATGGATGTCTACAAAGGCGGAGGTTGTGAGAGCTGGAGTAGAAAAGGGTTGCGGTGCTGTTGTTGTCGGCTACACGGCGCAGATGGGGCGTTAATCAAATAGCCGAGCGCGTCTTGGATCTGTGCCGTCGTCCTCGGTCCTTTCTCGCCTCTTCCCGTCGCCTCATTGTTGTTCTCGCGTCTGTCCATGGCTGTACGCTGTCTTGTTGCTCTTTGTGAACGCCCTGAAGGCAAGCCGGTGCTCGTTTGGTCGTTGATGTCGATACTCGATAGATCTGTCCGGTCATGGAGACTTTGCGACGATGCGTTGGGCAAGGAAAACGAGCAAAGTCACGCGTTTCCGTGCTCGTGTATACTGGTGGCCGTGGTTGCTGTTGCATCTCGTGAAGGCGGTATACAGAGGTAGGCGTCGTCGTGACTGAGGGAAGTACTACGCGCTCTAGTTCTACTGCTACGGTCTGTCATCCTTCAAATGCTTCAATGGCCTGTTATTCCTGCTCTCGCAAGAGTGAATCGTTTCTGTGAGCGATAGCAGTGACTCATTTTGAATCATTCTATTATCACGTTGTTTCTCGCTCGCCCCAAGCTATATTCACATCAACAGGGTTCTCTTCAACGCGCAGCGCAGTGGCGGTGTTATTGTTGTGAGTCAGCACCGCAGTTTCATCACCTCATAGCAACCGCAACAGCCACTCTCTTCCACTCTCCTCCTTCCGCAAGACCAACCCATCGCAACACCAAGACACTCGCCCGCCATGGCTGACAACCCGGACGATTACTACCCGGGCTGCGTCACCCTGGACACCCCAGACACCTCTTGCGCCGCACCTTACAACCCAGGCCCCGTCAGCCTGGAACGCCTTCCCCCCGATGCGTTCATACCCGTACGCAACTTCATGTCCGGTGAGATGAACGCACTCGAATACCCGCGCGCCGAACCCGTCATGGCCTCGGACTCCTTTGACCAAGACAGCATGCGCGCGCAGCTCAAACTCGCCGTCAAAGGTCTCGCAGCGGCGCTGAACGCGATCTACTACAACCCTTTCATCCGCGAGATCGAGACGATGGAGCAACTCTTCGCGGGGCACATTCAGCATAGGATTGTGCTTTTTGACACGGGGTCGCATGCGATGGAGCAGTGGCGGCATGGGGATGAGATTCACGTTGTTTGCTTGAGTCAGATGTTTGAATCGACCTTTTGGGACGTTGTGAAGGAGGAACTCAAGCTCAAAGACGATTTTAAGCAACCGAAGGAAGGGTGCCTGGAGTTGTCGGCCCATGGTCTGGCGAGGATCCAGGGTGCGCATGCTGCGCATACCGAGATTATCAAATTGTGTCATATGAGTAACGTAAGTGTTGCCCACCATGCAGCGCATAACCTCGAGTATCTTGCTAACGCTCTCACGCCAGGCCCGCTGCAAGCTCTTCCTCCACTGGACAAAGATGCCAGCAGACTTCTGCAACATCCTCAAGGACCACAGAGACTTCCCAACTTCACCAGGCCGGCAGTCCGAAGCAGCAGATGACAGCTTCGTCATGGTCAGAGACACTCAGTCGCTCGCCCATAGGATGAGGCCCAAGGGAGGTCCCAAATGGAAGGACCGCGCAGGAGTCGAGTGGGGGGGCAAATCAGCGGGAGCGCCGTGGGGATATATGCCATCCTTCACCTTAGCATACTGCATCCTCCGCCGCTGGGCACTCACGAACGGCCTCTACGGCCTCGAGCTCGGCTACCTCGACGACGAAACCCTGCTCTGGACCATCTACGCTGCCGTGGACGAGAAAGAAGGGGTCGACCTCAACCTCAGCTTTGGAAACCTCGAGAAAGCGTTCTCCGCCATCGGCGATACCTACGAAGCCCCCATCGACATCCGCTCCCCGACCGGCGAACTGAGCACCACCCAGCTCACCCCCAGCGCCAAGCGCAGCATCCACACAGCCATCCTTCGCGGGACGCATGTCCCCGGCCCCGACGATGAGTACATCGCGCCCCCCAACCCCACCGGCCTACAGGACTTCCTCGCCGAGTACAGCAGCACCCTCTTCCTCGTCGACTGCGAGAAGACCACCCAAGCGCCCGCGCAGCTCGATCGTCTCCGCCGGCAACTCATCCAGCGGGTCGTCGCCCTGGAGCCTCTTCTCCGCGAGTGGAAGGACTCCCGTGGGGTCGGCGGGCTGTACGTGCGCATCTGGCCGGACCTGCTCGTGGAGAAGGGGCGGCAAGACCGGTGGGTGTACGCCTTCGGCGTCGGGCGTTCTCCGCCGTTGGGAGAGGAGGAAGGGAAGTATCTCTCTGGCTGCGTTGCCGGCATCGCCGACTTCTTGCGGGAAAAGGCGCCGGAGCACGACTGGCGCGCGGGGTTGATCGAGGTGCGCGTCGCCTCCAAAGAGGACTTCGCAGCGCTTCTCCCCGAGCGCGTCGTCCAGACCGGCGCCTTCTCGACCGCTGCGCCGGGGGATGCTTTGCCGGAGGCCCCGGGAACCTCTGGTAAGTTCTCCAGCGCGCGGCAGGCGATCGGGCGGCTGCGGCATGATCCGCGGCATGCGGGGAGGGAGTACGATGTTGGGTACGAGGACAGGTTTGAGGGCTTGCAATGGGTGGCGCTGGAGGAGTGGGGTGGGAAGGAGACGGAGGAGGAGGAGTGGATTCCGGAGCATCGGGTGAGGCAGTTGAGGAGGAGGGGGGATGGGGTGGTGATGTGGGATAGGGAGAAGAGGCTGGATTTGTTGGGGTGAGGGGAGGTGGGTGTTCTCTTGAGGCGGTGTGACGGTGACGCTGCTGTAGGATAGGAGAGAGTGTTGTGCCCTTGCTTGGGCGAATGAGATGACTACTGCTGCTTGACTATCTTGTTCCTCCTCTCTATCTCACGGAGTGGGCAACATGGCCATATCAGGTATGCGGTTTGAAGGTACCGTCGGGGAGAAGATGCCACTGTTCCATCGATATATTTAACTTCTCCACAGCAGTGTCAAAAGTGCAGCCAATGCAGCGATCGACAACCCCGGCAACTCGTTGTTTCGAACGTCGAGAAGGATGAAGGATGTGTACCAAATCGAGCGTGGCAACGAATGTGCCTGTTTCCCAACCGCAACAAGCACTTTGGAAGCGCGGGAGAAGGACGGGAGAAGGGCTGGAAGGATGGAGGAAGGAAGCTGGGGTGGGGCTTTCACGAGCAGGGAGCAGAAAGCCGTTGACGTCTTGCTCGCGGTCCGCCCCTCCTTGCTTCGCCGCCAATGCTGAATGCGACAGGAGCGTCGTCGGACCATGTTGCTTGTATCGGTATTGATAGCACAGACTGCAGCACGCTGAAACATAGGGCTGCGACACTGACGTCGAACACGTGCGATCTGATACACCAACGCTGAAGGAAGCGCATGCCGCACTCATTGGTCTTACGAAACATCGGACGGTACAACATATGCATATGAGGCGCGAACCCTACGACGGCCGTCCGCGCTGTACGAGACATTGTTTGATCTGGGACCGGCTGACTGCATAGAACGACCGTCCGGCGCGTTTGGACGAGCAAGCAAGCACACACCGCTCTCCCACACCACTCCGTTGTAGGACGAACGAGCCATTGATCGAACCGAATGACCACCAACAACGCTCTCGAGCTCCAGAACAACCGCACAAGATGCGCCGCCAACAATTCCGCACCCCACAAAGCTCCTTCCGCCGCCCCAAGAGCCCGTCCGACCCTCTAACCACTCTCCAAGACTACGACGCCGAACTCAACCCCTCCCGCCCCGCCAAATCGTCCCCCCTCGGCTCCTCCACCATCGCCGGCCTCCCCCTCGAAATCCTCGACCGCCTTAAAGCCTTCCCGCTCTTCCGCTCCGCCCCGGAGACCTTCCTCCTCAGCATCGGCCGCAGCCTGCGCCCCAACGTCTACCAGCCCAACCAAGAGATCATCCACGAGGGTGAAGATGCCAAAGCAATGTACTGGCTCGTCCGGGGCTCCGTGCGCGTCACCAGCCGGGACGGCGAGAGCACGTACGCGGAGCTCAAGCCGGGTGCGTTCTTCGGTGAGATCGGGATTTTGATGGATGTGCCGCGGACGGCGAGCGTGGTGGCGGCGATCAGGAGTATGGTTGTCAGGTTGAACAAGGAGGATTTGAGGAAGGAGCTGCCGAATTATCCGGACATCGAGCGGTCGATTCGGGAAGAGGCGTTGGAGCGGCTGGCGATTACGGAGAGGAAGAAGAAGGAGCGGACGACGGGTGGGAGTGCGCCGGCAGAGAGGCCGAGCGCTGCGCCGCGGAAGAGGTCGAGGGATTGGATTGCTGGGGATGTGGAGATGGGGGATGCTGGGTCGTTGGCGGATGGGGAGGTCATGTCTAATAAGAAGCGAAAGTCGCCTTCGCCTGGGATTATTGAGATAAGCGCGGCGAGTGCGCTGGACAATACGCCGTTAACTATCCGACAATTGCTGAAGGAGCTGCCGCTGTTCTCTGGCCTGCCGAGTGAGATTCTGCATTATCTCGGAGTGAATGCGCAGCCTGTCACGTTTGCACCATTCACCGAGATATTGCAGCAGGGCAGCAGTGGCAGGGATGTGTACTTCATCGTGAAGGGAGACGTGGAGGTGCTTCAAGATGACCCGGTTACGAGAATGCTCCCAGCGCACACAGGCGGTGCGGATACGAACGGCGACTCATCCACGCAAGGCAGCGTCAAAGCTCGGCTCACGTCTGGCCAGTACTTTGGTGAAGTAACGAGCTTGTCGCTTGCACCTCGGCGGACAGCTACGGTCAGGAGCGTGAATGAGGTGGAGTGCTTGCTGATTACGGGCAATGTTTTAGACCAGCTTTGGCAGATGTGCAACACAGATTTGCGGCAGCAAGTCGAGAGCGAAGCCAAAAGACGGTTAAAGTCAGCAAAGCGCGATCACGACGTCGAGATGAAGGATGCTGAGTTCGACGCAAGGATGACGGACGGAGCAGTTGGCGTGTCCACTGAACCTGTGCCAGACGACAGCGAAGCTGAGGAAGAAGTGGGCGACGACTGGCGGAAGAGCTTGCCGTCCGTCAAGTTCGAGATGCCTGCTCTGGAAGAGGCAGCACAGCCGTCAAGTCCGCTCACGCAGATGGAGCCCATCGACCCAGACCCCTTCTTCAACGCCGACCTCGACAATATTCGTGCGAAGTCGAGGCGGTCATCGCTCGCTCCGCCCGCTGCACCGACCGCAGAGACTACTGCAAACCCGCTACTTGAGCAGCGTGGACCAAGTCCGCCTGCCCTTCGACTTCTCCCGCCCTCACCGCTGAAACCGAGAACCTCCTCCAACGATTCGCCTACCCCGTCGACACCAGCACCGCTATCTCCCACCCTTTCCCGCCGTCCAAGTCTCGCCCGACCTCCCTCAAACCTCAGCAAAGGCCGGCTGCCCGACACAGTCCTCGTCTCCATCTTTCAGCACCTCGACCTCCTCGATATCATGCGCTTCCGCCTCGTCTCCACGCACTGGTGGGACCTACTCAACAGCTCGCCCGACATCCTCCACCACCTCAACCTCTCCATGTACAACAAATACATCACTGACGACACTTTACGCAACACCATCGTCCCCTTCACCGCTAGCCGCCCGAAAGAAATCGACCTCAGCAACTGCTTCCACGTCACGGACGAGGGCTTCAAATCGCTGGCAGAAGCCTGCGGCGAAGGCGCTCGCGTCTGGAAAATGAAAAGCGTCTGGGACGTCCAAGGCCCTGCCGTGCTGCAACTCGTCGAGCGCGCCAAAGGGCTCGAAGAAATCGACCTCAGCAACTGCCGCAAAGTCGGCGACAACCTCCTTGCCCGCGTCGTCGGCTGGATCGTCCCCGACAAACCCAACTCCGCACCCCCTCCCCCACCACCAGTCAACAACTCGAAACGCCCCCAACGCGGCCGACACGTGAGCCAGAACCCTCAGCAGTCTACTCAACCGCAACCACCCCCCGGCACAGCCGTCGGCGCCTCCAAGCTCAAGCGTCTGACGCTGAGTTACTGCAAACACATCCAAGACCGCAGCATGGCGCACATCGCCGCACACGCCTCGGATCGGCTCGAGGTTTTGGATCTGACACGTTGTACCAGCATCTCCGACGCCGGGTTCCACTCGTGGAGCGTGTATGATTTCAAACGCCTGCACAAATTAATCTTGGCAGATTGCACATACCTCTCCGACCAAGCGATTGTAGGAATCGTCGGCGGGTGTCGCGGACTACGCGAGCTGGACTTATCCTTCTGCTGCGCGCTCTCCGACACCGCGACCGAAGTCCTCGCCCTCGGCCTCCCAGCCCTACGAAGCCTAAACATGGCCTTCTGCGGCTCCGCCGTATCCGACAACAGCCTCCGCTGCATCGGCCTGCACCTCAACGAGCTCCGCTACCTCTCCGTTCGCGGGTGTGTTCGGGTGACAGGGCAGGGCGTGGAGAGTGTGGTAGAGGGGTGCGGGTTTCTGGAGGAGTTGGACGTGAGTCAGTGTAAGAACCTAAGGCCTTGGTTGGAGAGGGGCGGAGTGGAGAGGGTCCATCAGGGTTTGGGGAGGGGCGTGCGGTTTGATACGGTGGCGGATGGGACTTGGAGGGTTGGGCCGCGGTGAATCCTGCGACGAAGAGGTGGGTTGGAGGTGGGTGGGTGGGGATGGATCGTGGGTGGGGAGGGATCTATGAGCGAGACGATTTATGATCTAGCGATGGCGTTTTGGATGTGAGCGCTCTTGGACATATTGCGTTTCAACGAGCGTTTGGCAGGCCAGTGGGGACTGGGGTTTATGATTGAAGATATCCAGATGATTGCGTCGTTTTCAATCCACGGCTTGGAAGATCAGAGTATGTACGTACTTGAAGAAGTGACGGTCTCTGCAATTTAGAAGTGCTACATACCATATACAGAAGTCACAAGGTAGGACACGGTTTTGCAGAGGTAGCACCAGACGAGGAGGGCGCATGATTCTCCGAGCCAACCTGAAGAGCGATACGTAACAACAGGCTCGATGGAAAGCGGTCATGTGGCGGACAAGGGGTGAAAGTATGACCACTATCTCCTCTGGTATTAACGAACGCTCTCATACATATCCTCCCCGCTAACTACCCCTACGCATAGATATAACAGAACGGCCCATCGAGCGTGCTCATGGCATCTCCAATCTTGATCCCCTTCGGCGCATTCACACCCAACTCAATAATATCGTCGAGGGTGGTGTTGCGGCTTGGCGGGTTGTTGTTCAAGGTGAGAGTGCCGGCGATGGCGTTCTGGCGGTTCTCGAGGTCCTGGTTCTGCCAGATCCACCAGGTGCGGTCGATTTGCGCGTGGTGGAGGAAGAAGTATGGGTCACTGTATCACACCGTCAGTACATGTGAAAATAGGTTGGAAGGGGTAGATGGGACGACTCACCCAGGGCTAGCGAACAGATCTCCACCAGGGTCACCAGCGACCCAGAAGTGGCCAGCGGTGTGCACGCCGAGCAGCTCCAGGCCTTGGTTGAAGCCGCCTTCCATTACGTTCTGGAAGTCCTCGATATTGTCGTTCTGCGTGATGAGGTCGGTGGTATTCTTGTCCGTGCTCGCGCGCTCCGCCGCCCAAGCCGAGACATCGCGCCTCAAACACCTCGGGTTGTACCCCAAACCATTCGTCGAAGGGTTCGCAACGACAAAGTCCAGCGCAGGCGCGACAGGCCCGAGGTTGACCTTCATATCCTTGAATGGACCCTTGGTCACGCACCCGCCGCCTTGGCCGGGAGGGACGTAGATGACTGGGGCTTGCGCGGAGGGCACGTAGGTGCCGTTGTGCTTGATGTAGGCGCCGTTGTTGCTGATGGAGGTGGCGCTGCCGTCGAAGAAGGGGGCGTTGTAGAGGTCTTCGGCGTAGCGGCCCCAGTTGACGTAGGGTTGGTAGCCCTTGTAGCCGCATTCGTTGCGGAGGGCTTGCTCGTAGGTCCAGGTGAAGTACCTGTGCCATGAGAGGAAGTTGCCCTGCAAACAATATCAGCTGGACTCATGCTGGAGAGCTAATGGGTGAGCCTACAGTGCCATGAATGGTCAACGTCTGGTTGATGTGCGTGGCGACAAAGTCATCGTATCTGCTCCTGGCACCTGGCGCTGGGTAGGCAGCATTGCTCTTCGCCGGCTTGGACTGCAGACAAAGTACAGCATCGATGTACTCTTTCTTCTCAGAGTCCTTCAACGAGCTCCATTCTTTGCGAATGTAGCCAGTCTTGGTGTTACAGGTCTTCGGCGGATGATTCTTGAGTTCGTATTTGGCCAGGTTGACCAGACCCTGCTTCGCAAGCTTGTCGGTGCCAGCCGTTGAGGCGGGCTTGAAGCCTGAAGCCGCGGCCCCTAAGGCGAGGTTGGCGGCGACGAGGCCAGACAGGAGATGCATGTCGGCGTGCAGCTCCGGGGGAAGGCTTTGTGGCAGAGAGAAGTGTGGTCGAGACTAAAGCAGGGGCAGAAAGCTGAGACACATGCGACCAAGCCACGGACGGGATGGCAAGAAGAAGGGTGGAAGTAGAGATGTACCTTCAGCCTCCAGGCTCTGGAACGAAGAACAGCTAGATATTATATGCGAACTGCTACTTTTATGTTCGGTGAAGTTAGAACGTGTTATCCCGGCAGTTGAGGACCTCGCGTGGAGTCCTGGCAGTTGTGCTATCTGTTCCTTGCAGACGAAGAGTGCCGATTGAGGTCCAGTCCACGGAGGGTGCGCGAGCCGCATTGTGCTGTAGGCCTAAGCATATAGTTGCAGGTTGTTATGCAGGTGCCGTCAGGGTTACACCAAGCCTTAGTGCCGAGGCCCGCTCTAGCAGAGTAGCTCGCCGGCTCCAAGAGGTAAATGATCCGCTGGTGCCATGGTGGCCGGCGGGACGGGGTGGTTGTTGTTCTTTGTCTTGTAGCAGTCAGATCCGCTCTCTTTGTCGGCACTGCCGCAGGTGACCCGAGAGGCGTCAATGCAGTGCTCCTCGGCCCTTCATCAGTTCATCCCTCCCTCCTCCAAACGATGTCGAGCGCAAGGCCAGGTTGACAGTGACGGCTGAAGTCGCTTGCTGTGCCTCACATGGAGGCGTTCACTAGATCCTTGCTCCCGACCGTCCCGTCGTTCGGGGCGGCGGATTCAAGGAACAATCACAAGCTAACCTCCACGATCTCAGCCTCTTCCACTGCTCCCCGACAGAATCCACCCCATCCTTGCGAGAGCGGCTCGCTACAGAAGCGACCAACCTCGCTAACAACACTGCGCGGAACCGCGTCGTGCACTCGGGCTTCCGAGACAAGGTCACGGGACCGTGAGGCCGTGGTCGTGCTTGCCAGCATTCCCAGAAAGATGTTGCAATACCCAAAATGGACATATGCTTTGAGGAGAAATTCATGGATGCTTAGGCGAGACCAACCCTAATCTTGTAAGGCAAAGCGGAACAGAGACTTGAGACGACGCTTCGAAATTTGGCACCAGATCTGTGCCTGAACATTTACCCGTGCCCTCGATGAACGCCCACCTCGTGGCATCCGTTTTTGGACCTTGGTGCTCGCGTGCGGAGTGGCTGCATTGAGACACGGCACACGGGAGATTCAATAATTCGGCAGTTACAACTCTGCTCGTGCCTGTAAACCTCAAGACATTCTACTATGAGGATACCGGTCTACCTTACAGCAATACTTGGCCACAAAATGATAGCTCAGAACGATGTTGAGCAATACGAATATTCACTTTTCGGTTCCACGATCCTAGGAGTTCGCCGGCTAAAACAACAAGATCCATATTGCATCTTCCTGGAACCTCCGAAAAGATCCCCTGTCAATGGACCACGAGCCAAGCATTCATCCGTACAGCACCAACTTCATCTCGCTTTTTAATGACCGTGTGGCTGCCCTTTGCCCATGTGGTAACGTTCGGGTAGACGGTACCTTGCAGTAGGCCGCGCCCCTTTGTATGTTCGCTTGCGCGGAAGCTCAACAAGACTGCATCGACCAACACGAGGCTCACCAAGAGATTTAGATTGAGGTCGCGCAGGGAGGATGGCGCAAATGGTTCATCTCAGATCTTAAAGGACGACTTCCATCTGGCGGGGAAGAGATCGTGCCTTGGTTGATTTTTGTCGCTGGCTTGGTCTCGTAGATGCTTGATTGCTTTCTGCAGAAGAAGAACTCCTCTCGTTGTTCGTCTCGTCCAAGTCAAGCAAGTCGAAGTTGAACCAAAGGTATGGAACACTATGGGTGTCGCGCGACACACCCATGATCATCGCACTTTATCTCGTTCGCACGACTGACTGGGATCTAGTATCCGCTTGGACATGAGTACACCTTCAGCCATGCCAGCCATCACACCGCGCTTCACTCCCGCAAAGGACACACCTCACTGCCAACAGAGCAATGTCGGCGAAGTGCTCGGCGTTACAGGCGCTTTCATGGCGGCAGCGACCATCACCATGGTCCTACGATCCTACGTCCGCATACACATGCTGAAGTTCTTCGGGCCAGATGACTGGATGATGCTTGCAGCGGTCCTCATGGCCATCGCAACGTTCATCTGTTTCGTCGGCGAGACCACGCATGGTGTCGGCCGGCACGCTGACTGTATCCCACTGCCGGAGGTGGAAGGGATCATGAAGTGGCAGTTTTACCACAATCTATGGAACATGTTTGGAGTTGTCTTCGTGAAGATCTCCATTGCACTGTTTTTGATTCGACTGGCGCCGAAGAAGGCATGGAAGTGGTTCCTCTGGGGTTGTATCGGTACGCCAATGTCGCAACGCACCAGATCTTCCTGCTCGCTAACATGTAAGCAGTCTTCCTCACAGCCTTCTGCCTCGCCTGCGCCGGCACCCTCATCTTCTCCTGCGTCCCCGTCTCAGCAGCATGGAACTTCGCCGAGCAAGCGACCGCCAAATGCTTCAGCAACGACACCTTCTCGTCCATCGGCCTCTTCAACTCCATCATAAATATAGCCACCGACTTCCTCTTCGCCCTCATCCCGATCCCCATCATCTACAAGCTCCAAGTCAACACGCGCACGAAAGTCACCCTTGCCGTCATCCTGTCCCTCGGACTCGTCGCGTGCGCCTCAGCGATCGTCAAAGCACATCTCCAGACCACCTTCCTCACGGACCAAGACCGCTTCTGGCACGACGGCTTCATGGTCTGGAACATGATCGAGCTGTGTCTTGGTGTCCTCGCCGCCTCACTCCCAGCGCTCAAGCCGCTCTTCAACGCCTTCTTCCAGAGCACCAAGACCGCGCTCGGCTTGTCTGGCTCACGATCGAAAGCTTCCGGTCACGGCCCTGCAGGCATCGTTGGCAGCAACGGCTACAAGCGCTACGGCAGCTCAAGAGATGTTGATGACATGATGGGGCATAATGTCGCGTTTCATGAGATGAAGAGTCCCCGTTCGACGCTGACGAGTAAGAATGATATTGAGGTGACGAGGGAGATTGAGGTGGATGTTGATACGTATCCGATTCGGGGCAAGGAGTCGCAGGGATGGGAGCAGCCGTGGCGACAGGGGAGGTACTCGTGATGTGGTGATGTGTGTGAAAAGGTGGTGTGATAAGGGTAGACAGGACCTTGTACACATATGTTTAATGAATCGATGTGTCAACCAGCTTCGTCGTGTTCATGTTCATGATTGATCTTTCTGTCTTCTGACCCTGACACTCAATTGCGTTTGCGTACCAAGGGTTTTTGCGTATCAGCGATCGTGGCTCTCCTTCAAACGGTCTTCGTCCATCTTCCACGCTTCGACACCTTGACCTCTCCGTGGACCATAGCAGGTCTTCCACTCCGACAACCAAGCCTTGAACTCCGGAAGGCTTCTTTAGCACATTCGTCACTCATCCCATGCAACAGCAGCACGGATCCGGCAATAATATCCATCCCGCCACCAGCAAACCTCACTTCCCCTTCTTCGTCGCCCCATGCTTCGGGCCTCCAGTTTTACTATCCTTCTTCCCTCCCCTCAGCATCTCCAGATGTCCCGCTTTGCTCGCAAGAGACTTCTCCGTCATCTCTGTGAGGCCTGAAGTGTGTTTCTACCCGAACGTCAGTTCGTCGCACCAAGAAATCCGGCATGGATGGGCGGCCTACCTTGGTCATTTGCTGCTGCTTCACCAGCGCCGACTTCTTCGGCTTGATAACACGGTTGCCGGTCTGTTTCCGCTGGGATCTTGGAGGTATTCGTCAATATCGGGGCACATTTTGGAGAGTGAAGCTTCGCCACTTACACCTTCGGCGCACCGGCTTTGCTTTTCTTGATTGTTCCTTGCGCCATAGTGTTTTTCAGACTGTCATCAAAGGGCTCACGATGGTAGATAGATTGGAGGTTGTTTCGCTGGTTTTGTGAAGAAATCTTGCGGTGCGGTCCAAGTTGAGCACGCTAGCTTTTGCCTCGCGATTTTGCCTTTGTGGGGCCGTAAGTCAATCTTGAGCACAGCAGGGTGTTGCTTGCGGCGATACGAGTCAGCACTTTACTTTAACGACACTGAACTCATGGCAAGGATGCTAGGAGCGGGTGGCAGTTGTTATCTATGGATCTTGTTGAGGCACAACCTAAGCGTGGCACGATGATTTTGCATAAGAAGCTATTGACAGCCCTTAGACCTAGTGTTGCTTCCCATGCTTCACCTCCAGCAGCACCTTCAATGCGCTGAAACCCTGACTTGTCCGCTGTTGTCCACAGATTTGATGCGCTGGGCGGGTGGCGGCCGGAGTAAGCACACTGGCTACGCAAGCAAAAATGGGCTCGTGTAGCGGGACAGCTCCCATCTTGAATAGAAGCACCAGCCTGTGAGCCTCCTTGGCGGTTGTTCTGAGGCTGATTCAGTAATCACCGGTCAAGTCCAGCGCATCCATGAAGTTATGTTACAGTACGGCCGGACGCTGGTGGGCGGATATTGATTCCCAAGCAGCTTCCTGCTTTTGTTGGGTCGGTGGCTCTGCACATACTTGGAGAGGGTGCAGCTGGAGACCTGCCATAAGCATGCTCTCACCCACGCGTTCGTAGCTCGTTTCGCAGGCTCATAGCAAAGCCAACATAGCCCAGCCAACGGTCCCAGTCCGATATTCAAGGGCGTCACAATGTGCAAGCACTTCTCTATCCCGCATTCGAACCATTCGGCGCATCGGCCTCAATGCCCTCGTCCTCGTCCTCCATCATTTCCGCCACCTGATCGCCATACGTCTCCTCTAGCGTCGGGACGACGACATCCCACTGCTCTCCCTCCTTGTTGATCTGATCTTCTTTGGCGACTACAATCTCGTCCTCATCCTCGCCTTGCGTCCGGTCTGCTCTCTCACTCTCATCCTGCCCGCGGAATTTAAATGCCACAATGCCTCCGTCACGCAAACCTGCGCCCTGCGGACAATCCTGCACCTGATTCTTCCCTGATGCCTTCGCAGGGGTTGCTGAACCAGCCTTGCCCTTACCTTTCCCGCTGCTCTCACTGTCGCCGCTGCCGGAGGTCTGGATCGTCTCCCATCCGCGAGTGAGGTCGTTGATGTCCACAGGTTTACCGAGCACAATTGCCTCAGAGTTTTGTGGGATTTGGTGGCCGTTGAAGGTTCCGCTGGGGTTGGTCTGCGTAAGCGCTTCGAGGAGATCGCGCTTCACGGACGGGAAGGTCTGGATGGGATCGATGTGTAGCAGGATGGTGGTGCGGTGGGATTTGAAGCGGAGAGTCCACGTGCGCGGGTTGGACTGAGTCGGCATGGTGGGCGTGATTTGGGGGATTGTTGAAGTTACAGAGGATCGCCGTCGCTATCGCATTGTCGTGATGTAGGGAGATATGGAAAGCAAATTACCTGGCAGGCGACATGAGTAAATTTGAGGCGCGAGTCATGTACCTTTTGCGGAATAGAGCTTCACCTCCGAGACCATCAAGCTGCCATCTTGTCTTGAACATCTACCGCAATGCCCGCCAGGTGAAGTGGTCTAACAATGGCCTCCGAAACAACACTCCCACCACCTACAAAGCCTGCCTCTCCACCTCCGCACCGCCTCTCCATCCCCTTCCCCGAACGCACCGTACTCCTCACCACCCTCTCCGCCGGCACCGGTCTAGCCTTGGGTCTCGCTCACGGCAGCACAGAATCTGGTCTCCGCTTCCGCGCTGAGAATGCCCACCGTCTACCCACTTCGCAAACAGGCTGGTATTTGTACCACAAAAGCAAAAACTACCATGTCATCCTCGGCGGCGTCAAGGAAGGCTTCAAGATGGCTGGCAAGCTGGGACTGTGGAGTGCCGTGTTCGTGGTGATGGAGGAAGGCATTGATCGAGGGAGGGCGGCGACGGTGAGGGGGTGGAGGGAGAGGGTGGGAAGAGATCTTGGGAGGTATGGTGGCGATGAGGGGGAAGAGAAGGTGGTGCCGCGGGATTTTGTGAGCACGGTGTTGGCTGGGCTGGGCACAGCGGGAGCATTCTCAGCTTGGAATGGGTTCCCGCTGCCTACTGCTGTGAGACTGGCGAAGATGGGCGCAAAGGTGGGGTTGGTGTTTGGGCTGTTACAAGATGGAGTGAGCTTTGCAAGAGGGAGGAGGTTGGGCTACGTGGAGTTTGTTAGGAAGCATGCTTTTGGCACGAGCGATGATGAAGGTCTACGAACTGGCAAGGGTATGGCGGCGGGGTGAAGAACGCAAGGGACAGCATCATGTCAGCCTTCAGGAGCTGCATCCTCCACAGATCCTCGCACGCTGCCGAGCCTGCCACCGGCAGTCCTGCGACGACAGTACCCGCTGCATGGGGGCACCGGTAACTTTATATGGATGTCTTGTACCGAGCACGATGGAAGTCGTGCCAGGGGCCACACTGAAAGAACGGGGGCCGCAGTTGGGCCGTCAGGGGGACTGTCACATGCTGGCGACGTCACCTCGTTTGGTGGAGCTTTGGGCTTGGAAATGGGGACCGCATGTTCCGGTATCATAACACCAGAAAGACTATCACTCATATCATTCGTACAGGAGCCGGCGTCTGGCGCACGCAAAGCCAGCACAGCATAGACTCGGGAGAGCTGGTGGCCGTCCAGCGCGGTGGCTGCTGATACGCGCACAGACTATAGCTCCGCAACTTCGGCAGGCGTGTCTGAATCCTAAACCGAAGGCCCGATCGATCTTGTACACACATGCTGTGAAAGCTAAGTCATGTACAGATAAACCACTCCTACAACCTAGCGTACAGCTTCTCCTCGGTGTCGCCCAGCGCATACTCAACCCGATTCTCCTTGCTGCGCACCTTATCGGCATCCGCCTTGGTGATATATCGCGCCTCGGTCGCCGGGTTATAGTTCCAGTACGACTGCTTGGTGATCTCCTGGTCTTTGAGCTTGCGGCTTGGCTTGCCGTCGGCACGCTTGTAGACGTTGACGACGACGGCGCCGCCGAGACCGAGGTTGTGCTGGAGGGCGTACTCGGTGGGGACGTGGCGATTGTTCGCCCAGCCTGGAGAAGGACAGTGGTCAGCGGAGGAGGAGAAAGGGGAGAAGAAGGTGGAAGTTACCTCTCAGCTGCCATGTCAGCTCAGCACACTGGGCCAGGCCAGTGGCGCCGAGTGGGTGGCCCTTCGAGATCAGTCCACCAGATGGATTGATGATCGGGCCCTTCCCGCCATAGGTGATATCTCCGTTTCGGACGAGCTCATGCGCCTTACCCTTCTCTGCGAACCCAAGGCCTTCCAGCAACACCAGCTCGTTGGCGGAGAAGCAATCATGGAGCTCGCAAACCTTGATGTCCTTCGGCGTAACGCCGGCCTCCTTCATCGCGATCTGCGCTGCCGTCTTGGTCATCCCGAAGCCAATCAGATCCATAGCGCTCTTCGAATAGAGCGAAGGCTCATCGGTTCTCAAAGACTGGCCAGCCATGAGGATAGCCTGGCTCCTGAGCTGAGGTTTCCGGGCGAGGAAGGACTCGGAGCAGATGACAGCTGCTCCAGCACCGTCACTGGTCGGGCTGCACTGGAGTTTGGTGAGTGGGAAGTGCTATAAAAGTTAGGTGAAAGACGTCAGCATGTTATCCTGCGTTGGGAGGGACGGTGCAGAGCTACAATCATCGGCGAATCCTGGACCTCCTTCAGAGAGTACTCCTGACGGAATTGGGCGTAGGGGTTACGTTGGGAGTGCTCGTGGCTGATGCGCGCGATTTCTGCAAAGTCTTCTGCTTTAGCGCCGTACCTAGACTTTGTAAGCAAGAGCACGGGGAATTGGAAGTGGTAAGAATGCCTACTTCTCCATATACTCCTTCCCGGCATTAGCAAAATACTGTGCATTCCTCGGACTGTCATGCTTCCCGTACGTCTCCTCCATCACCTTGACACCCAACTGCATCGGGCTGGGTCGATCGTTGAACGGACTGCTGATGCTGCCCGGCGCCATCTGCTCGAACCCAATGACCAACACGCAATCGGCAGCTCCACTCTTCACCAGCGTCCTCGCCATATGAAGGCCCGTGGACCCCGTGGCGCAGGCATTGCTGGTGTTGTAGATTGGGATGCTGTTCATGCCGAACTGGTAGAAGATGCGTTGGCCAGAGCATGTATCGCCGTAGCAGTAGCAAGCGACGCCGTGCTCGACATCGTCGTAGGTGATGTCAGCATCGAGCATAGCCTTGACGCCGGCTTCATATCCAAGTTCGATGTAGTCGCGGGTCTTGCGTGGTTTGATGAAGGGTGTCAGGCCCACGCCGAGGACGTAGGCTGGGTTTCCTGGTTTGGAGGGCATGGTTATTGTGTCCTTGAACTTTTTGGGGATGAGGAAGTGTTGTAGGTTGAGATAGCAGTAGAGAAGTAAGAGTGAGGTCCCTCGGGCCAGGCCATCGCTCATTCCTCTGTTCCCTCCCCGCGACCCCACAACGACCTCGGTCGGTTCGGTTGGCGAGTCAGGACGACAGGGGTGTTGTAGAGGGCGGAGAAGTGGTACTACTAATCATTCCTTCTTCTCTTTCTTCTCACAGATGCTGGCTGCAGGTCATGGCTAGCGTACGAGCATGAACATGTTGGCATTGGATGGGGACTCTGTGACAATCGTGTATGCTGACAAAGATTTCAGATAGTCCAATATCTCCTAACCCACCCACCTCCGAGAAGGCTATGTTACTCCCTTCGATGAGCTGTCATTGTCTGTGAGAACACCACTTATCTGCCCGGCTCCACTGTCGGGGGGACTCTCATGCTTTTGCCTTGCTTTTGACAGACCGAATCCGTCCTAACAACGACCTGAATTGCTTGGTCCTAAAGCGAGGCTGCTGCTCAGCGACGTCGCAAGCTCCAGGCATCTCTGAGCCGTCGTCAAGGTCCACCGGTCCCCCTTGCAGATACTCATTCTCAATCCGTCTGTACAAAGTCCGGTAGGCCATTGCTACGAGAGTTTCGGGCCCACAGCCTTCCCTCAACCCAGGACACATGACCACGAAGACGCCTCCGATCTTCGCACAGAACTCCTCTCCTTCAGTTCTTGGGACCTTCCAGAAAGACTCATCATGTCTGTGTGTTGACTGCTCGATCCACGCAACAACAAAGACGAGGGTCGACCATACCGGCGTTCCAGCGCAGCCGTCTTCATGCCGACGATATCGACAGTAAAGACGAGAGGGTGGGGCCTCGCTTCTTTGAAGGCAGAACGTGTCGTAATACCGCTGTATGGCCTCGAAGCTGTCCCTGTCGTTGACATGGTAGACCAAGATGCACACTTCGACATGGCGCGGACAGCTGCCTAGACGTGGCGCCCAATCTCTGTCGACCTCGCCGTTGACCACGACGTCGTTGATCTTGGTCTGCATAGTGTACTGGTTATTATCGAATGGATCGTATGGGAAGTTGAAGTCGCCGTGAAGCTGAATGTTCGCGTCAGCTACAGAAAAGCGCATTGGGACAACACCATACAGCCATAACCAGACGCTGGACATCAACTGAATCTCGATCCCACGCCATCAACGTCCGAATTTGAGGATGGTTTCTGACCCCATGGCCCTTTTCGAACCGTTCCATGTAGCTCCAGACGGCGGCCTCCTGAGCTGGCGATAGATATAGTGCATTCTTCGATTGTAGGTATGTGGACTGAGCATTCCCCGCGTTTTCGAGATACTGTTCGCGAGATCGTTGTGAGGAGGACTTCTCGTCCTTCGTCTCCAGCTGCGAGGCGGTGTCCTCCGCCATTCTTGTCGCTGTAGCAAACCAACGGAGACTGCTTGGTCGTGCTCGAAGAAGCTGTATGTCGAGGTGGATCGCAAGCGGGAGGATTCATGCGCTAACGGCTCGTAGGACTAAGCTCGCAAGGAAGCATATGCATGAAGACAGCGACTCGTTGTTAGGAAGCATTTGCAGAGTACACAATTCATTCTGCTGTCTGCTTAAGGCTCTTCACCCCAACACTGCCACATAGCCCTCTGTGTCGAATCTGAAGCTCTTAGGCTAGCGAATGATCCTGATGATCTGCAAACGATCCATCTACCTCACAACTTCTCCGGGAAATGCTTGTAACCCTGGCCGCCGACGAAGGTCTGCCACCACGGCTGGTTCTCCGTGCTCTTGGCGAGACTGAGATAGTGCTCCGCATGATTGGGCCCGCTGATGTCACGGAAGGCGGCGCTACCATCCGCCTTCCTCTCGTCTGCGAAATAGAAGCTATGCTATCATTAGCAAGCTATTAAAGGTCTGACTGCGGAAGACCTACCGGAATCCCTGAGGGGCGTACGCCTGCGAAGCGACTTGTAGCAGATGGGCGGTTGCTGCCTTCCCTATGCCCCCGCTGACCAAGAAAGGCATGGTCTTGACGTTCAAGAAATTGCCAGTGAAGATGAACGTTCCTGCAGTGCCCTTGGGTAGCTTCTTGAAGCCTTCGACTGCATTCTGGGCGGCGACCAGGACGCTGGCGGTGTTGACCGCGATATCTCGGTTGAACGCTTCCAGCGGCAGGTCAAGAGGACTTTCCGCCGGGACTGGCTGGGCGCTGGCAGCTTCAGACATGTCAGTACCATGTCATCCAGAGCATCACCCTGGAGAACGTACCATTGTACACGACAACACTCGGCGGTCCGAACTTGGCCGTGACCTTGTCGAACGAGGATTTTACAGTTTCCGGCTTCGACAGGTCTGCCTGGATCTGCAGGTTTCCATCGTCGTCGACCGCATCAGAAAGTCGTCGAGCTGCGATAGCGACTTTGTAGCCGTTCTTTGCAAACGAGCTGGCAACGCTTGCTCCGACGTTGCCGCCGGCTCCGAGGACGAGGAGTACTTTGGATGTAGACATTGTGGGTCTTTGAAGCGTTGGTGAGGTGTTGATGAGGCGCTGTTAACGGATATCGAAGAGCTGGTATATATGCATTGGGAGAGGGCTGCGATATGCTCCTATACCTCCATGTTGCTTATGAGCAATCCTCCTCGTTAGGAGGACCTTGCTTACTTCATCCATCATTTCAGCTGGTCCGGGGATGTGATGTTGAGCAGGGTGTGTTCAAGCCCCGGCATATACTCAACTCGAAGTTGGTCTTGGTGTTTTAGTCACCCTGTCCTGCTGAGTGAATCGAGTGGCAGCTTACAAGCCATACTCGCCCGTTTGGGCCTAGTGCATTTCGTTCTCCGTTCGCAGCCCTTTGTCATCTGTTCGTTCTCCGGCCGGGCGTTATCAATCTTGCTCGCAATACCAGTCGCACGCTTGGCCTGGTACGCAGCGAGGGCCGAGCACCAACATGCCGCCAGCTCGAAAGGTATGCCGCGCTCGGAAGCTCCGCCGCTCCATCACTGAACTCAGCCCCAGGCATGTGACAGGTGCCGGGAGCATAAGGCCAAGTGCGTATGGGCCGACGACTCTCCAGCATGCCTACGTTGTCAACGCACCAAGCATGTCTGCTCGACGCCTCATCTCGACCCCCAACGCTTGGGTCAACCCTCCACTGGTGACGCCGACTCCCTGACCCGTCCTGCGCAGGTCCGAGAACCTGAACGCCGCTACGATTCATCGGAAGCCTTGCCTGGGGAAGCTGATGGCTCAAGGCAGCAACCAACGGACCTCCTCGAAGGACAAAACGAGCATGATGCTTCTCTTGACCTGCTAAGCATTCCTTCACTGGATGCGAGGCCCCCTTTTGTGGAGGGTAGTTGCGCCAGCACCAAATGCTACCTCCCTTTGCCTGAAGAAGGCGAACGCCTCCTCCAAGAATTTCTCCACGACTTCAACAGTAGGATGCCGTTGTTCAACCCTGAAAGCCTGACTACTATCTTCCGCGACTGCTACAGTGGCGTCAACGACAGTATCCCCCTCCCTTGGGTCCTGGTGTATGCCACCATGGCGATCACTCACCGCCTACGGGCTATGAGTCTTTTCGCCACGCCAATCGACACTCCGCAAAGCCAATGGTACCTGGAGAAGTGTTTGGCAAAGCTGCCAGAGCTATTGATGGGTCCGCCGTCCCTGCAGCTTGTACAAGCTTCACTGATCATCTGCTTCTTGCTTCAAACCAGCAGGCAGCGGCAACGGGCAGCGCTGTTCGCATCAACCGCCCTCCACATGGCACAAGAACTAGGTTACAACGAACTACCTGCGAGCCATCTTGCTGACACTACTCTTGGTCGAGAGCAGGCGTATGTGTTCTGGATCAGTTTCTTCATGGACACGAACATGAGCTTAGGCCATCGACGGTCAACGAGCCAGCGACTGGCGGACATCAGCACTCCAATACCCCCGGCGAATGTTGTAAACTGGTGGGACTTGAACAATCATGAGCAAAGACCTTCCGAATGGAACCTCAACGTCTTCGCACAACACTGCAGTCTCGCTGTCATTGAAGCCGAGGCAGCTGAGGATCTGTTCTCTGTTGGTGCCCGGAAGCGCTCACCAGTGCAGCATCCCTGTGAATACAAGGACATAATGTCGAAGCTGGAGCGATGGCGGGCAAATAATGCTCTTGCAAAACTTGAGGCGACTGACGTGCTCAAGGCAATGTATCGATCAGACATTGTTCACAGTGTCATGCTTGAGGGTGCTTACTTCCGGACCGTCTGCCAGCTAAAGGTAGCGAAAGAACTCGTTGGGTTCAGGAGTAGAATTGATGTGTTCGCGCCAGAGGCTCTGCAGGCGATGATTGACCGGAGAATTGTACCGTCCTACGGCGATTCCAGGAGGTTTTTGAAGCTCGCTATGCTGGTACCGCAAGGCGATGTTTCGACGACGTGGTGGGTCGATCTTCTTCTTAACAAGGTGCAAGACTGACAACGACTGCAGGGCATCTCTGCAAGCAATTGTTGCAGCATTTTGCACCATCGTCTCGGCACAGTTCAGCGGTATGTCAGAAGCAGCAATGCATAGATCGGACGATCTGCAGCTGTGCCAGGAAGTATTGCTTGCCTTCTATCGCGCCATCGAGGGCGAGTATGAGCTCGATCACCAGGCGGTAGTTACGCTGTGCTCAACACTGCTGGACCAATTCAAAAGAATGGTGCTCTCCGGACAATGAACGTTCTAAGCTCGTCTGGCGGTACCGAAAACAGTCGTGTCGACAGTCAAGCAAAGCAAGAAACTTTTCCAGGTTGTCTTCGGGAGACGGCGTGACCGGCCCGTGCGTCCAGATGGCTCACGACGCACTGGGCTCGACACACTGTGGTCCAGCGTCCTTGCGCCGATGAATTTGTGCGGGCCCAGCAGTATGGTGTGACTTGCATTGTAGGAAGACCGAGGTCCTTGCCGGCATTGTCCGCGGGTAAATCGGTTTTTATCATACAAGGCTTTGACAGAAACAAATTGTGGCCTTTAGGTATCGACGGGGCCGTTAAGACCGTCTCGTTGGTGATCTGTTGGACCAGTATGTGTATGTAGATGTTACGATGCGTCTCGACGCTCAGATTCATTGGTTAAGCCATTTTCTCTTATCATCGCAGCGTTGAATGCACATTTTGCACGCCGACAGCGGGCGCAGGAGGCTCGGATAACTCTAAGCGTTGATAGTCTAGAGGCGGCGGTGGCACTGGCTGGCCTTACCGTTGTCGAGCTCGACAGGGACTGTCGGCAGCAGCGAGGGATGTCCTTTCGAGCCTTTGGAAGACGCGGCTCTTTCGTCGTTTTTGCAGCCAACACAGAATCTGCAAGTAAAGTGCTGAGAAGGTGTCGATGAAGCAGTCCAGGACACTGCAGCGGATGAGCGACGAGGTCCGTTGCTCTCTTCGGGATGCAGTGATTGCATTCTGTCACGTGCACGCATTATCTCGGCTTTTGTATCCCGTCTTCCCAAGCTCACCTCAGCTCTTCCGTCCTCCTCTTCTCATGTTCTCTTCTTTCGGCGCGCAAGATTAAAGCCATTGCAAAAGCACGACAGAGCAGGTCTGAATGGCTTTTGGTCCTTCTGGGTGACAGGGAAACGGTGTGCCCGGTAGAAGCGTCGACGAGGACTGCGAGCAGACAATGAGCCGGCAGCTCTTCCAGGTCCGTGGTGTCCTCGCATGTTCCCTTGAGGCGGCGCGAACCTGAAGGAAGCTCAAAAGCAGTGTGCTATGAGGAGATCAGTGGTGGCGTGACCGCTGGTGCTACGCGCGCGCCATCGAGCATGTCGAGGAAGGCCATGTCACGATCGAAGTGAGGGGTGGAGGGTGGTGATCTGGCTTGGCGGCGGTGGGGCATCGCAGTGGCGGTGCGAGCGGATGTGGTGGATGCTGTGGATGCTGTGATGAGATGCCGGCGGAGGATGAGAAAGGAGTCCAAGGTAATGTAAGGGTGAGCAGGACATGGAGGTTGAGCGGCTGCTTTGCCAGCGGATGATGCACTGCATTTGTTGGTGTAAGCTCAAGATAAGTGGCTTTCATCTCCCTGCGTTTGTATAGTTCATGCTCTCTTCATTCTCTTCACTTTCGGTCCGGCCGCCGGCTTCTCGTTGAGCCGACGTGAAACCGAGACGCGCTTTGAGGTTAAAGATCTTGTTCACGCGTCACCTCACAAGTCAAACACCACACATTGCAACATGTCCGACCAACATCATCATACCTTTGGAAACGTGAGCAGGGAGAGCGGTATAGATGGAAGAACACCGCCAGTAGCGCCAAGGGCTGGGGTCCGCGGCGGCTACAGTAGTGGTGAAGGCCGTGTCGAATACGGAGCTCGAGGTGAGCACGAAGGTCACGACACAGGTAGGCTAAGTCCGCGACGACGGCTTCTCGCGACAGGTTCAGCAGGCTACGCGCCGCTACAACCGCGCAGAGGCATCGTCAGCGCCCCTTTTCGCGGAGGTCCACCTCCTCAGGGCCCAGCTGGTTACACACCGCCAGGGCAGGTGATGAGCAGCGGCAATGCCTTGCGAGGAGGGGTTGCCTCCTCTCAATGTCCAGTTGCGATGCGACAACCAGCAAGTAGTCAGCGGCAGAGCTCAAGGTATGAGCAAGCTCACGACCGGAGGGAAACCCTGTTGCAGCGGCGGGATGCCGTGAGTACGGCCACGAAGCGCTGCTAGACCTGCTTCCGTGAAGGACACATATATACGGAGGACAAGGTGTGAGGATCGATGTGCTCACTGCGGTGAGTCAGGTTCAAGCCACCGTGGTCAGAAGTGCCCGGTAGGCGATGCAAGATGGGCTTATCCTTATGTGCCTCAGCGAGAGGTGGCAAGGGAGCATGAGCCTGTGCAGCCTGCATATGGTAACGCTGGCCCGGAGCGAGCTTCGCACCCTCCACCAGTCCAGGTTGATGCCGGACTCGGAGACGTGGTGGCAAGACGTTCGACGGAGCGACCGCAAGCTGACCATGCTTCACAGCACCCGTCTTCAGGCATCGATCATCGAGCCTCGACGAGGGACCCCAACGCTCCAGCTAAACCATTACCGCCTCCACATCTTCATAGCAAGGCGGGGAAGAACTGGATTCGTAATCAGCGCCGGCAGCTGGCTGGATGGTACGAGCTGAAGCGTCAGCAGGAGGAGGTGGATCAGTACAATCGAGAAATGCGGGAGGGAATGGCACAGCAGGGTAGCATGACCGCCTTGGACGCAGCAGCTGGTTCGCAGGCGTCTGCCGCGGCCGTCGGAGCTGTCGAAGGCCCTGACACCATCACATCTTCAGGACAGGCCGTTGGTATGCTAGGTTACGGCCCGCGTAGTTCTCCTACTGACCCCCGACTTCGCTGATGTAGCAGTTGATGCAGTATCACAGGGTTCGCCCGTGGCAGCGGCGTGAGGTCATTGAACAGCAATGGGAGGCAAGGCATTCAGAGATGGAACAAGCGGCGGAGCGGCAAGTGTTTCTGAGGCTCAGCATGTATCAATTATGGTAGATTTTGTTGTGCCACCTGCCATGACTCTCTTCTCTCTTTGCAACCCCGAACAGGCCGACGTATGCCAGCACTTGCGACCTCTGAGACCGATGTCGAACTGCGAGACCAAACAGGCTTGACAGTTTAGCTTTTGCACCGTCCTCTTAATGCGCCTTAACGCCCGAGGACAGAGTTGGCCGCTGTCGACGCAGCCAACCCTTTCACCTTCATGAAAACCGACTTCGTCTCCAGCCAGTCATCCATGCTATCGTGGAAGCTCTCCCGTCCAACACCACTCTGCTTATACCCTCCGAACGGCATATCCCAGGCCCCAGTTGGCGAGGTACAGTTGATACCTACCATTCCGCTCTCGAAGCTCTTCGCTACCCGCATCGCTCGGTCGATGTCCTTGGTGTAGACGGAAGCGTACAGTCCATACTCGGTGGCATTAGCTTTTTCGAGAGCCTCTTCCTCAGTCTTAAACGTATTGATAGCTACCACAGGCCCAAAAATCTCCTCTTTCAGCACTTTCGAATCTTCCGGCTGGTTCATCAGGATGGTCGGCCTGACGAAGAGGTGTTGCTCGCCGTTAGGCATCTTCGCATCTGTTTCGATAACCTGGCCCGACTTCTTGCCTTCTTCCAGATATTTCTGGACCGTGTCGTATTGCGCCTTATCCGCCTGGGGCCCACTCGCTGTCTCCTTGTCGAGCGGATCTCCCAGCTTTCGTGCTGAGGCCATCTGTTTGAACGAGGCCATGAACTTCTCCGCAACACTCTCCTCCACGTACAGCCGTGAGTTGGCAAAGCACGTCTGGCCACTGTGAAACATGATCGAAGACTGCGTTTCTTGCGCCGCTTGCTCTAGATCCGCGTCTGCGAAGACAAGTGCCGGGCTTTTGCCACCCATCTCGAAGACCAGGTGCTTGAAGTTGCTCTCAGCCGCTGCCTTCTGGATCAGCCGACCTGTGCGCACGGAACCAGTGAACGACAGAGCGCGGATGCGCATATGTCTGCTGATCGCATCACCGGAAGGCATACCGTGCCCGTGCAGTATATTGATCACTCCTGGAGGGAAGCCAGCTTCATTCAGCATGGTGGCTACTAGATGCGACGACAGGGGTGCTTTCTCCGAAGTCTTCAGGATCATACAATTGCCGGCTGCCAGTGCTGGTGCGAGCTTCTTGCTCAGGAAGACCAGGGGCGCGTTCCAAGGGATAACAACGCCCGTCACACCATAAGGCTGACGCATACTCATGTTGACGAAGCCTGGGGTGTTGAGGGACGAGGTACCGGTTGGATAAGCAGCTTCCGAGAAGTAGCGGAAGTGCACTACAAACGTTAGGTGAAAGACGTCAGCATGTTATCCTCCGTAGAGGAAGGACGGTGTAGAATAGCTTCTATCCTAGACCGCCAGGAAGGCTCGACAAGCTGAAATGACCTCTAAGAGTCATCTCAGCTAGTAGGCGCTTCAGCCCCTTCAAGTCTAAGACATAGCAGTGCCTCGTTCCACCTAAATTTACTCACTAGTCGCATAGTGGCCGTCGAAATAGGTTCCGACAGGTCGGCCAATGGAGAGTGCATCAAGCCGCGCGAGCTCGGGCGTGGCGTCTTGTCTGAGCTGGGCGAGCTTTGCCAGGGGCTTTCCGCGCTGCGTAGGCGAGAGGCTGCTCCAGGAAGGGAATGCCGCTTCAGCTGCAGATACGGCGGTGTCGACATCCACGACAGTGGCTTCGGCGACTGCAGCTTGTTAGCGATCGGTGTCGATGAAGGGAACAGAAGTCCTACTTTTGCCGACGTGCTCTCCTGAGTAAGGACTGCTCAGATCGAACGTCTTCTGATCGGAAGCATCAACGAACTCGCCGTTGATGAAGAGCTGCGCATTAACTGGCGTTTCCAGTGGAGCCATAGTGGCGTGTTGGGTTGAGAGCACAAGGATTGAGATGGAACAAAATGGGCAGCTCTTGGTCAGAAGGGATGATCAAGTTCAAGACATTAAAGAAAGACCATTTTGCCATTCATACCTCTCGCGGATGTTCTCCGGTTAGTCTCCATCATTGAGCGGCGAGGGTCCACACGGCAGATCTGGACGGATTTGCGTCCTGAGTTTGTGCCATCCAGGGCCGCACGCCAGAAGGCCCCTTGTCTCTCGCTCTGAGAAAGTGACTTCCGGACGCTCATTGTTCGAGGTGATGTGTTATTAGCAGTAGGGAGAACATGGAGCGCCACGCCCACGCCCAGGCTCTTCGCGTCCGTGCTCTGCGCATGAAAACACGTCGTCGACTGCTCAACTTTCACCTTCCTTCTCCAGCTTCTAAGTTCGATTTCAACATCCCCAAAGACTTTCAAGCATGGACGAACTCGAACCTTTGATGAGGTGGGATGATTTAGAGTCGGACGTTCGTCACTGCAAAGCCTTAGGGCGCCTGATATAGGCGGCGGCAGGTCCTCCATGACACTGTAGGTACAGCAAGCGGTCTGTAACGGAGTGCTCCAGCATTGGTATTGGAGAACTTCGGCACCATCCCACTTCCGTCTGCTCTTTGGCCCCTAGGATGGAAAGCAGACATCTCGTCGTCGATGGCGCCTCGATTGTCAGACCTCCAGGTCTTTCAAGCCTTCACCAGCCTTGTAACAATCCAATGCATCTGTCCAGTCGCTATTCCTCGGCTAGCAGTCTCCGCTCGTCTGATGCATGCGTGTTGATCACCCCGCTGCTGGAAGGAATCCTGCCGGACGACATGAGAGTCTTTCAGCCACTCAAGACCATCATCAGGTTGGAGTAAACTGGTGAGAGTACATGTGTGCAGCCGACCTCGGCGTCAACTCTTGAACCTCGATGCTGAAGCTATATTGCTGGACCTTGTCATCGGCATATTCGATTAAGTCCAACTGTAGCCTCGAGGATCCGTCCTTACATCAACATGGTGCAAAGTGAGTAGTGATGGAGGGTATTTAGGGCATGCCGGCTCTACTGACTACGATCATCTTCACACCAGATGCTGGAACGACCATAGCCAGCGCCCTAGGCCTATCGGCGTACCTGAACGCCAAGTACCATATAGGCAAGGACCTCTCACACCTTTACTACGCCCGCCGCGGCACCAAATATCAGGACCGCCTTCGACGTCAAGGGAAGATCAACATCT
This sequence comes from Saxophila tyrrhenica, assembly GCF_035928015.1. Classification (NCBI taxonomy): domain Eukaryota; kingdom Fungi; phylum Ascomycota; class Dothideomycetes; order Mycosphaerellales; family Extremaceae; genus Saxophila; species Saxophila tyrrhenica. The sequence goes on along the minus strand of NW_027041747.1, from coordinate 209,432 downwards.
GGCAGACGTTCACCGAGAACGCCATCAAGTTTGCTGAGCACGACTGCATCTGGTACTCGGATCCAAGTACCAGTCCGCCGACGGTCCGTACCTACACATGGAAGCAAGCCCACGAATATGCTTGTCGGCTGGCGCAATGGTTCCTCAAGGCCGGCGTCAGACCAGGCGAGTGTGTTGGCTTCTACCTGCAGAACTCGCCTGAGCTTGTGCTCGCCTGGATGGGTCTGCTTGCCATTGGATGCTGGCCGGCGATGATCAACTACGGCCTTGTTGGAGATGCTTTGGTACACTGTGCCAAGATTGCTGAATGCCGTCTCCTGCTAGTTGACGAAGATCTTCAAGACCGTGTGGTATCCAACGATGACCTGCTGGTTATGGGAATCACGACTCGAGTCATCGATGGGCCTTGGAGGGATGAAGTCGCCCAGCTGTCAGCCGCTATGCCAAGTAAAGAGTACACCAAGGATGCCAACGAGCAGACGAAGCTGGCGTTGAGGTATACGAGCGGCACGACTGGCTTTCCCAAGGGCGTGATGGCCACCACTGGCAAGTACTACTCTCGCCTAGCATCACAGTTCACCCAAATGGGTATTCGACCTCTCAAGGAGCGAGGCAATGCCGGAGACAGGTGGTATATCTGCATGCCCATGGTCCACTCAACCGCCGGCTCGGCCTCTCTGATCTGTATGATCATGCCGACCACCTTGTGTATTGGGTCAGTGGCAGAGCACTCTCACTTACCTCTACTCACCCCTCTGTACTAACAAAACGGCAGAAAGAAGTTTTCCGCATCTCGCTTCTGGGATGAGGTTCGTGAGTCTCGCTCAACGATGGGCACTTACGTCGGCGAGATTGCGCGCTACCTGCTCGCTCTCCCTCCTTCACCCTTGGACCGGCAGCATCACCTCCGAATGATGTACGGTAACGGTATGCGCCCTGACGTCTGGGGACGTTTTCAAGATCGCTTCGGAATCAAACGCATCGTTGAGTTCTACGGCAGTACCGAAGGCGGCCTGTCACATCTCACCATCCAGGAGGGAGAGTACCTTCGCAACGCTGTCGGGCATGATGGCTTGATCAGGCGATGGCAGCTGCACGATCAAGTGGTTCCCGTGCTGGTAGATGCTGAAAGCAACGACATCGTACGAGATCCAGCAACGGGATTTGCCGTCAAGATGCCATATGAGGTCGGAGGCGAGCTGCTCTTCCGGTTGGAGAGCGAGGCCAGCTTCGTGGGTTATTGGAAGAATCCAGAAGCCACAGAGAAGAAGTTCGCTCGAGATGTGTTCAAGAGAGGCGACCTGTTCTATCGCACCGGCGATTCCCTGAAGAGGACTCCAGATGGCAGATGGTCTTTTCTGGACAGGCTCGGGGATACGTTTCGATGTGAGTCTCTCGCAGTGACAAAGAAGGCGCGAAGGGTCTGCTGACGCCTTGTCCTACGCTTCAGGGAAAGGAGAAAATGTTTCCACGGCGGAGGTCTCTGAATGCCTTGGACGGTTCGCTGGTGTGGTAGATGCCAACGTATACGGAGTCCAGGTTCCTAATCATGACGGGAGAGCCGGATGTGCTGCCCTCTTGCTTGCGTCAGATGCCGCCGAGCAGTTTGACTTCGATGGACTCTTAAGGTGCGGCTCTCTTATTCACAAGATGACCTTGACTAACGTCCTCGCAGGCATGCGCGCAAGAACCTGCCAGCGTATGCGGTGCCTTTGTTTCTGAGGATTGTATCGCAAGCGGCATTGAACTCGAGCGGGCTGAAGCAGGACAAGGTACGGCCTCGTCTGGATGGAGTCGACCCCTCGAATGTTGGTGGTGACAGACTGTACGTTCTTCGGGGCGATCGATACGCTCCGTTCAATCTCACGGACTGGGAGGATCTGGCGCAGGCAAGAGCAAGGTTGTGATTGCGTAGTATGAGGTGTCCAGTGAACCAACAAAGGGGTCGACTGCTTAGTCAAGTGACGTTGCTGTTATGAAGGCGATCGCAAATTCTGCTCTCACAACACAACCCAACATCTCTCTCGTACCACTACAACATAACACATCAAAATGTAAGTCCAGACACATCAGAGGAATGCGAACAAAGTACTGATAGCTGCCACTAGGTTTGATCAAAAGCGAGGAAGAGGTGATGGTGAAGAAGACCGCAGGGGCGGCGGTGACAAGAGGAGGTTTGGGCAGGGCCCAGAAGGCCACAGGAAGGCTCTGGCGCGGATAGACGCCGAGATCGAAGCTGATCGGGTGGGGGCGGAGCGGCTCAAGCGCGCATGCCACGACAAGGTGCTAGAGCTGCTGCGGAGAGGTTGGAGGGCTGACCAGCTCCCTACACCTCCGCAGAGCTGGACGCCACCTACTTTGCCTCAGGGTATTCATCCGCCGCAAAGCTCGGCTCCAGGGCCACCACAGCAGCCTACACAGCGGCAGGTGAACGCACCGTCGCAGCATATGGCTAACAGGTCGCAGCAGCAGCAGCATCAGCAGCAGGTTTCTTTACCGCTACAACATGACATCAAGCCTGTGCTGAACCGCAGGCTCAGCATGACAGAGTCGCAGAACCCGCGCTCTTTGCCTGGGAGCTACCAGCAGCAAGTGAGGGGCCAGGTTCCCTCACCGACTCCGAGGATCAAGCAGGAGCCCCAGAGCCCGGTGTCGAGTCCGCGTTCTCCGAGCAAGAGGGAGCCCGAGCGAGAGTAATCAACCTCTGGGCACCGGATGATGGCGGTCACGCCGGCGGAGAAGAAGGCGGTTGAATGATGGAAGGGGAAGTATGTGACGCTCGAACCCGCCTCGTTGAGGTCTTCGAGACCCTCCGACGGCTGGGTCTGTCACATGGGATGGGAGTGTAGTCAGGTAGCCCATGCAAATGACGGTAGTTTCACCAAAAGTCTTCCACTGACGTTCTCTTGCACGTAAACGTTCTTCAGCCTGACTTACAGCCCAAGATCACTACCCAGTAGACTTCTTTTACCGGAGAGGGACGACTGCGTCCTCCATACTTTGTGCAGTATTCCCGTCTTGGACCCCGATCATTCCAGCTACCTTAGTTTAGTCTTGAGCCCCTCGCTTCTCTAACACAGGATCAGGCCGCAACACGATGAACATCAGCGCAGCCATCTCCCGGCCCGTAAGAAACCAGAACGATCTGGTGAGTAACTTTTATCACTGGACATGGAGTGTCCACAACCAGACCACCTCCGAGCATATGCAGTACGAAGTCGCCGGCGAAGCGAACGACATCGTAGCGAATGTCTTGCACACTTCTCCGGACGGGAGATGCCTCAAAGAGATCCTCACAGGCCATATGGACATTGCCTCCACCCAGCTTTGGGAGCAGACAATTCGTGGTATGAGAATCCAGAACGAAATCTACAGCTGGGACTGCCAGGACTATGTGATTGAGATGATTGATACTTTGGAGAACGTGGGCCTCCTTGGCTCATTTGAGAACTATACAGCGGTCAAGAACAGGATATTGCAGATGCGTGGGACTATTGAGGAGACGTATCGACTAGTCAGGGACTATGATCCAGCTACGCTTGAGGCAGAGGATGAGCATTCTGATGTCCAGACGAGCGGCGAGTCAGAGGACAGTCTACCGCAGCATGTCCGCTCTGAAGAGCTCATCGTGGACTCGGACGATGAATACGACTGACAAAATCCTCAAGCTCGTTGTCACCTACTGCATCCCGCACAACCGCTCACTCAGTTCCCAAAGCCTCCTCTCATCTTCAGGCTTGTACGCTGCCTCACTATACCCAGTCCTCCAGGGCGAACCTTCCTTTTCCAGCGGCCCAGCCTCACCCGCATCCTCCAAATATACACCACCTCGATGGCTCCACTCTTTGCCAATCGCCGCCCAGACGGTGGTCGCAGCGCCTTGTTCAACACTCTTGGTCTGAGCTTGATACTGCGGATCGGCCATCACAGCATCATACTGCAGCGTCCCGGCCATGTGGCGCTGCAGAGGAGTCTTGGTGCTTCATAGATGCAAGGAGAGTGCCTGGAGGTGCTGCTGCTGGTACCGGCGGGTGAGCTCGTTGGCCAAGTAGATATTTGCTAGCTTGGAGTTGCCGTAGGCGACGCCTGGGTGGTACGGTGTCTTCGAATCGAGGTTGTCAAAGTGCAAGGCGGGAACGTTTCGATGGCCAGTAGAGGATACCGCTATCACGCGGGAAGGCCGCTCCGGTGTAGCGCCAGCGAGCAAGGCCGGTTTGAGGATTTCGAAGAGAAGGAAGTGTCCGAGGTGGTTCGTGCCCAATTGCAGCTCGTGGCCATCGGCTGTCTTGCTTTAGGGGTAGCCATCACACCGGCGTTGTTGATGAGGACTTTCAGCGTTGAGGCTTGTGATAGGAATGTCCGAGCGCCGGATCGAACGGAGGCAAAAGAGTCCAACGACATTTCAATCACCTTCACAGGTCTCGAGGAGTCAGTCAAGAGCTCTTAAGCAATAGCATTGCCTTTGGCCGTATCGCGAGCAGTGATCCAGACGTTGGCTCTGGTGAGGTAAAGTGCTCGCGCCGTTTCAAATCGTTACGCGAACGTCAACGTCGGGTCGTTTTCGGCGCGTTGTACAAATGTTTTGTTGTTGTACCTCTCACCGCTTCGCGGTTCGAGGATAGTACCATCCTTGTTCTGTGGTTAAGGAAGTGCTGCTATTGTGCACTTACCGTACTATGCTTGTTCTGTAGTTGAGGACGTATAGTTGTTATACTCTCACCGCTTCGCGGTTCAAGAATGGAATGGTTGCGCTTCGCGCAAGAAATAGTGGCCCCGTCCAGGTCCGCCTAACCGCGGCCTGACGGGGGCGGGAGAGCGCTGTCGCGCTCAAAAGTAGTTCCGCCTCCCGGCGGGGGCACCTGCGGTGGGCAATTACCTTTACAACCGGTTTGGCGCTTCGCGCCAAATTCGATTCCCGAGCTGCATCCAGTAATGAGGATATTGGTGCCGGCGAGGCCACCAACGAGGTTTTGATCGCGGACAGCCTGTTCTGCTGTTGGACGTTGGTCTCCTGGTCCGCTGAGTACGGCGTGCTGCTCAGCGTAGGGTCTGAAGAGCGACATACTGGCGGCTATTGTCGAGAAGCTCGAGTTCCTGGGTGATGGAGTCTTTCTGGCGATATAAAACTACATGTATGTATGTCGAGCCTGTGGTAGTTTAGCAAAACGAGCGTGACCTGGACTTGCCTTGAAAGGAGCCATATGAAGGCTTTTTGTATGATTGAATGAAACATGACCGGACTTAGGCTGGAAGGCATACGTCCTTGCTCGCCATGAGGAGAGCATGAAGGAGGATACATGGCCATTGAGCGCCTTCTCAAGGATGGCAGGCTGAATAACGAGGACAGCACCGTTGTTCTGGTCTCTAACATCCTGCAGGTGGGCGGGAGATAGCGGAGATTCCGACGACGTGCAGGTTTTTGCGTCGTCTGCTCGAAGCGGCCGCAGGAAGGAGAGATTGCCTTCTGAAGGCTACTGCCAGCTATGTATAATGATGCAGCTGACAGCCCTTTGCCGCCATCTTCTTCCACCGATAGAAGTAGGAGGTTTGGTACACGTCCCCAGTGTAGTCGACGCGCCGCCATGGCCCAGTGGCCAGCCGAGAGCGCCCAGAAACCCGGGTGACTTGCATTGCCCCGATAGTGTCGATAGTCCGGCGCAGGGACCTCGCGTGGCTTTTGGTCGTGGGAGGAGACGGGAAGTTGGCAGCAATGCACTCCCGTTAGCGCCTAGCTGGGAGGCCTGTAGCACACGGTGGAACATGTTCATTGCAACTCCGATGGTCAGTGTACGAATAACGTGTCGTCGTCCCGGACTGTGTCGAAAGGGTTGTCGCATGTGAAGAAGAGAGGATCGACAAGGAAAGCTCCTACGCAATCTGGGATCGGCAAAAGCTGTCCAGCTCCGCCCGCGCCCAAGCTTCACCACTTCCAAACGTACGACCACGACCACCACCTCTTCCGACCCCCCACCCCCTCTCACCACCCCCCTACGGAACAGCACCACCCTCATTACTCCCCGCCCTCCTTGAACCCCAACATTCGATATCGCCAGTGTCCAGCGGCCTCGCCATCAGAAGGCCCAGCTCGGCGTTTCGGGAGGCCTCGAGCTGCTGACCCGCCATTGGGTTTGCTGCTGAGCTGGACATCACGCGTCCGACCTCCTCTTTCAAGCGCCCGTTCGACTACACTCGACCAAGATGGCTTCAGCGGAAGAGTTGAAGACCCAGGGCGCCATTGAGGCCTCGCGCGACCCGAACAGCAGCGTCGATGCTCGCGCAGCCGAGGATATGCTTATGAAGCAGTCCCAAGCTGCTGGTGCCGCCGCGTTCGAGTTTGACCCGGACGCGAGCCCAGAGCAGAAGAAGGCGCAGATGAAGGCGGTAGGTGAAGCAGGTATAGGGAGTGTCATTCGCCAAGCTGACAGCGGTGCAGCACGCCCCAGTCGACCGCCCCCACCGCAAACACCAGACTGCTGCGCTCATCACCGACCAGGACGATGGCCAGACCGCCGGCTACGACCTCCCACCTCCCAGCAAAGACGGCGCTCTTGCTGCTGCTTCTCCGACCAGTGCCAATGGCGACATTTCGAAGGATGAGGACAATGTCTACTCCAAGACTGGCTGGGCGCCGCGTTTCGGTAACCCCAAGGACGAGGACGAGGGTACTATGCTGGACCACCAAGACTTCCTAGAGGGCAAGCTGGACGACAAATTCTTTGGCGACTGGTACCACAATGCTGCGGTGATAGTCTTTGCCTGTCTCTCATCGTGGGTGGTTGCGGTGCTCGGAGGTGGTCTCGGATGGGTATTTCTCGTCATGGCGGCTTGTGGAACCTACTACAGGACATCTATTCGACGCGTACGGCGCAACTTCAGAGACGATGTCAACCGAGAATTGGCCAAGGCGAAGCTTGATACTGACACCGAGACCTTGGAGTGGATCAACAGCTTCTTGACCAAGTTCTGGCCAATCTACGCGCCGGTGCTTTGCGCAACGATCATTCAGTCGGTCGATCAAGTGCTCAGTACTACTACTCCCGCCTTCCTAGACAGCATGAGGATGAAGTTCTTTACGCTCGGCACGAAGCCACCGCGGCTGGAGCACGTCCGAACATACGCACGCGCCGACGATGATACGGTTCTGATGGACTGGAAATTTAGCTTCACGCCAAACGACACTGCGGATTTGACGGCCCGCCAGATCAAGAACAAAGTGAACCCCAAGGTCGTGCTGGAAGTCCGAGTCGGCAAGGCTATGATATCGAAAGGTCTGGATGTCATTGTGGAAGACATGGCTTGCGAGGGTGTCATGCGAGTCAAGGTCAAGCTCCAATTACCCTTCCCGCACATCGAGCGCGTCGAGATATCTTTCCTCGGCAAGCCCAAGTTCGACTACGTCTGCAAGCCGCTTGGTGGTGACATGCTCGGCTTCGATATCAACTTCATCCCCGGACTTGAAACCTTCATTCAGGAGATGATCCATTCTAGTTTGGCGCCGATGATGTACGACCCGAATGTCTTCCCTATTGAAGTTGCGAAAATGCTTGCCGGCAACCCAGTCGACCAGGCCATCGGTGTACTGCAAGTTACCTTCCACGGTGCCCACGGCCTCAAGAACCCAGACAAGTTCTCTGGAACTCCCGATCCGTACGCAGTCCTCAGCATCAACAACCGTGATCCTCTGGGCAAGACGAAGACAGTGGAGCAGAATGCCAACCCGAGATGGAACGAAACTGTCAATGTCATCCTCACCAGCTTGCGCGAGCCTCTAACTATTCAGGTCTACGACTACAACGAATACCGCAAGGATAAGGAGCTGGGCGCGGCAACATTCAACCTTGAGCAGATTGAAACCGACCCCGAGCACGAGAACCAACAGCTCGAAGTCATCGCCAACGGCCGACCTCGCGGTGTCGTACAGTGCGATATCCGCTTCTTTCCAGTGCTTGAAGGCCAAAAAGTGGAAGGTGGGCCTGATGTGCCTCCACCAGAGAGCACAACTGGTATCGCCAAGTTCACTGTCGAGCAGGCCAAGGATCTCGATGGGACAAAGTCTCTCATTGGCTCGCTCAATCCATATGCCGTGCTCCTTCTTAACGGGAAGGAAGTGCAAGTATCGCAAAAGCTTAAGCGTACGAACAAACCGATCTTCCCAGACGCTACCAAGGAGCTGCTCATTACGGACCGCAAGAAGGCTAAGCTGGGCCTCGTCATCAAAGACGACCGCGATCTGGCCACCGATCCTATCCTGGGTTCCTACCAAATAAAGCTTGACGACTTGATCGAGCTTGATGCGAAGGGCCAGGAATGGTTCAACCTTGCGGGGGCAAAGACTGGCCGTGCGAAGATGACTCTCCAATGGAAGCCGGTCGCCATGAAAGGTGCACTGCTGGGTGGTGGGTATGTCACGCCGATTGGTGTGATGCGCGTCCACTTCAAATCCGCCAAAGACCTGAAGAATCTCGACACTGTTGGCAAGTCTGATCCGTACGCTCGCGTGCTGCTGTCAGGTATTCAGAAGGCCCGGACAGTCACCTGGAAGAACAACCTCAGCCCGGCTTTCGACGAGATCTTCTACGTCCCAGTACACTCTGCGAGAGAGAAGCTGGTTGTCGAGTGCATGGACGAGGAGAATGTTGGCAAGGACCGGACCCTTGGCCAGGTCGAGGTCGCCGCGTCAGACTACATTCAGCAAGGAGATGATGGCGAGTACATGATACACGACAGCAAGAACGAGGTGATCTCCTCTCAGCTCCGTGTCGGCAACAGCGCACCAAAGGGCACATTGAACTTCACTATTGCTTTCTACCCAACACTGAATGTTATTGACCCCGAGGAGGAGCAGGAAGAAGAGAAAGCTCGGACAAGCCTTGACACCGCAGGGCGGCCAAGCATGGAAAATGGTACGACACCTACCGGCCCGCAGCACGCTAGGAGCGATACTGCTGGTACGAATACCAGTGTCAAGACAGCATCGACAAGCAAGAGCACCGAGAACGACATGGCCAAGGCGTTGGCCCGCAATGAGAAGGAGCAGACGGAGACGGACGAGGTCAAACACGCTGAGGTGCCGAAGGTCAGGATCGAGAAGGATGATTTGACTAGATACGGTGAGCTTGGCCTGCACTCAGAGGTCGCGCATTTTGCTAATGGATCACAGAATCTGGTCTCATCGTCTTCAAGATCATCGACGGCCAGCTGGCGCAGACCGGGACCCATCTCGAAGTCCTCATGGACGACATGCTGTACCCTGCTTACTCCACCGGCAAGATCAAGTCTACGACTTACAACTTCAACGAGACTGGGGATGCCATGGTGCGCGAACTGGACCTTTCACGCATCACACTGCGATTGGTATCCGAGATCGACAACAAAGGCGAGGACGACGAAGACGACATCAAAGCCAAGATCCAAGGTCCCACTCTTGACACTCTTAAACGCTGCCTGTACACACCAACGCAGATCAGCTTGAGAGGCAAGGATGGCCGCGAGAGCAAGATCACGGTCTCGATGCGCTTCTTGCCGGTCAAGATGCAGCTCGATCCGAGCGAAAGCTTCAACAATGCTGGCAATCTCCGAGTGGAAGTTCTGGACGCCGCTGATCTTCCAGCTGCCGATCGCAATGGCTACTCGGATCCGTACTGCAAGTTCCTTCTTGATGGCAAGGAGGTGTTCAAGACAAAGACCGTCAAGAAGACTCTGCACCCAGCATGGAATGAATACTTTGAAGTGCCAATCCGGAGCCGGACTGCCGCTGACTTCAAGGTCGATGTCTATGACTGGGACTTTGCCGACAAAGCGGATCATCTCGGTGCTTCTGTCATCAGCCTGAACGCTCTGGAGCCCTTCCAAGCGGAAGAAGTGCGACTCAATCTCGATGGCAAGAGCGGTGCCGTGAGGCTGAAGATGCTCTTTAAGCCAGACTACGTGACGCGCTCACGGCAAGGCTCTTCCACATTCTCCGGCACTTTTGCGGCTCCCGGCAAGATCATTGGCGCGCCGGTCAAGGGTGCCACGTTCGTTGGCGGAGGTGTTGCGAAAGGTGCAAGCTTCCTGGGCAGCCGGTTCAAGCGCACATCTTCCAGCCAGCATGCTCAGCAGAATTCGCAAGAGGTCACTGGTGGCATTGCTGATATGCGTGATACAAGCATGGATGTTGGTGAACCAAATGGCAAGCCGCTGCCGAGTACTCCGCATCAGCGACAGCGCAGCTTTGGGCAAGGTCCGCAGAGTCCGACTGCTGTTGATCAAGGCACGGCGACGATCTCAGTTCTTAGCGCGACTGGATTCCAAGCTGATACTAAGCTCGAAGTCAAAGTGCTGCATGACTCTTCCAAGGGCCTGAAGGAAGTGCTGAAGACGAAGGCTGTCAAGACTAAGACTGGAGAGGTCGTATATGATGACGAGACCAAGAAGGTGCCATGCAACGCCGACCAGCAGTTCCGCATTCACGTCTTACACTCTCACACCTTTGGCTCCGCGGACGATCTCGGCGAAGCTGGATTTTACGTCAACGACCAGTCATCGGGCGGGACGCAGGAGATCAAGGTCGGCACTGGTGTTGTTATCGTCCGGTCGTCCTTCATGCCCACGGACGCGAGTAGCACTCGCCCCACAAGCCTGGCGCCGGAATCACCAGCCAACAAGAAGCATCTCGGAAGGCTCGTAAGCAGGAAAGAGAGAAGCGTCACGCCGTCTGGTTAGGAGCCACACGTCAAGGGCGTTGCCTCTAAAGAAAAGCTCAAGCATGGGACGAGGAGGGTCTACCAGGAAGGGCGAGAGGCTTTCCGCAACTCGGTCGGCTCGCTGTATATGCGGACGGACTCTGTCGATGCACCGAGTTTGTGGGAGCAGGAGGAGGAGCACGTCGGCCCACGTGGTGAGCGAATTTTTCCCGCCCCTCAAGCCAGAGGTCGGAGCGTCAGCGTGCGTGATCAGGGTCCGAGTCAGTTGAGGTGATTGATGGAGGGTGGAGCTTTTTCCTTACGTTGAGATACCATTGTGTTATGCTTGGAACTTCCTTTCTACTGTATCTTTGCTAGAAGTCACATAGGACGAGGAAGGAGCTTTGGCTCGAAGAATCGGACAACGTGTGTACGTGGATTGGACTGCGATTTATCCTACCCGACTCCCTCAGGCGTGCACGTGATGAGCAGTCCCCGCATCTCGACTCAACAGCACGCTTTCTTCCCTACTAAGGTACTCACAACTCCTGCTGACACTTGTTACCCTTCTAATGATTGCACATGCCGGCTACGGTCTATCACCGAAGTTGTGCGCTCTTGCTTACTACGTCTGCTTGCTTTACTTTGCCCTTCTCGCTAGAGTCTGCGCCAGCTTCTGTCCCTCCGACCTCCTTTGTACCGATGGCACCACGTTACACGCCGCTGAACCCGTATCACCTCCGCTCTTCGGCATCTCAACGACAGCTTCCTTCTCCTTCGCATCGACTGCCTCGTGGTGCGCGCTAGCAGCCACGTCATTTCCGCTCTCTGCTATCTCAGCGGCCTCGGAGCGTCTTTGTCGTTTGCCGCCTCAGCGACCTCTGGAGCGTCCTTGTCAGCTGCCTCAGCATCCATCGACACCTGCTCTTCATCGACGTACTCGTCTTCTTCCTCGACTCCGCTTTCTTCAGCCTTCTCTTTCCAAACGTCGTACAACGAATCGATGGAGTCCTGGAGGTCCGCGAAGTGGTCTTTGGTTGCCTGGTAGGGACCCGGGACGAAGTTGCGCGCTTCTTGCTACAAACCTTTCGCTCCGTGGTAACACTCGGCCATGTCCGTGGCATATTCGCAGCAAGCCCCGTGGAGAACGAACGCTTCGATCCTGTAGTGGCAGGGCGCATCTTGTTCTTGAAGAAGCTGCTCGCACTCTTCGGCACAGGCTTCGAGATTGTCGGCATCTTAGAGTGCTTTGGCTTTGGCTATGCTTGTCGCGAAGCTCTGTGAGGGGAGGCTGTCCGCCGCGGCTGTAGTGACTTCTACTGTGCATAAGGTAGGTGAGGTGAGGTGAGGTTGTAAAGGTAGGCGTCGTTCCTCTAATGTATCTTTGCTAGAAGTCACGCAGGACGAACGAGCAGCTTTGGCCCGGAGACTATCTGAAGATTCCTTCATCCCCGGCCTCCAAACTGCCTGGCAGTCATCTTCACCAGCCTCTTCTCGGTCCAGCGTCGAGCTGCCTTACCCCAAACAATCATCGGGAAGGTGGTCGCCGCTGTCACAAAAGCGAGAACAGCAGAGAGGACGTGCAAGCCCACCAAGCCCATGCCCTCGACCCAGTACGAGAAGCATACTGCTACGATAGTGGCGCAGACGTTCCGAACGAAGCAGACGCTGATCATGGCGTCGCCGATTATATCCGCATAACAGTCCATTGCATATGTGAGCGCAGCGTCCCAGAGCGCGGTCATGGAGAAGCCGAACATCGCGGACCCAATACAGGCTACTATCCAAGGCATGCCGTACGCTGTGGGCAAGCCAAAGAGGAGAAGCGACGCCGGAAGAGTAAAGACTGCAGGGACAGCGACCCAAAGGACCATTTCCGGTTCGAAGATGCCGTTGTTACGTCGTGCGAGGCGGACGGTAAGCCAATCGTTGAACAGACCGCCGTATAGCGACCCGAGCACGGATCCGATGAAGGGTGGGAGGTTCATGAGACCGATGCCGACGGAGCCGAAGTTGTAAGGAGGGTATGTGTAATATGTGGAGTACACGTTGACGATGACGCTGAACCAGGCGAGGACTGAACCGTACCTAAAGTGATGAACAGAATGGTTAGCAGATGTCTCGACAAGTGGAACAGAAGGGGTGAGGTCACATCAATGCTGTAAAAGCGATCGCAGGAAAGGTGAAGAGGATGTAAAATGGTTGGTACGTGTGGCGTAGGACCAGTCGCCAGTCTCCGTCGAAGGCACCCGGTTGGAAGAGCGCAAGGCGTTGGAGGTAAGTCTTCCGCTTGATGGCACTGTCGAAGTGTCTTGAAGTTGATGTCGTGCTGATACCCAGCTGGGCCATTTTGTCATCACTGATCTTGCCATCGTTGGCTGAGATGCTGTTCACTCGCTCTTCGGTCGCTGCCGGTGCCTGTCCGACGTCGATCGGACTGTACTTCGAGTCCTCATATAGGAATACGAAGGCGAGGAGACAGATTCCACACAGGATGGTCGTCCACCACCAAATCCATCTGAAGCCCTGGCTCTGCGCTAGATGGATAAAGGGGTCAGTAGACAGTCTTTAAGACAAGAGGCACCCTTTTGCTTAACATTGCTTACCTGAGTATCCGGCAGCGACTGGCGCTAAGAAGGATCCGGTGGTCGTCATGAGCAGGTATATACCGTTGCAGGTCGCCCGTTGGTGGACGAAGAACACATCCGCAATTGTCATCTGGCAGATGGCTTCCGCAATCGATCCAGCCAGTCCGGCCACAAAGTTTGCTCCGATGAGATCGCCAGTGGTTTGCAACCTTCCTTGCCAGATAGCCGTCGCCATGCTGACAGCAATGGAGACGAGGTATATCGATCGGCGTCCGAACTTCAAGGCAAAGGGGATGAAGAGTACGCAGCCCAGTGCCAGTCCAGCACAATTTACACCAAAAGAAGCCGACATTGAGGCGAAGGAGATTCCCAGATCTGTATTGAGATCTCCCCATATCACCGACCCGATGTCGACGTTGATGAAGACGATAAGGACGTAGAAGGACACCAGGCCGTAGTGGAGTGCTTTGTACCATTGCGACCAGTTTAACGGATCGTTGCTGTGTCAAATCGTTAGCGATTAATTCCATACTCAGGTTCCTGTTGATGCTGCATTTGCACGGCAATCCAAAAAAGACAACGTCAACGCATTTGAAGACGGGGAGCACTCACGGATCACTGCTTGGGATCGGATGAAGGATGATCTCGCCATGCTTCCTATCAAGCAATCTTTCGAGACGAACAGTGCCAGGTGGGAAGTCGACTTCCATTTGGTCTTCCATAGTGATCGTACAATGCTTCAAAGTCGTTACGAAAACCGATAAACTCGCTCTCAGGCTCAAACACCAACTACATATATGTCAACAAACCACTCCCTTATCTGCCCTGCTGCTGTATCACAAACCTAGTCCATCTTCAGTATGTCCTGCCGCCCGCAATTCCGCTATCAACGCTCTGCCTCTTATTCCCTCTTATCGGCGGCTAGATGAAGGACGAGAAGGCGGGGTGGAACTCGTTCGCCGGCCTAGCCTCTGGCGGCCACATGGCCATGCATGCACGCAACTCTAAACTGACTCGCGAGATATCAGAGTCAAGCAAGAGACAGTGAAAGCGGCCAATCGAACATATCTGGCAGCCTTTTCCGAGACCCCATTGCAGTCAAAAAGGCTATCTTACTCTCGACGCGAGGCGATTGCAATCTGTGAGAACATCTATTCTACGACTCACTCTAACCTACGGGGCTGCTTTCACTGCTGACTTTTTGAGAGTCAAGCCTAGTCCAAGCCCAGCGCTGCGATCCAATAATTCGCCCCGTCATCGGCGCTCATACCCTTCAATCGCTCCAGCGACACCTCGTACGCCTTTGGAACGAATTCTGGCTTCTCCTTGTCAAGCACAGATTCTGCTACATGCTTCCCGCATAGCCAGGCGTTTACCATGCCATAACCATTGAAGCCAGCAGAGATCCATTCACCCTGTCCTTGCCGCATCGTTGCTTCCTGCGGCAGTCTACCTACCAGCGGCAGGCCATCGGATGTGAAGCCCATGATGCCTGTCCAGGCACTCTTGACTCCTGAAGTCATGGCTCTATCAGGCTCAATGCCGAAGACAGCATTCATCGCCCCTCCCATATGCGCCAGCGCAAGCACGCTGTTCACGCTGTCGTCGGTATTACCTATCTCCGCCAGACCACGCTCGTAAGCTTGACCAAGCCCACCGCCAGCGAATATTTCGTTTGATGAAGGACTCTGAATCACGTAGTCGAAGCCGTGGTCGTATGTCAGGCTCCATGAACGCCCACCGGCATACTTTTCGGAGACTGCGGTCGGCATCTGTGTTGTCATCTGCCCTCTGACGGGGAACAGCGGACCTCGAAGGCCAGGGAGTAGGTGCGCTGCGTGGCCGTTGGTTGCGTGGATAATCGTCTTTGCTTTGATCGGACCGCGAGATGTTTGTATGAGGTAGCCGCCGGCGTTCGTAGAGTCTATATTCTGCACCGGCGTTTGCGCCTCGATGCTGAAACGGTCGGAGTGTCGCTGTAACAGTTCCGCAAAAATGCCCGTGATCAAACGATACGGCCACCCAGCTCCAGCCGAGGCGAGATAGCCCCCAACTGCGTTGTGTATGCCATGTTTCTGTCGTTCACCGTAAGCTCATGCAACTCAACAGACAAAAGGTCATCGAACTCACAGATCCCAACTCCTCCCTCTCAACGAGCCGCCCACGCCCCCGAAGCTCAGGGTACGCATCATCAAACTCCCTAACAGCCGCAGAAAACTCATCGAATCCAGCTTGCGTCGTAAACACATTCATCGTCTCTACCCGCCGCACTTCCCCAGCCTTCTGCAAAGCCGGTGATAGTCCGTCGTTCAGCTTGAGCAAGGCCTCAACGTTCGCCAAAGTGAAATGCACAATATCTCGTGCTTTCTCTGCACCCAGCTCTGCAATGCTATGTTCTGGAACGGCCTTGATGTTGCCGCCATTTCGACCTGCATTTCTTTGATCAGCGGGCGGTCGAACTCATCTCAGCGGTGCGAATGACCTGTAGCACCAGAGCAGATGTTGCGCGCTTCGAGGACCGTAACGCGGACATCCCCATCGTTGGACAGCAGGTGCTCCGCGATGCTACAACCAGTGATGCCAGATCCGATAATCACAACATCCGTCTCACCAGGCAGAGAAGCCGACTGTATCGTGGCGACTTGCTCCGATTCCGGTTGCTGCCAGTATGAAGTTGTCGGGTTGGAGAGCGGCAGGCCTGGATCTTGATTCAATCGATCGCGGAGGCCCGTGAAGCGAGAATCTGCCTTGGTTCATAAGTATTCTCGTTCAGGATGGAAGAAAGTAGTCGGCGTACGCATGGTTGCTTCGCTCGTGATGCCAGCAATCGAGAGGTTGACTATGTCTGCAATCGTGAATTTGACTGCGCCGTTGAGTCGGGACCTGGGCCAGCGCTACCTCAAGCACCTAGAAGTCGAAGGACAAGTGCAATAGTAATTGATGTGCATCTTCCGTCGGAGAATGTATCTGTCACGTGCACAAGCTCATGTCGAGCGATAGTTTGCCGCCTCGAACTTCCCGAAAGAGCGAGATCACAAATCGGCACACGCCGGCCAACATTCACCTCTTATCGCGCCCTCGAGTCAAGCATTATCAGAAGGCCCCCGACACCGGGCTGGATCCAAAGAAGTGAGTAGCATAGCACTATCTACCTATTCGTATCTCGTAGCTCGTATCATACCCGCCAAACCATCGTGAAGTCATGTCCGCCCCTCAACTCCTCCAAGGCGTCTCATTAGGATACCTCCTCCCATCAACTCCCGCCGAGAACCGCGTCTGCTTCGGCCTGCTACTCCTCCTATCCCGATCTCTGTCCCTGTCCTCCGCACCACTGTACGCACTAGCGTCGCTGCCACTATACCTATGGCTCCTCCGATCTCTCCCTGGCAAATGTCCTTGGCTTGGTGCTCCGCTGCCCCTTCGACCATGGTCATCGGGTGGTGGACCCATGGGTGGGAAGCCGGGCTGGCTGGTATGAGGCGAGTCGTCGTGCATACGTGACGGAGACTGTTCGTAGCGCGGGCGGCGGTCGCGGGAGGAATGGTGGCGGGAATCTCTGTCTCTGTCGTCGCGGTGGCGGGAAGAAGGGTCTGGTGAGCGGCTGTACGGTCTCTCCTGCGCCCGTCGTACGGAGGGGGCCTTGCGAGGTGGTCCCCACTGCTCCCCGGACTGGAATCGAGGCTGCGGTGGAGGAGCAGGTTGAGGCTGCTTGGCTACGTGCGACGCGAACAGTGGGCTGGCAGATGGGCCAAAGGACGGGCCGACGCCATTTGCAGACGGAGCTGGACTGGCGCTGTCGTAGGTAGAGTTGCGCCGGGATGGATCGTCAAAGCCGTGGAAGTAGTCAGGATACTCCTTCTGACTCGGCGTCGGCTCGTGGCTGCGACTATGCCTAATAGTCGGGTCACGTTCGTCGGCAGACTGCTGATGGCTTTGGTAGTGTGAACCGGGTCGTGGCGACACACCCGGCGGTGGCTCATCCTCGCCAGAAGATCCGGAAGGCGGATGGTCCACTTGTCCGCTTCGTCTTCGCGATTGCTTGCTGTAGCCCGGCCCGAACGAGGCATCATATCCAGCTGAAGTGGGAGGCTCGCTAGGTTGCGAGTATCGATTGTCCGGCAGACTCGTCCTCCGCTTGCCATACCGATCGCGCTCACGACTTTGACTCTTGCTCGGGTGCCGTCCATCCCACAAATGCGGACTGCCGATGTTGCGAATGACATGGCCCATGGTAGTCGCAGCCCCCTTACCCTTATCTATCACGGTCGGCCGCGGACTGAGCTGCGGACGCTTGCTATTGCGCCTCACAATCGACGGCCGCCCATCCACATGCCGAAACAGCGGATTGCGGAAGTACGCCAGCGCAGGACCTCTCGAGTCCACCGACCCCTCATCGTCCTCTACTTCCTCCTTCTTGGGGTGCAATCGTTTCTGCTCAGCCTGCTCCGCTTCGATGTCCCTCTGATGTTCCTCTTCCTCTGCCTCCCTTCTCAATCGCTCCGATACGCCTTCATACCACGCCACCATGTGCTTGTCCGGCTCCACAGGAAAGCACTGCCGTGGCAGGATCTTCGGGAACACCTCTCCACTCTGCGGGTCCTTGACATCCCATTTCTGTACCGCCTCCATTAGAAAGCTGGAGTGCTCTTCTGGACCCAGCAGCAGCTGGATAGTCTGCCACATGATCCATCCTTCAGTCTTCAGCGCAGGCACAGTCGGGTCGGTGAACGCGGTCGAATGCGACAGCGGCTGTAAGCTGTGCAGACACCCCAGAGACTTGTAGATGAATGCTATACTCTCGCTCGGCGTCCCGAGGAACAGCTGGTCGTAGTTCCCATGCAGCTCGCGGTAGAAGCTCGCCAATTGTGTAGGCGTAAGGTCTGGGCTGTCGTAGGGTTCGTGGTGCTCGTTCTGCGCCTATGTGTCAGTGATAGCGCTCAAACTATGGGACTGCGTTGCCTACCATCACGTCTTTCAGACCTCTCAGTAGGCTCTTCAGGCGATCCGAGCCTGTCTTATCCGGCTTGAATAGGTAGCCCCAGTACTGGTATGCTTCGCGGTTCTCGACATCCTGCTCGTGCTGGTCCGCCTTCTCTGCTTGCGCGCCGCCTGGCGACACTGAAGGGCCGTTCATGCTCGTCTCGCTGAGTTGTCGTCGCCGGAAGGTGTGCGACTCTACCTGAGCTTCAACGATGCCAAACAAGCGACTGACGGCGGATGAGTCGCAGTCGGCCCCTCAACCGAGTTGTTGGTTTCGTCTTCGCCTTCTTGGTCGCATGGAATGCAGGGCTGAAGAAGGAGTCAGAGCAGGAAGAGTGGTCCCTCCGAGAGCACCCGACGGTGTTTCACATGGGTATGGCAGCTGGTCAGGTGTAATGACCTAAAGCACAGTATGCAGCACGCCGACGTCACACTAGCGCTGTGACTGCTCGAATGGGAGCAGGCAAAGCAAGCACATGCTCAAGTCAAAAAAAAGACATCATGTTACAGATTAAGCTCAAAAGAGCAGAGATTCAGGAATTCCATTCACATCTATACTTCATTCTGACTACAGTCTTCATCAAGGGTGGACAAAGACATCCATCACGCCAATGCCATGCCCATATTGCCTTTTCTATAACATCGGTTGGCCAGCACAGCTGAACCAACACCGCACATCGCATCAAAGCACAATTATGCCCATGACCATTCTTCATTCGCAGTACAGTACCATCACCAGAACGGCCTGCCCTGACTCCAAACCTAGTGCTCCAACAGACGCAAGCTGCCCTGCACCACCACGTTCTCCAGCACAGAGCCCGGCGGGATGTCGATGGTCGAGCCCTCGGTCGCCACGATAATGACAGTGCCCTTGCACGTTACCCCGCGGCCAAGGTTGACCGCACCGGTTATGGTGAGATGGTCAAGCTCGAGGATCTTCGGGATGGACGGGATGCGGGACTGGAAGCTGGACACCTTCTTGAAGTCGTTGCCGAGCTTGATGAGCGGCGCTGGGCCGAAGCGGTTCGGGTCCATCATGAGCTGGCCGTGCTTGAGGGTGTAGAGGTCCGACTTGACGAGCATGAGGTCGGAGCAGGTCTTGACGGGCAAGAAGCGCCTGCGTGGGACGTTCACACCGTGGGCGTTGCTGAAGTGGCGGATGGCGGCACCGACAGCCGTCTCGAGCTGCACGATGCTGACGTCTGCCTCGCCCTTCTTGTCCGCGGGAATGCTCTTGCCGTTCGGGATGATCTCCATGCCGAGCTCATTGTTCTCTACGACCCGCTTGACGGCGCGCAGGTTCATCCAGACGTTGTTGGTGTTGAAGTACTTGAACTTCTTGATGCTCTTGAACTCGTTCACGTACTGCTTCGGCACCTGTGCGATTTCGAGCAGACGAGCCTGGCCCTCGTAGTCGATGATTGTGCCGCCCTTGACGTCCGCCTTCGTCTTGGGCGTCAACTCCATGATGTACTCTGCTTTTGTCTCCACCATGTGCTGGAGGATGTTCAGGTCAACGACCGCACCAAGGTTGTCGGCGTTGGAAAGGAAGAGGATCTCGATGCCGCGCTCGAGGAGCTTGTCGAGGATGCCGGAGTTGTAGAGGGACTCGTACACATCACCGTGGCCTGGTGGGTACCAGTCGGAGATCTGAGAGTTGGCGTTCTTCGGCGCAGGGAGGAGGGAGTCCTTGAGGATACGGGGGTAACGGGACTGGTTGAAGGTCATAATGTCGATGTTGTGGCCCTCGTACTTCTTGATGATGTTGGCGGTGTCGGCGTCGGTGTTGAAGGAGTTCATGAGCACGAACGGGACGTTGACGTCGTATGTGCGGTTGAGGTACTCGATCTGGCGGACTGAGAGATCGAGGAAGGACATGCCATCACGGACTTCGATGACCGACTTGGGGCCAACGCAGCCCATGGAGGTTCCGAGACCGCCATTGAGCTTGAGCACCGCGAGCTTGTTCAAGAAGTCGACAGAGTCTGAGTTGCCCAGGGAGTCGTAGTCCACCACCTGCTCGGCCTTTGGAGGGGAGATCCTCGACCACTCAATCTCGTTGCCCTTGGCCTTGTCGTTCAAGTAGCGGCGGAAGAGAGCAAAGAAGTTGTCCATCTCAGTCTCGAACCTCTGCATCCATTGTCAATATTCTGTTTCCAGCTTTTGGAGGCTTTTCTTAACATACCTGCTTGTCCTTCGGGTCGGTAACCGTGTCGGCGAGGTTGTTGAGGGCATTGCGCATCTGGGATGCAGCAACTGAGGTGGAGGTGTTCTCGAAGGCCTGATCGTTGGAGCCATTGGTTAGCCGTTTCTGCATATTGAGCGTGCTAATCGTTGCAGGGTGCTCGCAAGGGTGTAAGAATGTGAGGATCTATGGACGTCAAGAAGCAGTGCAGATGGCCGCTGCGGCCCTCTATATCCAGTCAACGTGTCGTGGTGGTGATATATCGGACAGTTCGCAGAACACACGACCGGGATCTTCCAAGTCATCGGACGACCCAGTCCTTCGTTTCACATGTGCAAACGAAGTCGTCACGCTCGAGCCACTTTCCCGACGTCGTAGTCTTGGTGCTTGGCCCACTGCCGGTGACCTTGTGGAAGCATTACTTTCCAAAAGAGCTCGGAAGCTTCAAGAGGCCCGGTGGAATGGCTGAAGTCTGCTGGTCATATCTGCTGGGTTCGGCGAGGCATCCGGGATGCTGCCATTGAGTGTAATCTCAAGGCTGCGACAGCTCATTCGAGCCTCGCCAGCTTTCTCCCACCGTCTCCCAGCAAATGCAAGTGTACTAATGCCGTGCAAAACGTGGTTCGCCAACCAGCAAACAGCGCTGAAGAAAAGTATGAACTTACCACGTGCGACTGGGACTTCCCATGATGCCTCCCCTGGTCGAAGCCTTCCGATGAGCCGTTAGACGACGGCTTGAGGTGCGAAGGCAGCGCGTCCTTGATCTTGGATGCCATTGTGCGTGTGTGGTGTGGTTATTGAGGTGGTAGGGTCGATGTTTCTGAGGAAGGAGAAGGGTCAGAAATTGTTGAAAGTCAAATTTCAACATGTTGCTCGAGAGGTGAAGCTTACGCTGGTGGGGTTGCTCGAGCTCAAGAGGCCAACCTTTGTGACGGGAAAGCTCGTCACGTACCACACAGACACTGCTTTCGACGTGAGGAAGAGGGAGAGGGAAGAAGATGGGAATGAAGAGCGATCAGAAGCGATCCTGGTGACTTTTAACAGCGGCTAAGGTATAGCTCCTGCCCACCAAGCTAGAGTTTGCGGTTGGGATTTATCTGCACGCTACCGCACTACGGGCTGCCTCCGCAACCCACCTCCGACTGCTCTTCTATCTCTGGACTGTCTGGCCTCCACTTATGGTCGTTCATTGCCTCCCGTGTCCGTGGGCTCTCTGATCCGCCTGCCTGCTCCCACCGCTGTCTCTGGCCTGGACCCGCAACTGCTATCAACAACCGAGCGGCCGAGACAACCTGTTTGCCTTTTCTACACCGACTTTAAGAAGATCTAAGACTATCCGCTGTCAGGATATGTATTGACTACTTGCATGCCATTCACCCGTGGTGCCGCGTCAAGGCCCAACGTCTCGCCACATCCCACCCACGAGGCCATAACTCCCGGTGAAGCTCAATCGCAGCGCTCCCACGAACGTTTTACGGAGGAACACACACTGCACGAACAGCCTGCAGAACCCGGTCGGGGATCGGCAATATGCAGGTACCCTCAACGCCACAAATGGAGCCAAGTACGTGTAGGTTCCTCTTGCTATCGTGGGCTGCTCACCGCATCTGATGTTGCAGAAGACCGAGAGACAGGCGGCGACCGTTGTCCCAAAGCAGCCGAGACGCATGCGGATGGTGTGGTCAATACTCACGACCGTCTATCGATTTCTGACAGAACATTGTTTGACGCAACTCAGAGACTGTGAATATTTCCAATTTTCAAGACACCTCGATCAATCAATGAACGTTAATGTCTCGATCCCTCTCATTTGCCAGCGCGATACTCATATGAAGGGCTTGATCACTCTAAGACCATTTCCCGCAACGGGCGCCGGTGGAATGTTACTCATCGCCGGCTCTCGCTCCTCGTCCTTCTTGATCTGGTCGTTCTCCTGCTTGATTTTATTCGTGGCGTCCTCCATGTTCTGCACAAATCATCAGCATGTGCGACGTAATTAGCAGACTCGTCCCCTGACTCACAACATCGGGAGCACCATTGGGAACCGGTGAACGTTCGGTCGTGCTGTCTCTCGCAGGAACATACAGCTCCACCACTGCCGCATCTGCAAAAGTGATTGCCTTCGGCTTCTCCAACCGCAGGCGCACGCTCGGGCTTCCATAGCCTCTGTCCCAGAAGTCTCGTGAGAGCAGGGTGATGGCACGCTGTGCCATGAGCTCCAGAGTCTCGAATTTGGAGTCTTCGATGAGCTTGTAGACTGTCAGCGCCTGCGACCTACTAGAATATGTGTGATGTCTCACCTTCGTGAGCAAGTACTCAATCCTCAAGACGTCACCTTCTGGGAATGGCTGTCGATTCTCCGGCTGCTGCGCATTCACAGCAACGTAGTCAAACTCCAGACTGGCGATGACCGGCTGCTTCGCCTCTCTCTCGTTTTTGTTCATTCCGACCAGCGTCATGAGCCGCATGTCGTGGATCGAAAACAGCCTGCGTACAGTCTCGAACTTCTCGCGACCATGATCTCGTACATCTTTCTGAATCCAGGTAAACGAGATCTCATCCCCTGTCATGCTCGCCTTTGGTAGGTGGAGCTCGGTGACTGTACTCTCAACCACGTTCCGGCCGTCTGGTCTTCGTCCCATCTCGCGTACCAGGTGCTCGACACCTGCCAGTACCTCAGCGGGCGTCCCTCCACCTGGATTGGATCCTCGGATGGCCTTGGCCAAATTGCCATAGTGGATGCTCTCAGAAAGGTCGTCCTGTCCTTCGGTAGAGTTGAAGCCATTACGAAAAAAGACCGAGACGGTGGCGAAGCCAGGCTGCTCCTTGATCTGGTTCCAGACATTGGGCGCGTTGATGGAGTAGGGAAGCATGAGGTTCTTGACTTGGACCATGGATGCGGGTGCTTCTGGATAGCAGGCCGGGACGCGGACGTTGAGTGCTGGACATCGCGAGGGGGTCATCTCCGCGAAGTGGGCACAAATGCTAGTGATGATAAGTTTTTTGCAGACAGGAAGATTGATGTTGTACAGGAGAGGACTGAAACGGAAATGCTTGCAGAAAATGAAGATGTAGACAGTGACGACAAGAGATTCGTGTTATTAGCTGCTCACGCGTGTCCGCCCCTACCTTATGCCCTAACGCATCGATCGCGCATACTCAGGGAAGGTTGTCAAGGAACTAGCAGGAGTACTAGGTAATGGAGAGTCTTTCACATGCATCTCGCGTTCTTGCCGTGGCTGGTGAGTTCGACAGCCACACGATCGCCACGTTTGAAGGTGGCCATAGCTCTTCGAGAATCTTCCTCAGAGGATGAACGTTTGAAGATCCAAAGACTGCATCTGAACATTCCGCCTCTCTCAAATCGACCACTTGATCCTGCGAAGAAGAATACAGCAACATGGCGGACGCACTCAAAGCCGAGGGCAACAAGCTCTTCTCAGCCAAGGACTTCAACGGCGCAGTGTAAGTCGCAGCAAACAGCTCAATCCGGTCACATGCTGATACAGTTGCAGAGACAAATTCTCAAAAGCAATCGAGATCGAGCCCTCAAACCATGTGCTATACTCGAACCGCTCCGGAGCCTATGGAGGGCTCAAGAACTGGGACAAGGCGCTCGAAGATGCTACCAAGACCACCGAGATCAAGCCAGACTGGGCCAAAGGCTGGGGAAGGAAAGGCGCGGCGTTACATGGTGTCGGCAACCTCGTCGATGCTACAGATGCGTTTGAGGAGGCTCTGAAGCTAGACCCGAACAATGCGCAAGCAAAGTCAGGGTTGGACTCAGTGAAGAAAGCGATTGAGGCAGAAGCAAGAGCAGATGGCGTTGCGGGAGACCCCACAGGTGGCATCGGGAGCATGTTCAACGATCCGCAGCTCTACCAAAAGCTGTCGAAGAATCCAAAGACGGCTGCGCTGTTGGGAGACTCACAGTTCATGGCGAAGCTGCAGAGTCTGAAGGATAATCCGAATGCTACTGGGGAGATGTTCTCAGATCCGCGCATGCTGCAGGTGATGAGTGTGTTGCTCGGCATTGACATGCAAATGGGCGAGGACTTTGCGAAAGGTGCTGGAGCTGATGCGAAGGGAGGTGAGGACGAGGAAGACGTTCCCATGCCGGATGCCAGACCAAAAGAGGAGCCGAAGAAGGCGGCGGAGCCCGCACCCGAGCCAGAGCCAGAAGATGAGGAGGCAGCTGCAACAAAGAAGGCTAAGGAGGAGGCGGACAAGGAGAAGCAGCTCGGTACGACGGCATACAAGAAGCGATCGTTCGACGAAGCGATACAGCACTACACCAAGGCGTGGGAGATACACAAGGACATCACCTACCTCACCAACCGCAGCGCTGCCAATTTCGAGAAGGGCGACTACCAGGCTTGTATAGAAGACTGCAAGCAGGCTGTTGAGCACGGGCGCGAGGTGTTTGCCGACTTCAAGATCATTGCCAAAGCGTACGGTCGTATGGGATCGGCGTGGGAGAAGCTGGGTGACCTGGCGAGTGCAGTGGACAACTACCAGCGCAGTTTGACAGAGCACCGCACACCCGACATCCTCACGAAGCTCCGCACCGCTGAGAAGAACAAGAAGGATGCCGACCGCACCGCCTACATGGACCCGCAAAAGGCAGAGGAGGCGCGAGAGCTGGGCAACCAGAAGTTCAAGGAGACCGACTGGCCGGCCGCCGTCGAGGCCTACAGCGAGATGGTCAAGCGCGCGCCCGAAGACCCTCGCGGCTACAGCAACCGCGCGGCGTGCCTGATTAAGCTCCTCACCTTCCCCGGCGCTGTACAGGACTGTGACGAGGCGATCAAGCGAGACCCCAAGTTCATCCGCGCATATCTCCGCAAGGCTCAAGCACTCTTCGCCATGAAGGAGTACAATCGCTGTCTCGACGCCTGCGCTGAGGCTACCGGCCAGGACACGGACGGCAAGAACGCGCGTGAGATCTCGCAGCAAGAGCAGAAGGCGCTGGAGGCGATGTATGCGGCGCGCGAGGGCGAGACGGAGGAGCAGGCGCAGGCGCGTATCCAGCGTGACCCGGAGGTTATGCAGATTCTTCAGGATCCGGTAAGTCAGAGCAGAGCGTCGAGTTGGGAGATGTGAATGCTAATGCTTTGGTGTACAGGTCATGCAGTCGATCCTCCAGCAGGCCAAGGGCGACCCGGCGGCGCTGCAGAATCACATGCAGAACCCGCAGGTGCGGACGAACATCCAGAAGCTCATGGCTGCGGGTGTCATTCGCATGGGTCGGTAGATGGGAGACGCACGAGCAAGAAGCTTTCCATTGCTCAGCACTGGCATCCACCGATGAACTATCTGTGCTGCGAAGCTGCAAATGATGGCTGCAGATGATGGCTGCAGATGATGGCATGGAGTGAGACTACCAGCGTGATTCATAGCATAGCGAGGCCTGTAAAATATCTTATGCCTGTGCCCTTACCGTTGCAGAGCCTTCTTCATCTTGGTTCGGACTTTCAATCGAGCACCAACGGCTCGATCGCGCGTGTGCTCATTCACTTCGGGGTCCTTCTGTGCGCGATCACAGGTAGCCTCCAGTGTTGCATCGCTCGTCAACGGCATTCGACTTCTCACACAGA
Organism: Saxophila tyrrhenica; assembly: GCF_035928015.1. Taxonomy (NCBI): domain Eukaryota; kingdom Fungi; phylum Ascomycota; class Dothideomycetes; order Mycosphaerellales; family Extremaceae; genus Saxophila; species Saxophila tyrrhenica. Next base: position 183,418 of record NW_027041747.1, on the reverse strand, counting down.
GTCGTGACTTCATGTCAACCTACGACTTGCGCTCCTTCCTCAACTGTATTTCGACCTCACCTCATCATTTGACCTCACCTCCTGTCCCCCATGATCACATGCTCTATTAAAATCGTCCCAAATACCATCCAACATAGCACCCGTTGGCGCCCGCCGACGTATAAGATCCCTGGCCCACATAGGCGCGACGCAGTATAATGGACAAACACATAGGGAGGTTGGCAGCACTGAGGTAGAGCGAGATCGAGTCGACCTTCACCTTCCATCTGCAAGTCTTAATTGTTCATGTTCTTTCATTCAATATTCATCGACAGCCTGTTCCCTTCGTCCTACCTTCGGAAGTGAACGAAGCCACTGTTTCTCAAGCAGCCACTAGACCACGACGTTCACGTTCTCCGAGGCCTTGCCTTCTGGACCTTCACCGCCAGCACACTCCGCCTCGCCGCCGAATGAGAAAGTAAAAGATGGAGTCACGGCGCTGCAGGAGGGGAGCGTGATGTCATCAGGCATGCCGCTGGTTTGAGAAAGCCATCGTGAAATCCGCTGTGCTCAAAGAACCTCGCTCGCCACCTACTTCGCGCGAAGCAAACATCACACCATTGTTCATCCTCAGTCTGCCACCAAGCATCAGCGCTCTGCAGGTACAACGCTACGTCATACAGCCGTCCTCCTCCTCGGAGCGCTCAACGACAGAACGAGGCTCTCACCCCCACCGCATAACTTCAGTGAGGCTCGCGAAGGCCTCCAGACTCTCGGCGCCGCCCCAGCCTCTCTCGCGCCCAGGGCTCACCTGGCCATTCTTCCTTCTCTTTCTGGCACAGCCCACCTTTAGCGCGGCCTTCACGTAATCCCGTGCCGCCGGCCTCCGCCCCATCTCACTCAAAAGGATGGCAGCAGAGTTCGCTGAACTCGGCGCTGAAGGTATTAACTGGGTGACCGACAAATACTACGATACGATCTACGACAACGTCGACGCCCGAATTCACAAGAAGAAGAGAGCACAGCAAGCGCTGCAGCAGCAACAGCAGCAGCCTGGCGGCCAGCAACAGGGCGGCCAAAAGAATCAGAGTCGCGGTAACTACGACAACTCTTACAATCCGCAGCAGCAGAACTATCAGACCCACCCGCCGCCGCAGTCGAACAGTGGTCGCAGGAGGCAGAAAAATCGTCTACCGAGTCCAGAAGGCAACGCACCCAACTGGGACAGTCGCAAGGAGAACCAAGACTTTGACCGCGAGAGTGAAGTGAGCGAGCGAGTGATCCGCGCTTACGAATCCGAGCGCGACGACCCAAGTCGCAAGGCGGAAAGTGTTCTGTCGAAGCGCGATCTCAAGAAGCTGAACAGCAGAGACGCCGCGAAGATGTCGTACGCCAACGGATACTCGAGCGGCAACCTGCAAGCGCCGTCGGGGTACGAGCGGAGAGCGAACAGCCAGCAGCCACCACGGGGTAGGTATTACGACGACGACGATAGCGATTACGATGAGCGCTCCGGGCGCAGGTATCGCGCGAGCGGGCGTGGGTATGACGATTATGACGACGACCGAGGGTATGGTCGCGAGGTCATTGAGACGGAGCGTTACCGTGGTGTAAGTCTTGCATCCTCACCAGAATGCGACAGCTTCTTCTGAAGGATATTACGCTGACATCGCAACAGCCCGCAAGAGACTACGACGCTCGTCGCACCGGCTACGGCGCGCAAAAGGGCAACGACCCCTACGGCGCCGGCGCAGTGACGCAATATCGACGCTCTACACAGAATGTTGACGACTACCGCTCGCAACGCTCCCGTTCCCGCGGACGTCGTGATCGTGGCCGCGACAGGTCTCGTTCCTACTCCGACTCACGTTCGCGTTCCCGTTCGCGCTCCCACAGCGGTATCCGCGGCAAGATCGACGACACTTTCGACACCAGCGTCAAAGGTCTCGGAGCTGGAATAGCTGGCGCCGTTGTAGGTGGACTGGCAGGTCGCGAGTTCGGCAACAAGCATAAGAACCGCGACGCAATCATTGGCGCCTTGATTGGTGGCCTGGGTGCTAACGCAGCGGAGAATAAATGGAAAGACTGGCATGACGAGAAGGAGGATAAGCTGAGACGGGACGAGGACAAATGGGAGAACAAGTGGGATGGGCGCGATGGACGGAGCAGGAGCGCGATGAGATAGGATCTTGTCGGCGACTGTTTGAGCACTGAAGGACGGCGTGAAGGTTGTTTGGGATCCAGCGAGGGGCCACGGGTTCATGATTTGACGAAATGGAATGATGCATGCATGTTTTCTGGGAGGGGCTGAAAACTGGGCTTACGGTATAATGAGTTTGGCGCTCTCGGAATGATCAATGAATGAATGCAGACTCTCGAATACTTTGTCCAGGGGACCACTTCTTCTCGAGTGCAAGCAAGAGCAGTCTCAATACGTCGTCGTCGTGGCAGGTGCTCACAAAGAATGCGTCCAGCCCAAACCTCAACTTGAGCCCCGGTCTTGATACGAACATCTTCTCTTCCGCAACGACACCTCACCTCACCTACCTCACCCCTAAGACTTCCTTTAGACTATCTTTCCCACCTGAGATCACTGTCGCTACAGCTCCTCCAACCTAAGCATGTCCTCACCCCTAATAGCGCATCGTCCTGGCTCTCAGTCCTCAAACTCCAACGCAGAAGACCACGATATCGCCGAAGAAGATGCCCTCCTAACCGGCCATCGCACTTCCAAACAATCACCCAGGAGCTCTTCATTTTTCGACCGCAGCAAATGGCGAGAAATAGGTCTCTTCGTCTGGGCGCTGCTCGCAACAACCGCCGTGGTGGTCCTAGCAGTCGTATACCAACACAGCCGCGCTTCGAACAATGGTAGTGATGGCACTTCACCACCCTCGGGCAAGAAGAACCTCATATTCATGGTCAGCGACGGCATGGGACCTACTTCCCTGTCGCTCACTCGCAGCTGGCGCCAATACACCGAAGGTCTGCCCTGGGACGAGACTCTCATCCTCGACGAGCACCTCATAGGCCAGTCGCGGACACGATCTACCAGCTCGCTTGTCACTGACTCTGCGGCCGGCGCTACGGCGTTCTCGTGCGGCATGAAGAGCTACAATGGTGCTATCTCGGTGCTGCCCAACTTCGAGCCATGCGGGAGTGTCATGGAGGCAGCGAAGAGGAGAGGATATACCACTGGTCTGGTCGTCACAACTAGAATCACGGACGCCACGCCGGCGGTCTTCGCTTCCCACGCCCGTAGAAGGGAGATGCAGGACGATATCGCTAGGCAAATGGTCGGAGAGAAGCATCCGCTGGGCAGGATGGTGGATTTGATGATGGGAGGTGGACGGTGTCATTTCTTGCCGAACAGCAGCATGAGTGGTTGCAGACATGATGACGTGGATGTTGTCAAGATTGCGAAGAAGGAGGGCTGGGACTACATCGAATCGAAGAAGGAGTTTGAACATCTTGGGACGAGTGTCAATATGCCGTTCTTGGGGCTGTTTGCGGAGCATGATATTCCTTACGAAATTGACCGCCGGGAGATGGACGATGCATACCCGTCGCTTGAGGCTATGACGAAGAAGGCGCTGCAGCTGCTCGCCGCGGAGACGAAGGATAAGGAGGAGGGGTTCTTCGTCATGATCGAGGGCTCACGCATCGATCACGCCGGTCACGCCAACGACCCTGCTGCTCAAGTTCACGAAGTGCTCGCCTATGACCGCGCCATGGCTGCCGTGCTGGACTTCATCAAGGACGAGGAGACGCCGACACTTATGGTTGCCACCTCAGACCACGAAACCGGCGGTCTCGCCACAGCACGGCAGCTGCATAGAGAGTACCCACATTATCTTTGGCACCCCAGCGTCCTAGCCAATGTCAGCCATTCCGCCGCTTTCACCGCGCACGAATACCACAAGCACTTGGACGAGCACAAGCACGCCGAGCATGACTCATCCTCAAGTGAAGACACCCGCGCCTGGCTCGCTCAGCTCTCCTCGAAAGCCCTCGGCATCCACGATTGCAGCGAGGAGGAAATTGACACTCTGCTCGAAGACCCCGTCCTCGCCGCCTGGACGTTCGCAGACATGGTATCTCGCCGCTCGCAGACCGGCTGGTCCACGCACGGCCACAGCGGCGCAGACGTGAATATCTACTCCTCTAACCCTTTGCTTGCCAAAGCTTTGGTAGGCAACCACGAGAACACGGACGTCGGAGCTTTCCTACGACACTACCTCGACCTAGACGAAGAAGTGAAGACCGTGACGAAGAATTTGCGGGAGCATATGCACAGTATCGGCGCGGAGACGTATCTGGGCCGCATACCGGATGATGAGGAGCGGCTCGACGGACAAGATCATCTGGACCGGTATGCGGGCGACCACAAGAAGAGGGGTGGATGCGAAGTTTGTGGGCTTTAGGTTGGTTATGCGAGCTTTGCGGTTGTGGGTGTTTATGGATGGGTGGTCTGCCTACTGAGCTGGGTATTGGCGCTTTGTGTGTGAGCTCGCTCTGAGTATGGCTTCGGTTTGGCGTGTTGTTGCGTACAGATACCCTTGCTTTCTATGGCGTTGCTAGATGGGTAGGAGGAGCTGAGAGATGCCCTGATGAATGATACATCTTCTGCATAGCCACCGCGCACTGGTTGGGTCCGGCTTTGACATGATGGCACCCTAGAGCCTTCTTCGGGTCCCGATATGGAAGACAGTGAGGTGGTGTGATGAGGCCCTGCAAGCCGAGCGAGCCGTCATTGCAAACGGAAGCTCGGCTTGGAAGGCAGTTGCGACTAGCGGTGTCGACAAACGGACATCGATCGCTTGATTATGTTGCAGTGAGAGAGCATTAAGATCGAATTGATCAGGATATAAAGCCAGTGTCGGTACCGAGCAGAGAGAGCAAAGAACGACGACCGAAACAACACGACGAAAAGACCGAAGCAATGTCCAATCCAATGGTTCCAGAAGACTACATCAAGCTGAACAAGGCAAATTGGGACGAACGGGCACCAGAGGTACAGCACCTTCTCCAGCGTCCTGATCGATCGTTGACAGTATACAGCACGCCAAGGCGCCAGACTACTCCTTCCAAAACTTCCTCTCCGACCCAGACTTCCTCTCCAATGTCGTCAAGTTCGACATACCACTCCTTCCAGACATCAACGGGCTCTACATCTGTCACCTGCAATGCCATATCGGAACAGACACCCTGTCCTTAGCCCGCCGCGGTGCCGCCCACGTCACAGGCCTCGACTTCTCCCCTGCCTCCATCAACGAAGCCCGCCGCCTTGCAGCCAACGCCTCTGGCGGCGACAAACTCTCCTTCGTCGAAGCCTCCACCTACGACGCCCTCACCGTCCTCGAACCAGCCTCATTCGACCTAGTCTTCACAGGCATCGGCGCCATCTGCTGGCTCCCTAGCGTCAACCAATGGGCCTCCATCATTTCCGGCCTGCTCAAACCCGGTGGAAAGTTCTTCATGCGCGAAGGGCATCCGATGCTCTGGACGCTCGACGAGAAAGTGACAACGCATCTGGCGATTAGGTACCCGTACTTTGAGACGGAGAAGCCGATGATGTTTCAGGACGATTCGACGTACTTGAAGCTGGCGGATGATTGGAAGACTTTTGAGAATGCGAGGACGTTGGAGTGGAATCATGGGATTGGTGAGATTGTGCAGGCGTTGTTGGAGGCGGGAATGGAGGTTATGGAGTTGCACGAGCATAAGTCGATACCTTGGGAAGCATTGCCCGGACAGATGGTCAAGCTGGGCAATTGTAAGTGTTCCATCGCGTGCCCGGTGCTATTACCGATGACGGCTAACATACCACGGTGCAGGTGAGAATGAGTTGAAGGAAGGCAGAGATCGGATACCACTGTCCTACACTATTCAAGCAGTCAAGAAGAAGTAAGGAGAATGATGTAGGGGCTTGAACGTGGTTGGTTGTAGAAGCTCGAATACTTTACGACACTCTGAGTTGAGCGATGTGTCCGAATATGCGGCGAATGTCTCATCGAATGTAGAGATGTGCCAGATCTTGCATTGGGCTGTAGCTTGTTAATTGATTGTACCTTAGGCTCAAGAGGCTCTAAAGGTTCGGCAAGGCAAAGCTGGTCGCCTTTTCGGTTCTCCTTGGCGGGACCCTAGCAACGATGTTTTGGCCGATCAGCACCAATTCCAACTTCAAGACCTCTGAGCACCATCAGTTCGCACGCAGCAGCAATAATGGATGCAACATATACAAAGCATCTTAGCGAAAGTATTCCTCTCTCCGACGCGCCCAAAACATCGACTCGAAAACGAAGCACCACGCAAACCCCACGCAAAGCACGCCTCGCACAACAAGAAGACATTCCTTGGACCGCAGCACGATGCAACAGACTCCTGCGAACCATTGCCTCTCGCATACACATTTTACGGCGATTATCTGAGAATGACTTTGCCGAGCAAGCACTCCGCACACCGAAAGTGAAGCGCAAGCGCGATGTAGCAGAGGATGCGGCAGTCGAGAAGCTTGGGATGAAGTTGGCTGCGCTGGAGACGCCGAGTCGTGGAGATGATCCAGAGTGGTTTCCTGGAACTGGGAAGAAGGGCGTGAGGAGGACGTATGGTGGCAGAAGGAATGCTAGGAAGCCTGAAACCGACACTCATTCAAAGGACAGCAGAGGCGATGTTGGGTTTAGGACGCCGTTCATCAGGAAGATCTTGCGTCCGGAGGCTGCTGTGTCGCCGGCGGATGATGTATACTCCACTTCAAGCCGGATGGCGCAGATGGGAAAGAAAGGAAGACAGGATGCGATACAGCCGAAGACGCATGCTGAAAGGGCCCTGAAGACGCTGCTGGATTCGTTTGATAGCTTGTTGGCAAGCACAGATCCGAAGGTCGCGGAGTCGAGAAGAGGTGCGGGTTCATTGCTGGGGATGTGTTTGCGCAAGGTGCCGGCCTATATCGATTACGAGCAGAAATATGCGGAGGAGGAAGAGGACGACTGGGGGTTCGATGCGATTGAGACCGTGTACCTGGATCTCGAGAGGCTAGGAAGAGTCTCGTGGCACGGGTTGCGCCGGGTCACAAGGGCGCATGCGGTGAGGATGATCATCGACGCCATGGCCGAGCGAATGTGGCCGCTGAGGAGCCTGGATTCGCTCATGGATATCTGCACAAAGCACCATGCGGTCAAGGAGGGCCATGAGCTATTGCGAGCCTGGTTGGTAAGCTCGAAGGGGAAGATCGAGAAGCCGGTCGAGAAGTTCGTGGAAATGGCCTTGAGATCGGACAGCAATGGCTTCTTGTTCAGGACTCTGGGCGAGCTGCTTTCGTCTGAGATACTGGGATGTACAGAGGTGGCTTCAGTCACGGAGCTCTGGCACGCATTACCTGTCGCTATGGCCAGGAGATCCTCTCAACGTTGCGCCATCGGCTTCCTTGAGCAGTACGCAAGTGCATGCAGCAAGCTTCAGGACAACGGAGACGAGGAGGCAGCTTCCAGCGAGCTGAATGCGCTGTGCTCTACGGTGCCGCTACACACCACCCTGCCGCTGCTCACTTCCATGTGTCTAATGGCAAGTCACCGAGCCGGTCTGCAAGAAGGCGAAGCAGAGGCAATGTCCGGCGAATTGCATCGAGTCGCCCTGAACATTGTCCGTATTCCGACGAGACACGACACTCCCTGCGATCCGGTCATATGTCTGAAGGTCCAGGATTTGTTCTTGACCACAGCCATTTTGGTCGGAGCCGTGCGAGGAGATTCCGAGGCTTCGAGCGAAACCGTCGGCTTCGGAGCACTCTCATGCCTGCTCTACGGAGACTCGCAAACAGGGTCGGCATCAAGGAGGCGGTTGGTCAATCTCAACAGGGACCGGGCGGCGCTCGTGTGCAAGGCGATCAAATGCGTGGAGTCCTTGGATAAATCAGCAGCACAGGCCATCGCCAGACGGGCTTGTACGGGATTGATGCAGGCTGCGGATACGGTTACCGATAAAGGCGCTTCGATCATGGCAGATCTAGCCGTCGAGGTCGCTGCAACGTGGGCGGAATACCGAGGCGACAACGACAGCTATGCATTCGCCGACGACATCCAGCGAGAGGCTCTGATCTGCTCAAGCGATCCTGCTAACCACGATCCGTCAAGCTCTTCGGGCGAAGTCGGTGGCTATCGATGGGAGGAAGGCATCGGCGAGTGGGTGGCCGCCACTCCTGCTGAGCGGATTGCCAAAGAGCAGAAGTCTAGGGAAGGCTCCGTTATCAGTCAAGACTCTGGTATTGGGATGAGTGAGCCAGTGAGCCCGAAGGTCAAGCCCAGCGAAATGAGCGGCGAACAGCCTGATCAAGCCGACTCGCCGCCTGGTCTCATAAGCGGCAGCTCGTCGCCGGGAGAAGTCGATTCGCCAGAGCTGGTATACCATGCACAAAGTATAGAAATGGCTGCCGAGTATGGCTCATCTCCACTGAGTGGCAAGCTGGGTGCAAGGAGACAGGAGCCTACGACGGAAGCAGGAACCGAACACACATCTCCGAAACCTCGAGATGCGCAAGACGAACATGACATCGACCTCCTGACGCCATGCTTGCTGAAGCCGGGCGGGACGATCCAGCTGGCCCCAGAGCAGGATACATTCGACGACCGCGACGAGCTCTCCATGACTCCATGCCGGTCCAAAGCCGTCCCGGTCGCCACGGACCGCCTAAAGCTCTCTGTCGAGCCAACGCATCCGGACGACACAACCAAGCAGCCGTCGTCTCCAGATCCCACTGTAGCAAATCACCATGTTCAGGACGACAAGGACGAGCTCTCCATGACTCCATATGCTGTCCGACAGGCCCAGACACCCGTTCCTGAGCCGAAGAAGGCAGCCACAAGGGCACGAAGACGTCCTAGAAGAGCCGTCGAGACCACACCTGCGAGGATGACTCTGCGCTCGCAGCAGAAGCGTGCACGAGTCCAAGCCGTTCCTTGCTCAGGCGGTGTTAGTGACGATGAGCTTGGTGCTTGAGGGTATGTCCTCCACGGTTGGAGTGTTTCGTATTGGACCATGGCATCCTCAACAAGAACCCAAGGCGCGAGGAAGCTTGTCGTTGTACAAACTGTACAGGATAGTTCATCCCTCGTTGTATGAAACTTCGATATTCCCCCTGACGACTGCCGGTTATGTCCAGCATTCCAAGGTTTGGCTCCACGTTTTCTGACCCATGCTGCTGGTGTCGGTAGACGCTAATCCACGTGTACCATGGATTTCACCCAGCTCCTCGGTCGAAAATGAACCTTCAACAACGGTCGTTCATACCCCGTCGTGATACGTTGAAATGATGGACACGCTAGCTGATGTGCGTTCCACAGGAGGGACCATGGCTGAGAAGTTGACGGCAGTGCTATGCTTAAGATTAGTCGACCAGATATCGTGGTAGGGACGTTGCGCCGGTTGTCCCCTCCAAGCATACCATGCCTAAGATCAACGCACTCATATGTCCACTCCCAGCAACCCGCATATCAACTGTTCCATAAAGCGAAACAGCAAATCCATAAGCTCAACCATCTACTGCCTTCCCGCCTCTCCTCCGCCTCCGCTCGTACTGCCCATTCAACTTCCCATCTCGTAGTAGAGTCCCATAGCATCGCGGAGCTCGTCTATAGTGGTGCACGCCTGGATCGCAAGCCAGCGGCAAACTGCAATGCGCTTAGGGTCGTCCTATGCCGATGCTGGGAGTGTGCGGAAGCGGCTTCGCACGTCAATAAGGTGTAGGTAGCATCTCATACATGTGCTGCCTTGGATGGTCACCGGCGATACGCTGGCGAGTTTCTCAAGGCCTGTGTACTCATGCCGTCCTGAGCCTACGCTGCTGTGGTTGCCGGGGCCACGAGCCTCGTATGCTCGCCGGCAGATCGGACAGCTCCCATTGACTGCGACCGGCGGTGGCCAAAGAATCGCCTTCAGCTCCTCGAAATTGGTGCAAGCCTCAATAAGAGCCCATTTGTCGTTGCTGGGATCGACGGTGGATCTGTTCATGTGCGCAAAATGCATGCCCTCGGTGCAAACATAGCATGTCCTGGCCCCCTGAAGGATAGGTAACTTGTATGCGTGTTTGAAGTGATATTTGAAGGCTGTGGTGTGATCCTTGTGGTCGTTTGTTGTATGTGTGAGTAGTCCTCGATTGTAGATATCGTAATTCTCACTAGTTAGCTCTGCTGTAGTCGGAGCTGGGTCGGGTACGAGATCTATCGCGGCATCGAGCTCCTCGAACGTCTTCGCAGCCAGCATGGCTTCCCATCTGCGGCTATAAATCCCCGTGTCACCCCATGTAAGCACCCTATGACACATCTGCTTCCAGCATGGCCCACAAACCACTGAAATGTCCGCAAGCAGCGGCACCTCTTTGACACAATGAATGAGGAGCGGCACCTCTCGAACAAAATGGTTATCCCCGGTGACCATTTGGCCGAATGGCGCTTGTGGGTCGAAGCCTGGTTCGTGTTTCCGGACCCTGAGCTTCATCTGGCATTTCGGGCAGTGCAGTGGACAGTACGGGATGTCGGTGTCGTCGCCAGGGGAATATAAACACATCATAACTGCCTGAGCTCATAGAGGTGTTGGGACATGCTACGCTCAAGATTAGTCGACCAGATATCGTGGTAGGGATTTGCGGTCTGTTCTCCTTTGTGGCCAGCACGTGAATCGCAGCATCTTGAATCGTTGATCCAGTGGCATGAGGCGCTCGCCTTGAACTTGCACGTCTTGTTCTCCGTCCGAATGGAGGTCATTCTCTAACGCCTCACCGCCGTCCGCATTCAAGCAGTACTCTTGCTGAAAGCTGCTTGGGTCGGAAGATACCTTTCGTCGAAGAACGAGCCGCCTCACCCGCTCTCCTGGAGTCGTTCTAAGTTGGCTCCGACATGCTTTCTGCTCTTCTTTTTATGTGTGCCCTCCGAATGCCTTTTCGTCGAGAGTATAGTCAAGACCGAGTCGAGGCAAATTATGCGCTTGGTTCGTTGGTGGATTCGATTGATATGTGTACATTTAGAAATGCTAGCCGTTGGCCTCGGAATTCTTTTGATTCAAGTCTTAGGTGGTTGGCTTGCTGGTTGATGCTCTCGATCACGTTGCAGTTGGTCAGATCGATAGACATATATCCAAAGCAGAGGCCGGTGTTATCGATCATATACTATCTCCTTGGACAAAAAGAGTCTCCTATGAAGTGAAGGCCGAATGGTAGAGAAGGGCAAAATAGGTGATATGCAAGTTCACTTACAAGTCTCACCCATTGTCGTTGTCGTGAGGTCGTATCTGAAAGTTGCAGCTTCTGACTTCGGTCTCTTTCGACTCGAACAAGCACAATGGCGAAAGTACTGGCTGTTCTGTGCTGCGGCAAGGTCGAGATCTTGCCAACGATCTACGAAGACGAGTAAGTCAATCACATTCAGCTCATGGTCGTCGAGGTCGATACTGCCGTCGCCGTCGTCGCTGTGACTGACATCGCCAGTTTGACGGTCGCGGCAGAGCATGGCTGACATATGATGCCTTAGCGAGCACAACACCACCACCACCGAGCAGTAAGTCCTCCTTCTCGACGCGTAGATTGCCTTTGCTGGCACTACAGTCAATGCTCTTGCTGCCATGCTTCAAGACCCGACGTAGAGAACATGCTGACCAGGTCACAGGATAACGACCGAGGACACCGGAGACGACATCGCCGACCTCATCGCAGAGTAAGGCCTCCCTCCTTGAGTTGAAGAAGACCCCAGTATACCGCTTGATCTTGATGCTAACTTTCAGGCAGGGTCGGCGATGAAGTCTTCGAGTCCGACGAGGAATGATGTGAGTCTTTCTTTGATTTGTAGTGCCCACCTGCCCCTGCACTGTTCTGCATACCCATCTCGAGCGAACATTGCACATGAAAGACGAGGAAGGGAAGTTGCTGTTGTCGGCTTCTCGAACGTTCCCGCCTCCGGACGACTCCGCCAAGACGATCAACGTGACGTCTTCCCATCCGTCGAGCTCTGTGGACAGCCACTCTTCCTCTCCTACACACCTCCATCGACAACCTTCGACTCTCCGAGATGGCGTTCATCCTCAAGCGGCCGTTCGCGATCACCAACGCGCTCAAGCAGGCGCCCCGAGCATCACAAGGGACATTCTCCCAACCCATCAAACAGGCGATCCGGAGCTACAGCAAGCAATCGACGCCACTACGACCATTCCCAAAGAACGAGAATGTCTTCCTCAACGCCTTCCGACAGTCATCCCGGAGGCGCTATCAATCAACAGCGCCCGCAAACCCCGTAGCGCAGGGGAACCTCACACAACGACTCATCTATGGCGGTACGTCAATTCAACAACTCCCCGGCTTGATCGTTTCCTATCCTCGATTGTGAACGACGGAGATTTTCAGGCGATGATTGACTAAAGTACAACAGGCGCAATCTTCGGCGGCACCCTCCTCGCAATCAACCTTGTCTTCAACCGCGAAACACGAGAAGATGGCGGCATGCCCCCATACGAACGATCATACCTCAACGATACTTTCCTGCACACTGGCTTGGGCGTGGGCATCATCGGCATTACAGCAAGAGCACTTCATATGAACGGATGGTCGTATCGATTGATGTCTGCAAACCCATGGCTCGTCCTCGGCATTGGTCTGGTCGGTTCCATCGGCTCGATGATGGTCTGTCGCAGCGCAGACCCAAGTAACTACCTGGTGAAGTACGGAGCCTGGGGCGCGTTCAACGTGACCCAGGCGGCGTTGCTGAGCCCACTCCTGTTCTTCTCTCCCGCCATCTTGGCTAGAGCCGGTCTTTATACCGTTGGAATGATGGGATCGATCGCACTTGTGGTATGTACTGAGAAAGATTTTCCCGGACACGATCACACTACAAGCGGCGCTCCGGAACCTCTTCTTTTTATTATTCTACAGAAGCTCGAGAAACTTGCTGACCCTTCTATCTACCTAGGGTGCTACGGCTAAACAAGACAAGTACCTCTACCTCGGCGGCCCTCTCCTCGCTGGTGTTGCGATTGTTGCGCTCTCTGGACTCGCACCGATGGTTCTCCCGGCTACGGCTGTTCGCACAATGATGTGGACTGAGAACATCTGGCTCTACGGCGGTCTGGCTGTAAGTTTAAATCAACAACATGTGTATGGACGTTTGCTGAGTTATACCAGGTCTTCGGTGGCTTCACACTCTACGACGTACAAAAGATCCTCAATCACGCACGTATGGCCGAACGCGGCATGATGAAGAGAGACGCGGTTATGGAGAGCATATCCCTCGAACTCGACTTCATCAACATCTTTGTCCGCATGGTCCAGATCCTCGCAATGCAGCAAGGCAGGCGGAAATAGGCCAACAATCAGTCAAGGGAGGTCGGTTGCTTTAGCGGATGAGATACTCAGGTGCATTCTATGAGCGGCACGGTCCAAGGGGCGTTTGGGAGGGATATTTCCGACCGAAATGGATGTACCATTAGTCTCTGCTCTCCAATTCCAAGCACAAATTTGCTTCCGCCTCAATCGTATCTTCACAAGTGGCAGCTTAGTAGATTCTCCATCTCCGCGACACGAATGCTTGCTATGCTGCTATACGCCCTGCTGTTGGGCAGTGCTCCCCTTACGAATTCGGAGAACTATGCGGTCGTCTTGCCTCGCTCTGCCTTCTCCGTGGGCATCTTCCACCCAAATGTTTCTGAGCACACTTTGTGGCAGTCCGGGTCGTGGAGACTGCCATATCATCTGGTACGTGGCCTGCCTCACGCGCATGTGCCAACGTGCAGTTAGACTTCTCCGCGTCTGTCTGCCGAACTCTCTTCCAAACCACGAAGCCACTCCAACATCGCTGCTGTTCCGCTCCAGCCGTCACTTCGTTGATGGGTCACGCGTAATATTTATGCGGTCTGTTCCACTGGGCTGACATGTCCTCTTCTCCTCCATAAAGCTAAGTAAGGCGGTATAAGCACTCTCCCTGCGTACTCCTTCAGTCCCAGCTGCTGCTCTCACCTCTGCCTTCCCAAAGGACAAGATCAATCGTCTGTCTCTTCTTCTAATAACCTCTACCTACGTGATCAAACAACATGCCTTCCGCAGACAACACTAAGCCTCCGTTCGAAAGAGTGAGCCCAACCAACACCCCCTCCTCTCCACCCTTCCATCCCGTCCTAACCATCTCACCACTAGATCCTCATCGCCGGCGCCGGCCCCAGCGGCCTCCTCCTCGCCCTCCTCCTCGCCCAACACAACATCCCCACCACCGTCCTCGAAGCCTGGCCCCAACTCGACACCCGCCTCCGCGCCTCTCAATATGGCGTCCCCGCGACCCGAATATTCCGCCGCGCAGGCCTGCTCCCTGACTTCCGCGCCGCCTCGATCCCGAAGTTCCCGGCGATCTGTTGGCGACGCGTCGCGGATGGGGAGAAGCTTGTGGAGATCGATATGGGGGTTGTAGAGGACGAGGAGGATCGGATGGTGGTGTTGCAGCTTGGAATTATTGTTCAGATTATGTATCGGCATTGTACGGAGAGGTTTCCAGGGTTGATTGATATCAGATTTAATCACAAGGTGCTTGGGGCTGGGGAGGAGGCAGGGACAGGAAAGGCGTGGTTGGATGTGGAGATTGGAGGGGAGGAGGAGGAAAAGAGGGTGGAGAGGATGGAGGCCGATTATGTGGTTGGCTGCGATGGGTCAGGGAGTGCGGTGAGGAGGAGTTTGTTCGGCAGGGAATGGCCGGGGCAGACATTCGATTGTCGGTTCATTGTGCAGAATGTGTTTTACGAGGGGTTTGAAAAGCATGGTTGGGATGGAGGTAACTACTTAGTGGACAATCAACATTGGGGGTTGGTTGCGAGAAGAGGGCATGGAGGGTTATGGCGCGTCACGTACGGAGATCCGGCGGTTGGACTGACGGACGAAGAGTATCTTGCCCGGCGGCCGTGGCATTTCAAGAATATCCTGCCTGGTGCCCCGGAGCCGGACGAGTATAAGGTCGAGCAGACGAACATGTATAACATCCACAACCGCTGTGTGCCGTCGTTCAAAGTTGGACGGATACTGTTGGCGGCTGATGCGGCTCATGTTTGCAATCCGTGAGTACAGACTCTTGATTTAATGTTGCTCTCTGCCATGATCAATGCTGATCCGAGGGCGACGCAGTATGGGCGGCTACGGCTGCATGACCGCCTGTCTCGACGTCGGTGGGCTGGCAGACTGCTTTATCGGCTATCACGACGGTAATGCAGGAGAGGAGATATTAGAGACGTATGCAAAGGTTCGACGGGACATCTTCCTGAAGTACGTTGATGCGAGAAGCATCAAGAACTTGAATCGAGTATGGAAGACAGATCCGTGGACGGTGGCGGAGACGGACAAGTTCTTTGGCATTATCAAGGAGTTGAATAAGGATAAAGCGGCATTGAAGGAGTTTCTGCTGGTGAGTCCTACGACCATGAAAGTTGGTGTGCGTACTGATGATCCGGGCAGAAAATGTCGAGCATTGAGTACGATTTTACTCAGCATTATGACAAGCAGCCGCAAACCAATGGGTCGATCAACGGAGCAAAGGGTACGCCGGCGAGTGTCAACAGAGATGTCGCTGCTTCTGTACAGCTTCAAGTATAGACCATGAATACAGATATCCGCGTGAACGTCTAACAGAGAATTTCAGGAGTGAAGGAGGCTCGGAGACATGACTGCCATTGATCGGACAGCAGCTCGCGCTAGCTTATTACCCCCTCGATTTCTTTCACATGCTACGAGCCAGCGACGACGAGGTTAATGGCAAACCACCATCGGTTGAAAGTGCTGTTGAACCGGCGAATGTCTCTTTTTTAACGATGTTACATGCTACGTGTGTTTGACAGCAGCAAGAAAACATACCACATTCAACTGTTCGTTATCTCAAGAACGACTACGTCCACAGACTCCGAAGCAACGCCACGCAACTCAATATCGCAGTCCCTCTCACCGCTCCACGAGCTCTTGGTTGACGGTAACCACGATCTTGCCCCTCGCTCTGCCTGTCTTCTGCCTCGCAATGGCCTTCTTACCATCTACAAAAGCAAACTCCGAATCAACGACCGCCCTCAGCCTACCCTCCGCCATCAACCCACCGATCATCTTGAGGTCGTCCACCTTCGGCACCGCCGCCATGACCCCGAGCTTCCTCTGTCCGCCACCAAGGAAGCCTGGCAACAGCATGGCTTTCATCATAGCCCAGACAAAGCCAAAGCCAGGCGATGCGCCGACAAACACGTACTTAGCGCTGGGGTTCGTGTATTCGTGCGCGTGGAAGTACAGATCGAATTGGGAGCCCACATTGTCCACGACATGGTCGAACGGCTTCTGCTTCTTCAGCTGCTCCAGGACGGGCGCTTGCTTGTAGTCGAGGACTTCGTCTGCACCGAGCGACTTGCACAATTCAACGTTAGCGGTCGAGCAGGTTGTTGTGACGTGGCAGCCGAGAGCTTTGGCGATTTGAATGCCGAAGGTGCCTACGCCTCCCGAACCGCCATTGAGAAAGACTCTCGATCCGTCTTTGACGTATGGCAGAATCGATTGGCAGGCGGACAGACCTGCGATTCCAACAGTGCAGGCCTTCAATGGATCAACACCTTCCGGTAACGGGGCAGCAGCAGTGCTGTTGACAGCAGCGTATTCGGCCATCGCGCCACCAGCGGCCGTGGGGCCTGAGACGCCGAACACCAGCTGCCCGACTTTGAACGGAGAGCCAGCAGCTGGTTTCACGACACGGCCAACAAGGTCCAGACCGGGTGTTGCTGGGTTCGAGACAGCGAGGCGGCCGACTATTGGAAGCTCAGCGATCTTGTAGTCGACCGGGTTGACTGCCATTGCGATGACGCGCACGAGGTTCTGGTCTGACTTGAGTTTTGGGAGTTGAGCGGACGGGTTGATCTGCATGGTATTTTCGAGCCCGGCGCCGGCGGTAGTGTATTGCCATGCTTTCATGGTGGAGGGGATGTCGTTTTCAGCCATTGTCGGAGAATCCGTAAGGTGAGAGCTGTAGAGTGGGTTGATCGGTCCTCGACGACGATATGGTGTTTGAAGAGGCCAATGGTTGTCTTGTGAAGAGCTGATGAATGTTTGGACACGGAAGCTGGATCCTTCGTGCCTACTTATACCATTTCTCATACGCACCTTGGGTGATTAGTCGTGCAAGCACGCAGTGAAGTCAATCTGAGCGTGCTGTTCAAGCGAAGAGAGGTTAGCGCCGCAGAATGCCACCTTCGCTTGGAATGCATGACGATAATCAGCCAATCATTGCAACCGAAATGCTCCAAATTTCGCAGGATACTTTGCAGTAAGTGGCGTATTGTTCCGACTGACGGCACAATGGCTGCCCGCTCCGGCCAGAGATCAAAGATATATCCGCTGTGACTTTCTCTGTTGCTCAACACATGGAAAGCACACAGCTATATGGTCTCGGTGTTCAGCTTGTCGTTGGCCTTTCCGCGAACACACTGACCGAATTACATTGTTAGGCAGAGAGGGAAAGCCATCAGCAACGGGATCTTGTAGATGCAGCTGTCGATGCTATATTCACAATTGAGAAGAGAAGCAACCACCCGCTATGCTACATGCTATGCTCGATCCAACGACTGTGCAACGCACATCTCGTAATACCTCCCGCGCAGATTTTGTAGCTCCGTATGAGTCCCCATCTCCACAATCCGACCGTTGCCAAACACGAATATCACGTCGGCATGCTGGAAGGAGTCAGTATGTCTTTCGAGAACAAGTAGATGATGACTGGACTCACTTTTATCGTGCTAAGTCGATGCGCGACAGCGACGGTCGTTCTGCTGGAAGCAGCTGCATCGAGCGTCTGCTGCACGATCCGTTCGCTCTGAGTGTCCAGTGCTGAAGTTGCTTCATCCAGCAGGAGCAGACGTGGGTTGCGGATCAGTGCTCGAGCTATAGCTATTCGTTGTCGTTGCCCACCACTGAACTGCAAACCTTTACCGCCGCAGGGCGTGCTGAGACCTTCGGGCAACGACATGACGAAGTCGTATGCGTTGGCCTTCTTGCACGCTTCCAGTATCTCTTCGTCAGAAGGGTCGTAGCGCAATCCCAAGGCGATGTTTTCGCGCACGGAGCCCTGGTACAGTGTCGGTTCCTGCTGTACCAACGACATGTGATCACGGTAGAGTCGTGGGGACAGCTTCGCACTGTTGTCGCCATTCAGAGTTATGCGGCCGGAGATGGGGTCGTAGAACCTTTCGAGCAACGAGATGACAGTCGTCTTGCCGCACCCCGATGGCCCCACGCAAGCAGCGTACGAGCCGGGCTTGATGTCCATCGAGATACCTTTCAGCACGCGGGAGGCGTCTCGCTGCTTGTATCTAAACTCCACGTCCTCGAGCGCCAGGGGCCCATCTCCAGATGGCCCGATAGACTTGTTCGAGTCGTCTTCTCCGATGCGTGCTTTGAGTGTTCGGAGCCAGAGTATATAATTGGCTGCGGGTCTGGCTTTCGTGATGGAAGAAGAGTAGCCAAAGAACTGTCCTGCTGCCTGGCCGCCGAAGATGACACCGATGAAGACGACGAAAAATTGGATGACGGTATATTCGCCGGAGATCAACAACGTACTGCCGTACCAGAATCCCAGTGCTATGCCAGGGTTAGTCTTCTCGTTGGCGTGGAAAAGAGCTTCAGTCGTGGTACGTACCCATGATAAGAAAGTCCAATGACTGGGAGAGAGAATAGCCTATCATAGTGCGGAAGAACGAGCGCGTAGACTTGTGCACGATGAAGTCGAGCATGTCCCCGTACTCCTTTAGGATCTGTGACTCCAGTGTGAGTGAAGCAACGGTCCGAATAGAAGTGACTGCTTCTGTTGCCAGGCCCGCACTCTCGGCAAAGCGCTCCCCTGCTGCGTTCTCGAGCTTCTGGTCCAGCCTGATCTTTGCATAGCCTGAGCCAAGGAGCAGAGGAAGGCCGCCGAATACCACCACGAGACCGAGCTTCCAGCCGTAAGCGATTGCAACGACGCTCGATGACACGACGTTCACAAGCACGATGAAGATAAGCAGCAGATTGCCCGCCAGGAGTTCGAGAAGGGCGTTTGGTACCGAGGACAGCTTGGACGTCAGTGCCCCTGAAGTATTCTCCGGCCGATCGAAGAAGTCCTGATCCATGCTGATAATGCGAGTGAACATCTCCGACCGGTAGCGCTGCGTTACGATTTGAGCGATCTGGTGAAGTCAGAAATGCCAGTCATGTAAATTCATAATCGAAGCCCACCTCATTGCAAATCCACCCAACGACGAAGTAGGCGAACAGATTAGCCAGCGCAACTATGAAGAACATCAGAGCAAAGAAGTCCGCCCGTTCGCGGCCCTCGTCAATGGAGATAGTGAAGACGTTGATCAAGTGGGCGTCGAGCAACGCTTGGGCTGGGAACGTCCCACCTGCGACCAGGCACGCGACGCATGACAGGAAGAACCGGAAGTAAAGGTCTTTCTGCTCCGTCAGCATGATCCAGATGCACTTCACTAAGCCATATCCAAGGGTTCCAGAAGCGAGGTGATCAATCTCAGCTTCGGCGGCAGTTTGCGGCTCGGTCTTCGTCCGTTGCAAGGTATCGGTGCGGCTCATTTCCAGATCATTCTCTTCCTTCGAAAAGTCCGCGGCGTCTCCCGAAGTGCTGCCCAGGTCTTGAGCTCGCACCAGCGAAGCATATTGACCATCCAGCTTGATGAGCTCACGATGCGTGCCTTGTTCGACAATACGGCCATAAGACATTACCACAATGTTGTCAGCAGCTTTGACAGTGGCAAGCTTATGGGCAATGACGAGAGTGGTTTTGCCAACAGAGACCCGGTTCAGAGCATCTTGCACTATGCCTTCCGCGCGAGGATCCAGAGCGCTCGTCGCCTCGTCCAGAAGCAGGACCTGCGGGTTGGAAACAATGCTGCGAGCTATGGCCACGCGTTGCCTGTGTACATCTGTGTTAGCTATATACCCAGATTTTTGCAATCCCTCAACTTACCTTTGGCCGCCACTAAGCATGCTTGCTCGCTCGCCGACCTGTGTCTGGTATCCGTCCGGAAGATCTTGGATGAAGCCATGCGCATTGCTGGCTACGCACGCTTCCTCCACCAACGCTTTCTGCTTCCCCGGGTCAAGCGTAGTTTGAGAGTCTACCAATCCCTTAGCCACGTTCTCGAAGATGGTTCCTCTAAAGAGAACAGGCTCCTGCTGGACGAGACGAATGCGGCTGCGTAACCATTGAGTGTTGTAGTAGCTGAGTGGTTTACCGTCGAGAAGTATATCGCCCTCAGATTGCTCGTACCATCGTTCGATCAAACCGACAAGAGTTGACTTGCCGCAGCCGCTTGCGCCAACCAGGGCAGTGGTCTTTCCTGCTGGAATCGACAAATTCAAGCTATGCAGAACTTGCGCTGTCGGACGCGAAGGATATGTGAAGGACAGGTCTCTGATCTGGATATCTCCTTGACACGTCGTGGGCTGCTCGCCAGAAGGTGATAGAGGGTCGAGTTGAGATGGCTTGTCGATGATTGAGAACAGCTCGGAGGCAGCCGACGCAGCGTTCGTGAGCGCTTGGATCTGGGGTGCAATCGTCGACATGGCCGTGGCGGAGATGGTCACGGCAAGCACGACGTTGATGACCGTTCCCACGCTCTCGATCTCGCCACTAGCATACCTGGAATTCAAAAGATGTCAGCGGTGGTGTCGAGACGCAACATGAGCTCACTCACATTCTGAAACCTTGCCAGAAGGCCAAAGCAGTGCCGCTCAGAACGCAGAACCATTCCGTAGCAAACATAACGCCATCTGTAGACTGTCAGCATGTATTAGCAGCTCTCTGCCAGACTACCTACAGTTGGGAGACTTCTTCTTGCCAATCTCGCGAGCAGCTTGAAGGAACTCATTATAACTCCGCACCATCTTCTCATGGGCCCAAAAAGCATGAACGGTCTTGATCGAGCTGATGGCTTCCTGAGACAGCACACCCGCCTTTGAGTAGATGCGGGTGATTTTTGATTCGTGTACCGCGTCAATTGATATGCATATGCTGACAACGACGAAAATTGCTGGGACGATGCTCATGACGATCAGAGCTAATTTCCACTGTACGGCGAGAGCAATGATGAAGCCGGAAAAGAAGAGCGATAAGCCTTGGAAGATGAAGGCAAACTTCTCCGCGATGCCTTGATTGATCCGGTTGCCGTTGGTCGTCACCTGGGATGAAACGGAGCCATTGCTCTCCTTGTCGAAGTGCCAGACCTCCTGTCGAAGAGTGCTGTCCAAGAAGGCATACCGGACGGCTCTGGTCGTGCGCAGGGCGGCAATGCTCACGCATACGTTGGAGATGTAGACGACGCAGAAGCGGCCGACGAAGAGGTAGACGAAGTAAAGCACCAGTTGGTTGACGGTGGAGCGGAAGTCTGAAGCGACTCCATTCCCTGACGTGGTTTTCGTGAACTCTGTCGTGAATTGGCCGAAGACCAGTGTCATCAGAGGGAGGGCGGCACCCGCAGCGATGGCCAGTCCAATGCCGATGGCATAGAGTATTCGGTCCAGGCGGTCGGTGTAGCGAAAGATGCGCCAGAAGTCGGCGAAACTGCCTGTCTTTTCTTTGTCGTCTTCATCTTTGGCTTCAGTCTTCTGCTCGTCCTTTTTCTCGCTGCTATCTTCATCACTTGTCCTTGCCAGCTGTCGTTCAGCTGCGAGCGTTGTAGGGAGCTCATCAGCTGTTGGCGGTGGCTTCTCGTTGAAGGACGTCATGACTTCGAACCTCCCTCAAAATACAAATCGCATTTCGCAACAACCAGGCTCCACCCACGCACAAGAAGAACTTATATACCTACTATCAACGAAGGCATCAACGCCCAGCTCTTCGGCGTCCGCGCGAGTCGACAAGAGAAAGATGGCGCGTCTCAAAGGCTACTCAATGCCTGCGACGAGTCTAGTCGATTTTTCATTAGGAGATTCGCGCCGCCGCGGGAGAAAGGTGGCGTGGCGTGTCCGTACGAGCCAAGGAGGTAAGTCAAGGTGAGTCAAGGACTGATTCTCGGAGATCAGCAATTCCGGACCCTACCAGACGACAGAATTACATGGGCTGCCATTTGGGAGAGTGGACGGAGGAGGCACGCAACCGAGCCTCCGTTTCTTGGTGCTGGGCGAGTCTTCACGGCGGCATTGAAAGCGAGTTCCGTATTCCGTTCTTTCAATTCCAGAGAAGCTCACAGGCCCAGGCAGCATAGAAGTTTGGTAGTTAGCTTACTACTCCCATCAATACACAATAAGAGTCTCTTGGTCTGTACATCCTCGTATTCATTGGCGCGCACTCAAAGACCGGCGCGTTGAGATCAGTTTCCATCAATCCCGTTTAGAAGCATACAATGCTTCATGTCTATAAGTACACTATGGTCCTCCCCCACGATGCCATTGTCCACACAGTAGTCAATACACTCCACAAATAATGCCATCCGCTTCCAACGGTGCTGATAACTTGCGTTCGACCTCTTCGGTCTGACGAGGCTCAGAACATCACTGCTCACGCCATCACAGCAGGCCAGACCTCAAGCACCAGGAACGCGATGCTGCCAACCACCGCAAGCAACACAAGCGCCTTGGAGGCCATTGGATGCTCCTGCTGAAAGCCGCCCACAGCCAGTCTCGTATCTGTGCCGAGCGACCTGAGCTTCTCGCCGCCGAGCTTGTAGTACATCAGGCCACCGAGAGCAATGGAGTAGCCGAACCACTGCGTTGGAGCAACAGGGTCCTTGAAGATGGCCATGGAAGCAATAACGAGGAGGATATCCTTTAGCACGCCGGAGAGCGTCAGGACGACAGCTGAGGTCTTGCCGATCTGTGAAGACGTAAGCATAGGTCAATGCCCAGAGATTTACTGAGACTCACCAGAAGCACAACGGCAACATTGAGTCCGAAGGCAACGAACGCATTGGCGATGAGAGTGCCAAAGCCCAGGCTGTAAATATCCAGCATGCTCATCTTGGGCGCTTCGACGAAGAGCGTGAAGACACCGTTGATGACGGCGCAAGCCGGTGCAAAGTAGTAGAGGGACACCATTGGATCCATCTTAAACTCCGCCGAGCTCAAGAGGCGCTGCACCATGACCAGGCGGGTAGCCTCGAACACGATGCCGGCTGCTTGGACTGGAGGGGTCTGTTAGTAGGGAACGGCCGGCGGGCGGAGAAGCAGACTCACAGAGGAAGCCAGTCAGGTCAAACTTGATCTCTCCCCAGGAGGCAATGGCGACACCGACAACGATTGCTGAGACGTTGGCGAAAGTCCTCATGCTTGGCGGTGCAAGGCCAAAGACCCATGTGGCGAGGAGGGTAGCAACAGCATTAGAAGCCTAGAACCGTGTTAGCTACGCAACCGTATCACTAGGTTGGATGGACGGTACCTTGAGCATCTGGATGAAGGAGACACTGAGGTACATATATGCCACGTTGCCGAAGATCAAGCTCAAACTGAACATGATACCGATGGGCACAATGGCGCTCCTGCAGTTGCGCGTGATCAGCGAGCTGGCCTTAAGGAGATGTTCCCGCTGCTTCGAACTTACATGTACTTCTGCGGCGTCATCGGGACCTTGTGTCTCGAGTCCAGGTAAGGCGTTGCACGCGCGAGAATCTGCGTCATGAGCGCAGCAAACACCATGTGCCACGTCGTCAAGAAGAGAGCTTGGAACTCGTAAGCAAGAGCAGTGGCAATGTCGTCGTGCTTGTAGACTTACGAAATGCTACAATGCATGATTAGTCTTCTAAAACTCGAAGCAGTCTCCAACGCATATCAAGACTTACTGAACTTGGCAGAAGAAAGGATCCACTTGTTGAACAAGATCACGCTAGAACTCAATGCAATCCATAGCCTAGCAATTCTCATTAGCAATCGCATCTACTGCGTCCCAAGTTCGAGTCCGTACGCGATGAACACTGCTGGATGCAGCCCTCCATCACCCTTCGGCGCCTGAGCCTGGGCTGGGGCAGGCAATTGCTTCTCCGACACGCCACCCTCGAGTTTGCGCTCCGACTCGCCCGAGTTGCGACCGCCGGATCCCATCGTGGAGTGCTCAATGCAGGTGGAGATGGCTTTGTGGTGTTTTGATGGTTTGGCGGATGAGGAGGGGACGTTGGCGCGAACAGACAGATGTCGTTGAGATAGGGGATCCGTTTCAGCTTCGGGAAGGCAGTTTCGACCAGCGGGACCACCCGACGGCGCTAATCCGACACGTGCAGATGCTTATTTTGAGAGCAGGGCAGAAATAGCTACAATAGTTTTCGTGCGGGTCTGACAACGGTTGAAGGGAGATGGAACTTTTATGGGATGAATGTCGGAAACTCAAGACAGTGACTATGCTATCTCTGGTTCTGGTGTCTACGAGTGTTGTACTGCCTGCGGCAGAACAGGCGGCCGTGAATGTTGTTTGGAGCGCTCAACCTGAGCAGCACATTGATGAATCGACACTGGTGTGCAGGACCATAGACAGCTGAGGTCCTGGAAAGGCTGCATTCGCTCTGAAATCGCGCCAGAGGACCATCAGGCTAGTTGCTCCACCAGGTAGTTATGTATCAAGCCTATAAGGGCCCCCCCAAAGCTTGTGCCTTACGTTCGTTTGATCGTATCTCGGCGGACCACGAGCCTGTTTCCTTCATTGACACGAGATTTGGACGGATCCTCGGCATCGTAGAACGCTTGTGATCCACGCACTTCGCCGGCTGTGATGCGCGTGCTGCTGAACAGCGGCTGCTGGAGGTACAGTGGTAGATCTCCGATCCGGCCGTCATGACCATTCTCACCCAGAGCTGACTGGTGGTATGACGCCAACCTCGTCTCCAGCCTGTATCACCATCGCGCCCTCGCCTTTGCCCGCCTCCTCGTCAAGATCCACGTAGTCGAGATTTACAGTCAGCGCTGCCGACTCGAGCACTTTTGTTTTGAAGCCAGGGTATTTCGTATCCAAAGCATCCCAGAGCTGGGCCACGGGCATTGGAGCGGGCAGGAAGTCATGCTGAGACTTCGTATGCGACGTCGCCGCGGCAAAGTAGAGGACGGTGAATTGGCCGGGAGGGGGCTTGGATACAGATGCCATAGTCTGCGTGTTTCAATTGTTAGCGCGAAGTCTTGAGCCTTTGCGTAAGAGATGTAGTGATTGAGCTGGCGTGTCAGGTAAATAAAGAATTTGATCCACAGAAGCACGAATGCTTTCAGGTAATACATGCTATATCTTGAGCATCATCCAAGCGCTGAGGAAGGTTGACGAGACTCACCTGGCATGTGTATGCAAGAAGAAAGTGGCAGATCTGAGGAAACGAATTGGAGGAGACGGGCAACGTTGCGGGCACCGCCGGAGGTCTTCTCTGCGGAGTTTCCCGATTGGGACACGGACATGCCTGAGATACATATGCTCGTCGACAACACAGCCCGCAAGGTAAAGACGACTCAGCATCGGTATTGCAAAGCATGCGAACCTCCAGTGTCGGACGTGTCGTCAAACGAGCTCCTCGAAAAACATTACGAATATCCAAACATGCTGCCTCCGACGGAGAGGAATCAGCATCGTTGTGGGCACCAAGACGTCCCTTAATCGTATCATACTACAGACCTCCCCTTTCAACTGGCACAGCAGAGTCAGTTGGCGATACGCCGACCACCGATGGAAGTGACCAGGTCTCGAAATCGCAAAAGAGAACGCGAAAGATTCTAGGCGAACACTTTCCACGGACTTCAGATGGGCAGTCAGTCAACAGTGTGGCTCTGGCCCAGTTATTGGCAGACGAACCACCACCCATGCTTGCAGATAAATGGGCCCAAGAGGTAGCTCGCATGATGAGGGGTGAAGATATTCATCAAGAGGAAATTTCCACCGAACTGAGGGAGGCACAGAGTCGTAAACGGGTCAAGGCTGTCAAGGCTGGAGGTTGGGGGATTGGTACTAGACAAAAGCGATCGCTGATCAGTGCAATTCGGAAGGTCTACGGTGTGGAGAAGTCCGCAGGGAGCACTGACGTCGGCCAGCAGCCACAGAGGGCCGACGAGCCAGGATATCACGACGCTCCTGCGGCTACGCCAAATTGCGAGGTAGAATGGGAGGAATGGGAGGCTAGCAGAGCCAAGTGTAGTTCCATTGATCGCGACTGGCGGTTTTGGACACTCCCCCGCGGTTGGATCCGGCATATTGACCGAGATGAGTCGCAGTCCCACGCACAAAGGCATGCAGTCATAGGCATGATCCGAGACAGATACTACACGTGGGATGCTCCGGAAAAACACTTTTTTGCCATCACGGGACGGGAGCTTGACAATAGTACGGAATGGCTGGAGCCGAAGGGTGCCACAGACAAGAAGGTCGAAGAGCAGGGGCTAAAGATCAAGAAGCATGCCTTACGGGGTGACGCAGACGTCAATTTAAAATACAGCGCAGTCAGGATAATGCATCACGATTCGAGGCCCACGCCCCGTTACCGATTTGCTCCAGACATCCAGGATGAGGAGTCACGTTCGAACGCCCAGCTGCAAGACGATTTACTCGCCGTCATTGATGCGCACCAGACATCAGCCTCCAAAATTGATGTGGCTTCTCTTGACGCTAGCCCGCTGGCCACCCATGATACGCCTCAGGATGACGGCCACCTAACTTTTCCACCTCTTCGATTCCAAGTGGGGACTGCGGCGCTAGCAGACGGCTCCAGGCTGGCTGCGGAGGCTCGTGAGACTTCCTTCCCAGGGTTACAGGACTCTCATCGCGTCGAGCACACTGAGCAAGCCACAAGCTCTACAGACGATGAAGCTCTACCAAAAGGCAGCATCAGATCCAGGTCTGGTACCAACAACAGATCGGACGAGCGTCACGAGGAGCCAATGCTTGAAGCATACAAGCCCTTCTCCAATCCAGCACCCTCAGCTGCAACTGCGCGAGGCGGCAGACAAGCTTCTTCTTTCACACCCTCGGCCAGGCTTACTCAGCTGGACATGTCACCGTCAGCGCATCCTGTCTGGTCGCAAGCTCGCGCAATACATTTCACACGGGTGGCACGGCAACAGCCTGCAGCAGAGCCGAATTTCGGAGGACACCATGAAGCTGCACTGCTCGCGAATCTTAAGTCCTCGAAGCAACCAGACATCCGCACGCGACTTCGCCAGTGGCAAGACCTTCATGGCAACAAAGAAGAAGATACGAAGCAGGAGTCTGTCTTTCAAGACGACCCCCAGACCGGAGACTTTCCCAACTCAGCTACCAGACTGCCCGACATCAATCCATCTCTCCGCAACACCGAAGCGGACCAACAAGAAGAACGCGAGGCGGAGGCACATTTTATGAGCAGTCAGGCCGAGGATCTTGACAGTGGATTCGATACCCGAGCACTACAGATGGGTGATCTAGTCGAGCTAGAGTTCCTCAACCAAGATCGAGAGAGTGTCATTGCAATATACATCCGTCGCTCCTCCCGCACGGGCGGCCAGTTCTTCACCATATCGGGACGGTGGATCTTTGCCGAGGACCGCATGGTCCCCTATAGCATTCCTGGATGGGTCTCCCCGAAAGCTGTTGAGCCTTTGCTGGAGCACATGCCTGAAGCTCGTGACGGCGCTGCCAGGGAAGAGCTCTATGAGCAAGCTTACGTACACGACCTGTCTGTCCCGCGTGAGGTAGCTGCTCCTCTGGTCAGCCGGATGGTTCAGTTCTGGTCGGAATCGCAGGAGATATACCGCAACAACGCTTCCTCTCTAGATAATGCGCACAACATTTTGGCGCATGAGACAGACTTGAGATACGGCTCCTTGGTGTCTGCGGCTACAACATTACTGCAGGTTCCTGCTGACAAGCTCCCTGCTACCGCGCTGTACACCGTTCGTGCGGCACTTACACGCGCAGGATTTGCCTTCAACATAGATCGTCGGTCGCACCGCTTGACTGGCTACCTCCAGATTCGATCCAAGGAGCAGGTGAAGATGGTGAACACTGTGCGTCGGTGGATTCGAGACTGGCAAGACGACCTGGCGAAGCGTGCCGCGCTTGCAGGTACTCGTGATCAACACGTCAAGACTCCGGCCACAGCGCAGTACGTGTACGGCTTCCTGCAGAAAGCGCGCAATATCATCGAGCAAAGCCGCAAGGATCGCCATCCTACGCCATCTGGTACAATCAGTCCAAGCAAGAAGCGTTTTCCCATCACACCGAAGCAGAATTGTGTCAAGGTGACATCTGATCTACAATTCACGGATCAGGAAGTCGAGATTGTACGATTTCTGGAAGCGTGGACATGCAGTACTCTTTTCATTGGCTTGCCGGGCTTGCAATCACTGCCGCCTCTTCTATTGCAGGCAACTGGAATGTATGAAGATCTCGATCTCGACATGGTCACGGGATGGATGTTCATGCAGGAGCTTGGGACCATAATGCCGTATGAGAATCGCGTCCGCTTTGACCAGCATCTCCTCCTACCCTCAAGCCAGCACAGCAAGCCGCTGCAGAATCTCATGACATCTCTGCTGGATATGCGAGATAAGCCCAATTTTTTTGACACGATGAGCGGAATTCGCCGCAATTGGGGCGATATGCCTGTTTACTGCATCGACGAGGCGTCTGCGCAAGAGATTGACGATGGTTTAAGCGTGGAACGAGCGGGCGCTGACGAGTGGTGGGTTCGTATTCATGTCGCGAATCCCACAGCGTTCTTCGAGCGTGATCACCCGCTGGCAAAGATGGCCAGGCACATGGGTGAAAGTCTGTACATGCCTGAGCGGACATACACGATGTTGCCTCGTTGGGCAACAGTGAGACATTTCAGTCTTGCAAAGAACAGACCGTGTTTGACCTTCTCCGTCAGAATGGACCGCGAAGGACACATCAAAGAGCACATGATCAACTCTGGCTTCATCCGTAATGCCATTAGCTTGACGAAGGATGAAGCGCAGGAGCTGATTGGCCACGCTCACGAAGGGCCGCAGAAACGGCAACACACGCTCACCGTTGGAGGTGAACTGCCACCACGCAAACCTCGCAAGAACTTTACCGCCAACGTCACGCCCGAGCAAGTCCAGGAGCTCAGGACGCTGCATATGCTTGCGCAAAAGCGATCGGACATACGGCGGGCGAATGGAGGAGTCTCCTATGACAACGAGCGGCCCGACGTCGAGGTATGGCAATCCTGGGACAGCCCTGGTTTGGCTTGGGACCATCCGCACCGCAAAGGCCGCCGGAGTGTCGAGGGTGACCCTGTCATCAGCATGAAAACTCGAGAGCTGGGCAATGTCTTCGCCGCACCCCCCAGCCCTGCCCAGATGATGGTCCAGGAAATGATGTTGCTTGCGGGCGAGGTTTCGGGGATGTGGTGCGCAGAGCGACAGATCCCTGCGCTGTTCCGTGGCACATCCAGAAAGCCGGGCTTGCCGGACCCGGACACTTTCTTGCGCGAAGTCTTGGAGCCAGCCACAAAGGCCTCGCCGACTGGTGAACGGCCGATGCACCTGGGCATGGACTACATCATGCTGATCGGTAGTGCAGCGCTGCGGACACGGCCGCTCAAGCATAGGACCCTGGGTCTGAACTACTACGAGAAGGTGACGAGTCCACTACGCAGGTACGGCGACATGATTGCGCATTGGCAGATCGAAGCAGCGCTGCGGGAGGAAGCGCGGAGGGGCACCAGCTTGGTGACCGAGGACACGAAGGTTGATCGCAGCTTCCTCCCGTTCAGCGCACGAGTCCTCGAGACCGTCATGCTCGGCCTGCAGCCGCGGGAGCACATGATCATGCGCGCGAAAAGCTACGCCAATCAGTACTGGGGCGTCATGCTGCTGTTTCGCGCCTTCCACCACGGCGAGTGCGAGCTACCATTCTACACCGAAGCGGATACTAGCAAAGCGCGGATGCGTATGTGGGTTGCGAGCAGCGCGGACTTCGATCCTCGCGGCTTCGCCCATGGATATAGCGTTGAGCTCAACATGCCTGTGGCTATGAGGGACCCGAAGGTGTTCGGCATGGAAGAGGCGTTGCGGGGAGATGTGTGGGAGGCGGAGATCTATATGGTGAACGTGACGTACAGGAGGATCGAGATTCGGCCCGTTAGGCTGGTGGACAGGCCCGTGGCGACACCGATCCCGGCGAGTCTTAGATGGTGAGGTGTGGCCAGATGTCGAGCGCCGATTTTGCTTGAAGAGGCATACAGAATGGCCAGCATGAAAATGTCGCGGTACAGCTGTCAACGCGGATGCTCTGGCCGAGAAGCCGTAGACTGCCGTGCATTGCAGCCAGGTACCTGCTGTCGCTGGCACGTGGAGGGCCGCCGCATCCCGACAAGCATTACCTACGCTTCTCCGGCACCACGACGAACCGCAACCAAAGCGAGTCTTGGACCTTCGACGATTGCTGTACGCCGAACAGCCTACCAGTCACCCTTTATGGTGTACGCCAAACCATGTCATCGCGCGGCTCTCGAGTATTATGATAGTCTGCCTTAGATAGCAGCCTTTCGCGTGTATGGGCATACCTCATCGACAATAAACGTTGGAGGCTGAACGAATCAGGAAGTTGGGGCTGATCCATCAGCTGCCCGTTCGGGTTCGGAATCACGCCGCCCATCCTTCCAGGTCGAATTCTCAGGGCGAGAAGTTCTGGCTACATGTAATTGGGTCAGCGCGGAATACTTCCTACTGTGTCCAAACCGCCCCGTTCTCAGGCTGACTCTGGGGTCCTGAAGCCTTAAGCAGAGTGTTATCAGCTTTTGTATATTATCCACCATGTGTAATGGCATGACGGGCAGAAAGCCCGCACTCGCGTCGAACGTACCAATATTAGTTCCGCCATTCTTCTGTACGAACTGTCGGATATCGAGCAGGAACGAGTAGCAAACTATCTTTTAGCATGTGACGTCGCAAGAGGCTTCGAAATAGAAGGCCAAGCACTCGCAAGCAAGGATATCAGACCCCACGTTACTTCTCTCCACCTCCAGCGCACAGTCTTGACAGTTCCGAGGGCTTCCTAGACGAGTCTGCAGGAGCCTCAAATGCCCGCAAAGGTGCTCATTGGGCGAGATATAGACGAGCGCTCACCTGAGCACTTGCGGCCTCCATCACCTCGTGTCATCCAATACCTTACGGCAGCAAGGGCAGACGGCTGATCCAGCAGACTTGGGGCTTCATTCAGCCCAACCCGTTGAACCATGAACTGGTGTCGGTGTGTGTTGCAGCTCAGCATTCCGGCGCAGGCTCCTTCCCCTTCCTACCGCGCCTCTTTCCGCGAGGGAACAGCGCCCTGGACTCCAGGTGGGGAAACAGCCCTACGCCGCCACTTCCAGTGCGACCGCTCTGTCGTCCAAACCGGTCAGCAGACAAGCGCGCCGGCGTCTGCAGAACTGCTGTCATGGGCTGGAAATGCACGTTTCCAATAGCTCGAGCCACTTCGAGGCTTGTCTGCTGTAAGGTTGCTTTGGTCTCAACTGTCTAAGCTATACGGAGTATTTTCTCGGTTGCATGATCCTGGGCCTGCTGGCCTTTATTGGTGTATGCTGCTGCGAGGGAGGGACAAGCCGGACCTGACCAACACATCCACACTCGACGATCTTCAGTACGAGCCTGGCCCTGATTTTCTCTCTCACAGGTCGCCGGCTCTGCGGAGCAGCAGTACGCCATTGTTCTGCTACCATGTGGTGACACGAATGGTGCTGGAGCTTTGTGCTTCCCACGTCGTCATCCCTTGCGCATACGCAACCAAGGAAGTTGGCCTCACTCCAATCTAGCAACGCTGTCTTACCCGCTACGGTCGTTGCGGCCCCATCAGCCTCGCCATCGAGGCTCTTTGAGTTGCGCCAGGTGCGGCATCCTTCACTGTCATGCCCACGAGATACGTCGATCCTGTCCAAGCGCCTTCGATGTCGATAGCCGAACAAGGCACAGCATGGAAGATTCTCTGCATGGGCTATATACTGTAAGCTTGCAGCACATGTTGGTCCTTTTCCTTTTCTCAGTGGGCTTGAGTACACAGGTAGGACAATTCACCCACCTACCGTACCACACTCTTTCCTTGGCTTGGTCGATCTCGAGTGGTTGGGGTTGCTTTTCTCTGTTGACATTACAACCATGTCTGCCTACGCCAAAGCCGCAACGGCGGCGCTTGCGTCCAGAGGTCTCTGGTCGTGGCCTGGCTTACACCCATGGAGTGCGTATTGATATCTATAATATGCAGTGCTACCTTTGCTGACGACATCAGTTTCGCCACTTGGTACCCCCGAGCATCAGCATATGCCACCATACCTCGAGAACAACCCGCTTCCGCAAGGTTATCCATGGGGTGGCAGAACAGCAAAAGTACGTCGAAGCTTGAGGCTCTTCAGTCGAAGTTGACAACAAACGTCTCTTGTTGAAGCTGATCACCATAACAGAACACGAACTACTACCAAGAAACACCTAATACTGGCGTGACCCGACACTATGATTGGAGTGTGGACAGGGTGGCATGCAACCCTGATGGACTGTTCGAGAACCAATGTCTATTGATTAATGGCGTATTCCCTGGCCCGACCATCGAAGCCAACTGGGGCGATTGGATTGAAGTTACGGTCACTAACAACATTCCGGACGAGGGCACATCGATTCACTGGTGAGCGGAAGCATATTTTCACTCAAGTGAATGAGTACTAATCCTTGAGCCAGGCATGGCCTTCTGCAAACAGCCACACCATACATGGATGGCGTACCAGGCAATACTCAATGCCCAATCGCACCTGGCAGCACTTTCACATATCGCTTTCAGGCTGATCTATATGGAAGCACATGGTATCATTCCCATTGGAGTGCACAGTACGGTAGCGGTCTGTTTGGTGCAATCAACATCTATGGACCGAAGAATTGTGAATACGATTCCGATCTGGGCCCGGTCATGATGCATGATTATTTCCACGGGTACTACGAAGAGGCTGTTCAGAAGACGCTTGCGGATCCGGCGTCAGGACAGAACGGGCCACCTCTTGCGGACAACAACCTGATCAACGGCAAAGCATCAAACGGTCCAGCACCAATGGCATCCTTCAATGTCACCTCCGGCAAGACGTACCGCCTCAGACTGATCAATACATCGGCGGCTGCTGTACAGAAGTTTTCTATCGATGGCTACACAGTTACTATCTTCGCGAACGACTTCGTACCCATCGTTCCGTACGAGACGGACGTTGTCACACTTGCCGTCGGTCAAAGATCAGACATCCTCTTCAAGGCCACCGGCAAGCCCACCGATGCAGTTTGGATGAGAGCATTCCGGCCACCGGCGTGCGGCCCGTCAGCAGGTGGCGAAGAAGTAACCGCTGCGATATTCTACGAGGATGCTGATCGCTCGCAACCGCCCACCACATCTGCTGGCCCGAACGCGTATAGCCAGTTCTGCGGGAATGATCCACTGTCCCAGACTGTGCCATACTATCCAATGGCTGCCGGCGACCCCACGACGACAGAAGTGCTACCGATCAAGTTCGAGTCCAACGGTACGGCGCTGTTGTGGTATCTTGCGGACCAGACGTTCCGTATCAATTACAACGATCCTATTCTACTGGAAGCTAAGCTCGGAAACCTCGACTTCCCAGAGATCCAGAGCGTGCACAACTACGGCACGAATAAGTCTGTTCGCTTCATCATCGAGAACCCTGGCAATCAACCACATCCTATGCATCTTCACGGTACGTAGTACCTCGCACCAAACTTTGACGTTGCTGATGTTTCTTGCCCAGGCCACAACATCTTCGTCCTCCAAGAAGGCTCATGCTCAGGCGACGGCGGTGTTCAAGGCGAGCTACCTGGTGGCCCCGGTGCGAACGGCACAAAGCGCGACCTCGACATCGATCATGGCGTCAAGGTCAAGCGAGAGGGTGAAGGAAGCTGCTGGGACGGCTCGATAACGAACCCTGAGGTATACTAGCATTTGTGATTCACGATGCGGATGAGAAGTCCTGATGCTGATTCTTGCTTTCTAGAACCCTCAACGAAGGGACGTCCAGATGCTGCAGCCGGGCTCGTACATTGTTATTCAGTGGTTTCAAGACAACCCGGGTGTCTGGCCGCTTCACTGCCATATTGCTTGGTCAGTGATCAGTGCTCTCAGTTGATTTTGCGCTTACTGATTCGATCAACCAGGCACTTGAGCGCCGGTATGGTATGGATGGTACTCGAGAACCCAGACGAGATTGCAAACGAAATGCAAATACCGAGCATCATGTCCCAGACATGCAGAGACTGGTATAGGCAAGGATCTAACATGTCTAGGATGTCCGCTAACTCTCTTTGCAGGTCCGCGTATACCGGAGAGAATGTGGTAAAGCAGATTGATGATGGCATCTAATATGATTGGGTATTTACGATAGGGAGACGCTCCGTAGATGGAATTAGCCGATCAACCACGGACTTTCACGACAGCCAGGCACGGCGAGATGATGTACATAATCTCTATGGAGCACGATCGTTCAGCATCCAGGCCATTCTCGTTCACTTGTCTTAGGAAAGTGGACACCAGTAGCTGTAGTGCGGTTCAATGAACATCAACCAGGCCGGCCAGTTTCAATTCTACGAGCAGTAGATGATTGTGCATTTCATCCATCCAACAGGATCCGAACGACATACCACTGGTGCCATTTCATCATCCCACTCCAACTGGAACAGGAACATCCGGGTCTTCCAGAATACCACGTGCTACTCTTGCAGCTCACGTTGTCCGGCCTTGCTGTCGAAACGAAGTCTAACGATGCGGGCTCCGCAATCGGGATCGCTTTGCAAACCACTTCAAACTACCATGCCGAATTATCCGCCTCCATACCACCTCACCATTCGTGCAATAATTTCCATCGCGAGGCCCACATTCCTCCGTCGAGCACAGAGCAGCAGCTGAACGCGATTCATCCGGCTCGTCTCCGCTCGGCTGCCCATGTGGTGCGGGGGAAAGAGTTGGAGGAGGCTGGTAGATGAAGTCATGCACCTTGCTTGACCGGGAAGTTGCTAGGCTATCTTCGGCAGACGACATGGGGATATCCAGATCAACAACGGAACGTGGAGGGAGGGTTTTTGGGTTTTGGGACCTGCAGGGTCGACGATGCTTTTAAAGAGCTCGGTGAGCTTGGCTGGTGGACAGGTACTTCGTCCTTGGTCTCTTCTCTTTGCACTTCCCTCTGATTTTTGTCGAGAGGTGTTGTTGTAGCCATTGGAAGATCAAGCGTATAACAGCAAAAGTCAAGATGCTTTCAAGCGCAGTGGCGCTGCTCTTAGCAGCCTCGTCAACGCTTGTTTCTGCTGCGAAGTCGCCCTACCCACCATTCTCGGGCAACCCATTCAAGAAATACGACCTGGAGGCGGAAGGCATCAAAGCGACCTTCATTCCATACGGAGCCCGCTTGACCAACCTCTACGTCAAGGATCGCAAGGGAGCATGGCAGGATGTCGCCGTGGGATACGATACTGGGGAGCAGTACTTGAATGACACCGAGACCGTCCACACTTTCTTCGGAGCTGTAGTCGGGAGATATGCGAACCGGTTCGTACAGTTTGACAGCTGTTGTGAAAACCCAGCTAACGTAACCTTTCCCCCAGCATCAAGAACGGAACCTTCACCATTGACGGACAGACCTCGCACATCCCCAAGAACGACAACGACGGCCTCGACACTCTGCATGGTGGCTTCGTTGGCTACGATCAGCAAAACTGGACGGTGGCCAGCGTGACCGGGAACAGCATCACTTTCTCCTTCTACGACGAGCACAAGTCTGGCTTCCCGGGCGATGTACTCAACCTTGCCACCTACACTCTGACCGACGATGCGTCGTGGATCAGCCGGCTCATCTCCATCCCGTTTAACGAAGCCACTCCAATCATGCTCTCAAATCATGTCTACTGGAATCTCGGTGCCTTCGTCGATCAGCAGTCGACGTACGTCCTGAACGATACGCTCTATATGCCCTACGCCGACCGCTGGATCGAGACAGACGGCATCCTGATCCCCAACGGCAACATCGGGGTCACCAACGGCACCGCCTTGGACTTCACGAAGCCCGGCAAGACGATCGGCGAGGGCGTACAGAACGCACAGGGCTACTGCGGGACTGGCTGCACCGGCATCGACAACGGCTTCATCCTCGACCGTCCGCGGTACGGTAGCCCGGATGACCCGAACTTGGAAGTGCTGCAGATGTACAGCCCGAGCACAGGTATCCAGATGAGTCTGGAGACGAACATGCAGGGGACGCAGATTTATACATGCAATGGCCAGGATGGGACGACGCCGGTGAAGAAGGATCAACAGCATGGCAACTCGACGACGATGTTGGAGCAGCATGGGTGTATTGTTATTGAGGCGCAGGATGTGAGTTGCTGTACCCTTCTTTATGAGGTTGAATGTACTGACTCGTTCGTTGCAGTGGATCGATGGTATCAACCAGCCTCAATGGGGTCGCCAGCAGTGGCAAATCTTCTCACCTACGACCGAGCCGGCTGTCAACTACCAGAAGTATACCTTCACGTGCAAGTAGCGGTACTTTAGTCGCCCGGCGGGACATGGCCAGAAAGTTCTCTATTGGAGACAATGTATATAGGAACATCTAATGAAAGCGCGAAAGCGAGCTATACCATCTTACTCATGACTTGTGAAGGAGTTTGTACAGTACGTGCAAGTCGATGATGTGGGTGATGCAGATGTGAATATCGATTGTCAACTCTCTGTCAAGATATCCTTTACTTCCATTGCGTTGAAGTCTGTGTAAGGTATAGACTCATGTGTGCGAAGTGAATGTAACCCTGCGCACGAGCCAACACCGGCTTCTCGTCAACTTCCTCGCCGACACGGGCTGCCTCCCTCCGGAGCACCGAACACTTGGAGCGCACAGATCCACCATGAGCAACCAGAACGTCCTTGATCCGGCATTAAGTACGCAGTACACCAATACCAACCACCAGAACCGCCAACCGCTGCCGCCGCCATTCCCAGCCGTTGCTCCAAGACCGGATGGGCTGAAGGCAGACGGCGGGGCATATGCGACCCAGCAGAGCCCGCAGCCTTACTACTACCCTTCTCCGCAAACGAACCAGACGCCGCAGCAGTCGGGGGTAGGAAGTGCGCAGCATAGCAGTCAGACCAGCCCGGAGAATGCATACCAGTCGCAGCCGCCGGCGGAGGGCGCAGGCAGCCCGGACAACGGCGATGGCGCAGAAGATGCGAAACGACCTCGGGCATGCGAGGCATGTCGCAACCTGAAAGTCCGCTGTGACCAAGATCCAGCGCATCCGGAGATCCCGTGTAAGCGGTGCGCGAAGGCAGGCAGGCAATGTATCATCACACAGCCGAGCAGGAAAAGGCAGAAGAAGGCGGACAGCAGGGTGGCGGAGCTGGAGAAGAAGTTGGATGCCTTGACGGCTGCGTTGCATCAGCAGCAGCAGGCGACGGTACCGCAGTTTGACGCCCAGCAGGGCGGCGGCGCTGTAGCGCAGGCGGACATGCTGCAAGGACGGAGCTCCGTGGGCAGTTTGGCTGGGCAGTACCCTCCACCTCCACCTCCCCGGATGGGAACGAGCCAGTCTGGGATGCCTTCTGGATCCAACGACTTTCCTGGACCACCTGCGAAGAGAAAGCGTACGGATGGAGAGTTTACTGGTTCAGATGCCTCTTTTCAGCAACCTAGCTACACAGGAGAGGCGAAACGCAGCAGCTGGGTGTTCGAGGAGTCGAAGTCGCAACCCTACGGAGCTATGTATTCGGACTTGAGACGCTACCTCCCGTACAGCTCGCCAGAGGAGTTTGTCAAACAGATCAACACCATCATCAGCCCGGACATGGCAGCGCAGACCTTCCACCGCTATTGCTCCAAGCTAGCGCCAAATCTTCCTGCTGTCGTCTTTCCTTCTGGCACTACTGCCGAACAAGTCTTCAGGGAGAAGCCGATTCTGTACGTGTGCATTCTATCTGCCGCGTCTCACGGCAACCTCCACCCGGACATTGCGAAGAAACTCACCCGCGAAGCTGTGGGCGCTATTGCCGACTGCGTGGTACGAAGTGGTGCGAAGAGCCTTGAGCTTATTCAGGCTATGCAAGTCTTTGCGCTGTGGTACAAGCCGCCGGAGAAAGCAGAGCAGACCAACTTTTATCAGATCATCCATATGGCTGCCGTCATGGCGCTTGATATAGGTTTGGGGAAGCGCTTCAATCCCGCGAAGGCGGAGCGAGGATTTGGGGGGCGGAATGCGAAGTATGCTCCTGGGCCTGGGAAGATGTTACCGCAGGATTCAGATACTGTCGAAGCGAGGAGGGCGTGGCTTGGATGTTATTATTTGTGTGCGAGGTGGGTCTCGAAGAAGCTGAGAGCTACTTGCTGATTGTTGAGCATAGCTAACGTTGGTGCAGTGCATCTATGGTTCTGAGACGCCCAAATCTGGTGCGCTGGACAAACTACATGAAGGAATGCATCGAGGTCCTCGAGTCGCACCCAGACGCATTGCCATCCGACAAGGTCTTCTGCCAATACGTCAAGATCCAGCATATCTGTGAAGAAATAGGCCTGCAGTTTCTCATGGATGACAATACCGCCAATATCAGCATCACCGATCCAAAGGTTACATACGCACTCAACATCCTGGAAACCCAGCTCAAGCACTGGAAGGAGAACATCCCGGCTAATCTTCGTACGCCGAATCTGATGTTCTTCGAACACGTCACCTCGCTGTACCTCCATGAGATAGCGTTGCATTTCGATCACAACGTCGAAGACTTCCGCATGCCATTCACCGAGGCGTCACTCAAGTCAGTCAACAACACTTCCGACACGCTCACGCAGAACCAAATTGCTGCGCTCGAGGCTTGCCATCGAGCTGCGCATGGAATTCTTGACACCATGCTGGGGTTTGATATCCACGTGGTCAAGACACTGCCGATGCTGATCTACTTCGTCCGCTGCATCTACGCCCTCGTCATCCTCATCAAGATGCACGTCGCAGTCTGCACGCCAGGATCGGAACTCGGTAAGATGATGAAGCCTGAAGACCTGCGCGTGGAGTATTACATGGACAGCCTCATCACAATGTTCAGCTTCGTGGCCAAAGAAGAAGAATTTCGACCTCATCCGAAGATCTTGCGGATCCTGAACGTGCTACGGGAGTGGTTCGGCAAGCACAAGGAGAACGTCGCTGCTCAATCGAGAGGCGAGCCGATCCCGCATCCCACTCCAACCGTCGAGAAGAACGCACAGCTCGGCCAGACACCTCTGCACCTCCTCAGCCAAGTCGCCAACCAGCAGCGCCCGCCTACACTCGGCGAAGCCGCCGATGGTCCGGCCGGCAATTCGCAGCAGCACGACTGGACGTTCTCCAACCCCAGCGCCGTCAACTATGCCAAAGGAGCGCCAGCGAATGACCCGGCGACCGGCACGGGGTACAGTACCGAGATGCCATACGGGGCTGACCAGAATCTGGGCCTTGTTGATCCGATGAACATGGATTATGGATGGGGCAGCGGATTCGAGCAGGCGATGGACATAGCGTTGTATGATACGGATGGGTTGCAGCAGGGTGGGGGGTTGGATTCTTGGTTTCTGGGTGATAGTGTGGCGCCATTCGGGTTTAATGGGGACATGGGGCAGGGGTGGTGAGGAGGATAGCAGCACCTGACTCTCTGGGCTTGCGAAGAAGAACGTCCGAGTTTTCGCGAAAGGACCGAGAGAAGTCAAGTCTTCAACAAGGTATTTACCGCTCTGTAGCCGCATAACAGCACCATAAGCGTTTGATGTTCTGAGAACGTCCGGAGCTGAGCTCCTCCTTGCCTTGTCGTGACTCCTACTTGCTCCTGCCTATCTCGACGTAAGCTTTTCAACCCGCCGTCCTGTGTCAACTCCACCATCTGCACAAAGAACAAGCAACAAGACCGCGTTTTATCTACACAACGATGCATCTACAAACAATTTTCAGCCTCCTCACGATCAATCTCACCTTTCGCCTTTCTCATTGCGAAGCGCACCACCACCTCCAACTAACCGCTCTACTGTCCACTGAGGACAACCCACGAGCGAGATTCGAATGCTGGGAAATCAGCGACCCCTTCACAGATTATCCAACCGTCGGCGAAGGTATCATAGGTCTCGCAGACGTATCCAACGTCTCTTACGTTGTGCTACCGCCGAGATCAGATGAGGATCTGCATAGGCCTCCGCATCCTATGTTCGTTGTCTCCTCTCCATGTCTAATCAATCAATTTATTACGTGTTTACAGTGTCAACAGGTTCTTCGTCCTCCTCTCCGGACTCGCGCACGTCACACTGCCTGACGGGGACGACGAGCTATGGATCATGGAGGGAGTCAACGGGTTGATGATCGCGGCGGACGTGTATGGGCTGGGGCATTTTACGGAGTATCCTGGTGATAAGCGTACGGTGGCGCTGCAGGTGCCTTTTGCGGATGGGAGGGT
This sequence comes from Saxophila tyrrhenica, assembly GCF_035928015.1. Lineage (NCBI taxonomy): Eukaryota > Fungi > Ascomycota > Dothideomycetes > Mycosphaerellales > Extremaceae > Saxophila > Saxophila tyrrhenica. The sequence goes on along the minus strand of NW_027041747.1, from coordinate 143,021 downwards.
GATGGGGCATAGTGTGTGGTTCATGGGGGTGTTTGTGGTGTCGGAGGAGTCGTGGGGAGGGAGGTGGAGGTGGATGGGCAGGTGGTTCTCGATTGAAGTGTTCAATCAATGCTGACTCGACGGTATAGTGATCGATGGAATGACGTCGTACGGCGAGTGTCCATAGTGAGCGGTCGTAGACGAGTGTTATAGCTGCCGGCGATCCAGGCTGTTGGGTTGAATAGAAGCGGACCGAATTGATTGTCGACTGGTCGACACGAAACATGCTTTTCCGACCGGTGCGTGAAGTGAGAAAGGAGACAGCAGCAAGCAAAGAAAGAATGATCATTCCTCATCTACAAAGTCCACCCAAAGAAAAGTCCAAGCGAATGATGACATCCCAAACCCTCGTCTGACCAGCAGACGATACGGACGATAATGAATGTTCCCACAATACTCCTCCGAAGCCTGAGCCTCTATGCCAATCTTGTCGCCATGGTAAAAGCAGTCTTTGATGTACGCCGCCGCTGTGCTGGGAAGGAGTCTGCCGTCGTTGTTGTTGCTGTCGTTTGAAGTCAAAGGCGTTCGAGCGAGCGTCGTCGGTGGTGTTGGTGTGCGACGGTCGCATGCCATTCTTTGCTTTATCAGAACGTGTTTCAATAGCTGTTGGGGTTCGTGCATACCTCGAACGCCTTGACGGAACATCCACGTCGTCTTACTTCGACCCCTTGCCGGTCTCACCCTCTTTGGGCTGAGGTCCGTCTCCGCGGTAGAGCACAAGGGACGATCCGTGTGTGCGACCGCTTCCTTTGCCCGTCTCTGGATCGTAGGGACCGTGGCGGCCTGACCCACCGCCGGTCTCCCCTTCACGGGGACCCATTTGAGAGGGGACGGAAGCCCCTGAGGTAAAGCGGTCGTTAAACATCGTGATACTTTGGTAAGGTTCGTCGGTGGTGATGCTCAGGAGTTGGTTGAGCGAGAGCAAAGTCGTCTTCTAAGCTTCGTGAACGATTTGACAGACGAGCTGGGGTGTTCAACGTCGAGTTGGTGGTAGTACAACAATGTCAGAGGATCGGACGGAGGAAGAGACTTATAACTCACCACTCTCAGCAGCACAGCGAGCGATTTTCGCGAGCCATGGAATTGAATACGCCTCACCATCAATCTCCAAGCCACTCGTTGTCCGGACCCGCTGTTGAGAAGGGCCGCAGCTGGCGGTGCGCATATTTGAGTGGTCCAGTCGGGTTGCGAAGCGCGTCTCGATATGAGCAGTCACCAAAGCACTCAGGACAAGCGCGAAAGGGGCCCCACCGGGCAGCGCTGTCGGCAATCGTCCGCGTGGTCGTGTGCCATTGCATCGCCATGTCCGAATGCATTGCATTCATAACCGAGAGTTGAAGATGAGTCGAATGGGTTTGTTCGATTGGCAGGAGCAGAGTGAACCCAAGATGAGAAGCTTGTTCGCCACCCGTGCCTGTATATGGATATGAGGCTCCTCGAAGCTACCCGCGTGTTCCTGACGGCAGATCAATAGGGCGGACGCCCGCATTACGGCCGTGCATTGACTCAGTGGTCAGGTGAAGGGCAGCGTGCATTACGACAGGCGGTAGATCTTTGAATATTCGTGAGAAGCCGTGCTTTGATTCGCTCCATCGGGTAATGTTCGTGAAGAGCACATGATTCGAAGCAACTCTTAGTCTCTAAAGAAGAGGCATTTCTGCCCAGCGAGCAATAATGACATTCTACCTTGCCCTTGCGCGGCAGCGCCGAACCCATCATTGCCTGTACAACCGCAGCAAGCGGGCGTGGTCGCCCTTCGTTGGGCACCAGTGAGCGCTACACAGGCATGGCGACCACGCGGAAGTCACTGCGTTCGTCGGGCAAAGGTAAAGAGCTCAGAGAGACCTGGCGGCCTCCGATTCACAGCAGACGGTTCGGGTCTCGTGGCTTGCCCGACTGGACGGGAAATGGCGGCCGCGGTGACTGTACGGCTGTGCCTGGCCATCGGTGGCTATGTGTTTTGCATATCATCCTCAGTCTCCATGTTGGGAGCAAGGCATCGGCAGGGGCTCAGTGATTGAGGGATATTCTCGTGACCGCAGAAAGGTTCAGCAGTGCCCTCTAACCTTGGCGGTTCGCACCCAAGTGTTTGTCACGGCATAGACGGCGTCTTTGCTGTGCTGCTCTGTGCTAACAGTAGTCGTTAGTGTTGAAGCTTGATGATGATGTTGCTCGTTGATTGTTACACGAACTTTGAAGTGCAGTTGGCTGCGAACAGCCGCTAGCGCGTCGCGAATTGCAGCCAACGCCACGCAGCTGGGCCTTGGATTTAAGGCACCGCGCAGCAAGGCTACAATACTTGGATGATAAGGCAACAAGTAGGGATTCTTAAGCACATGACGGTGGTCAGGACTTGACGGCCTGGTATTCCTGCGGTCATTCAAGTGGCGACCAAGCCAATGTACTACTCACCTCCCAATCTCTGAATGAAAGAAGTTTTGAAGATTTATGATCATGCTTGACTCAGTCAACATTTCCATCCTCATGGCGAGAGACATTAAGCTGCGTTCAAATATATACACGAAATGCATTATTAGTACAGCCTCCACCCATCATCCAACCGCTCATAGAGCAAAGACCGCCACACCAGCCGCAAACACCAACCCGACGAAGCTCGCGGTGAGCGAAGAGCCCGCGTTTGTCGCCGACGGCCGCGAAGGAGTCACACTCGATGGGATGGGTGCGTACGAGCTCGCGCTCGAGGCCGGGGCAGACATGGAGGTGTAGAGGGTGGGCCTGATGTGGTGGGTCGGCATCGGCTTCATGGTGGTGTTGTGCGACATGTAGCCGGTCGGGCGCGGGTGAGTGCCGTTGGGCATCGAGTGAGACCAGATGCCAGTCGGCGCAGCGTAGCCAGAGGAAGCGACCATGGACCAGGCGGAGGAGGCGGAGGAGGCGGCAGACGAGTAACCAGCGGCGGCGGAAGAGGAGCTGGAGCTACCGTAGCTGCCTGGCTTGTAGTGGTCGTTGGAGACGGAGAACTGGGTGGTGTACTGGTATTGGCCGGTGGCGTCCACGATGAGCTGGATCCCGTATCCGCCCTCGCCGCTGGATGGCTCGAGATCGTCCTCTGGAGTCCAAACGTAGTACCCAGTGTTTGGGTAGTTCTCGATGATGCTGTACTGAGGGATAGCGTTCTCAGAGGGGCCCTTCAGAAGGACGAGCGTGACCGTGCCATCGGTGGTGGGGTCCCAGGAGACTAAGCTGGTGTAAGCTGATGCTCTTTCGCGATCGCATCCAAGCGCGACCACTTACTGGTGTATGGCTCTCCGGCAGGCACGACATCATGAAGACCTGGAGTATAGATCGGGTTGCCCTTGGGCTCAGCACCAACAGGCTTGGTGTATGCGCTCGTGAAGGGGATGAGGCACGCGAGGCCGGCGGTGAACAGGCTGAACATGGAGAAGTCCGACATTGCGAGGGTTGTTGTTGGTGTTGTTAAACGAGTGACTGCGGTAAACGCTGATGGTAAAGAATGGCTGAAGAAACAAGTCTTCTGGAAGGACTGACTGCAGTATTGCTGATGTGGAAGAAAGAAGAATGCAAAACAGCTGTGGAATGTATGTACTCACCGGCGCATAGCCGTTTCAATTTCCTCCACATTGAACGGCGGCAGGGGCATCGCGCACTCTTCCCAGCAAGCCTCGTCTGGTTCCGTCTGGCGTTCCTTTCAAATTGAGGTTCTCAAGCGAGCCATACTGCTTCTGGGCGAGTATAGGAGCCACGTATCCGTGCGCGGCGAATGGGAAGGGTGGAGTGGTTTCAAAGTGCAGCCAAGCGTCCGTAATCTCCTTTCTTTTATTCCGTCAAGCCGTGATTCTGTTGGAGGACTTCAAGGCGCGTCAAGGGGCGTGACACGTGAAGTCGTGTTCGCTCCTCAGAAGTACATACATTCGTTCAACGATGGCAGAAGGCAGAGCAGCGATTCTCATCGTGGAATCGCCTTCTTGCCTGAGCGAAGAAACTCTGACATCGATCTGTAGGAGGTCATACAGAACCGCGAAGCACTGCACCGCAAAGGAGTACGCGCATGAGTTGTGAAAGACCACGACGACAGTGGAAGACAGGAAAGGCTACATGTGCTTGAATTATATGCTCATGTTGCAGGTAGGTACGCGTCAGCTCGTCGGAACTGCACCTGCAGCGCCAGAGGCCAAACCCGTCTTGGAGAGACAACAACACAGCCCGCCAGCGGGACAATCAAGTTGTGAGATAGAACGACACTCTAATTCTCCAACACTGTTCAGAACTGCACCTCTCTTTACAAGACTCCGCATCCCCAACAATGGACCACGACAATCGCCGCGGAGCGCCGTGACTGACGCTATCCGCAACCTTGCACACAACACCCAATGGCCGGAATGGCGGCATCAAGGTCAGCCTTTGCACCACTCGATACGAGATAAGACTTTAAGTCGACCACATCTCTTCACTCTCCTCTTATCACATTCGACAGTCTGAACAAAATTGATCAAGTACTGTATGTACAATTGAATTTTGGTTCGTGCTATAATACATTCACACCCAAACGCTTCGCTATCATACATCCATTTTCCCTCCTCAATGGAAAGCGACACTTGCATGCCGGAGCGCAAGCGAAGGTATCATTCATCATTGCGTTGAGCGACCGTCTCTTTCTTGGTTCATCATTTCGTCGTAAGCGTCATCAAACTTCATAAGAACATCATCGTGTATCGACAGGAAAGCCCAGACGCAGGCTCGACGGCATGCTCGATCAGCCACACATCGAAGAATCTGAAGACTCATCAGCAACGCTCACAACCGCGCAGAGACAGTCCACCTACCGATAGAGCCCAACTTCGGGATGATGCCAGCACCAGCCAGGGCCTGGAAGTCCCACTCAGGCGCACTCTCCGTCTTCCACGTCCAAAAGATCCATCCGGACGCCTTCTCATACGCCGCCATCTGCGCATGAATAAACGACCCGATATTCTGCTTCGCATCCGAGCTAAGCCCAGCCACGGTACCGGTCGAGTATCCCTCGCAGGAGCCGATGAAGTACGAATCCTCGAACGTGCCGTCGTACCGTGCGCCGGTGTTGCGACCGTTCAACCATTTCGCGCAGTCGGTCATGGCGCCCGTCCATTCGCCGGCGACGGTCCATTTGTTGCAGCCGGCCATTTCGCCGCCGTAGGAGCAGGCGGTGCTGATGTGGTCGTGGGTGCTCATCTCGAGTTCTGAGGAGTCGAAGACTTCGTCTGGTGGATGTCAACAAGGCGGCAGCATTCGACGGCAGGGTCATAGACTTACAGTGGTGGGTGTCGACCATGACGTTCCAGAGCCCGTCACCCCAGCCGTTCCAGTAGCTCAGGTCCTGGAACGCATCGTGGATTGTCGTAGCCACTGGAGCGTTCTTCAGGTCACCCCAGCTGTCGTAGTAGAACTGCTCGACGGTGTCCATGTCCAGTTCCGGACCCATGGGCTCGTTGAGCAGTTCAATGGACGCCACAGCAGGGTTTGACGCATGGTCCTTCTTGAGCTTCTTCAGAGCCTTGTGGGTCTGGGAGACGGTGTTGCCCTGGGTCCACTGGATGACACCTTTGTTGCCTGAGTTGTCGAATCCGTTCTGGCTACCTGGCGCACCGTGGAGATCGATCATGACCTTGATACCATTCTGGCCAGCCCAATCGATGGCCTTACCGAGCCACTCGTAGGCGCCTTGGATGTATGGATCACCGTCCACTGGCGCAACTGACCAGTATCCGATCGGGATGCGGACAAAGTTCAGGCCGAGCGAGGCCATTTCGCTGAAGTCACCAGCAGTGATCCAGCTGCTCCAGTGCTTCTGCATGCGCTTTTCCATCTCGTCCTTGCCGAGCGTGGCGCTCATGCTGTACTCTGGAGAGGTGTCAGCAGCATATTCACGACTCTTTCCAAGGCTGCCTTACCATCCATGACATTGTCAGGTGTCGCTTCGAAGATCGAAGGCGTGATCCAGGGCTCGAGGACCAACCATCCACCAAGATTCACACCCCGAATCTTCTGGTGATCGAAAGCGAACCCCATCCCACCGCGCTTAGCCGAAGTCATCGTCGCCGCCGGGGCCGCATGACCCAAGGAAGGAAGAAGCGCTGCGGCCGTCAAGACGAGCGCGGAGAGCTTGGTCAAGGTCATGATGGTGAAGAAGGATTGTTATTAAGCTTCGAACAGTGGTATTCCACGACAGCAGGCCATTCACGGACGGCGAGATGACAAGAGACTGGCAACTCTTCGAGGTCAACAGGAAGGAGCTGGTCTTCTTTTCGACGAGAACTCGGCCGTCCATCTCGTCTTATACCGTAACACCGCACGCCCGCATCCCTCTCCATCGTGACCCGCCGATCATGACGATCCTCCGCAACCACAAGTCGAGCTATACAAACAACGCATCCCGACACAGCAACCGCCGACGGCCACAGCTTGGGTGGTACACCAGCTCGTCATGTTTGCGCTTAGCAGATGCTGCCCCACCAGAGCAGTGTGCAGCGGGTGGAGTGTGGTGGTGTCAGCTGTAGCAGAAGCAGCACTAAGATCGTCCTGGTGGTCACCTGTCGGGAGCAGAGAAGCTGAATCATGCGCACAAACTACGTAGGCGCCGGCGAGAAGGGCTGTTTAGGCGTGGACGCTGAGAGGAGAAAGACTGCCGGTGCTGTACGACGACGGCTGTGGCTCACGCAGGTACTGCTTCGATTGGGTGGTATGGCGCAACGGAGAGCAACTGCGGGCTGATGGAGGGCGTTCGCTGGCTTGGGAGACCGCTCACCCGTCCCGATGAGCGTTCCGAGTGTGGCTGGGTCTCGTTGTCCCACGAGGAACGCTACCCGAAAGCGACCTATTCACGATCGTCGTGCGATCAACAGCATTCGGCCGCCGTCATTGCTCCGGGTAAAGCAGAAAAGAAAACCCAAGCTCTCACCCGACACGCCGTCGTCACATGGCCAAGCTTCTGGCGTATTATGCTTAGTGACCCTTACCTCGGTGCACCGGGATGCACACGCATCTGCTGTATTGCTGCTGTGGTACAGCACGATAGGTTTTCGTGAGGCTGACAATTGACCATGCAACGTACTACACGACGTTCGTTATCCGTTCCTTGCATGTTTTTCGCCCTCGACGTCGGTGCAAGGCTGATTTTCGTCAAAAACACCATCTCGAATTGCCCCGCGAAATCGAAACAACAACCCCAGCTTTTGGCGCGCAGATCATCAAACACGATCTCCAGTCCAAACCTTGAATGGTATAACAACCGACCCAATGGAAACCCGATATCGGCAAGGGACTGACTTAGCTGACTTAGTCAAAGTCAAGATTTCGTCACTTTGGTCACACGATCAAGCAAGAGAGTGAAGAGTGACGAGCCGAGTCTTGTTGTTCGGGATGTGGTCGTTGGTAGGCTGAAGTGCCGGACGACCTGCTGACCTTCGACGTCTTCTGCTCTTCGTTGGAGTTGTTTGACGACGGACGAACGCTTCGAGGCTGGAAGAGGAAAGTGTCGGTTATGCTCGGTTCTGCTAATGTACCAACTTACAGTGTTCTCAACCCTCAGGCATGCTCCAAACCTGAGAGCAGCTGCCATGCTGGACAACATCGATCAACCACTTCCGAAGTACTTGGTATAGTAACTCTTCGCGTGCCCATAAACAAACTGCAAAGGCATGCCACCACCTACACTCCGAATCAACATTTATCCTGTCTACAACAAGAAGTATCTACCCACTCAACGGACTCTTCGTCGGGTCCCACGCCGAAGGCGAATACTGCTTCGTATTCAATGCCTCCATATCCTCCTTGCTCAGCTCAAAGTCGTAGATCTCTTTGTTCTCCTCGATGCGATTGTGCGTGACGCTCTTTGGCAGGATGACGAAGTTCTTCTGCAGACCCCATCGGAGGAGGATCTGCGCCGGAGTTTTGCTGTGCTTCTTCGCTAGAGGTGCCAGCAGTGGGTCGTCCATTCTTTGCGAGCGGACCAGTGGTGAGTAGGCTTCAAGGACGACGCCGCGCTTCTCACACCACTCCACGATGTCCGGACGAGCCAACCAAGGGTGAAGTTCGACCTGATTGACGGAGAGGACACCTACTTTGTCCTTGGATTGTTGCTAGCGGCTAATCAGCGTCATCGCAAACATGCCAACATGAAGGACGTACCTTCTGCCATTGCTCGAGCTCGTCCAGGTGGTGGACTGGTCCGTTCGTCAGCATCAAGGAGAGATCAGCAGACATGACTGGTATACATACCACCATAGTTGCTCACCCCGATACTCCTTACCTTACCCTCCTGCACCTTCTCAACCAGCGCTTGCCACGCACCAAGTCGTCCTTCTTTGCCACCATATGGTGCATGGAGCAAATACAGATCAATGTAGCTGAGCCTGTTCAAAACAATCAGCATACACCGACCATGGAGCAACACTGGTCATAGCTTACCCAGTCTTCCTCAAACTCTCATCTACGCATTTCTTCGCTCCATCATAGTTGACATCCCGCGGTGGCACCTTCGAAGTGAAGAAGAGCTGCTCTCGCGGGACGCCAGACTTGAGCATACCCTTGGCTGAGGGCTCTTCGTTGCGGTAGACTGTCGCGGAATCGACGTGTCGGTATCCGCTCTTGATAGCGTGGTCTGTTACGTCCTCCGCGACGTCGGCTGGCCTGTTGTTCGTTCAGCTTCCTCGTGGCGAATCTAGATCTCGAGGGAGCTTACGTTTGGTATACACCTGGAAAGTTATCAGTATAGCTGTCTGTCGATTCGTGATATTGGAGACTTACCGTAGCCCAGTAAGGGTATCTCATAGCCGGAACTTAGCTTGAGTTTCGAGTTGATGTCGAGTTGTTTCGCCATGGCGATGCTTGAGGCCGAGAAGAATCGCTGCTGGTGGCGGATTGGTTGACGAAGGAGCGTTCGATGAAGCTGCAATGGTCGTGTGATAGTGGCAGTCATACCAGATGAATCGATCGAATGAAAGCTTCAGGTGGTGAAGAAGATGGAGGAACCTGGAAGTGACATGTGAAGGTGAATTCATCGAATCACGTCACTAGCGCGAATCATAATCATCCGAGACATTCTACGAGATCCAGGTGAACTTGACCACCGACAGCACTTTCTCTCGCGCTGTCATACTCGCCCTCGTCAGGTCACTGCAGGAGGACACCATGAGGCTCATCAAGCAGAACATCGAGCAAAAAGATGGCTCCGGCACGGCGACACTCCTGCCAGAAGAGCCAGAAGATATGGTGAGCATGCCCGCGCAACAAAGGTGAAATCTGCCTGGACAGTACGCTGACGAACGCGCAGTGGCACGCATACAACCTAATCCGACCCAACGACCTCCTTCGCGCCTCCGCCGTACGGAAGATCATTCAAGAATCCGGCTCCGGCAGCCGCTCAGTAGATCGAGTTCACACCACCCTCACCATCCGCGTCACGAAACTGGACTTCGACCCCCAAGCATCTCAGCTGCACGTGTCAGGAAGAGTCGCCGAAGAGAACAAGCATGTGAAGCTGGGCAGCTACCACACCCTTGACCTTGAGCTCCAGCGCAATTTCACGCTCGAGAAGAACGAGGGATGGGACAGCGTAGCGATCGACACGCTCAAGGAGAGCATAAACCAAGATGCGAAGGCGCAGCTGTGGGCTGTGGTCATGCAAGAAGGGCTGGCTAACATCTGCCTGATCACCGACCACCAGACCATTCTTCGCCAGCGAGTCGAGACCAGCTTGCCGAAGAAGCGCGCTGGCTCTAGCGACCATGACAAGTCAGTACAGAGGTTCTATCAAACGACCTACGACTCGCTGCTACGACAGATCGACCTCAGCGACCCCAAGCCACTGCTGCTGGCGAGTCCGGGCTTCACGGCGAGCAGCTTTCAACAGTTCATCAAGACGCAAGCTGCGTCTGGAGCCAATAAGCAACTTCAACAGCTACTTCAGAAGATCATCGTCGCGCATTCAGCTTCCGCACATCTCCACAGTCTGAGCGAAGTCCTGGCGAGTCCAGCGGTGACGAGCAAGCTCAGTGATACGAAGTTTGCGCGGGAGACGCAGCTCATGGACCGCTTCTTCGAGCTCATGCGGAACGATGATGCGCGAGCGTGGTATGGCCCGAAGGAGTGCGAGGCCGCTGTAGAAAGGGCTGCTGTAGGGAAGGGTGGGGGCGTCCTGCTGATCTCAAACGCTCTCTTCCGAAGCCAAGAGATCAAAACGAGGCAACGGTGGGTGAAGCTAGTAGATGAGGTGAAGGAACAGGGCGGCGAGGTCAGAGTCCTGAGCAGTATGCATGAGAGTGGGAAGAGGCTGGAGGGGCTGGGTGGCATTGCAGCTATCCTCACGTACCCGATTGAGGATCTGGGTGATGAGATTGAGGAGAATGGTGAGGAGGACGATGCGTGGATGAATGGAGATGGGAACGGGCATATGAACGGCATAGAGGGTAGACGAGAGTACGACGAGGACATTGACATATGATACCCAACGTACGAAGACATGAGACCTTTGCCTTCAATAGCGCTAGTATACGGACCGTTCCGTCTTGCCCAAAGTAGACGTCAAGTGCATGTCGAGTGAGAATGTTCTTTCCTCTCAACAAAATGTTTGCAAGAACACCTCGAGCATTACAGACCTCACTCAGAAGATCAAGACCCCTCACTCAACGACAACTTCCACTTGCTGCGATCCAGAAGTTCAGCACGCAATACCGCACCATGACGGAAGTCAAGACTTTCAACACCAAGAAGGCCACTCAGGGTAGGTCCTAACACATTCTCAATACTCTGTTCCCTACTAACATGTTCACCAGCTATCGGCCCCTACGTGAGGCCTCCCCAAGTTGAGCAGCTCGCTTCTCCATGACTGACAGCAACCCAAGTCCCAAGCCGTAATCGCCGGCCCACACATCTTCGTCTCCGGCCAGCTTCCCGCCGATGCAGAAGGCAACATCGTGCAAGGCAGCATCGCGGAGATGACCACTGCTTGCTGCGAGAACCTCAAGAATATCCTTGAGGATGCTGGAAGCTCCATCACCCGGGTTGTGAAGGTATGTTCTTGCCGCTCTGCCTCGAGTTGTGACGGTGTCTTTTTTGCTTCTCGTATCTGAGGCCGGAGCGCTTCTGATGCAAGAATGGGCTGAAGCTGCTGTACAGATGTGGCTCAGAGCTGACTTTACTTATCGTAGGTCACCGCTTTCCTAACGACCATGGACAACTTCGCCGAGATGAACGGAGTGTACGAGAAGTACTTCACGCACAAGCCCTCGCGCTCTTGCGTGGCCGTCCACCAGCTGCCGAAAGGTGTGCCGGTTGAGATTGAGTGCATTGCGCTATCGGGCAAGGCATAGACCAAATGCCTATTGGCCCTAGGGGGAAAGGGTGCAGTGGTACAGCAAAGCTGTAGTCGTCAAATGCCTTGCTGGCAGCTCATGTAGCTCTATGCTATCTGTCTGTACAATCATGTGCAAAGCGCTAAAAACGCTGCCAAATGTCGAAGAAGTCCTCCCATCCATGATATCAGGCTCGTGCCTTTCCATTTTCCTCTCATCCTCGAGAATGCAGAGCCAGGTGATGCCATATGCTACAGACCCATTTCCCGCCTCCAGGCGTCCCCCCGAAAAAGCCACCCATGTTCAAAATCAAAGTAATCCATAAGCGAGCGGATGGGGTATCATCATGCAGTAAAATCCAATCATCGTCCGTAACCAGAAGAATTGTCATAAGGTCGCACTTCACGCAGCGCAACCATGTAGTCATTGCATAGGCATGAAAGTGAAATGTGTCGCGTTCTCCACCGGGCTCGAGTAGTGCGTGAGACCCGGCATCGAGCCGACGGTGGAAGCGAGGGAGGCGGCGGCTGTGGTTTCGAGGTCCTGCCATTTGCGGGCGCAGTGGCGGGCGGGCCAGCGTTCGTTGATGCCGTAGTCGAGCATCTGGGAGTCATGTTAGTGGACGTTTGAAGGTAAGAGGGGGAGTGAGATGGACATACCCGTTGGGCGATAATCTCCCACTTGTACTTCTCCCAGTACTCGTGCGCCTGCTTCAGCGCTTTGACGTCCTCGTCCTGCCATACCCGAAACTTCTCGCGGAGCCGCTTGTAGCGCATCTGCAATGCCGCGACTTGGAAGTTCTTGCCGCGATCTGTTTGGAAGCGGTTGGCGATGTCCTTCCAAGGGAGGCTCTCTTCCTCCTTCAGCTGCACCAGGAAGCGGTCGTCTTCGCTCAGGTCGGCAGATGCCACGGAAGACGTTCGCTTGCGCTTCTTCGAGGAGCTGAGGGTGGTCTCTTGCTGCTCATCTTCGTCCCGCTTCCGCTTCTGTGCGGCGACTTGCTCTGGGTTTGGTGCAAGCGCTGGGAATGGTCGCTTGGGGATGGGTTGTCGGATCTCTGGTGTGGATGAAGATGCATATTGCTCCTCTGAGCCATACGTCTGCTGGAACACACTCGGCGGAAAGGTCGAAGTCACTGGAGGTGTTGGGTGCCCGGCCACACTCGAGTAAATACCCAGTCCACCAGTGGAAGGCCACGAGACATGTTCAGCTCCAGGTCCAAAAGTACTAGGGCTACTCCTCGGCCGCGATAGGTCCTTTGTCGAGAACAGCGTTTGCGGCAGCTGATAGCTAGGCGGATGCATCGTATACGGCTGAACAGAAATATCCGGGATCGACGCTCTCGCGTACTGCGGCCAGGGCTGACTCTCCATGGTGGTCGTTGGGAAAGGCGTCATGTACGACTCGTTGTAAGCGTACTGCCAGTCGTTAGCGATGGTCGTGGCGAACGGGTCCAGCGCGGGCCTGTCGTTGCTCGACTCGGACGGCGACGTGGTACATACAGTGCTTGGGGTGTACCAGTCCGAGGCGACGAGGCCAGATGTATCCGCCATCGAGCCCGCATTGAGAGTCTGTCCGGCCAGGTTCGGATACGACTCGCCGGTCGACATGGTGGTTGGGTACAAGAGTAGTATTGTTGGCGGGGACCTTGCTGTTGCCAACGGGACCGAGTCCGAAGGGTGAGATGTAGATCACTGTTGTTGCTGTTGTTGCTGACCTTTGTTGGCAAGCCTATAGCGGCTGGTAATCTCATAATCGAGTGAGGCATGTTGGTCCCTATGTAGGATGAGCAGACACTGGGCTCAGACGTAGCGGTTTCCCTCGATAGACTGTTAGGGCCATACCCAGGCACGGGCCTCTAGAGGCTTAGGCCCATCGACAGGGCAGGCTTATTTTGAGCGCGGTAGATCTAAAGAGCCGCACCGTGCCGACATAGCGCGCCTGCAAGGGACGTTAACGTGCGAAATCTCACCATCCCGCAAGAGGCGTGGTTTTGACGAGCGCTTGGGGCCGTCGATTTGGCAACGCCTGCTTTGGCGTGCAGCAGAAGGGCGGGAGGAAGGTTAAGCTCGTGCGGCTGGTGCTATTCATGGTAAATTGCAGGGCTGATGGAAAGACTGGCCAATCGAAACTCCCCGCGTTCTGCTCTTTATGCGAAATGACTGCTAAATTGTGCCTTGCATGAACCGTTGCTGCACCCCGCTGTCGCGTGGGATGCTGTCGCTGTCGAGTCCGTCTATTCTTTCGCTCGCTGAAGAGATGCCACAACCGTCAGGCTGGTGCTGTATAGCGACAGCAACGGCCAAGCTCCTCAATACTACTACGTCTCTGCCGTCTATCAGCAGAAGTGCTGCGCCCTTTGTCAATACTCCGTGGCTGGCAGTCCATACTCACGTTCCCATTACTTGGGAGGCCTGCAATTTCTCGTTGACTGGCCATCGCTGCTCAGTGAAATGAACAGATCTCAGGCACTGCCATCTCACGATAGCCTGAATGTCGGCGACTCGGCCATGACGTCCGCGCTGTCATTTTGCTGCGCCAAACAGCCTTAAAGGTCGACATGGAGCTCTCTTGGGAAGAGGTTAAAAATAGCGCCTGAGGAGAGAAATGCAGCTAATAGCTCCAAAGATAGACGCACTGTGCGTGAAAAAAGACAGCTAAGTCAGCTCAATCTGGCGAAATTAGCTGTTTCATCTCCTTTAGCTGCAGCAGAGTGTTTATTTTGGTAGACTAAATGTGAATGTGAGATCAGATGCATGGGTTTGAAACAACCAGAGGAAACTTACTCTTGTCTTCTTCATTTCTCTTGCAATGATGTCGATAGCAAGCCGGGAAGCCGGAATTCAGGAACGGGTGTTGGGTAGCAGCGGCTGGGAATCTGGATGTATGCTATCTACTGCGTACCCTGTGGAAGCAAATCGGATAGTTGAAATGCTGCCATTCGAAAACCATTATTAGGCGTACAGGTCAGCGGCGGCGGATGCTCCAAGCGTACGCTGGTCACCACGCCGCGATTGACTCCGCCGTGATGTGCGGAAGTGAAGCTGCCTTTGGTGACCATGTCGACCGCAGACAGAAGACTCAGCCGGGACACAAGGTAGGCCAGACGACGACATCGATTCGATCTCAAGGTTCAACATTCCAGCGCGCCTGCTCTACGGCTCGTCGCCCATGTTACTGCGCCCTGAGTCGGCAGCAGACGCTGCCGCCGATGATCATGTGTCGCTGATCCGGCGTTCTTGGCGACACTGTGGAAAAGAGCTTTCGTGAGTATCCTAAGCCCACCGCATAAACATTAGTTCATCAGATCAACGCCTTTTCTTTGAGCCCTAAGAAAACAACTTCTTCTCCACCCCAACCATCCCGTGCACATTCCCCTCCGCCTGCGCGCTCGCCGTCCGGAACTCGAATCGCACCTTCCCGCTCTTCACACCGGCCTGCAGCTCCTTCAGACTCTGCACTCCGATATCTTGCAGACTGTGCTGGATCCCGGCCATCAGGTACGGCAGGAACTTCGTAATACTGCCCCGGTCCAGCACACTGCCGCTCACACCTTGCGCGACGAGCAGCTTGTCGCCTTCGGAAAAGTAGCGCGCGGTACCGGCGTTCTGGGCGGTGTTTGCGGCTTTGGCGGTGGCGGTGTTGAGGGTGGAGCCGGCGGCTTTCTTGTCCTCCATGGCGTCGATGGAACCCATGCCGCGGTAGGTCTTGCGGAGCTGGCCGTCGGGGCCGACGACATATGCGCCGGGCGACTCAGTGGTGGCGGCGAGGAGGCCACCCATCATGATGGTGCTTGCGCCGAGAGAGAGGGCTTTGACGATGTGGCCGACGTTCTGGATGCCGCCGTCTGCGATGCAAGGGACGCCGAATTTGGCTGCAAACTCGGCGACGCGGTAGACGGAGGTGGCTTGCGGTCGGCCGACTGCCATAACTTCTTGAGTGATGCATGCGGAGCCGGCGCCCATACCGATACGAAGGCCATCCACACCTGCTGCAATGAGAGAAGCGGCCTGGTCGCGAGTCACCACGTTGCCACCGACGACTTGGATCTGAGGGTAGGTCTGCTTGATCCAGCGAACCATTTCCAGCTGATACATCGAGTTGCCTTGACTGCTGTCGAGGATGACGATGTCCAGGCCAGCGTCCACAAGCGCTCTAAGACGATCCTTGTCGGCCTCTCTCGTTCCGATGGCAGCTGCGGATAGTAGTTGTTTGGTACCAGGAACCTTGGATGCCAGAGGGAAGTGGAGGTTCTTCATCAGATCGCTTCGGCTGAGAATAGAGACGAGGTTGCCCTGCGCGTCTACGATCGGCAGCTTGCCCTTCTTCGAGCGACTGAGGATGTCGTTTGCCTCGCTGAGGCTGATGCCTTCTCTGGCTGTGACCAGGTCTGTGCTCATGACTTCTGTAACGGGCGAGGATGCGTTGTGGTGGAATTGGGTGTCCCGGGGCGTGACTATACCAACGAGCTTGCTTCGGAGTGTGCCGTTCTCTGGAAGTATACCGTCAGCACCAGCTCGCCAGCAACCGTGCAGCTATGTTCGAGCATCATAATCAAGAAGTGGTCAGAGAAGACATCTCCACATTGCTGCCGGTACGTTGACCAGCAGCTGACGGTGGAACGAAAGTTATGTGATTTGTGTGTTCATCAGGGAAGAGAGGGCGTAGATATAGAATTTCGCACACACTTACCAGTAACCGGGAACCCTCCAAAACCCCACCGGTCCTTCAAGGCCCTCGCCTCTGCCACAGTTGTGCTGGGTGAAATCACGATCGGGTCCAGGATGAATCCGTTCTCAAACCTTTTCACCTTCCTAATCATCTCCGCCTGCTCCTCGATACTGCAGTTGTGATGCACCACACCCACGCCTCCCAGCAGCGCCATATGAATCGCCATATTTGACTCGGTCACCGTGTCCATAGGTGAAGATGTGAAGGGGGTCTTGAGCGTGATGTTGCGGGTGAGCTTCGAGGTTAGGTCGACGGTGCTGGCAGGGAAGCCGATGTAGCCTGGAAGTAGGAGGAAGTCGTTGTAAGTCAGACCGCCGATCTGCGTGTTGTCCATGAGCTGGTCGATGTCGATGCCATCGCGGTGGGTGTAGGACTTGAGAAGGGAGAGGGCTTTCGAGGAGTCTTCGTAGGTCTCGTTGTCTTCTTCGTAGGTACCGTTGGTCATGGGCATGCTGCTGTTGGCGGCGGCGCCTTGGGACTGCTTCAGCTTGACGCCGTCGATGTCGTCGTGGACGCCGTTCGAGAGTGTAGAGTTGCTCATCGTTAATGCAGTATTCTGGTGTTGCTGTTAGTTGAGATCACTGTTGGCCTTGAGACCACGGACTTACCCCAAGAGAGGGAGGAAGAAGAAATCGAGTCTCGAAGAAGACTTTTTGAGAGCACGAAAAGCTTAAACGCGCCAAGGTTTCTGGGGTAAGCAGGGGTCCAACCCTACTCCCCTAAACTGTCAAACATGTGATAATCAGCTTTAGAATATTGAAGTGTCGACGGCAATGACGTCCGACTTCACGAGTTGCACTGAAGGGTGCGAAGAGTTGTTTCTTTATAGTTTGTTACACTCTAAACTCCTATAGACAGATGCTTCAACATGTTATTCAGACTTGTTGTCCCTACCGGACCATCTTCTCCGACGCAGCAACTCCAGGCCTGCGGATGTGTCGAGCTGCTTTTAGCTGGCCTCACGAATTGACACTCTCCAATCGGTCTAGCACTTTGCCCCTTCCGCCAATGTTCCTCCGATCTGACTTCGGGGGTACTCTTTGATCTGGTGTTAGATGCCGCGGCAGAAGGTCACGACACAGCACACTGTTCTGCTGTTGAGATAAAGAAGACAATGGTAGACACGGTGACACACTTGATTGATATTAATAGATATGCAAGATACCAATGCTTACCTACGTAGCAGCGCCCGCACTTTCGGAAGCCCATCGCCGTTCGCGAGTTAATGGTCCAGCTTACCTCTGTCACTTCGGCTGGACTTCCGGAGACTTCGCGGCCTTCTGCTGGAGGCGCGAGGAGCGTCCCGGCTTCTGCTGCATGTCTGTTGATGAACGACGCGAGCTTGCTGTATCCGGCATGGTCTGCGGCTGAGTCTCGCGAGATTGCGGTGCTGTGTCTTGTCGCACGAGCGCGCGACCGTACTCTCTGTCGATGTTCTCTGGAGTGGCAGAAGTCAGAGGAGCTTGAGCAGCAGATCTGTCGGCAAAGGGATCAGGATGAGGGAACTCATGCGCCCATGCGAGTCCGAGCAAGCGGTCCCATTGGAGCTGCCAAATGCCATCCTCTTTCCAAGAATCTCTCACAGCTTCGATGGCCTCTTCGTCGATATTGTACCGCCCGAAAAGCGGCCCGTTCCAACCACGCTCGTGGTACACCCAAGTTTTCTCTCGGGATACCTGGCTCATGAATTGGTGATACGGGCGGGAGGGTTCGGTTTTTCCGAACAGTGAGAAGTGGGGGTCGTGAGATCGCTGCAATCATGTCGGTGGCCACTCGTGAGCGCCGTCGAATCGCTCGTGTCCCCAGAGCCAATGAGGACTAGGACTTCGTTGCGGGTAGCTCTGCCTCGAAGCCCACTCGATGTCCAAAGGGCGGGTATCCAAAGGCCAGGCTGGGCCCCACTCCTCCAGCTATATCCCATCCTTGGTCCAGTACTGTCTTACATTGTTCTCCGCGTTGGCCAGAAGATCAAGATCCCCGTGGAAGCGCAGCGTCGGTGGTCGATTTTCAGCATCTTGCTGGCACTTCAATCGGTTCATCTCCCGCTGCGTTTAAAGCTGGAACATGTGGTGGGACATCCCTCTACGGCGCTTTTGGCGCTGCAAGAGCGCCTGCTCATACAGATATTGATCTGGTCTTTCCGGCATGGCTGAAGGGCACTCTGTTGTTGCGCCAGACGGCCGCTCCGGAGGAGCCTCACCGAAGCGGTGGTCGTTGGCGTCGGCAATGTCATCTGCTGAGAGGTGTCCAAGTGCCAGGGTCACCTGGTCCAGAGTTCGGCGTACATGATATGCGGCCGCAAATCCTTTTATGATGCGGTTTGGGGAGTCCATTGAGTGTGCGACTGAGTATGTTTGAGGGGATTCGATCGGGGGCGACTGGGTATGTACCTACGAGGCGAAGGACTTTGCGCACACTGGCGGGCGAGCGCAGGGTTATGAGGGGCCACCAAATGCCCAAACCCCGCTGCCATTCACTGCAGGCGTCCGATAGTGACCGCATGATGCTCGTTTGCTATGCTGCTCCGAGCCAGCGGACATCAAACAATGAAGTCCAGAGAGTCGACATTGAACGGAAATGCCAAGGTTAAGCACAGACTCCAACCTTACTGTGAACCTTAAATACATGTACGACCACATCGCTGCAACATCGTCTCCTGCATCTACTATGTATCTTCGCCCTTGTACAAGCGCAGGCGTTAGAATATGTTAGACACACGTACTAGACAAGCAGCCGACCACACTGAACGGCCAAGCACATTGCTCTTCTGGACTTTCTCCCAGCAATCTCGAAAGTAGCCCACAACATCGCTGCCCGCTCGCTGCAATGGCGCCATCGACCAGGTCCCACGTACTTCAGCGAGCTCTTCGATCAATGTAACCCTAGTAGAGAAGACAATAGGGTGAGTGTGAAGTATGAGCGATAATTATTTGATTTCCAGTTTCTCTCTATCCTGCTTTCTGTACTAGACAATTCATTCAAGCCGATTCTACTTCAGCAACCATCCCCTTTCTCGAACACAACCGCACGCTGGGCCGCTTTCTTCGCTCGAACCGACGGCGACCGCCTCTCCAAAGCCCGACCTGGCAAACTCCTCCCAACCTCTGGCTAGACTGTTGTGGCTCTTGGAAACCCCAAACGACCACCATCAATACGAAACTAGGAATCTGCTTCACGCACCGCAACATCGTGAGCTTGATCACCGCCGTTGACCTCTGCGCCACATCGGTGAGCGATTGCGCCATCAACGCGCTTAAAGTAAAACGCATTGCCATCTGCAGCCACACCGCCTGCGGAGGCTACAGAGCCGCGCTCGGCAATGAAAGCGTTGACGAGATCGACACATTGCTCATGCCGCTCTGGCAGCCGCAGTCAATACATGCCACTGAGCTGGAGAAGTCGAATTGGGACGCAAGGTGGAGGATGATCTCGAAGCTGGACTTCATGAATGGGGTGGAGGTGCTGAGATAGAGCCTGCATGTTGCGCAGTGGAGTGGGGAGAGGGGGTTGACGGTGCATGGGGTTGTTTACGAGCTTGGGACGGGGAGACTGAGGGAATTGGAGGTGCTGGTTGAGAGATGGGAGAGGAGGGAGTGACTCTTGAGGGTGGCGAAGCTCTGAGCCGGTTTAGAAGAAGTCTGGAATCATGGACCTGAAGCTAACGGGAGTACGCCCTGTCACACTACCATTCGACACTCGCCGTGGACCACGGGCTCTCTCCCTCCTTTCTTGACAAGTGTTGCTGACAGAGTTGCCGCTGAGCCAAATCGGAGGGTGTCGTAAAAGTCGTACCGTCCACCCACTTGTCTGCCTTGCAGCTCTGTGACTTTGATATTTACCTTTTTCCTCATGGGCTCCACCGCGGTACCCGCCCGGGTTCCTTTGGAAGTAGCTCATACCGGACTTTGCTAGGAAACGCTTGTTGTAGACATCCAACACCATAACGTCCCAGGGATCCGCTTTCGACAAGGCCTAAGAAATGGTTAGGAAAGGCCCAACTTTCGACGACAGTGGGACTTACCAAGTCGGCCATACGTCGGGAGGGATCGACTCTTTGCCCCGCGACTTTGGCGACTAGATCCTCGACGTGGTAATCGTGATGCTGGCAAAAGCTCTTCAGGACTGCTTCCACGGTGCAACCATCTTGAGTACCAACGACGGTGTCGAAGTGCAGACCGGTGACGTTGTCATGAAGGACGAAGTGAAACCCGTTGAGGCTGTGCATGATGATGACCGGCTTGCGATCCTCCACGAGCTTCTCAACGAACTTGTTCATCTCGGCATTCACCTGTTGCGTGATCTCGCTGATCTTCTGCTGGATCGCCGCTTCGAGGCGATGGTTGAGGTCGGCGCCGCCGAGAGATACTTCGACAGTGCATGTCTTGTAGCCTAGCTCTGTCGGAATGGTGGTGGTGACTTTCATCGACATCTTGCTGGTAGTTGTTGGGTCTTGTCGGGTTTGTGGAATCTGCAGAACGGTTGTGAAGTTATGGAAGTTTTGGTGGACGGCATGGTCAGTGCGCTGTCACATGCGTGGATACGAAACGAGTGAGAAGTGTGCAAGGCTGTGTCTGAGAAGCACCAGCGCCAAAGTGTTAGGCCTTAAGCGAACTTCTGTTGCGGCTACTTGATTCTTCTGCAAACCCATTCCTTTCCATCAGCGACGGGTGTCAGAGCAAGTGACAGCGTGTTCTGAATGTACCCGTGCGGTGAAGTTCCTGTCGTGGTCTTTTCTCTCCCCATGTCGCTCATCCGAACAAACCACGCAGTGCACTCATCGAGCCAACACCGCCCACAGCCAGAGCGGACATCCGCAAGATAGCCTCGTGCGTCATAATACATCTCAGGCTCGAAGGCCACACCATCACTGTCCCTTCTCCTGCTCAGATTTGAACACCTCCAGCACGTCGCCGCTCTCAACACCCTATCATATGATCAGCCACGCCATAGCCTTTCGCTCGACCTAACTCACCAACTCCTCAATCCTCCTCTCCACCCCAACCCGCCACCCACGCACTTCCACAACAACACCATCAGTCGACGAAAACTTTTCATGCACCTTCTCATCCAAAAGAACATCACTACAAGCCCTCACAACCTCCCCCACCTCACACTCCCAGGGCGCAAACAGCTTCACCCGCTTCCCGTTCACGTGATCCTGGAGCACGAGTTCGACGTCGTTGCTGTCCGGGAACGAAATCTTCGACTTGCGGTAGTGGTCGCGGATCCGCTTCTCCGTCTCGGCGACCGCCTTCTGCACCAGGTCGTCGATCAGGAGATGGAGTGCGGTTTTGGTGTCCGCGAGGGAGTGGTCTATGGTGCGTAGGATGTCGCTGACACTGGTGGAGCTGTTAGTAGTGTTTTTGTTCGACATGGTTGCGGTGGCTTGAGATTGGCGGAGCGGTGGCTTGGGTGTAGTCAAGTTGGAGGAAATTTAGGGAGGCTGAGGAGTATTTGCGGGAGAAAGTGGCGAAGGCGCTGTCACATGCCTTCGTATGAAACGAGGGGCTAAGGCAGAGTGAAATCGATCTCGAAGACCTTGGCTATAAAGAAGGAACGATTAGTGTACATAAAGGTTCATTGCAGCTACTTACTTCGTCTGTCAAAATCGCTGCATCGCCAACCAGCATGAGAGCAAGTAAAGTGGGTGTTGGGTTGTAGCTCATCCTTTGATAACACCACTGCAGTAGAGAGGTGCAATTACCTGCCGCCGACCACGACTCTCGCAAGATGGCCTTCCTCCCAAACCCGGTCTAGAACGGCGTTCACTACTCAGACTTCGTAGCGTCGTAGACCTTCAGCACATCACCGTTCCTAAACCCCTAGCCCATCGTTAGTAGTGCAATAGCCCCAGATCCTGATGAACCTCACCAGTTGCGTGATCGTTTTGTATATATCAACGTCCAGCCCTTTCCTTCTTGCGACGAAGCGGTCAGGCAGGAGCTGGGTGCGCGAGACGTCCTTTGCCAGGATGACGTTACTATACTGCATCACCACCTCTCTGAGCTCACAGGCACACGGAGCGAAGACCTTGACTTTTTCGCCGTGCCAGGTGTCACAGAGCACAAGGTCGATGCCATCGCAGTCGGGGAAGACGATCTTTGACTTTTTTGGCTCTGCGACCGCCCTCTGCACGGCCTCGTCCATCTTTTGCTGGAGAGCGGCTTGCATGGGGCCAAGAGACACTTCAACGGTGCACGGTATGTCGCTGAAGGTGGTCGTTATGTTAGTGGTGACTTTGATCGACATGATTGTTGTGGTTTGAGTTTGAGTGAACTCGTGTCGTGGGTTTGGTGAAGCTTGGAAGAAGTTTAGCACGATTGAGCAGGCTTTTGTATGAAGAGGTTGTCGGAACGCTGTCATGCACGTATGCTTTCACTGCAGTCAATCGAAGCAAGCTTATTGCAGGAGCATGACGGAGAGGCAAGAGGACGAAGCGAATGTGTCATTAGACGGCGAGGCTGGTGACCAATAACTGCTTACCTTGTGATTGCATGAGAGTCACATACTTCCCCTGGGGTGCAAGTGATCAATGGGCGACTGTAGAGGTTCTTCATGGTGTATGGGCTCACCACGTTCGTCTCCTAGGAGGTCCTATATCCCCTCCCGTCGTTGAATGGTGACCAGCAAGATCATGTGAAGCACTGCAAATGATATGAGTGTCTAGAGGAAGATGCGGCCGTCAAGGCCACAGCCATAGACTGACGTCTCCGGCGGTCGTATATAGTGAAGTCGAGGTATGTCCGCAATGAAGCACTGTACATCTTGACGGAGGCCAGACACGATGTCTCAGTTTTCGATGTGTAACGGGACATCAGCTAGCGCCCGCTCTAGATCGACCAATAGCCACGCTGATGGAGAAAGTTGAAATCGAGGCAGGTCGAGCGAGCGACGCGCTCGAAAGAGTAGCCGCTAGCAGAGCTTAACAGGCGTGTTTATTGACAACAGAAGCCGACTCCACCTCTGCTGTGTGACGAGGCCGACTCCCAACAACCCACTCCAATTGCTCCGTCTTTTCCTTTGTGTGTCAAGCGGATTGCATTGGATGCGTGGGAATGTATTTGACTCTGAACATACCGCGAGACCGGCAATGACGATAGTGATTCACGTGCGACTTGCGCCTTCCTAGCAACCGCAGTCATCAAATCTCAGACGAAGACGCGCCTGCTGGACACAGCACCACCACGGCCTCCAAAGGCATAGCGAGCAACTGCTGCCACGATGCCTTCACACCCGACCTTCACCTCGCCCTCGCCGCCGCATAACCGGCTCCGAGACCACAGCCCGACCAAGTCCTCCCCTCTCCGGCATACCGTGTCCACGCGCTCCAACAACAGCGAGACCGACCACTCCTCACTCCCGAGTCGGCAAGGCACCGTCAGCAGTAATGCGAGCTCTGCGTATAGTAATGCAAGCTACAGCGGCTATGACTCTGCCAGCGACCCCTTCGTGAGCCGGCCTTCCAACACCCCGCGAGCCACGGCAGGTGCTAAGCGCGACCGGTCCGAGTCGCCTGTCAAGAAGAACGCGGCTTTTGCGAAGTGGGAGCAGCGGGAGCAGGAAGTGGAGCAGACTCAGCAGTCTTCTACGCCTAGTTGGCACAGGAGATCGCAGACGATGGACGTCAGCCCGAAGAAAGTCAAGGACGAGGATTGGCGTTCGGGCATTGGACGGAACGAGAGTCGCGCTGCGCTGAGACCGGTCGCTAGGAATATCGTGACAGATGCGGCGCCTGCTGATCCGCCGCCTGTCATGTCTCCTCCATCAATGGATATGCCTCCGCCACCTTCGCCGAGCAGGAAAGAGAATAATGACTACATGAGGTATCGTGGTACGAGCGAAGACGACGGTTTTCTTACAACACCGAAGAAGTCGCCTGGACAGCATCGAAGAGGACAGAGCGTGGACTCTTTCGTCGCGCATTCGCCAGAGCACACGCCTACGGCGCCATCGCCGACTTCGATGAGCAGAAACAGCTTGGCTACGCTTTCAAGATCAGATTCGATGCGGGCCAGTACGAGACCATCGAGACCACATGGTCATGCGCGGTTTGGCTCTACGGATATTACAGCGGCGCCTCATCTGGATGGCGAAGATCTGGCGAAGCTGCAGAAATCAACTACACCGCAGTTTCAGCATCTGAGCAAGATGGCCTCAGAGGGCGGAGAAGAAGATTACAGCGTCCACTCGAAAGAGGAGCAAGTGGTGGGACTTGCAGGTAGAAGAAAACTTCAACGGTCTGGCTCAGTACGATCAAATACAAAATCAGGATCTAGCTTTGCAAGCCAATACGCTAGCACGCGGTGGATGGACACGCAGAGGAAGCATCTTCAAGCCTATGAGTACCTATGTCACATCGGTGAAGCTCGAGCTTGGATGGAGGATGTCCTGGATCCTGTTGAGCTACCCCCTATTGTACAACTCGAGGAGGCCTTACGAGATGGTGTCACACTGGCGGAAGTGGTCGTCCGTCTTGGACCGAAGCTTCCATACGACCAGCAGTGCGCTCTTGGCTCTCAGAAGATCTTCCGCTCGCAACGGCTACAATTCAGACACTCCGACAACATCGCTCTCTTCTTCCGCTTCCTGGCACAAATCGAACTGCCGGAGCTCTTTCGCTTTGAACTCGTCGACTTGTACGAGAAGAAGAATGTCCCGAAGGTCATCTACTGCATTCACGCGCTGTCATGGCTGCTGTACAGAAAGGGTGTGGTCGAGTTCCGGATCGGCAACCTGGTCGGTCAACTGCACTTCGAGGAGCACGAGCTGGAGGCCACGCAGAAGGGTATCGATAGGAGTGGTATCCAGATGCCCAACTTTGGCGGCATGAGAGAGGCAATGGAGGTCGAGCCCGAGCCCGAACCTGAGCCTGAGCCGGAACCCACCCCTGAAGAGCTTCTGATGGAGCACGAACACATGATCGTCGACCTTCAAGCTCAAATACGCAGCGCTATGGTCCGCATGCGACTAGGCAACATGATGCAAGACCTCTGGGACGCCGAATACAGCATCGCCTCCTTCCAAGCGCTGGCACGAGGAGGTTTCGCTCGCGAGATCTTCGCTTTCCGATTCGGTATGGACCATTCGACCCGCCAATTCCAAGCTGCTGCGAAGGCTTTCCTGGTGAGAATACGACTGCACAGAAAGGAGCGCTCGTGGAGGAAGAACGAAGCCAAGGTCGCGAAAGTGCAGAGCTTGTGGCGTGGACGACAGGAGCGGGCTGAGACGAGGCAGATTAAGACGGAGTTGAGGCAGCATCAGCATGGGGTAAGGGAGCTGCAGGCGGCGTTGCGAGGCGCGCTGGGGAGATGGAGGGCGGGTGATCTGTGGCATGAGACACGAGAGGCTGGCGACAATGTTGAGGCGCTGCAGGCTGCGATACGAGGCATGCTCGTAAGGAGGAGTATGAAAGCGCAAAAGGCGGACGTCAAGAGGGCGGCGGCGCAGGTCGTGCAATTGCAAGCTGCGGCACGGGCTCTGGTTCAGCGGCGAGAGCGGAAGGCTCAGCACGGGAAGTTTGAAGTGCAACATCAAGCGGTTACGGATGTGCAAAGTGCTGCCAGAGGTCTGCTTGCACGACTGCACAACGCCAGGACCAAGGGCGCGCTGCATGGTCGAGAGACGAGCATCGCGAAGCTGCAAGCTGCCGCGAAGGGACAGGAAGTACGAAGACAGAACGCTGAGATCCGGCAGCGACTTCAAGATCAGCACGGAAAGGTCCTCGAACTCCAATCGCTCGCCCGCGCCATGCTGCAAAGACGAAGCATAGGAACCCGCCTCGCCTCACTCGAGGAGCAGGAAGAGAACATCACAGCCCTCCAGTCCCTCGCCAGAGCCTACGTCGAGCGCCAACGAATCTTCGACCAACTCGTCGCCATGGAAAAGGAGGACAACTCCGTCTCGCAACTCCAAGCCTTCGCCCGCGCCATGCTCCTACGAAGCAACATCGGCCGCCTCCTCTCCGAGCTCGAGGACCACGAAGAGGGTATCACGCACTTACAAGCCGCTTGTCGCGCTTTCACCGTCCGACGCAACTTCGAAGAGAAGCGCAAGCACTACCGCGAGAACATGCAGAAGGTCATTAAGCTACAGTCTTTCGTGCGCGCAAAGCAGCAGGGCGAGAGCTACAAGAGTTTGGTGAATGGAAAGAACCCGCCGCTGCCTGTTGTGCGGAAGCATCTGCATTTGCTTACGGATTCGACGCTGGAGTTTGAAGGCGAGCTGGAGGCTGAGCGGTTGCGCCGACAGGTTGTCGAGAGTGTCCGACGTAACGAGCTTGTGGAAGGCTACGTCGAAGGTCTGGACGTGAAGATCGCGCTGCTGGTCAAGAACAAGATCACGCTTGACGAAGTGGTGAAGCACCAGAAGCACTTCGGTGGCTCGGCTTCACAACTGCTGAGGAACGGCAGCACATTGTCTTCCCAGCATAATGGCGGCTTGGATCTTAAGGCGCTGAACAAGAGCTCCCGCAAGAAGCTTACCGGCTACGAGGAGCTCTTCTTCATGCTACAAACTCAACCACAATACCTCGCTCGCCTCTTCCAGCAGGTGTCTGGTCGAGGTCTGACGGAGAAGGACGGCAAGAACCTCGAACGCCTCGCTCTGACCATGTTCGGCTATGCGCAGAAGCAGCGGGAAGAGTACTTCTTGATCAAACTCCTCGCCACCAGCTCCCGACAGACCATCGCGCAAGCGCAGAACCTGGAAGACTACCAGCGACTCCAGAATGGCGCTTTCACCCAACGACTCCTGCTGAGCTACGTCCGTGGACCAAAGGACCGAGCATACCTTAAGAGCTTGCTCGGGAATATGGTCCGGGAGGGTATTTGTGGGAAACAGCATTTGGATCTCGAGAGCGATCCGCTGCAGATCTATCGCGCGATTTTGAATAACGAGGAGTTGTCGACCGGACGCGCTTCTTCGAGACCGAGGGAGATGCCACGGGAGGTCGTGATCAAGGAGCCAGATGTGAGGCAGAGTTACATCGAACACCTGTCTGCGCTGCGAGATCTGGGCGATGGCTTCTTCCTTTCGCTGGAGGAGACGCTGCATCGGATGCCGTATGGGATTCGCTTTGTCGCCGTTGAGCAACACCGTGCGCTCTGCGAGCAGTTCCCGCATGAGGACCCGGCGCATTTGGCTATGCTGGTGGGGTTGTGGCTGTGGAAGTCGTACCTCCTACCCGCGTTGCGCGAGCCGGAGATGTGGGGAGTCATTGACCGTGGTCTGAGTCCGGTGCACAAGCGAAATCTCTCGCAGGTCGTCACAGTACTCGGGCAGATGGTTTCGGGCAGGCTGTTTGGTGCAGAGAACTTGTACCTCCAGCCGCTGAACAACTGGGTCTCGGAGTCGCTGGATCGATGGCAGGAGTGCCTGCACCATTTATTTGATATCCCGCCGGCGGAAGAGCACTATGATGCCGATCAGTTCAGTGATCTGTACTCCCGGACGAAGCCGACGCTGTATATCAAGCTTTCAGATATCTTCACGCTGCACTCGATGTTGTCTGACAACGTGGCTGCCGCGGCGCCGACAAGGGACGACCCGATCAAGGAGTTGTTGTCTGACCTGGGAACGGCCAAGAGCAACGAAAGCGACCTCAGCAGCGCCTCACACGGCGGCGAGATCACCCTCACGCTCAAGTCCCGCTTCACCGTCCAAGAGGACCCCAACGCCGAAGCGCGCGCCCTCTTCACCGCCACCAAGCGCTTGGTGCTTTACATCATCAAGGTCCAGTCAGGATCCAACCTCATGGAAATCCTCCTCCGCCCCATCAGCCACGAAGACGCCGACCGCTGGATCCACCTCGTGCAAGAAGAGGTCGCCGAGAAAGAGCGCAAAGAGCGCCGCCCCGGCGCCGGTCCCAAACGCAACTCCTCCGTCTTCGACCCACGGGCCTCTCTGCGTGGTGCAAGAACCCAAAGCATCTACTCCGAAGCCCCCTCCACCTTCTCCGAAGACCGCCGCGACCTCCTCGACCTCCAATCCCTCACCTACGCCGAGCTAAAATCCTCCTGTCTCGAAAACATCCTCGCCCTCGAAGCCCCCTCCATCGCTCCGCAATTCAGGGTGAGCAGACACAACAACTACCAAGACCTGCTCAACGCACTCGCCTCGGACATCCGGCAGAAACACCGCCGTCGCCTCGAACGCCAGCACGAAGTGGAGAGCACCCGCGCGACGCTGACGCAGCTGGACGATAAAGCGGCGTTCTTGGAGGACCAGCTGAAGAGCTACAACGATTACATAGAGCAGTGTCTGCACACGCTCGCGAGCAAGAAGAGCGGGAAGAATAAATTGACCCTCCCGTTCACGAAACAATGGTCTCACGAGCGCGAACTCGAGCGCGCGGGTCGCCAGCCGAAATTCGGGAGCTACAAGTACTCTGCCCGCCAGCTCGCGGAAAAGGGCGTCCTGATGAGCTGGCCCGGCTACGCCCCGGAGCACTGGGGCCAACTGAACGTCGTCATCAGTTCCGACGAAGTCGGGGTTTTCCATCTGGAAGCGAGTAGCGGGAGCATGATGCTCCCCGGCGCGAGCGCGAATTTGCTGCTGGATGAACTACTGCAGGCGCAGTATGAGAATAAGCAGAGTATTGGTGTGTTTGAGGGGACGAATGGTGGGGGACAGGGGGAAGGGGCGCGGTTGGCGGTGAATTTGCTGCTGCATTTGGTTTTTAAGAAATTTTATCGGGATGAGTAGGTGGAGTGGAGTACTTGGGGTGGGTGGGTGGTGTTGAAGGGGGAGGGGGAAGGGGAGTGTGGATAGTATACATACCCCGTTTGACCGACTGACTGCTTGGATGCATGAGTGATTTGATTAGATGAATGCGATGGTTTATTATGCGTGCTTGTAAAACCTCTCCCCTACTGATCTAACCCTCCTCTCTATTCCACCTCCTTGCCCATGGTTTGCGGTGCTGGGTTGTGGAAATGAATTGCTTAATCTGTAGTGTTTGGGCTCTTACGAGGAGCCAGCGGTCGATGTTATGAAGCTGTGATGGAGCAGTAGATGGGCAGAGCAATCCGACAGGCAGAATCGTGAAGGGTGAAGATGGGCAGAAATGTGGACAGAGCTGAGCTTGAGGCTTGGAGTTGATGAATCTGGTTGATGAACACGACTACAGCTCATGGATCTCCACCTTCGCTAAGAGCACATCCGGGACGCCATGTCTGATGCTATTGATTCACATCTACTCGTCATCCTCATCCTCCTCATCCTCCGCCTCAATCGTCGTCTGCGCAATCCGGTCCAGATCTCGCTGTCCGGCCTGCGTGATGCGACGGCCTCCCTTGTCCTCGTCCTGCTCCAGCACACCGATCTTCTCGAGCGCCTGCATGACTTTCCTGTCCACGGACCCGGAGGCGTCGACGTGGTGTGAGGGGCGGAAGCCCCGGTTCTTGGTGCCGCCGTGGACTTTCCTCAGACGGCCGACGCCGACGGTCTTGCGCATGTAGACGTGGCGGGCGATGGCGGCGGCGCGGACGTAGAACCTGACGCACCATTATTAGCGCTTTCTCAGTCGGATGTTGGGGGGGATATGCATACCAGTCAATCGACTGCGGCGGCAGCTCCTTGGCATGGCTCGTCTTGACGGTATCGCTCCAACCTGTAGACACATGTCAACACTTTACTGTCGACATCGATGCCCCCCGTCCCACACGGGATTCAGGTATCTCTGTTCTTGCCATGGCCTCATGACCTCGGCATATGCTTCCTTCTCTTTCTGGGACGAGGTGTGGTGGTGGTGTTCACGGACCTGGGATTGGGAGACGGCCTTGACGCTTGAGGAAGGCGGCGTAGGCGTCAATGAATTTGTCCGCTTGGACGTCGCGAACGGAGACACCGGGCATCGTGGCGGTGGTTGTCGTAAAGGGGTGGTGGTAGAGGTGGATGGTGTGGTGTGCTGGCGGATGCGATGAGGTCGATCTTTTCTGAGGTTCTTGAAATCTGGTGTGTGTGAGATGCGCCGGGAGCCGGCGGAACGTTTAACCGAAGGCATTGGCTCGACTTCGTCCTTCCATATTGGAAGGCACGTGCTCGACGTTTGGGCAGCACCTGCAGTCAATCAAATAGATATGCAGAAGTCGCTACATTACGTTGTCTTGCTTCAACTACGACTTTCGTCGTCTTCACAACATCTCAGACTTCACTGCTGCATGCTGACCCACTCTACTGCTTCGCTAATGGTCGACCACTGACGATTGTAGCAACACTCTCGAGACAGCCTGCCCTGAACCTCATGAGGAACGCTCTTCGTGCCACCTGATACATTGGCAGCGCCCTGAAGATCTTGCTTGCGTAGAAGATGCTATCAGGAGAGCAGAACTCCCGATAGCACCTGAATTCGCCATGTCGGGCCAGCTACCAGCATCAGCAGCCGTCCGTTGGACTGTGCTGTCTGTGGTCGTTGGTCTTGCGCTCGTAGGCGGATGGCGGGCTGTAGAGAAGTTTCAGTCAAGGCGCAGACTCAAGTCCGGTATGTCCACATCAATACATCGGCACGGACTCTATGTCTACAAGACTAACGCTGCATCAGCGGAAGCATCTGATCCATCACTCCTGGCGAAGCACACCACATTCGGGAGATACACGACACCTTCTGGATGGACGTATCCTCGGATCCGTGTCTTCTACAAACCACACTTATACGCCGACAAGCTCCCGAAGAGCATTCCGCTTCTCGTCTTCACCCACGGCCTGGGCGGAAGTGCTGCACAATTCGTGCCTTTGCTCACGAGCCTCATCAACCAGGCGCCCTGTCTCGCTATTGACCTCCCAGGATTTGGACGTTCGAAATTCGCACCTGGTCACGAGAAAGCCTACACAACTCACGCACTCGCTGAACTGGTGGCGACTATCATCAAAGACTACCGCGATGCTGAGATCGACCAGAAGGTTGTCCTCGTGGGACACAGCATGGGATGCTCGATCAATGCCTTGCTTGCGTCTTCAACTTCTCCGCTGTCACATCTAATAGGAGAAAAGGTTGTTGGCAGCATTGCCATTTGCCCGAGAGGAGACTCTCTGACCTCAGACGAGGTTGCATTGGTGCGCAGAATGTCGTGGCTGCCGTCTCCAATCTTCGATCTGCTTCGACTGGTCGACCGCCGGGGAGGCACTGCTAGCCGTAGTGTCTCGAGAGTCGTGGGCGAGGAGGCCGATAACGAGACACGTAGAATGCAGCTGAGATTTAACATGCAGTCGGAGAGTGCGCCCTTTCTGCGCATCATGGCCGCTGGTATCGGAGCAGAAGGTATGCCTGGGAAAGCCGTCTGGGCCGGCATCAAGATACCGCTGTTCTTGGTTGGCGGCGAGTCCGACCACGTCACACCAGCCCAGGAAGTCGAGAAGATCAAAGGATGGCTCACCGAATCACTTCACCTAAACAACAAGAGCCAAACCCCTGACGGGTATTCCAAAGACACCGTACCCGCAACAACAGGCGACACCACCACCGCCAAACGCACCGCCAACCCCACCAACCCCCAAACTGACCCTCCTCGGATGGACTCCGGCGTCGCCATCAAAGACTCCCACACCACCACCCGTCACGCCTTCGCCCTCAAAACCACCATCTTCCCCGCCCCCGCCTCCCACGGCCTCATGTACAGCACCGACACCGTCCGCATACTCTCCGGCATGATCGAGAACTTCCTCTCCATGCACGTCGACGAGCGGTTAGGAGCCAGCTGGCAGCTGCAACACTTGACCACGAGCGGGAAATGGGACGTCAAGAACCTCAAGAAATGGCAGGCGGTCGAAGCATGCAGTGAGCCGATCGGCGGGTTGTTCAGGGCGATGAAGACGATGCGGGAAGTGGATGATGAGCATAGTCCGGAGGGATTTGTGGAGGTCTATGGAGTCGGGAGGAGGCAGGATGGGGTGAGCGTGGTGGTGGATATAAGTCATGAGGCGCCGGTGTATCATCCGGAGGGGTTGGAGGAGAGGGGCGTGGGGTACCGGAAGTTGCCGACTGTGAGTAAAGAGAAGCCGAAGGCGGAGGAGGTGGATCGGTTTGTTAAGCTGGTGGATGAGTTGAGGGGGGAGGGGAGGTTGAAGAAGCAGGATGAGGGTATAGCTGGCAAGCACCCGACCATCGGAGTGCATTGTCACTACGGCTTCAACCGGACTGGCTTCTTCATCGTCTGCTACCTCGTCGAGCGAGAGGGATACCGACTGGTGGATGCTATACGGGAGTTCAGCGAAAAGAGACCGCCGGGCATCAAACACGATCACTTTGTCAACGAGTTATACGTCCGGTACGCGGTGAAGATGGAGCGGAGAGGGACGGTTGTTGGGGATTGATGGTACGCATATTTGTGTGCTTGTTTTGTAGCAGCGTATACCCATTCAGCTTTCGAATTGCAACCTGTGCCATCCGGTCGAGGGACTTGCTGCGAAGATCCGCTTGCTCGGTGTGCTCGAGGAAGTAGAAGCCGTCGAAATGGAAGGCTCAGGCTGTTTGCTCATTGCGACTGTGACGTCTGACTGCGTTCGTGACACGTTGAACAGAGACGAGTGGTACAGTTTGCACACAACGATGGGACAGTACCTCTCACCTTTGTTGTGTGGCATCGGACAAAGTGAGGCGGGAATGCCCTGAAGCCTGCTCCTCTCAGGACAATTTCATCTTATTCATCATGTGCACCTCTTCAGCGTTTTCGCAGCAATCCTTCGACCACCCGGCGACAATAGCCCTCAGCCCAGTGAGCCGCGGCCGCTCATTCGGATCGGAATGCATGCACCGCTCGACCGTCTCCCTCCACCACATCGGGATATCATCCGCATGATCCCATTCAACAAACACTTCATCCGGATGCTCGATGTCCTCCCACTCCCGCCTCGGCTGCCGAAGCAGCATCCACATCGTACGTCCTAGACTGAAGACCTCCGCCAGCTCAACAGCCAACGGACACATGCTCGACCAGATGGGGAAGACGTTCCATTCGTTCCAAGGGAAGATGCCCGGGCCGCCTTCTCCTCGGTTGCTGCGTGGTTCACCGTCGTATTTTCGATATACGATCCTTTCGATACTCTTCATGTCTTTTACACCCACCTCCTGGATCTCAACTACATCCCACGTCCCATCCGCTTCCGGAGCGAGAGTTATAGGCGAAGCGTCGTTCTGTTCCCAGTCGACGAGAACGAGGTTATCGTTGTCTTCGATGCAGAAGTTCCACGGGTTGATGTCCATATGATAGGTCAGCGCTACATGGTGGGTATGCAAGATCACATCCACCATCTGAAGACACCAGGCTTGTTTGAGCGGCAACTCGATGCGAAGGCCGAGATCGTAGTTGATCTCGAGTCTTTGCCCAAGGTCTCCGGCTTGGTAGTAAGGGTGCAGACAGCCGCAGATGTATTCGATCCCCGATGCCCAGTTGATCTTGACCACACTCTCGGGTGGCGGGAGGAGGTTGGGGTGACGGGGCATATTGGCGAGGACGTTGTTGGCATGATGCATTGCCCTCAACAGGCTCTTGAGCATGTCGACGTCTTCATCGACCCGGTGTGTGAGGAAGATGCGGAAGTCCAGGCCTTTGAAGACGTAGTGCTCGGTAGCTGGGTCTTCTGGATCCCAGGCTCTGATTTGGACTTTGGTTGTACAACCCCTTCCACCGAGGTGGTCGTAGCCGCACAGGTCCTCGAAATTGACGGACGATGTGGCGTTCTGGAGCCATATGTCAGGTTCGCGTTCTTTGTGTACGCTGAAAAGCCATGATGTTAGTTTTTCCGGAGCTCCAGCAAGAAGCAGGTTAAGGAACAGTTGCAATCGCGGATCATGGTGGATCTCCCATTGAACTGCTTTGTCCTTGGAGCGGTCAATATCATGGTCAAGGTCAACGACGACGCCCCTCGCTCTGACCGCCAGGTCCTGGACAACGTCCGACCAGACGTCTTCTATTGCAACACCTATCTGCTCATTCATCGCTACAATGCTCGGAAAATTGTACAGCAACTTGTCGAGCGCGGACAGGTCCTCATCCTCGGGCGATTTATGATAGTAGCGGACGACCCGGTTCCCGAATGATGATGGCTCCTTCGTAGGATCCTGCTTGAACCTAAAGATCGCCGTGAGCTCCCCTCCGTGCGCTTGGGCAAAGACTTCCGTCTCATCGGTCGAGCCCCAGATATGTCCAAGGGTGCAGTTCGTCCCGGCCGCGGGTACCGCTGGTTCTTCTTCCGCCATCTTGCAACCGCTGAGATGAAGCGTTTGAGGGATAACATGTTCAAGGCCTGCAACGAGAGCGGCGAGGCTGGTGCAATCGGACAGTAGTGGATCTGTGCGATGGTGCTGTCACTCAGCACCACAGTCTGCCCTACCCTGCTGGCAAACATTTCCCATGTTCGTCTTGCTTGCACTCCGTAGATCATATTTGCTCATCGATGATGGGAGCTTGGGCTCAGAGTGTTGAACACTGCAGCTTGACATGTCACACGTCCTATTCCGTAATCTCAATGAGGAAGGCAGCTGATCCCTTGCATCCTATGTTTGTTTGCCAAACAAAAGCTTGTTACACTTCGTGAAAATGTCTGTGTCGGCGTTCTCAAACCCATCGCAAGAGGGAGTCTCACTTCTGAAGCCGACAGGTCCATAGCATGATCATACCTGCCGCTTTGTTATCTAAGCGCGTCGTGTAACGGCGGAGCGTCTCCCTGGAGGCAGGCGCGAGTTGGCAAAGGCAGTCTATTGCGGTTGCTCCTCCATATTCGCCTCCTCAACTCACCTAGTTGCATCTTTTCGACGTCTCCACCTCCCTCCATACCCTCAATACTGCACCAGAGCCCTCAAACTCACAAACACTCAATCAACCACAATGCCGTCCATCACCACCCTCACCACCCTCGCCCTCGCCGCCCTCACAGCCGCCGTTCCCCTCACCACCCCAGCGGCGCCTTGCAACTCATCCGAGTTCACCATGACGCTGCAATACGGCTACCCGCCCACCAACCTCTCCCTCACCGCCATCGACAGCGACAACCCAGGCACCCTCAATATCGTCGGCCTCGATCCTGCCTCTTACCGCGGAACGCCAGGTACCCTCCCTACCTTCCCACGTTTCCAGTCACGCAAACTAGCGGTTAATAGTGAAGCAAACCGGCAACACAACCAACTCCCACCTCAGCTTCGACATCCAGGCGGGCGACGACTGCGAGACCTCCCAGACCGGGCAGTTCAGCATCTACGTGCCTGATATGGGCGAGCTGTACGGACAACAGCAGCCGATCACTGCTACGAAGGGCGGGATGTCGTCGGAGATGTTCGTGGGTGGGGGAGTGGTGTTTCCGCATTTGACGGCGGCTTCGCAGAGTTGGTATGGTGAGTTTGACAATTCCGTGCTTGTCGGTTGATGGTGCTGTGTGCTGATGAGGTTTTTAGCGTGCCCGATCACTGTGCAGGGAGAGGAGTACATGGGCCTCAGCTTCGGGGTGTACAATTCGAATGGCAGTGCGCCGTGGAGGTGTACGTATGCGCAGGTGAAGCAGGAGTTCGACATCCCTTGCGACGAGGCATCAAGGTGATCGAAGCGAAGCTGCGCTGGGAAGGCACACTTCCTAAGCATCGACAAAGTGCTGGAAGTACGAGCTCCGAGCATCACTGCGCGCTTCCAAACAGCGCCGGAGCGGAAAGATCTGAAGCAGTCAACACATTGCATTTAGATGATTGTACATACCCACAAACACCATCATACTATCTCGTCTCATTCTTCAGAACAAATCCGTCACAGCCCCATGACTAGCATCCCCAACAAGCCTCGCATACTTCGCCAACGTCCCCCTCGTCACCGGCATCGCCGGCGGCTTCCACGCCCGCAACCGCCTCTTCACCTCCTCCTCGCCCACATCAAAGCTAATCTCATGCTTCGCCGCATCAATCGTAATCACATCCCCATCCCTCACCACAGCAATCGGCCCCCCCACCGCCGCCTCGGGAACAATATGCCCCACGATGAACCCGTGCGAAGCACCGGAGTATCTCCCATCGGTTATCAACGCCACGTTCGTCAACTTCGCGCCCATAATCGCCGCGGAAGCCTTCAACTGCTCCGGCATGCCCGGCCCGCCTTTCGGCCCCTCATACCGCACCACGAGGACGAGGTTCTCGCCGCGCGGGATCAGGCCTTTGTTCAGCGCGTCGTCGAGTTCGTGTTCCTTTTCGAAAACTCTCGCTTTGCCCGTGAAGCTCATGCCTTCTTTTCCCGTGATCTTGGCTACGGAGCCGCCGGGCGCGAGGTTGCCGTAGAGGACTTCGATGTGGCCCGTTCTCTTGATGGGGTTGTCGAGGGATTTGATCATTTCCTGCCCCTGCTTCAGCGAAGGCCAGGACTCCACGTTTTGCGCAAGGGTTCGGCCCGTGATGGTGATGGTGCTGCCGTCGAGCAGGCCGGCGGCGATGAGGAATTTGTGCACGGACGGGATGCCGCCGATTTCGTAGAGGTCTTTCATCAGGTACTTGCCGCTCGGGGCGAGGTCGGCGATGAAGGGTATGCGGTCGCTGCAGCGCTGGAAGTCGTCGAGGGTGAGGTCGACGCCTGCTGTGCCGGCCATGGCGAGGAGGTGCAGGACGCCGTTTGTGGAGCCGCCGAGGGCCATCATCATGACCATGGCGTTTTCGAACGCTGCGCGGGAGAGGCATTGGCGCGGGAGGATTTCCTTTTCCATGCAGATTTTGATGCATTCGGCTACTTTTTGCGTTTCGCGCATCTTGGCCGGGCTTGCTGCTGGTGTGGACGAAGAGCCGGGGACTGTGAGGCCGAGTGTTTCGATGGCGGTTGCGAGGGTGTTGGCTGTGTACATGCCGCCACACGCTCCTTGGCCTGGACATGCGTTCTTCTCGAAGTCGGTGATGAGTTCCTCTTTGGTTTGCTCGGGCTTGTTCGGGTTCTTGAGGCTGTTGTAGATGTAAGACCCGTGAGCTTCTAGAACTGTTGCGATGTTGATGTCCTTTTCCAGCAAGTTCGAGTGGCCAGGAAGAATCGAACCACCATAAATCATGATGCTGGGGCGGTTATGCCTCGCCATCCCCATCACGACACCAGGCATGTTTTTGTCGCAACCAGGGATCGTAATACAAGCATCATGAAATTGAGCACAAGTCACAGTCTCAATAGAGTCCGCAATAAGCTCTCTCGACTGAAGACTGAACCGCATCCCCTCGCCACCCATCGTAATGCCATCCGAGACGCCGATAGTGTTGTACTGCCACGCAAGCATATCTTGCTTGAGGATAGCAGCTTTCGTCTCCTTGGCTATGTCCAGTAGATGAGTATTGCATGGGTTCCCTTCCCACCACACGCTGGCCACCCCGACCTGCGGGTAGTTCTTGAGCTGGTGTTCGTTCGGAACTCCAGCGGCGTACAGCATCGCCTGGGCTGCCGGGAAGTCATGTTCGCGAGTCAAAGTAGAGCTGTATTTGTTCAGTCCTGATCCTGGCTTGGAGTTTGGGAAGTTGAGGAAGCGAGGCTCTTCGGGCTGTTTTTCCTGTTCTTTGTTGTGTGGATCCATTTTGAATGGCGATGCCGAGTGTTATTGTTGTAAGAACTGCTTCCTTACCACCGCTGCCGACACCTTCAGAATCAGTCGAAGGGAGGGAAGAACAGACGTTGGCGAACGAGATGTCCCGCATTGATGATGACTCTGGTGGTGGAAACAAGTGAAGCTTATTTCATCTGCACCCCACAGCAGCCCCTCCGAGTGTATAACCGGGAGAAAGTCAGCCGAAGGCGTGTTGTTCGGGGAAGAGGGAGTCTATCCAAAAAAACGCAAAGAACCAATTCGCAGGAGAATGGATCGAGAGGCTTGTAGTGCCTCGCTGTTGAGAACGAGAGGTCGCACAGGCAAGCAGCGGCTGTACCTACACAGCGTCTTGAACGATCAAGAACTCGGACATTCTCACAGTTTCATTCTGATGCCAGCTCAGCTGACGGGTATCATAGCCATCGCATATCTCTCAAACGCTCGAAAAGACTCACTCGTCCTCATATCCGCTCACTGCCCATCCCGCGCCTGCGCCCACTCCGAGCTCGCGTTCTCCGCCTCTTCCGGCACGTTCGAGTCCTTATACTTGTCATCCTTCGCAACGGGCGGCGGCGGCGCATCCGTATCATCATCGTCGTCCTCAAAGTGCGCCGGGTCGATCATTTGTGCGTCGGCCGCTGCGTCTGTGTCATCCGCGTAGCTCGATGCGGCTGTGTTTCCTTGAGGATCGCGGTCTTGCAAAGTGTCGTCCGCACTCACGCTGATGCCTCTGTTGCCCCAGCTTCTTCCACTGTGATCTGTCTGTGGCCTGATTGTGCCGCTCTCTTGTCTTGCTAGTGCCTCATCTTCTTCCGTGACGTCTTCGTCCTCGTTGTCTGCTCGACTCCCGCGGCCGATAAAGCGGCGCACGAGGTAGCTCTTGCTTAGGTCGTCGGCGTCGACGACTCCACCGCCTCTGAGCTTGACCCTTTGCCTGCTGTAGTAAACCCATGCGAAGTCGACGTACAGCGCGGTCTGGATGACGCCGAAGATAACGCTCGTCGGATCGAAGTGGTGCTCAGTGATGCCCCGCCAGATCCAATTGAAGATGTAGAAGAAGCGGTAGCTGCCGAGCGTGACGAGGTAGTAGCTGTCGATGACGGTCGGGACGGTCGTCTGTCGCAGAAGCAGGAGTTGAGGCAGGACGCAGATGCTCTCGAGGACGATGCTGAATGTCCATAGAACCTGTATCTCGACATGAGTACTTTCACCAGCGGATATCCATGCCATCGTACCAACCTCAGACAAGTGCAAGTTGTGCTCAAAAGTCAAGCACACAATCGGCGCGCTGACCAAACTCCCCAACAACGACCACATCGCCAACTTCCACGCATACTCTCGTTCCCGCGTACGCGCATACACCCGCATCATCAACCAGACAATGTAGGCGCTGCTGCCGATGTAGAAGATCTTGAGCACCGTGTTCCACCAGCTCCACCATGGCGGCACCCAGAAGAGGTCCAGGTAGCGAGAGCCGAAGACGAGGATATATAGGAGTTGGGTTAAGAGGGAGACGCCTTCGGCCGACTTGTTGCGGTGAATGGCCCAGATCAGGATGCATTTGGAGGCGGTATGGGAGAGGTCGCCCAGGACGCGGAAGACGTTGAAGGAGATGGCCATGGTCGTGGAATACCGGGGTGTGCCAGTGTTGATGTAAAGACTACATCGGTCTGTCGGCAGATGTTGAAGAGGGGGTTGGAGCACGGCAACAATCACAATAGCTGAAGCCTTATACGAGTCCGGCCACATGGCATCCGTCGCTTGGGATGACGCGAGCCTCCTGCAAGGGTCCGAGCTTGTCGCAGACCGTTGGAAGCATCCACGTCTTCTGTCACTCCATTCTGGTCCTCTTCTCTTCATCTATCAGTGAACAACATTTTCATCGAAGTGCAGACTGTTTACATTGGAAGGGCGATCGGAGCTTCTTGTACGATGGGTGCCCGACGACTTGATGTAGTCGACCTACTCTGTGCTGAGAATCACACCACGAGGCTCACAAGAGAATGGTCAAGACGTTGAGCAACGCTACCATCTGTAAATGATGCTTGTGGATCAGTAAGCAAAGAAAATTGTGAGTTATCGGGACACCATCTGGCTTCGTCAGTGTCTCAATCTATCAAGGAGGTCCATCTACAGCTCATCATGCCCTTCTGCATACCAAGGGTACAACACAAGATGACCCTGTCTTGCCGCTTGTTTGCTCGCCGCGAAAACATCAGGCTGCCGAACGACATTCGCGATCTCGACCATACGGGCTTCTTGGTTGGCCTGCAGCCTTTGACCGAAGACCAGGAGATGCTTTTCGGACCAGGCCTCGCCACTCAAGATCACATCTACGACAGTACGGCCAGCGGCGTCAATGCCCTTGCTAAGGTCGTCGACTTTTGCAACGGTCTGGTCCCAATGCTCTTCCAAGCTGCCATCTCTGCTTTTCCGACCTTCGAAGGTGTGCCCACCGAACTCTGGGAAGGTACTCCATGGAGTCCAGTACGGTCGCGGTCCTTCTAACCAGAGCGAAAGGCTAGCATTGCTGAAGTCGATGACGATGCTCGTCGGTGAAAGCGTCTTTGGTCCGCACTGCTGGAGTCTTGAGGTCGCTTTATGGTCCGGAGAAACACAATGGTGCTTTTCCGTGTAGGATAAGGTGTTGTACGCCGCTGGTCTAATCTGCTTGGCGTCTACAGCAGCGTCCAGGACCTGACGCCAATACGAAGATTCGTCCAGGCGAAATCGATTACGGTACACGGCCGCGGAGAACTTCCTTGTGATATGCCAGTACCACAAGGATTCCAGATTGTCGTTCGCCATCCAGCTTACCTCCTGGAATATCTCTGAGTCTGTCCGAGGCTTGATTGTCGTGAAGAAGAAGTCGGGAACGGCGATTTTGGCGTACTCCCATGGCCTGATGCTGGTGATATTGAACTGACGCTTCATCTGCGGTTCCATGCTGCTTTTCAGATCTTTGATCGCCGCTGCAAGAACTGCTGCATCGGCATCGTCGACGAACTCATCGGTATCGAAGATCGAAGGCGAATGCGTAGGTCTGCGGGGAACAAACACCTCGAGAACGTGCCACCAGGAAGACTCGGGGTCACGGATCAGTTGGTGTTGCCGCTCTCGTTCCTTCTCACGGGCTCGCTCCCATGCCTCCTGCAACCCCTCTATAGGTGCAGATTGAGTCAGGTGAGCTTGATGGCAGACGCCGAGGTACTGGCGCATGACATTCTGGTAAGCCTCGCCTCCGTGGACTTTTGCGACAGCATAAGTTGACGTGTTCGCCAGGGTCACTGAAGCGAGGACGTGGTCCAGGGTGAATTCAATGCCAAAGGCAGGTTCGCCATGATAGCCTCCAGCAGCCCTGGGCGGCTGGCTCTTTTCAGCCAAAGTCTTGAATGTCGACGGTGAGCATAAGACGAGGCCAAAAACTGAGAGTAGGAACCGCATATGCATGGTTATCATTCCGGCGGAGGAAACAGCAAAAGATCTTGCGCCATGCTCTATGGAATCTGTCCTGAAGGCGTCGTCTCCAGGCTGACGTTTCCTGAAGCGCCGCCAAGGCTCTTGGCATACCGAGTCTGGACGATACCAACGACCACCGCTCCTCACCACATATGCTGGTGTACGGCGCGGACAACGATACGCTGTCATGGACTCTTACATGCTGGCAGTGCAATATCTGGAGCAGCGAAATGCATCGAGAACACTACACCTTCTTTCGGCGTCTCCATCTTGGGCACGCCAACACCTTTTGAGTCCAGACATACAGTCCACGTCGAGATGCAGTGACAACGGCTGTATGGCCCAGTCATCCTCTCACATGGCTATGCTTCCACATGGTTATGCTTTCACATGGCAGTCACTCCTGCGCTCCACTGGTGGCACGAACTTGTGCTGTGCCAGGAGCAACACCTCTGCCTGCCGCCGTACGTTGCCGCACTCTCTACGCCGCAATCCAACGTTAGACAGGCACACGAGACAACAGAACCGCCTCGCGATCTATTCGCAGCATCGGGGCTGTAGAACGAAGCGCTTGCCAGGCTCTGTGAACTGCCAATCTAGTACAAATATCGGCCAGTATCTTCATGACTTCAGGACTCGACATCACTCTAGGACCGAACCCGAAGACCTCTACCAAGGATGTTTCTCTGCAGCCTCGTCCTTGGTTCGATCGTCATTCGACAAGCGTACGCAAATCCCATAGTTGGCCCCCCCACCAATCTGGACGCTGGACGTTCGGACCGCAACATTGCCGCGAGAGATCATGAGCCTGATCTGAGCACGTTGACAAGACTCTACGGTTACCTCGGGTGTAACAAGGACGACGAGAAAGCCGTCAACCGGGCCTTTGCAGACGCCATTGAGATTGCCGCTGCCGTAGCGCCATCAGTCAATGATGTTGATAAGATCGACCCCAATCTACGGCACAATGTTGTCTGGTAGGGTAAGAAAGACAACGTGTACCCGATATGGTGGACGAACATCATTGGTAAGATCTACCGCCTTGGTCTTCCGAGATGTGGACGTGTCGCTGACTTAGATTATAGGTAACCTCAAACGGATGAGAGCTCTCAAAGACCACTGGTACCTTGGCGACATTTGGAAAAGGAGGTGGGAAGCAGAAGTTTCGCAGGTTCAATAGCATAGCTGACACAACCCACCGCAGATACTTCGAGATCCGCTGCCATAACAAAAATGACTGGCTCGACCAAGACGGCAGGGGTTGCAACGGAAGGGCCTTAGCAGTCAATGCGCACACTGTGGCAAAGGGTGAAGCCGGAAACCATTACGACGTCATCGTTCTGTGCAACGAATGGTTTGAAGACATCTCTTTCAAGGAAAAGGTCTCTCGCATGGACGACCCAAACACCCCGCACAAGCGCAATGATGTGATGAGCCTCAAAACCCAAGGGAGGCAATATGCCGACTGGGAGATACTACCGACACTGACAACTCGGGTCGCACGCAGGCTCACGACTCCTGCATGAGATGCTACACACGAAGAACAGCGTTTGGCAAGAAGGAGACCTAGCAGGACTTACCAACCCCGCTGCGGTTGACAAAGAACTCCCAGGCACGCGATGGGAAGGAGCTGCTTATGACGCAAGACGGTCTAAATTTCTGGCAAAAAATGCAGGTATGGATTTCGCCGGAAGAAATGTCGACAACTACGTTTACTTTGCGCTTTGGCATTACATGAAAAACCGATGGGATATCGACGCCATCTCGCCGCCGGGTGAATGGAAGAACTACCC
Source organism: Saxophila tyrrhenica (assembly GCF_035928015.1). Lineage (NCBI taxonomy): Eukaryota > Fungi > Ascomycota > Dothideomycetes > Mycosphaerellales > Extremaceae > Saxophila > Saxophila tyrrhenica. The sequence continues at coordinate 100,168 of NW_027041747.1, read as the reverse complement.
AACCGGGCACTCGGCTGGCTACACCGACTACCGTAACGGGATCACCACCCTGCCGGAGGATGCGTACGTTGCTCAAATCAACCAGACGCTCATCGACAACGGAGGGTTTGTGACCTACGGTGGCAACGATTGCGATGTCGACTCAGATTGTGATGAGTTTGTCTACCGGACGAGCAGTCGTCCTGCTACGGTGAAGGTGATGCACAAAAGACCTGTCTTTGCAGCTTTGTGTACGACCCCCCGGCAACTTGATCGGGCTGAGGTGACTACAGAGCTGTGCGATGGTGTTGCTAGACTATGCATGGAGTTTGTTTCATTTCATGGGATCTCCATCGATCCACGGCTTTCTTGTTTGCTTCCACAATCGAGAGATGGCTAAGGAAAGAGACGAAAATGCCAGGTTGTCCGAAGAGTGATGTTCGAAGTGGCAGAAAACGTCGAGCTCCCAGCAGACTCGGTGGCTTAAAGAGTGGCTCCCCAAGACCAAAAAGCACCCTCACTTCCCCTTTGTACTCTGCTCCAGCGCCTCCAACTCCCTGAGATCCTCCGTGACATCATCTCCCACAACCTTATCAATCTTCGTCAACGGATGCTCCGGGATCCCCCCTGCGCCCTCCCGAGCCAGCTTCCCGACCCACGGCACCGCGTAATGGCACCACACCATCCGCTCCGGAGCCATGTACTCCTTCTCCAGATCCTCACGATCGATCGTTGCGGACCACAGATCCAGCATTGTCGGCCATCCCCACGCCTCCGGGATGACGCCCGGGTCGATCGAGTAGCCGATGCTGGTGCCGCAGCGGGAGCAGAACCAGCGGGAGCGCTGGGGGGAGGATCTGTAGACGGAGAGGTGGGAGTTGGCTGGGTTTGGGTTGCGGGGGTCGAAGATCTCGGACGCTGAGGCGGAAGTGCGTTCGCGGTCCGGGATGTCGAAGGCGCCTTCGCTGGTGGTGGTGGTGGAGCGAGGGAGCACGGACACCTGGACGGTCTTTGTCTCGCAGACGAGGCCGATGGGGAGGATCTGGTTGGCGCCCAGACGGCAGTTGTTGCAGTGGCAGAGAAGGACGCAGGGGATGCGGAGGTCGCCGATGTCTGTGCCGGGGGTTTTGTAGGGCGTCGGGGGTCGCTCTTCGAATGGCGGGACGTGGACTTCGTAGCGGATGGCTCTGCAGTTGCAGCCGCCGTGGATGGTGAGGGCTCCTTTGGGGAAGGACATGGCGATTTCACGTGGCTAGTCGAGGGCTTGGTATCGATGCGCAGCAGCTGATGAAGCGTTGAGATGCTTCTTGGTGGTCCTTATATTCCTGTTGGCTCCTTCACGCCCTGTATGTCAAAACATTGCGCCCTGTTGGGGGCCAAGAAATAGCGGCTGAGCGAACCCGGCGTGCTCTTTCCGCAGGAATCTTATTACACCCATGCGCAGTACGACACTTCCTGGCCTATCGTTATCAATCTAGAGAATGGCGAAGAGTGTCGGATTGTAGTGCCGATGGACGCGTCTCCAAACGTGACTGCGGTCATGAGTAGACGCAGAATGAACGGTCTACCCTGCAGATGCTTTGCTAACAATGAGTCGCTGTCTTAATGCGCATGCTTGCTTGCGAGCTCAGTCCTGCCAGCCATTAGTGGACGATCCCATTGTTGAAATCTGTCCGCAAACTTACTATCAACACCTTCCTTCCTTCACACCGAGTCCCACCCATGCCAACAACCTCTAAATCATACTCCCACCATACCCATTCTCCACCCACGTCCGCTTTTCCCCCTCATCAGTCTCCTGCTGCAGCATCTCCTCCTTATCCAGCCAACCTTGCCGCATCATCTCCTCCTCCAAAATCTCCGTAACCCTCTCCAGCACCTCAACGCGCTCGAGCTTCGATGGCTTGGATGAAAGCATTGTGGCGCCGTAGTTCATGAGGTGGTTGATGAGGTTGGTGAGTATGACCAGGAGGACGTAGAGGAGGATGTTGCCGGGGGTGACTGTCTGGACATTAGCTCTCGTCTTTGGTGGGTAGTGTATTGTTTCGAGATGGAACTTGTCGTATTGCGAGAGGTCGATGTCTGCCATGTTTGCTTTGTTCGGTAGTTGGAGGTTGCAGTCGGTGTTGTCAAGCGTTTAGGCGGCGTCGAAAAGAGATTACTGGTGAGTATGATGTGGAGGTAATGTGGTGTCGATAGTGTTCATGTGAACGTTGACGTTTTTTGAGATGCAACAGTGACGGATGAAGTCGTGACTGGCGTGAATCAAATTGGGAAGGAGCTGCCTTTCGAAGTGTGTATTCGGAGAAGGTAAGATGCCATTGAAAAATTGGCGGAGCATGAAATGAATGAAAGTGGTCAGGCTCTTACCAACACTTACTCCCTGCAATCGAACTCATAGGAATATTCCTGAAGCTCTACTGTACAACGACCTTCACTTCGCCGTTCTGCAAATGCTGACGTACACTTTATCACACCCTCTGGCTCCAACAATCATATACACCATCGCAGCACTGTCCCGCCCGTATCTGTTCCGCAGCCCCTTAATCCCAGCGGGCGCAGACTTTCAAAGGCGACGCTCGTAAGTTCATTCTAGGCCGAAGAACAGCAAGAAACGAAGCGCGGGTTCCCGAAGGGCGTCCCAGCAGCGACGAGACCTACTGTTGTATGTTTTGCCTTTCCTTCAGCTCCCATGGGCACTCGGGAGTGCGGGAGAGAAGGCCTTGTGGTAGCCATGTTGTGCGAGAGGAAGTCGGGAAAAGGAAGGAAGTGGTAAGATATGGAAGGAGAAGGTGAAGTTGAAGGATTTCGTCGGTTACTGAGCCATGCCAGCCGTCAAATCAGCCAGGTATGAGGGCACAGCGCATCCGCATTCCGTCGTGTCGCCCTCCTAAGCCATGCGCATTCACACTGTGTCCGCCGCAAATCAGCGATCATGCTCTCCTGTCAGTTGTGAATCTTCACTCACACTAGCCGTCCTTTGTTTTCTTCTCCTACCGACTCGCGCTCCAAACCCCCTTCAACAACCCATCCTTCTGCGCCAACCGATTCACACAATCGTCGCTCTCCCCCATCGCCCGCACAAATCCACACAGCGCGTACACCTGGTTCTCGCCGGTGTACCGCCCGTTCTCGTCGACTTTGCCCACGGACAGCTGGACGGAACCGTGGTCTTTGGCCGTGATGATGCGGTTGGTTGCGCTGCACTTGCGGGGGACGTAGCTGTGGGAGAGGGTTAGTGGGGCGCGGTGGGAGAGGGGGGACGGGCAGGGGGGCGCGTACAGGTCGACGAGCTCGCCGCGTTCGTTCTCCATTTTGGCTTGAGTTGTGTGTGTGTGTGGGTAGTTGTTCTGTGGTGTGTGTGTGTGGTCGTTGTCGTAGTGGACGGTGGTCGGAGGTTCGCATCTCGAATTTCGATTGATGCCAAGATTCGCATGGTCCGTGCACGATTTTGACCTTTGCGTGAGCAGCAGCGAAGGGCACGAGCAGGCAGTTGAGAAAATTGCTTATGTTGTCATCAGACATTACCATTCATTCTCTATAGCTAACAAGCGTCGATACATGATCATGCAGCCAACAGCATTGTACAGATATCTAACCATCTCAAGAACGCCGCGCGCAATGATGGGAATCATGATATGACAAAACACAAATCCAACCCTTCCTCGATGATCTCTCACAGCATCAGCGCAGCAACGAAGAAGCCCAGCAATGCCACCGCGCTGCCCGCATACACCGTCGAAGCCTCGCTCATGCTGCCATTTCCCTGCTCGAACGAAGTAGTCCCACCTACTTGAGTAGGCGAACTATCAGCCGGCGCGGAGCCACTCGGAGAGTTGCCACTGCCGCTGCCACCGTTGCCGGCCTGCTGCCCTCCAATCTGTTGGCTACCACCACCAGAGATACCAGGGACAGTCTCGGGTGTTGACGTGGGCTTCGAGCCGCCGGAGGTCTTGGACTTGGGCTTGAAGTCGGGGTTCTCGCCGTCTGCCAGCATAGAGCCGAGGATGGTGTTGTTGTTGCCGATCGCGACGGACTGCTCCAAACCTTCCGAGTTGAGGTAGTAGTACGCCTCGTCGCCAGTTTTGGTAGTGTCTGACGGCGGGTCGTAGCACTCCACTGACACTTCCTTGACTTGGGCGTAGTAGTAGCCGTTCTGCATGTACTGGCTGTCCCAGTCGATCAGTCCTCCAGCCCACGTTATCGTACCGTTGCCGTTGGAAGGAAGACCAGCAGGCCAAAGGGAGAGCTGAACACGAGACGGTGTTTGCGGGAAGTGGTACTTGTTGTCGGTGCTGTTGTAGGTGTCCTTCTTCTGCACTGTGCGGCCGACCTTGCCATCGATGGCCCATGAGATGTAATCGGGTTGCCAGTCGATAGTATAGGTGTGTGCCTCGCTGACGGTGTTGGAGGTGGTGAGGGCTTTGCCGTTATCATCTAGAGAAGCATCAGTATTCTGTCCTTGCCAGCTAGCAATTCAAGAAGGATGACCACTCACAGTCCGTCACACCCTGCCAGTAGTAGTTGCTCTGCGCCGACTCCAGGTCCACGCCAACAAACTCGAAATCAATCTCGTCCTTGACATCGCTCATCATAATGAACGCAGTCACCACGCCTTGTCCTTGGCTGGTGGTCATTGTCGCGGACATCTTGCCGTACCATACATAATGCGTGCTCATTAGGAGTGTTCCCACCGTGTCCGGCGCCATGGTCAACAGGACCGCCTCATCATTGTACGCCACAGGCACACCACTGGAGACCCAGTTCTTTTCCGATGCGTCGCCGAGATATGCAGTATTCGATTCAATATCGTCCAGGGAGGTGAGCTTGTAGTCGGCCGACTTGCACACAGGCGCGGCCATGCAAGAGTTGATGGAGAAAGAATTTGCTGGATCGCAGCCTCCCAGACAGTACGCGCCAACACCACATCGGCCATATTGCGAACAGCAGGGTGTGTCTTCGGGGCATGGGCTGCCCGGGCCGCAAGTGGTGATAGTCGCTGCATAGGTGGAGGAGAGGCAGAAGGTGGCCGCGAGTGCCGCGGCGGCGTTGAAGGTGTGTCTCATGCTGTGCTGTATCCCAATGCAATCCCGTGCGCGCAATCTAATGTGTCGTGGTGTCGTAGCAATCGAATTGCTTCTCGTTGGTGCAGTGTTTGGGGCCACGCGTTTGAAGAAAGGGCGGCTCGTCGCTCGGTATGCCGTGTGTTGGCGGACGCTGCTTCCCAAACGAGTGGTACGTTGCTCGTGGCCGCAAGAACGAGTGTCTGATTAGAATTATGAGAAGATAGAGATGTCGCAGGCAAAGAATGAAGAATAAGGATAAGCAGGGTGCTGAAGGTTTATGCTGTCGCCAGGGAGAATCCCCATCGAAATCGCTAGCTGCAGCGCCGTCGACCAACCAATTCGCCACACTACCGCCTGCTCTGGTTAGCGACAACGTAATCCTCTCCCTGCGTCTGCAAGGCTTTGAAGGCTCTGAACTCTACGTGTATTTCTGGACCTCTTGCATTTACACAACGAAATTTAAACAGGACATCGATGGGATGAGAACGAGGTGCTGACCGCTCGCGAGACGGTATGGCTCGTCCACGCCAACATCGCACGCCTGATTTTCACTAACATGAAGCTCGACAATGATGGGATGAACTTCCCTCCTCGCCAGGAACGTCGCCAACGCTCATCCTCCTCGGCTTCTTCAGGGGCATAATGGATCCTAAGGAAATCGCTCGAACCGACGCGATGCACCACGAAGCGCTACTGAAAGGCATCAACTCAACTTCCGGCGTGAGGTGTTGCATAGTGTCTTGCATGGAAATCGTTAGGTGTAAGACATTCAATGGACTCACATGGAAGAGTCTCAGGTAGGTGCCATAGGCAACCGCCTCATTGTCTCCATCTCGTGATATCAGGGACCTCTTCCCGCAGAGCCACGATGGACATCTCGCATCTCAACCGTTCCACATTTGAAGGACTTCTCACACACCTTCCAAGACGAACTGAACACCCACCCGCCTCCGACTCGTCTGCATTCACCTCGCCAAGACCAACATGGCGAAACCTGAGGTCACCGAATCCCCCCTTGACAGCATCTTCCGCCCACACGACTTCCAGCCAGGAGAAGAGTACATCGACCTCTACCACGTCTACGACAACCTCTCCCGCACCCCATTCGTCCGCCGCACCGGCATCTGGTGTGCAGATCCGCGACCAGGCCCAGTCCACGCTCTGGAAGCCCACAGATCCATCACACCTGCATCCATGCGGAAGCACCTCGATCCGCTCAACCGGCATCCGACGCAGTTCATCTCTTTCTACTCGGAACGCGAGGCTGCTCTAGCGGAAGTGCAGCGACGGCGGTGGGAGGTGAAGGTTCCTGGGCCTACGAAACCTGGTGAGTTGGAACCGACGATGAGGGATCGGGATGTCACCTCTGTCCGTATGGCGCACGTGCGTCTCCATCCGGGCACTGAGGTCTACTTCTTCTCGCGTGCTGAGATGCTGGAGATGATGGAGGTTCATCCCGAAGTCGGCATGGAGCAGTATGTTCTGGAACACTCCGTTCCAAGCGAGTGGTTTGTATGGGGCTATGTGCGGGAAGAGTGTGTTGAGAATAGGGAGGACTTGTGAGCTGATCTCGATCACAGCTGGGGGAGAGTTTCGCCTCCTCTGGCAGATGGTGTGTCAGATTTGCTTGTGACGGCAATGCGCGCTCTTGACGTCCGCCAGCACTACCATGCAACGCGGCTCAACGGCGTATATCATCATGTCGATCTGGATACCGGGGTTCGTGAGCGTACAAATGGAATTGTGCCCTTCGGAAGACTGGTCAGCGGCGAGTAATTTGTCGCTTTTTGATCTGGCTGGCGCTGTGTGAGCTTAGCGAAACGATAAGTCCTACTTCAAATGCATCTGTTCACATCCAAGATCACACTCCACACATTACACATTATGTATCTACCCTCTAGCGTGCTCGTATTCATCTTATCCTCGCTTCGTTCAGGCATCGTTCCATTTCCCACCTGCAATGCCCAATTTCTTCGCCGCCTTCTCACTCTTCCTTCTCACGTCAACCGCCCTACACGCCAACGCAAACAGCACAAGATGCCCACAACTACACCTCGATCAGCACCACCCACCACCTCCAATAACGAATTCCCAATTCACTCACCCAACAACCACCGCAAACACCGCCCCCGCAATCTCCACCCCCTTCAACACCTCCCCCTCCATAATGACCCTCCCATCTCCAGACGGATAATCCTCATTGCTCGGGTACTTGTACTTCAGATTCGTCGCGAGCAACAGACATCCCATGGCCCATCCGAGACCCCAGCCGATGAAGTCGAAGGGTATGTCGATTCCGGGATGGTAGGGGTGAGGCCCGCGGAGGAGATGGAGGAGGAGGGTTGGGGTGCTGTAGAGGAGGGTGTAGGCGGCCTGTGGGCAGATTATCTTAGTCGATTGGGGAACTGGAGGTAATGTGAGGGTTAGGGAGAAGGGACGGACTGGAGCGAAGACCACGGCGTCTGTGGATGAGCCTGGGCTTGACGTGAAGAAGTATTCTTGCTGCGAGTAGGCTATCCCCATCAAGATGAAGGTGAGGACGGCGGCGAGGATGGTTGCGAGACGCAGGAGGGGGACTGGATTGCGCGTATTGTTGAACATGATGCGTGAGGGGAGCATGATTGCTGAGGTGCGGGCAATGAGATGATGGATCAAAGGCAAGTAGTGGCTGCGGAGGAACTGTTATGCATGCTCTGAAGGCCATACTCTGGCTCAATGTTGGGGTGGGCGAGGCATCGAGACAGAAGATATTGTTAGGTCGATTGGCTGATAGGGTCAGGATTCGTTGCATAGCCTGGCGATCGGTTTGGACCCCATGGCTGGAAGAATGCAATGCTCAAACCAAACCGTCTAATCGCGAACATCGTTTTGAGTCCTAGAAAGGACGGGGATGGTCTGAGACCAGATGTTGGTTGATCAATGGGTCTGGCTATGCGCTTGGTGTGGTGTCACAGCATATTCGCCTTCTTCTCAGCCGCACGTCAGGACAACTTCATTTGTCCAGAGGATAGTAGTAACTCCATCGATGCGTCGGGTGGAAGACCTATAAGATGAGGTTGTTCTCTTGATTTGTCACTGCATAGCAGAGCATCGCTGCAGCATCTCTAACCATCTATTTCCCACTCGCCTTCGCCTTCGCCGCCATCACGCTCTTCACCGCCGGCCGCTCCATCATCTTTTGGTTCCACTCATAACACTTCGGGTACTGCGTCTTCCAATCAAAATCCTTCACCATGCCCGGCGCGAAAGCGTTCCAGGGGATGAACATCAAGTCCGCGTAGGAGATTTTGTTGCCGACGAGGTACTCGTTGCCGGTTTTGGAGAGGTGGGCGTCGATGACGCCGAGCACGCGCTTGATCTCGTTGGCGTAGCGGTCGATGGCGGAGGTGATGTTCTTTTCGGAGTGGAACTGGGCGAGTTGAGGTTAGTGGAGCTCATCGAAGGAGGTTGAAGGGTGGACTCACCAGCGAGAACCACGCGAACTGGCCGTAGTACGGTCCCTGCCCGCTCATCTGGAAGTGCTCCCACGACTTCTCGAGGTATTTCTGGGGCGACTCGGCGTAGGAGAGCTTGTTCTCCTTGTCGTAGGTGTCGATCAGGTAGTCGATGATGGCGCCGGACTGTTTTTCCCGTAAGCTGGATGCCACACCTTCTTCCTCGTCTGCAGACTGACCTCAAACAGAGTGATGTCCTTATTGTTGGGATCGGTTATAGCTGGGACCCGGCCATTGGGGTTGTAATTGACGAAGGGCTCCTGCTTGAGGACACCAAAGTCAAGGAACTCAGTCTCGTATGGGACGCCGAGTTCTTCGAGGATAATGGCGACCTTCCACGGGTTGGGGCCTTGTGAAAACGATCAGTGTCTGCTTGTATCTCCTGTTGAAGACATCGTCATACCCGTGGCGTGGGAGTAAAGGTGGATGGGCTTCATGCTAGACATCTTGATATTATGGTGAAATCGAGCAATTCGAAGAGATTGTAATAATGCAGAAACAGTAATGTTTGGAACCTGAGAAAGCTGTAGAACAGATGACGATAGGAAATATATAGCTCTTCGGTACTTTGACCTAGGCGCGGTAGCTCATGCCATTGAACCTGCACGATGCCGTCAATGGTCCTTAAAAGAACCATATCGGCTATTTGTCATCTGGCTCATTGAGTGGGTAGCAGTCGAGCGGTTCTATTCCTCGATCAAACAGACTCTGGACTGGCGTGGTCGAGGTCGGTAGCTTTGCAGTCGCGGGCAGACTGGCTTACCAAATGCATGTGGAGTCTTGCCTTCGAAGGAGCAATTTAGCATCCTTTTGCGGGCCGGACGCATTTGGCCAACGGTGGGTCGACACGTCCATTCTCCGAGAAGGATGAAGACGATGAAGGTTGATGAGGAATAAGGTACTGTGTCGTGAGGACAGCACGGAAGCTCTCATCTCCTCCCCGCAGCACCGGAGTCTGGGCCAAAATGCGGCCGCTGCTTCCGTGTTCCGTCCTCTCTTGAACTTCTGCTTCGACAACCATAGTGAGGGACTCCACTGATCCGGCTTGTGACGATGCCGGGCTCGCCTGGAGGATGCGGCCGTCGCTGGGCAGCTTACGGCGCATCTCGGGAGCGAGGCCTGCCGCGAGATGTGAGACGGTCTTCAGGTCTGGATGAGAACACCAGTCTTCTGCCTCGCGAGGGCGTGTGCTGCAAAGTAGAAAGAGGCATGACCTTTCCCAAAGACGATGCGGCGGGATCGTTTTGTGAGATTGCTTCAACCGGCGCAGGCGGAAAGTCTTCGCTGCCGAGAAAGCCCTCGAGACCATTCGACAACGACGGTAACCGCGCTTCTTCAGCTCGCCACGACATCAAGCGAATGAAGTCGGGACAGCCTATGAAGATGACTGCAGCGTTGACCCGCGGCTCGTGCAGCACGACCTGCCATGCCGCATGCCCACCTAGACTGTCGCCTGCGATGATGTGGTGTTCGACTTTCGCGCCCACTTCGGCGGGAAGATAGCAGGGCAAGAAGTCGACCAGTGTACTAACATCAGCGGTCGTGCCTTGGTATGTCGAGAACAGAGCCGCTGCTGCGTTCTTGTTACCAGCAAGCCAGTTTGTATTGGCCTTCGTCGAAATCAACCGAAGACCATGGTTGCGCTGGTCGAAACAGACGGTAATCAGGCTACCTCGCTGTCCTGCTGGCCGCGTCGCACAGCGTTCTCGCCTGCACGTCTCAGCACAAAAGCACCATTCTCTGATGCTTACTCGAGCGCTGGCAAGGAATAAGGATGTTGCAAAATCTGTTTTTCGCCTTGCTGCAGCGGGTTGCTCTGATCAGAGGTCCCATAGATCCGATAACCGGACGTCTGGATCCTTGGTGGCTGTCGCGACACCAGTCGGCCGGTGATCTCGAGCGTGGTCCATGGGTCCAATTTGGCAGTGGACTGAAGATCATCTACGATGACGGTATGGACGGTCGAGCCGTCCGATATGGTCAAGCTGTGGCCGCTGCCGCCGGTGGCATCTGGAGGTTGTATTCTTCCCTTAATTTGATACGCCACCCCTTCCACACCATCCGATACGACCTCACTACTACAAAGCCGGCAACCTTCACAACGGACTCAGAATAACCGCTGACGACCCTCAAGGATCCGAGTGCTTCGCAGCCCTGGACGCTGACAGGATCCCAGAGCGCGACTGGCTTGCGCGGACTGTCCCGCACCTCATCCGCGACCGAGAGCTGGCGATGGCCGGACCGCCTCAGATCGCTTACAACGTACCGGCGTCGGATCCGATGAGCCAGGACTAGCCAGGACTCCAATGTCTTCGCCAAGTTCACTGAGCCGGTCCGCGACAAGTTCGATGCTAGCCAGTGCTCCAGGTCGGGCTATGTCATGCGACGCTCGGCGCTTGATGATATCGGTGGTTTGCCGCTGGTCAATGTCGGGGAGGACATCGTTTGCTCTAATGCGACGACTGGAGCGGGCTGGAAATGTGCTTTTATCGAGGATCAACTGCAATTTGGGCAGGCGCCAGGCTCGCTGCACTCGTATGTGTCACAACGTGTGCGCTAAGTATGTGTCAAAACCCAACCGCCCTCGAAGCAAATGCTGATGCAAGTTGAGTAGAGCAACGGCAGCCTGCTGGTTGCGAGACGATCCAAGTTCTTCCTAAGCAGGAGTCGCCGCCCACCCATCGCCCAAGCCTTCGCAATACTGCATGCAATCAAACCATACATGGCGCCGCTGACGCTGGCAACTTTCGTCGTGGTCCCCGTTACCTTCGTCACGATGGCCCTCAGAGCGGACTCTTCGGCACCACTACATCGTGGCAGCGTTCGTAGCGTCTTCGTTGTACTCTGGACCGCTACTCAGCTCTCGAGACATCTAATATACGGACCTCTCGGGACCCGCAACATGGTAAAGATGATGCGGAATCGATACTGGACCCTCCCATGTACGTATCAGCTGCCCGCCTTTTCAGGCGCTTCTGCTGATCATCCGACAGATACAGCATATTGCGCCGTCCGCTCCCTCTCCGTGGACGCAAGCCATCTAAGTTTCCAGGTGACCGGCGCACACAGATCCCCGGCAAACGAACGCTCTGCCACGCATCGCCAGCCTCTCCCCTGGCGCATGCTGAGCCCGCTGCTGCTTTTCCATCAGCTGTTTCTCCTCGTCCCACTAATAGGCGCCGTCACCTGGATATGCCATGCCTGTACCATACGAGCAGTAGGTGGCGGCGAGCGATATCTCTACACAGGCCTCACACTCCGGCTGCTCGACATGCTGCTCGCTGCTCTGGTGCCGTTGCAGTATATGCTGTTCCCGCCTACAGTACCGGAGCGCGAAGCCCTTGACGACTGACAAGGACGGATTACGCTACGCGAAGTCGAAGAGGTGGGCGAAGAGGGATCGCGGGATCGGGGGGAGGATACTGCTGGACCTGCTGGTAATCCTTTACTTTGACTGGATGTGACCCTTCTCACCAAGAGCCACCAGGAGGGTGTGCACGGGTCAGAATCCATGAGCAGCATCATAACTAGACCGCGCTGATGCTATAGAGGACATGCTTACAGCCGGCCAACACAATGAAAGTATGATCAAGGGTTGACAGCTTTCACTGATCTATCAACTTGCAAAACTACACGAGCACCACAACCTTGCCACCCGCCTCATTCCTCTCCATCACCTCATGCGCCTCCACAATACTCTCCACCCCACGGAAGACCCTGCCCATCTTAATCTTCACCTTGCCGTCCCTCAGCGACCCCAGTACCTCCGACCAAGGCGTGTTCTTCCCCGTAAACGTCCGCTCGCCGTACGACGTCAGATACCGACCAATAGGCAGCATGAAGTTCGGGACAAAGTTCGGTATGCTCCAGCTCCCTCCTAACGTACCGGCAGAGCAGCACACACCCCCGTCCGCAAGACATCGTATGCTGTCCGGAGCAGTCACGGCGCCGACGAGGTCAAGCGCCTTATCCACGCCTTTCGGGAAGTGCGCCTGGATCTTCTCCTGCAACTTCCCATCATCTACGACCACATGGTCCGCACCAGCGTCAAACAGCACTTCCATCTTCGCCTCTGCCCTCGTACTCGCCACCACAGTCGCCCCAGCCCCCTTCGCCAGCCCAATCGCCGCCATCCCCACTCCACTCCCCGCTCCCCTCACTAACAGCGCATCCCCCTCCACAACCTTCAGCGACCGAAACAGACACCCCCAAGCCGTCTGCAGCATCACCGGCACCGCACCCAGAACCTCCCAACTCAACCCCACCTCCCCCTCCGAAGCAGCGACGACGATACAATTCTCCTTCGGCGCGACGCAGAACTCCGCGTACGTGCCTTCCCTCTCCCTTCCTAAACCACCCAGCGCGGCGATCACGATACTGCCGCTGGGGAACTCATCCTCACAACCCGGAGCAGCGGACACAAGGCCGACGCATTCGATCCCGAGTGTTCGAGGCAGAGGCACAGGGCCCATGGGATTCGGCTCGCCGAGACGGGTGGAGAGTTCAGCGTGGTTGAGGCCGATGGCGCGGATGTGGATGAGGACTTCGTTCTGCTGGGCCGTGGGGACGGGACGGTCTTCGAGCTTGAAGCTGGAGGCGGCGTCGCCGAGTTTGGTGAGGGTGAGGGATTTCATGGTGGTTGGGTAGAGAGGTTTGGTGGATTGAAGGAGTGGTTCGATGGGTTTGAAGAGGTGCTGGAGCATGTTATCACTTCCATATTGTAGATGGTCGTGGCCATTTATATCGGCATCGAGCGATAGAGTGCTGCCTCGTCATGGCGGAGATAGTTCAGGATCCTGTTGGAAATCCGTTACGATGCCCGGACGAGTGTTGCTGGAGTGTCCGGCGACGGTCGAGACATTGGAAGATGTGTCATCTGAGGTTGTGCATGTGAAGAAGATCGCCCGAACGATGTGCTTCTGTGCCTGGCGCTATACCAGATCGGGCAGTTCTGGATTCCAAAATTCTAGCCATGACTCGGGCTAGATATGAGGAGCAGGCTTCTGTGCTCTCTCTGGACACCACTCTAGTAGGATCATCGTTGTTAGACAGAAACTTGGAGCCGCTGCAGCCGAAAGCAGCGAAGCAATTGGTGGATGATAAGAGACCAACGAGGAACATTGCGCTTAATCAGCTTTTGTCGGTCCCGAGAGCAAGCGATCAGAGATCGGAGACTTTGTCTCATCAGCTACCTTACCCCATCAAGCTTGCAAGCGCAGCACATTTTCCGATAGCGAATCGTGAATCGTCCACCAGCGAGACGAAGCAATCACCAAGCCCTGCCTGCCAGCTTAGCAAAGGCTTCATCCTCCTCCTCCACCTTTACATCACACAGCATGCCTCAGCCCCAGCAACCCCTCCGCCACCCTCCCCTTCACCACACTACTCGTCAGCTCCTGCTCATTCGGCATCGCCAGCCTCCGTCTACTGCTCGGGGGACTGTCCAGCCTTGCTGCGGCATGCATTGGCGTCGAGACCTCTTCTGCAGGAGGTGCAAAGGGCAGCCCGTTCGATGAAGTGGAGATAGGCGGCGAGCTCGGCAGCTGCGTGTCGTAGATCATGCGACTGCTGTACGCCGTTGGTCTCAGCACAGGTGCTGGCAGTAATCTCGGAACGGCTGCTCGCTCTCGATCTCGCGCTGCGATTGCTTGTGCTTCTTGTCGTAACTGCTCGACAGCCTCTCTTGCCGCGGCGTTGGGATCGAGTGGTGAGGCTCGTGAGCGTTCTTCCACGTGGAGGTCGAGGAAAGGTGTCTCGACTTGGTTCGTCCGTACTTTGTACATGGCGACTCGCAGTCGGAGCTTGAGCATTTCGGCGTTGGAGATGGTTTTGAAGATCGATGTGGAGGTTTGAGAGGACGGGTCGTAGTTGATGAGTGAGGAGAAGGACTTGCGTCCTTCGGAAGAATGTTGAGTGGAATCGTCTTCTTCGGAGGGCGTGTTGGGTTCGGTGGGCGAGGCTTCGGTTATTGTTGGAATGTCCACCTGTAGACGTATCGTTGTTAGTATGTCTCTCAAACATCAGCATGTAGTCTGAAACATACCCTCATATCCTCCCGCGACTGAAAGACAGGACGAAGGCTCCCCGCATCCTCCATCGACTGCCCACTCTCATCCTGCCCACTCCGCTCATACGGCCCATCCACCTGACTCAACAGCTCATCATCCGACAGCTTCCTCCTCTTCAGATACATCAGCCCCTCACCGCCCTCCATTGCCGCCGTAAAGCTTCGCTTCAATGGGCTGCCCGCCAGCGGCTTGCCCGTGAACATTGGGCCGGAGGTAGCGGTCTTGATGTTTGGTGACACTTCTCCAAGCACTCGTCTGTTAGATGTAGCATTACGCTGATGAGCTGTGGGTTTGGCGGGCGACATGTTCTCGTCGTTGGTGCTTTGAACGGTCGGTGAAGCCATGATGCAGGTACGCGTCTGGGTCGGGAGGTTGCAGCTTTGAGGTGTGATCGTGATTGTCCGGGAAGATCCTTCTCCAGAACGTGAAGTATCCGTCACGCCAGTACACGAATCGAGATTGTGTTGTAAACGAAGCAGTGCTGGGAGAAAGGTGTTGATATGTCGAGTCGCGACTTGGACCCTGCTTAGAGCTAACGCAAAACTGGCGCGAGCTGCACGTGACTGGAATTTCCAGGAAGTTGCAATCTTGGAAGAGATGAGGACAGTCTGGACGCGGATGATATTGTCTTCTCGACGCCGCAGCTGTTAGCATGTGAGAATATTAGCGCCCTTGCAGTCGTATGCGCATTGGAAGGGGCGACATCAGCCCTATGTAACCCATACAATGCTGTGTTACTGAAATTAAAGGAGGAAACGTAGTGTCTTGAAGTTAATGTCATCTTCTCATCGGGCGCTGGTAGTTCTAATGTGATGCTAGCACCGCTAATCCACTCATATCGACATCAGAGAACCGGCACCCTCAGCCCTGTACGCCCTCTAATACTCGCCTTCACCCGCCTGTGGCTGCTCGCCGCCCTCCTGTCCACCTTCCGCCTCGGCCTGCCTCTGCTGCAGATTCGCCTGCGCCTGAGCGGCCTTGGCACCATAATCCTGGGAAGCTGGTTGCGAGATGGGCTGCTCCTCCTTTGGCTCAATGATAGTGACGCTGTCGGGCAGACCCTTGCCACCAGACTTCTCACCAGCCGGGTCCATGGGAGAGGACGAGGCGCGCATGATCTTGACCTTGATACCGAGCACACCTTGACGGAGCAGGACGTGGCGGACGGCGGAGTCGATGAAGTCCTTGGCGGGCTGACCGGAGTGGATCATGAAGCCGTCGGTGAACTTCATGGATTTGGCACGGGCGGCACGCAGCTTGCCGGAGACGACGACCTCGCAGCCTTTGGCGCCGGACTCCATGATGAAGCTGGATGATGTCAGTAGAGCTCTCGAATCGAAGGGTATACTTGAACTCACCGAAGCACACCATAGCATGCACGACGAACGGCAAGACCGTTGAGAAGCTTGTAGCGGAGGGACTCGCACTGGGCGACGGCAGAGAGACCACGGGACTGCACCTTGGCGGCGTAGAGCGAGACGCTGTCCGGAGGGAAGCGGAAGCGGTGAGTGATCAGGCTGGTGAGCTGTATAGACGTTAGCACCTTCCCCACGTTGTATTGATATAACGATATGCCCACCTCGCGGATCCTCCTGCCCTGCTCTCCCAGCACCTCCTGAGTGTGTGTGGCGCGGATGATGATGTCGGTGACGGTGGGTGTGACGCGGACCTCGACGCCAGAGTAGCCCTCCTCGGCCAGCTCGCGCTGGAAGAACTCGTTGAGCTCGGCGTAGAAGACACCGTCGGCGACGAACTTGCGGCGCTTGGAGATGTTGGCGCCGCTGAGGCCCTGCGCGGGGGCGGTTTGCGATTGCATGGTGGGTAGTGTTGTTGTGGTGGTCGTAGAAGGTGTGTGGTGAGGTTGACGTTGCTTGCTGTATGGGAGAACATGGAGCGGCGCACCAGATCAATTTTGTAGTGATCGCTGAACTCTTGGCGCTCGCTCAAGCTGCCTCATTCGGCCTCTCCGCACTTTCATCTGTCGCATCAGCTTTCTCGACGAACCGCAGCATCTCGAAAGACAACCTCTCTTCTCCGACTCATCAAGTAAGTTCAACACTTCGACAGGATGGTCATCGTATTACCATTACGTGTTGAGAATGGAGAACAGGAGCATCATCTCATGTCTGGACTTTGATGAAGGCTCGAAGGAGCAGGAGTCGTCATCTCCCGTATTCCACTCTGCGACAGACCCCCAAGCCTAGCACCGCGCCTCCGCCAAAAGACGCATCTCGCGTCGACCGGGGTTGCAACAGCGGCTCAATGGCTAAAACACGCGCATGCTTGGCCCTGTTACATAAAGTCTTCAAAGTGTCCCGCCTTCGTAAGTCTCGCAAGGTATCTCCTCACATCGTCTCTCATCGTCACCATGGCACGAACACTCCGCCTCCTCTCCTCCCTCACCCTCTTCACCCTCTCCCTCGGCCTCCCTCTCGACGACATCCTGCTCCAAATTTTCCAAAACATCCACTGGCTCCCCAACGCCCTGGCCCAAGTCACCAGCGACCTCGCCCCGCGCGCCGTCTCCTTCCAGCCCAAAGCCGGCGCGACCTTCAACATCGAACTCAGCGTCGTGCCCAAGACCTCCGAGGCCAACGACCAGAGCTACCACGTCTGGGACTTCGACATGTTCGACGCTCCCACCTCCACCATCAAAGCCTTCCAGGACAAAGGACACCCCGTCATCTGCTACTTCTCCGCCGGCAGCTACGAGGACTGGCGCGGCGACGCCGACGACTTCCCCTCGGCGGCCCTGGGCGAACCCCTCGGCGGTTGGGAAGGCGAGTACTGGCTCGACACACGCAACCAGAAGATCCGCAGCATCATGGCCAAACGCATCGCGCTGGCCGCGAGCAAGGGCTGCGACGCCGTGGACCCGGATAATGTGGACGGCTACACCAACCCCACCGGTTTCGACCTGACGAAAGCCGACGCGGTGGACTACCTCAAGTTCCTGGCCAACGAAGCGCACTCGCACGGCATGGCGTGCGGGCTGAAGAACGGCGGCGATGTGCTGGGCCAGCTCGTGGATGTAATGCAGTTCAGCGTCAACGAGCAGTGCGTGCAGTACAACGAGTGCGACTTGTACCAGCCGTTCATCGAGCAGAACAAGCCGGTCTTCCACATCGAGTACACGGAGAAGAGTCCCGCGGCGGCGAGCTTTGTCACGAAGTCTTGCACGAACAAAGGTGCGAAGGGCTTCTCGACGCTGATTAAGCATATGAGTCTTGATGCTTGGACGACGAAGTGTTAGATGTAGGAGGAATGTCGGAGAGAGGATTGCTTGGTAGATCGCGGATAGATCAGCCTGTGTATACTTCCGCTCCGAACAAGTGCGTCAAGGCTTCCTCAGCCATGTCGGAGAACGAATGTGTCACAGAAAAGCTCCGACTCTTTTTGCTGATCTGATAAAACATACCAAGCTGCCAACGGTGATCTTGGCCCAGTAGGTGATATCGAGCCGCGTGGTGCATCTTCTCCTAAACAATGACAGCCCGCCAACGAGGGCAGCCCTTTCGGGTGCAATGTGGTCTGGCAGAAGCTTCCCAAGAAAGCATGCATGAGCTGCGCTTGATGAAGATAAATCTGACTGGTCTCGCCGGTCGGTCGTTTAGATTTCACTTCCCTACATACTCCCACCACAATCTAAATTAACCCCCTCCTCACCAACCCTAAACCCTCTCCTCCGTCTCATTCACCCTCACAGCCCCCTTCTCCCTCTCCTCCAAATGGTCCTTCCCCGCGCCCTCCGCTGCATACGCCTCAACCCCCGTACAGACATACGTCTTAAACTTCCTCGCCGGCACTTTCGCTTCAAACATCTCGTGAATCTCCTCGAGCGTCCGGTCGCGCGTCTCGGGGATGTAGAACCAGGTGAACACCGCGAGGATCATGTTGCTGCCGAACCAGATGTAGCCGTACTTGGGGCCCCAGTCCAGGTCGAGCGGGTTGATGAAGTAAGGGGCTGTGAAGGTGCCGAGCCAGTTGCCGAGGAAGTTGAGGGCGGTGGCGACGCCGAAGACGTAGCCGCGCAGGGCGGAGTTGGGGTATTCGCCGCCGAGGAGCCAGGCGTAGGGGGCTGGAGTGCTTGTTAGTATCGGGTGGAGATGGTGAGGGGTGGGAGGGGCATACCGTAAGCGACGTAGAAGAAGGTGAAGAGGCAAATGAAGGCTACGATGACTTGACCGGACTCCTTGGTGTTGGGAGCGACGGTCCAGGCGATGGCTTGCGCCAGCTGGGAGAAACCGCAGGCCAGGACACCAACGAGCATGATGACGCGGCGGTCGATGACGCGCACGTAGAGGGTGCTGATGATGACGCCGAGCAGACCCATGCAGGTGACCATCAAAGAGTAGGCGAAGGGGTCGGAGACGCCGGCGATGGAGAGGTAGTAGGTGGTGTAGATGTTGACCCAGGAGGAGCCTGATGTTGCGATTAGTACGGTGATTGTATGACAATGCTCACGTTCGACATACCGTTGGCGGCGTGGAAGCAGATGACGGCAATCGAAAGACCGGTACGTCGCAGGTTGGTGCCTCGCCACATCTCCAGGAACAGCGCCTTCTTGTTCTGCTCGACCTGCTCTCGGGTGGACAGGCGGATCTCGTTGAACTCGGCCTGAAACTCATGCTCGTCGATGTTTGAGTTCCGCAAGCTGCGCAGAGACTTTTCGGCCTCTGCTTCTTTGCCATGGGCCACCAGCCAACGCGGAGTCTCCGGGAAGAAGAACAAGCAGATGGACTGGATGGTTGGTGCAGCGAAGAAGACCGCCAGTGGGATGCGGTAGGCGTTCTTGTTCATGATGCCCGCCGTGCCGAAGTCGACGGATGCGCCCACGATGGAGCCGATCGAGAGCTGTGCCTGGTAGACAGCGAATGTGATGCCACGCAAATGGGCCGGAGCAACTTCGTGGACGTAGAGTTGGGAGAAGGTGAGGAACCAGCCGACAGAGACACCAAGGATCAGACGAGCGGCGTACAATGCTCCGACGCTCGTGGTGCCCAGCATGACCGCGGTGGCGATGAAGTTGAGGATGGTGGCTCCCCAGAGTCCGAACTTGCGGCCCATGAAGCTGCTGAAGGGGCCGACCATGAGGGAGCCGACGAAGGTGCCGATGGTCATGAGGGATGAGATGAGACGCTGCACGGTAGGCTGTTGCGGGAATGAGTACTCGTTCGTTGTTCGCCTGCCCCAAGACATTCAACTCACGTCTATTGCCCACGCCTCCGTGGTATCGTCATAGTAACCGTACACCTCCAAGAAGCCCGGCATGCTTCATACACTGTAAGCCTAATGGTCTCGAAGGCCGCTGGTGTCCTCTACTCACGCCATGAAGCCACCGACGAGCGAGTAGTCGAGCCCTGGCGTGGCGTTAGCAAGCTCTCACTCGATATGCTTGTCTCGGAGCTTACCATATTGGAATGTACTGATCGTTGCAATCGCGCAAATGGCCACACACTTCTTGTGACTAAGGATGTCGAGCTTCAGCGGGTTGGCCGAGATGACAGCTCCTCCGACCATGGCTGCGGTGGTGTGCTACACACAAGCACAAGCACACTTGGGAAAGAGCGATGAGCGAGAGGGGAGAGGTGGGTTGAGATGGTCACAAAGTAGACAGCTCGACTCCCACGGGACGTGGGTAGCTTTAATGCAGACACCTTGCTCTCTTCACTCGACCAGTCCCCATGGGCAGGGGATTTGCATGCACCAAGAGCTCATGGAGGCGCATGGGTTGGAGATCGTGCCGCAGCCCGCGACTTGGCGCTGTCGAGTCAGTGGTGGTGCAAGCGATGGAACGTCGGATGCCAGCCGACGCTGCGGAGATTGGGTCTTGGGGGGGGATCGGCAGTTGGACCGCTCCATGTGTGGCGCCCCGGCGAGCATGGGGACGGCACACCTCCAGGGTCTACAGGAGCCACGTGCAGCGATATCTGGGCATTCCTCCGGCACATGGTGTTGCACCATTGCCGCGTTGGAGGAATACCCGGCCTCAACTGGCAACACTCCGAGGCCGAAGGAAGCGACGAGCCGTGCATAAAGGGACCACCGACGCGGGACCACCGTCTCGGATAACAGGCGAACACACAACTGACTCCCGTGTCTCTTCATCACGCACGTTTCGAACAGAGCTCCCACCCCTCCAACAACCTACCCCCTGCTCGGCACTCAACGTCTTATCAAAGCTTCGACCCGCCATGGCTCCCAGCGCTGTCTCCGAGACTGAAGTTCGTTTGGACCAGAAGACCAATGGCCATACCAACGGGACTGGCAAGCTGCGCCGCGAGCCGATGAAGAATTCAGGGTCAATCGACCACCTCGAGTATGTTGACGTTACGCCCGTCATCGGCCGCGAGTATCCCACGGCCAAGATCAAGGAGATTTTGACAGCGTCCAACTCGGAGCAGCAGCTGCGGGACCTGGCCATTACCATCTGCGAGAGGGGTGTCGTCTTCTTCCGTGCCCCCCAGGATGACCTTACCGTGGAGGAGCAGAAGACGGTGACCGATCTGCTCGGCAAGCTTACTGCACGACCAGAGGAGAATGGTTTGCATGTGCACCCCCTCTACAGGGATCCTAACAACATCCCGATGGCGGATGGGACGACCGATGAGAACATGTATGTCGAGTTGCTGAGATGGGTACTGCAAGACCTGCTAATGGTCTCGTTCTAGCTATGTGATCAACTCTGAGGCCATGAAGAAGCTCTACAAGACCATGAAGGGTCGTCCAAACGAGACCAGCGAACCCCGAGACCTGGGCCGTGAATGGCACAGCGACAGTACGTGCATGTACGCTTGAAAAGTCATTCTGAAGGCTAATGGAAATACAGGCTTGTTCGAGAACTGCCCATCAGACTTCAGCTTCCTCCGTATGCAGGACACCCCTCCAGCTGGTGGCGACACCCTCTGGTGCTCCGGCTACGAGATGTAAGCCTTCCAATCTATCTCTCCGAGAACCCAACACTGACATCCCCAGCTACGACAAAATGTCCCCCTCCTGGCGCTCCTACATGGAAACCCTCACCGCCACCTGCGCCCAACCCGTCTTCAAATCCGCCTGCGAAGCCGGCAACTACGAAGTCATGACCCCCCGCGGCTCGCCCCTCAACAAGGACTACGAGTTCGCCCCCGTGCACCCGGTGATCCGCACCCACCCCGTGACCGGCTGGAAGAGCATGTTCGCCGGCGTCGGCCTGCACGTGTCCAAGATCAACGACGTCTACAGCTACGAGGACCAGATGATTCGGGATTACATTATGCGGTTGATTACGAGGAGTCATGATTCCGTTGCACGGATGCATTGGACGAGGCAGGCGTGTGCGATTTGGAGTAATGAGTGTACTTTGCATGCGGCTACGGTGAGTTGTCCAGCTCTTGGTCCTACATGGAGTGTAGCTGACGAGATTTCTAGCCTGATACCCATCTCGCCAACGGCGTGAGGACCGGTGTTCGTGCTTCAGGAATTGGAGGCGTGCCGTATCTTGACCCTGCGTCGAAGGGACGCCATGAGGCTCTTGGTCTGCCATTTGCATGATCGCACAGTCACGGAATTCTAGATGCAACCAAATCGTTATAGAACCTATTTCTCCATCTATGCCCTTCGATATTCCGGCGTTCCAACCTGTGCTGCAAGGCGCGAATGTCTTGTACGACCAGGGCGTCTAAACAGCTGCTCGGCATTGTTTACTTGACCGCTCGACGACAGTCGTCTTCATCTCCCGTCTCCTTCAACATCGGATACCTTCGGCTACCAAGATTACCAAGCGTCACCTTTTTTGCACACTTGCTGAGTCGAACCGTCTCTTGGTGCTTCAACGGTAGATGCTGTACTCCATCTGCCGCCGGTGCATTCAAGTCATGTCCATCTCCAGGCTCGTATATGAGCGGCCGATGATCTCCGAGCCCAGAAGTCCCAAGCGCTGACGAAGAGCTGGAGAAGAAGCTTCTTTGACTTCTCCAGAGGATTTCCTGGTGCCACGTGGGCGTAGTTCCGTTCTTTGGGTCATCCATACCACCGTATCCCGTCTGCATGTTCGGCACGATCTCTTGGCTACCTAGCTGACGGCAGATTGTAGAGATTGATTGCCGTGGAGAAGTCTGAAGTCGAGTGAGTAATACTTGCACTGGTTCGAGTCGATTTGGAAACACCACTGTTGTGCTGCCACTGCTGCCGAATTTCGATCGTCGAGGTTTGTTAATACGGCGTCAAAAGGCCGGAACCAGCGCTGCTGGCAGCGATATCAGGTCGTTCAGAGATGCAGGGTCGTTATTCGGGAGCTCTGCATCCGACCGCTCAACGAGCTCAGCCAGGTTGTGGCATAGTGACAGTCGGCGAGCAAAACGTGCAGTCGGGGTGTCGCCAGAACGCAAGAAACCGTCCAAAAGTTCTACAGCGCGTATTCTACTCCAGCTCCAGGGTGTCAGAGCACGACTGCCACTTGCGATCATGGATCTGACCACGTCGGAGTGAGATGGCGATTCGATGGCAGATGATGGAAGGGGAGCGGAGACACTCAATGCTACATCTTCGGCTCCCGAGCCAGGATGAACAGACATTTGGAAGTAGCATACGCCTTTCCCTCCCCATCTTGCAGGATAGCCTTCACCCACACTTTCCTCCCGGACATCTCAATCAACCACGCTCGAGCGAGCACCACACACGGCGTGCTAACGGGGGCCTTGTAGTCAATCGTCATGGTCGCAGTAGCCGGCGAGATAGGGTTAGGCGAGGCATTATGAGCGATATGGCCAGATATATGGTCCAAAATAACCCCATTGAAACCGCCATGCGCTCGGCCAGTCTTGCCATCCACGCCATCGCCAATGGAGAGCAGAAAGCAGGCTTCCCAACCATCCACCGCCTCCGGTTCCTTGCTCGGCCGTCGAAAAGACAGATGAGACCGGATGCCGCGATCAGAGTAGAGCGTATACTCGAACATGGTATTGCTGACTTTGTCCGGTTTGCTGGCGTTCTTCTCGTCCGTGACGGTGTTCCAGCGGATGTCCGGGTTGGCGAGGAGTTGTTTGCACCAGTCGTGGGTGAAGTCTGGGTGGGCTGCTATGTGGCTGTGCCCGAGGTTTTGCTGTAACTTTGAGATGATCGACATTGTTTGGTATGATCTGTGGTAAAGGGAAGATTGTGTGTTGTTGTTGTGGTGGTAGGAGGTAGATAAGAAATGTGCAGCCGAGGTCGAGACGAAATGTTGCTCGTCTTGCCGAAAGCTTTGGACCTCACTTGCACTTCTGCAGGCAAATAACAACGTCCAATCGAGCACAGCACATGAGTAGAGCAAACAAAGGACGGCCGAAACGACAGAAGATGGTAAGACAAGCTGGAGGTGCATTGCATTGCTCGTTCTGCCTTAGCCGCGATGACTTGCATTGCTCTCGAGCCTTTCCACTGTCCAGGTCTTCGACTTTGCTGTCAGTTTTCGACTTTGCTGCCAGTCTTCGATGATATAACAATACGTTTTCTCCGAAAGTATAACATGGCGTCATGCCTCCGGTGATAGGCATATCCCAACATCGTCGTCTTCGAGAGCAGACGCTTTGACACGTTAGCACACTTGTTTCCGGCTCGCTGAAGCTTTGCACTTACCACTGGTTTGATAGTCCACACCTGCCAGCCCCCCTGAACGAAGACACCGCCACCTTGCGCAGGCAAGCGCCGCTCGACTACTCGTTGTCTCGCCTTTCCTTTCTAGGCAGCGCCACGACGACAGTCGCAAATCTCGTTGTCGCCCCCAGAGTTGCGCCTGCACTGCCGTTGATCCCGGAGTTCTCCCTCGAGGCGAATGATGTACAGCTTGTGGACGTGGAGTTCTGCCTCGACTTCGCTGGCGGAGAAGTGGCTCTCGTGCAACTGTGACTTGAGGCGATGGACCTCCTTTTCTGCCTCCGCAAGCTTCGTTTCAATACCGTTAGTCTTGGCTTCTGCATCTTTGAGCTTTGCCTCTGCTTCCTGGAGCCTTTCCTCTGCTTCTTGATCGAGTTTTGCAGCGCTCGATTGTGCAGCCAGGCCAGCATCCCGGACCGTCACAACACCATCGTCCCACTTACTCCGCTTCGGTGCACGCTCATCTTCACCCTCATACTCCCGTAGCCCGCGGTTCCGCTTTTCAGAGAAGTCGGAAATACCGCCGACGTTCGCCGAGCTGCGCGCGACTTTCGACGGTTCGAGATCCAGACGATAGACGCTCACCACAACTGGCAATGCCATGCAGATAGAGAGCCAAAGAATACAGAGCACCACCGTTCCTTCGTCCATTTCGTGGAAGGCGGTTTTGAGCAGCCAGGAGTGGGGTCTGTTCGCTGGCGTGGGAGCGCCTAGGTTGTGGTGGTGTGATCGCAAATGCGAGTGGTGATTTTGGCAGTGCCAAGATCCATCTTCACATGAAGATGAGAAATTGACGTGACGTCGCAGCAAACAAAAATGTGATCAGTGCGCGCGACACAAAGATATCTCGCGCTCCAGCTTGGCCACACACCTACCTCGACATCCGCTTTGTTCACCCACCCACAACCACAATCTGTAAAGCACACCCACTCGTTGTTCGTGTCCGGAGCGCACCCAGCATACAAGCCATTGGCTATTGTCTTCCCAAGACTTCACCTCACGCAAAGACCGCGCCGCGCAGGCCGTTTCGCCACTTCACCACCCCACCACCACACCACCTCGAGCTCTTGCAGCTCTCTCGAAACCAAAACAGATCTCCTGCGCTACTCACCCTGTACAGCAGCATCATGGCGTTCCAGCAGTTTGAGAAAGCCATCGTGTCCATCAGTCCGAAGCTCATCGGGAGCGAGTTTGGTGTATTCCAGGATAGCGAATTTCAGCCGGCTCTCACAATCATGTACCCAATCGCCTGGCTCCAGAAGCAGATCCTCGCTGTTGCGCCGAGCGACTACACGCCGGTCCCAATACTCAACATCGTCTACCTCCCGCCAAGCCACTCCACCCCAGCCGTCCTCCACTCTGAACCGACACCGCAAGCCGGACCACTCCCATTCTACCTCGATCTCTGGCACACTCTTACCTCGACTCTGGCTGCGGTCATGGATGGTTTCAATCACTCCCCTCTACTCTTCTGGCTTCTCCTCTCGGCTTTACTCCTGCTCTTCATCATCATCGGCGCATCATGCTACTTCCTTGGGGTAGCTCGAGCGCGAAAGGACCCAGTTCATGAGGATATCACACCGCTCGATGCACTAGCCAAGAGCTCGAATCTCGGGAAGCGGCACCTGGCCATAGCTGCTGTCGTGGGCTTCTTGCTCGGTCTCACCGATATCTCTGGTCAATTCTGGAAGCTGGCCGCCAAAATTCATGTCACCAGCGGCTCCTTTGTCACCGTTTGCCTTGTCGCATACTTTGTCCTGCTCAAGTACATTACCTGGAAGGCCTTACCAGTCGCGGAAATCTTTCTCGAACACGGAATGCTCGCATCTGCTGCCATACTATCGGAAGAGCCTGCCACAGCTGTTCCTGTCGCGGAGACATCGCGACCATCGACATCCTCTCGCGGTATGCAGACCGGTGATCTTCCTGTGTCGCCTGCTGCACCACCATCGCCTGTTCTCGACTTCTGCATTCCCGCCTGCGCCGCTGTATCGACTGAGCCGACCGTCCCCGCCGTTGCTGTTGTCGAGAACAAGCCTTCGCCGACTGTCGCAGCTGTCCCTGTCCTCCGCATCGTTCGTCCATACCGCGGCACTACACCGACTGATCTCGCGGCGAGTGCTCCTGTTGCTGTGGTTGAGAAGTCGTCATCCTTCGTGTTCAGCGGCCCAGCACCCACGGCCGAAGACTTCGAATTCTTCGCTCCGTCCGCCTTCTGCGCCGCCAACCCTGATGCGCCAAAGCGTTTTCCTGCGGCCCAGCAGCAGATTCCTGTTCGCGACGAGGAGAAGCCTGGCAAGCTCGTCGCCGGCTCGAACCCCACCGCCGCCGAGTTCAGCTTCGGTTCGCTGGGCTTGGCGACCAAAGCCTTCGGGCCTGGCCCAGAATTCGAGCCGGCCAGACCCCGGCAGTTCAATTTTGCTGTCGCAGACGGGACGACAAGCAACGCTGGGGCGGTCGTCTCCCAGCCGTACAGGCTGCAGGGGGGTGAGCTCACCGAGAGCAGCACCATGATCCCTGTTCCGGTAGTCGAGAAGAGCGCACCAGAAGCTGCGACCAGTGAGACGGTCACGCCAGAGCCAGCTCAGGAACCACAGGTGCCGGAGCTAGCGGCTGAAAAGCAGGTCGGCGCTGAAGGGCCTGACGGTCGGCAGGAAGAGCAGGGTGTCTGGGGTGAGCATCGTGCGGGAAGTGAGAGGACGCACAGGAATAGGAAGTTGAGAGGAAAGAAAAGAGCGGCGGCAAGGGGGCAGGTGGTCTTTGAGTGGAGGGAAGACGGCATTGCGAAGGAGTATGAGGGTGGGAGGGTGGAGTATGTGGACGATGGGAGAGTCGAGCATCCGGATGGGAGGGCAGTGTATCCAGATGGAAGGGTTCAGCATCCCAACAAGGAGGTTACGGAGCGGTACGGAAGGAACGGCGGCCCAGCTCCCCCGTCTTGAGGCCAGGCGTAATGCTTTTGGCCGCAGAGGGGTCGAGACACGTTCTGAAGGTCAGGCAAAAGCTTTTGACCGAAGGCGAGTGGAGATTCATTTAGCACACCAGGCTTCGGCTTTTGGCAGCAAATGGATTGAAACTCGACCTGGAGGTCTGGCTTTTGCTTTTGACCGATGGCGTGTTGAGACCCGTCTGGCGGCCAGGCTTGCGTCTCCGCCCGGCGGAATGTTGCAGGGGGTGTTGTTCATGCTCATGGTTGTTTGATAGTTCTTTTGCTGTGAGAGAAGGAGATTCCGGTTCTTTGGCCTGCTGAGTGGCCAGGACTGCAGAATTGATGTATGAAAATGCTATGAAAATGCTATGCCGACTCACTGTTCACTCTATCGTTCCACACATGTTCTAGATCTATCAAATGAAGCATGTATGGCCATTTTTGTAGCTGGGATGATGAGCTGAAGTCCAACGCCCTCGACGCGCGGAGGTGGAGCACGACTCCCGCCAAGGTTGCCAATGGCCGCGGCGAGGAAGGACAGCCACACCATATCCAACGTCATGCTCGTATTCTCTCTTTCTACGGATATACCCACGACCTATCCTACAATTCAGCGCGTGCGAGAGTCCCTCATCCACCTGCGAGACCACAATGACCGCCCGATGACCAGCACATCCGCAACTCCATCCTACGCGGCGGGCAATGGGCGCAGATGGATCAGGCTCCGGCAACGTCTCAAAGGCGCCGGGGGCCAACGAGCATCCAGTCGAAACCCCAAGACTATCCCCTGAAGAGCGAGCTGTAACGTTCCGCCAACGCATGCAAGGACCAGTCGACCGACTGTACCGGACATACATCGTCGAAGGACTTCTACGACAGAAGCCGCTGCCTCCCTCGAAGAATGGACGACATATTCCTCTAAAGGCTACCCACGATGAGCCATTGGTCGACGAGAGGCGGGACCATGCGTACGTCTCGAACAGTGTACGGTCATCGCGATATACCGTTTGGGACTTCGTGCCGAAGCAACTGTTCTTCCAGTGCACTCGACTCGCCAACTTCTACTTTATTTGCATTGCGATACCGCAGGCGATTCCTGGATTCAGTACTACCGGTAACTATACGACCATTCTGCCGGTAGCCTTCTTTATCCTCTTGACCATGTCCAAAGAAGGATACGACGACTACCGGAGGCATCGAATGGACGTGATCGAAAACAACGCGCTGGCGACAGTACTACGGCCGAAGCACTCAGGTTCCTCCACAAACACGTTCGGGAAGTCGGTATCACGCACTTTCTCTAGGCTGTTGCGAGCACTTCCACTCCCAGGCAGGCGAAGAAAGCGCGCAGCACGTGTAGATTATGAAGAGAAGGATGCAGACGAAGACGCGGACAGCCATTGGACTAGAGTCAAGTGGCAGGACATCCAAGTCGGTGATGTGCTGAAGCTGAAAAGAGACGACCAGGTGCCCGCCGATATTGCTCTTCTTCATGCGAGCGGAGAAGAGCGAATAGCATATGTCGAGACCATGGCTTTGGATGGCGAAACGAACCTCAAGAGCAGGACTGTGCCGCACGCCCTGCGAAATTGCTGCGACATCAAGGGCATCAAGGAGACTGAAGCGGAGTTCGTGACCGAGGATCCAAACCGCGACTTGTACACTTTCAATGGAAGCGTGACGGTGGACGAGAAGACTCTTCCGCTGACTCTGAACGAAGTCTTGTTCCGGGGTAGCGTCCTGCGAAACACTCAATCCATCATCGGTCTGGTCATCAACACTGGTGAAGAGTGCAAGATCCGGATGAACGCGAACCACCATCCACGAGCAAAGAAGCCACGTCTGGAGCGATACACCAATCACATCGTCCTCACCTTGATCGCTTACGTGATTATTCTATCGGTCGGCTGCTCAGGAGGCTACCTCATCTGGAGAGACAGCACGGAAGAGCATTCTTGGTATCTCAACGATGCTTCTGTTCCTTACAAACAGATCATCATCGGATATATGATAATGTTCAACAATGTGATTCCGTTGTCGCTGTATATAAGCTTGGAGATTGTCAAGGTTGGACAGATGCTAATGGTAATGGGAGACGAAGGAATGTTTGACGAAGAAACGAACACGACTATGACTTGTAACACTAATACTATTCTGGAGAACTTGGGCCAGGTCAGCTACGTGCTGTCGGACAAGACGGGCACTTTGACGGAGAACATTATGCAGTTTCGGGGATTGAGTGTGGCTGGCACTGCCTGGCTACACAAGCAGAACGACGGTGAGGCGGTGATGCAGAAGGAAGGGCGAAAGAGTGTCACCGTGAATAGGAAGTCTGAGGACCCAGGAAAGGGCAGCTCGGAAGGTGATGGTCCGGGCATTGTAATCCAGGAGACAGAACTTTCCACGGCACCCACTTTGGACCGACGGACCTCTGACTATCTGGAACGGCCTTCGTTGCACAGACGATCGACAGATCACCGGCGGCCAGGCTACCTCGAGGGTACAACCGCAGACCTCCTTGCGCGGCTGCGGCGCAATCCAAGCTCTGCTTTCTCTCGCAAGGCTCGCGACTTCATACTCGCGGTAGCGTTGTGCCACACAGCTATTCCGGAGCGGACTGCCGATGGCGCGATCAACTTCCAGGCCTCTTCGCCAGATGAGATTGCGCTTGTAAAGGCTGCGCAGGATCTTGGGATGCTCGTCATCAACCGCACGACCCAGACTGTGACTCTGCACGAGACTGACGATGCGGGTAAGGATGAACGAAAAACGTACGACGTTCTGGACGTCATCGAGTTCAGCAGCAAGCGGAAGCGGATGTCAATTATCATCAGGTATCCAGACGGCGCCATACGACTGCTGTGCAAAGGTGCCGACAGCGCCATCCTCCCTCGTCTCAAGCAAGCGGCACTTGCAGCACGAAAGTCGCAGGAAGTGCGCAGAAGCATCCAACTCGAGCGTCAAGCGAATCGCATGAGTGGGCAGAGCACACCTCGGACCAGCTTTGGCGGACGTCCGAGCCTCACCATACGGCGCAGGAGCTCACTGGACATTCGACCTGATCCGAAGCGGCACACGCTGGATGTGCCACGATTCGACCAGCATCTACGACCTCCACTTGGTCGCCATAGCACAGATCGCAGGAGTATGCCATCCTTCGACAATGCCTCCGTTGCCGATGACGGCCAAGTCTTCACGCGATGTTTCAAGCATCTGGAAAATTTCGCCACTGATGGCCTCCGTACGCTTGTCTTTGCGCAGAAAGAGCTCACAGAGGACGAGTACGCTTCGTGGAAGCAGCTTTATCAAGATGCTACCACTGCTCTGCTCAACCGGCAAGAGCGCATTGAAGCAGCTGGCGAGGTCGTCGAGCAAGGCATGGATCTGCTGGGTGCTTCTGCCATCGAAGACAAGCTGCAGAAGGGTGTGCCTGAGACGATTGACAAGCTACGCCGGGCCAACATGAAAATCTGGATGTTGACTGGCGACAAGCGAGAGACGGCCATCAACATCGCCCATGCAGCCAATATCTGCCAGCCGGATTCAGAGGTTACGGTCATTGACACTACCAAAGGCAATCTGCTGGGTCAGCTCCATGGCCTCGCGGAAGAGCTTCGAATCGATGGACTGCACAGCGTTGCTGTCATCGATGGGCAAACACTTACCGACGTTGAGGCCAACAAAGAGCTGTCCGACCTCTTCTACTCGCTGCTACCGATAGTCGACTCCGTTATTTGCTGCCGAGCAAGTCCAGCCCAGAAAGCAGGTATTGTGGAAGGCATCCGAGCTCGCATGCCCGGACTCACTCTTGCGATCGGCGACGGCGCGAACGACATCGCTATGATTACCACATCCCACGTCGGCATCGGTATCTCTGGCAAGGAAGGTCTGCAAGCTGCCCGTGTAGCAGATTTCAGCATCGCACAGTTCCGCTTCCTGCAGCGCCTTCTGCTTGTTCATGGCCGCTGGAACTACATCCGCACAGCCAAGTTCATCCTGTGGACGTACTGGAAGGAGATGTTCTTCTACACTGTCCAAGCGAGCTATCAGCGCTACAACGGCTACTCTGGCTCCAGTTTGTACGAGCGCTGGTCGCTTACCGCCCTCAACACCCTCTTCACATCTCTCTGCTGCATCCTTCCCGGCATGTTCGAGCAAGACCTTTCAGCCGAGACCCTCCTCGCAGTCCCCGAACTGTACGTCCACGGCCAACGAAACGGCGACCTCAACCTCCCAACCTACCTCATGTGGATGGTCCTCGGCACCTCCCAAGGCCTGCTCGTCTGGTACATCTCCTGGCAAATGTACAACAAGCACAATATCATGGGCGACAACGGCACCTACTCGGTCGGGAACCTCTGCTTCAGCCTCGCCATTATGTGGACGAACATCAAACTCCTGCTCATGGAGACGCATTACAAGACGACGATCATCGCCGTCGGCTTCATCATCACGGCTGGCGGTTGGTGGGGCTGGAGCGCTTTCCTCGCTTCAGCGTATTCGGAGAACCTCAGTCCTTTTGACGTCAAGTACGGCTTCAACAAGGGCTATGGCACAGATCCGAACTGGTGGCTCACGCTCGTTGTCACGCTCGCGGTGCTCGTCACGATTGAGCTGGGCTGGAAAACTGTGAGGAGGTATCTGGCGCATGCGGGCTGGTGGCCGCTGTGGAAGCGGAGGACGGGTGGGAGCGCGAAGAGTGCGGAGGAGTTGGATTTGTCTGTTTGGCAGGAGATGGAGCGGGATCCGGCTGTGAGGGAGCGGCTGAGGGGGTTGGCGAGGGATCAGGGGGAGGAGGTTGAGGGGAAGGGGGTTGGGGAGGCGTGGAAGCCGGGTCGATGAGAACACCGTCGATACTGTGTAGTTTGTTGTATATGCCAGTTTCTAAGACATTCTTCGTTTGGCTGCTTACAGTAGAGATGGGTGTGTTTATAGTAGGTCTCATTTCTCGAGCAATGGTGAAAGAATGGGCTAAGCTGCATTCATCTTGTCTCAGCCCAGACAACGCAGGCGCGGCGGCGGCAGCAGTTCTCCACAATGCTTGACCTCACTTCTCCTCTCCATTGGCAACAAAAGTAGAAATGCTCGCTGCCATCAAACGCAGCTCTGTAAATCTTGTCTTCTTCAGTGTATACTGCAATATACCTCTCATCAAGCGACCATGAGCCAGTATACAGCGGCCGTCCCAAGCGATGGCCTGGTGAGGCCGGAGATCAAGTTCTTCTTCGAGGAGTTCTACAAGATCTCTGATACTGCGGATGCGCATGAGAAATACGCAGAGACGTTTACGAGCGATGCGAGGTTGATCATGGGGCCGAACGAGGCGAAGGGTAGAGATGGTACGTCCAGCAGTGGAGCGGAGCGGAGTTGCAGCAGCAAACTCTCCTCAGCGGGTGACACCGTGGACATTTGCTAACGAGGGCACAGAGATCATCAAGATGCGCCATGGGATGTGGGAGAAGGTGGCCCAGCGCTCGCACAAGCCCGAGCAGATCTATGCCTTTGGCAGTGGCTCGGATGAGGTGATGCTCAACGGGACGGTGGCGTACGTGTTGAAGGACGACAAGAAGACCGAGACCGTGTGGGCTGCGAAGGCACACTTTGTCAAATTGGATGGTGTGCTGAAGATGGACTTCTATCAGGTCTTTTTGGTCAGTACATACTCTTAGACGATGATTCGAGCCACACTGACCTTGTCGCAGGACACCGGGGCTATGGCGAGAGCGAAATGATCGTCGAATGCTTTTGGTTCTTGCCTTTGATGCAGGTATAGTCACGAGATTATGCAATCTAACGTGCAATCAGCGGTATGAGCTGACAATGCTTTTTTCTTTGTCCGTTGTCTTATTGTTGCATGTTGCCAAGACGACAATACTTGACATACATCTTCACATGAAAATCCCCACAGCTTCCCCTTTCAGTCAAGCGGCCGAACCTTACTTTTCTGAGACGTCAGTACACAAGCTCTCAATAGCGGTTTTTCGAACAATCACAACCACTTCTCGAGCATCTGTGATTTCTCACAGCGCACTTTCTTTCTGACAAACAACGCCAACACCACCACACGACGATCAGCAAGAACCACTGCAATGTTGGGCCGCCACCTGACATTCACGATCCTTATTGGATATCTCTCCGCGCACTGGTGGCCTGCCGCTGAGAACTACGACCAGTACACTGCCGGCCAGTTGGCCAATGTCCCGGAGACGCAGCGCGTCTTCACCCCCATCCCCTCCCTCCCCTCCCTCCCCTCCACCTCTTCCGCAGCGACGAGCTGCCCAGCGCCGCTGGTCGGCGGCTATACTGGGGTGACCGGCACCCCTCCGGCGGAGAACTGGCTCGCCCCCTTCGGTGACGACGACAGCAGCGAGGCCGGTATGGCCGCCTCCGTCTCGGCAGCGGAGGTGGTCAACCGTACTTTTTGCAGCGACTGCACTGGGGTCGCCGCCGCCGCCGCCAGCGAGACGAACCTCGTTGGCGTCCTTCTGTTCTTGTGCTCCCTCCTGGCTCCTTGGCGGGACGAGATCTTCCTGATTGTCTTCACCATCCTGGAGATGACGATTCTTCCGCCGTTGCTGGACTTCCTGTGGTCGCTGGTTTCCGCCCTGCTCGTTCTCCCTAGCCTCCTCGCCCTCACGGTGGGCTCTTCGTCCGCTACAGTGGCGCGAGCCACTGTCCTGCCTGTGCGAAGGTTCTTTCTGGGCGCTTTTCGCGTGAGAGAGTACGCGGAGAATGCGTACCTGCGGGCCATCATCAGGGACCAGCGGGAGGAGATGGCTGTCCTCCAAGCAAACAGCATCACGGTCGCACACCAGGCCCAGGAGCAAATCAGACTACTGGAGGCCAGAGTTACGAGCCTGCAAGACGACGTGAACTCTTACAGAGAGCGCTTGGACAGTGCGGACGCCCTTGCGCAGAGACATCGGGACGAGATCAACGTTCTTCGTCTGCGTC
Source organism: Saxophila tyrrhenica (assembly GCF_035928015.1). Classification (NCBI taxonomy): domain Eukaryota; kingdom Fungi; phylum Ascomycota; class Dothideomycetes; order Mycosphaerellales; family Extremaceae; genus Saxophila; species Saxophila tyrrhenica. The sequence continues at coordinate 66,063 of NW_027041747.1, read as the reverse complement.
GGGACGAGCGAACCAAGGAGCACAGAGAGGCAGTCGAAGGCCTGAAAAACGAGCGAGACGAAGCTCAAAGCCAGATGACGAAGCTCCAAAAGGAGCATGATCAGCTGGAGGAACAGATGCAGAAGGAATTGGCACAACATCGCGCGCGCGCCGTCGACCAAGTCGAAGATGAAGTCTCCCAGCTCGAAGAGAAGCTCCGTACTGCCAATGAGAAGATCAAAGAGCTGACGACTGAGAACGCTGAACTCACAAAAGAAGCCGACGATGCCCAGGCCCAACTCAAAGCGGCACGCTATGAGATCGAGAGGATGCGGCAGCAGCAGCAGTCAGCAGGCACAGAGACAGCGACCGCTGGAGAAGTCCAGGAAATCAGGGACCAGCATGCACGTGATCTGAAAACGCTACAGGATGAGCATCAAAAGAAGATCGACAAGCTGCAGAGTGACCATGAAGAGGCACTCAAGAAGCAGGCGAAAGAGTACAAGAAGGCGTGCGATGAGAGAGTCAAGGGCGTGGAGGAGGATCACGCACGCGAGCTGGCAAGGCTGCAGAACGAGCACCAAAAGCCGGTCGAAGAGCAACCGGCTGCGCTCGAGACGCAGGCGAATGAGCACAAGGAGGCGCTCGAGGAGCAGGTCAAGCTTCATAAGGAGGCGCTCGACACGCAGGCCAAAGAGCACAAGGCGGCATGTGATAAGCGAATCAAGGCCGAGAGAGAGAGGCGTGAAAAGGTCGAAGAAGGTCTGACGGAGGAGTGGGAAGGATATTTCAACGATGCGAATGACAGAACCACGGCAGCCAAGCTGGCCCTCGAACAAGCCAACAGGCGCCTCGCCGAACTGGAGAGCCCAGAAGCCACCGAGAAGCTCCGCGAAGAGCGCGAACAGTGTCGGAAGACGAAGGAGACTCTCGCGCAGCAGAACGCCAAGCTCACAGCGACTCGCGAGAGACTCGAGAAGGAGCGCGAAGAGCATCAGAAGACGAGGGACGCTCTCAACCAGCGGAACGCCGATTTCGCTGTCACTGCAAATAGACTGCAACGGGCGATGTGGGAGTTTAAATACTACCAGGCCACACAATGGGACAACGAGCGACTCTACAGCGACATCCAGACTCAGCAAAGGGTTAACAACTGGCTCCAGCGAAGCAGAAATAGCACAAACCAGCAGCTCCGCGATGCTAGGCAGCTGATCAAGTCATTCCAAGAGGAAATCCCGAGCGTGCTTGACAATCAACAGAGGCTCATGGCTCTTGGTCGCCTCGCTTTGCAGTTCAGGAAATGGGTGGCAGAAGAGTTACAGGCTAACGACTTGGAGGAAGAGACTGCCATGATCATCGATAGGATTCTACAGACCGCCGATGCTCTCCTCGCTGAGGTTGGGCCGGAGATCATTGAGGGTCTGATGGCTGAGGCTAATCCTCCTGCTTCTAACCCTTCTGCGTCCAACCCTCCTGCTACCGACCCTCCTGCTACCGACCCTCCTACTACCGACCCTCCTGCTTCCCACCTTCCTGCTGCTGACGCCTCTGACGCCACTACTAGAGGAAACAATGATGAAGACGAAGACGAAGCGCCGTGTCCAGCGCCATTCTCAGAGCCAGATTCCTCGGACGAAGCACCCGACTCCGGAGACAGTGCACCTCCACCAGCGCGTGACGATCTCTACGAAGATAGCGATGACGAGGAGTATCGCGGACGCAGAGACGTCTCCAAGAGCAGCAAGCCCGGCGACGGTCCTACAGCGGGTGAGGAAGCATCCAGCACTGTTCGCGCCGGCGAGAACGCTCCCACTGGCACTGCTGAGCCGAGCCGTCCGTCTGCCTCAAATGACGACGTCTCCGAGAGCAAGGAGGGCGGTGATGCTGCTACGGCGACGGAAGAAGCACTCAGCACTGCTCCGACCGGCGAGAGCGCTCCTACCGGCAGCAATGGCCCGAGCGGCCGTTCTACCTTCGGCGGAACGGCGGAGGAGAACAATGAATGCGTCATCATCCTCAGCAGCGGCGAGGAGAGCGATAATGAGGAGGAGGAGGAGTCTGAGGAGGCGAGCGGGGAGAGTGAGCTCGACTTTGAGGATGTTCCTCTGCAAAGAGGTGGGCAGGTCGATCTTGGTGGCAAGACGGAGCTTGCGGATGTGACTATCATTGACCAAGAAGAGAGTCAAGAGAGCAGCCAGCAGCAGGCCGACAGCACCCCTCCCGCCGACAGCACCAACGATGCCCCCGGTGCAGCGGATATCGAGTGTCCGAAGGTTGAAGCGAGTCTAGAGACGATCGCAGCTCGCGACATCAAGCCACTCCGCCGGACTCGTCGTCGGAATGCTGAGTACCAGTGTCCCCCACCGCCAGTGGCGAGTGCCTTCACGCTGGCGCAGGAGCAGTACAACGCAAACAAGGGCGAGGCTCCCAAGGTCGACGGCTTTAATGCTGCCACTGTAGCGGTTGTGCCGCTCAATGAGACTGTCCGTGGCGAAGAGAACGTTGACATGCCCGGCATGTTTACGTTTGGGGGCACTGGCGCTGGGAACGTTGACACCACCGAGAATGCCACTGAGAAGATGGATGAGGATACTCAAGAGGCTCAGAACGAGACAATGGGCCAAGGTCAAGAGCAGGATGGAGGCGAGAAGATGGATGAAATTGAGAAGGAGATCAAAGATGAGCAGATGGGCGACGATGAGAAGCAGGCTAGAGATGGGAAGGTCGAAGACGATGTCGAGATGATCAAAGACACGCCACCACGGTCTCCAACGGGACTGGAGAGCACATTGGAGCAGACGGACATCAATTCCCCGGCTACAAGTAGGCTCGCGCCCGCAGGCCAGGAGCAAACGATGCAGGACGCTGGTACTGCTTCCAATGGAGCGGATGCCCAGGATGACGACATGGGCGAGAAGGAGTCAGACGCCGGTTATGCCTCAGATGAGGAGTTCCACATCTATGAAAGCGACGGAGAGGAAAGCGAGAGAGCGGGCAGCGAAGGAGAAGGCAGCCAGGGAGAGCGCAGTCAAGGAGAACGCAGTCAAGGAGAACGCAGTCAAGGAGAACGCAGTCAAGGAGAACGTAGTCAAGGAGAACGCAGTCAAGGAGAACGCAGTCAAGAAGGCAGTCAAGGAGAGGGCAGCGATAATGGATTCTGGCAAGCCGACCTTTGCCGCTGGATGAACGGATCCAATGATCCCCAGCATCCCGACGAGCTGCGCGACAATCCTAATTATGAGCAAGCTTGCAGGAATGCCGGCATCGATCCGGATGACCCAACCGCTCGACCTTCAAGCGGACGCGGAGGACCAGTATACAACCCCTTTAACCCTCGACAGAGCCGTCAGGCGGCGGTACAATCCCCCTTCTCGCCGGCGAATGGCCCTCAGTATCCGCCGCCAGGACCATCCGCCTATCCGCCGCTGAATAATCCTCAATATCCCCAGACAGGACCAGCCCCCTACCCGACGTTGGGTGGTTACAGGTTCCAGTCGGCAACAACAACCCCATTCGCCTCCAATGGCCCAATGTATCCGCCTCCTACACAGCCTACCCCAACCGCTGGTCATTTCTCTACGCTCCAGCTCTCAGCGATGACACCAGCCGCCGCCTCTACAGCACCTGGACCAAGGTATCAGATGACGGCACCGCAGCAGCAATCGGCAGTCCCCAACATGCGGCTCCATGCGCCTCGTCAAACAACACCGGCAATGATCCCAGGTCAACCTGGCTACTAGACCCCATCGCAATCTCTCTACCAGCAGCTGCCGGCGACCCCGAGTCACACTCTCGCCCCGCAGCCCTCCGGGCCTTACACTCCAAGTGGTCCGCCTGGCTACGTCCCTTTGCACCTCGGATCGAATTTTACTGCCCTACGCCCGAGCACTGCTCCTCCGACGCCCGAAGAGACTGCTCGGGTTTTGGCGGCGAGAAGAGCCGCTGGATTGACAATTGCAGGAACACCGGCCAACCACCCGTGGATTCCTAAGCCGCCCGCTTCGAACCCAGGGGCTGCTTCTTCGGCGGCTCCATCAGCAGCACAGGAGCCGCAGATTGATCCGAGACTCCTCGCAATGAGTCCGGCGCCGCCAGTACTGCACATTGATCATCTCACAGGAGGCCCGGCATCACAGATCGATCCGGCTCTCACAGGGGGCCCGGTGCCGCAGATCGATCCAGCTCTCGCAAGAGGTACGGCGCCGCGAAGGCGAATCATGCCGGCAAGGGGCACTCGCCGGGGCGGCGTCCATTCGGACAGTCGTAGCGAGCTCAGGAAGCTTCATGAAGATTACCCAGATCAATACCCCGAGATTGGCGAAAGTGAGGAAAGCGAGGAAGAGTGAAAGCGCGATTGCGTGGCATAGGGAGTTGGAGCTTGTGGTATTGGTGTAAGGTAGCATGAATTGGCAAACTCATTAGAAATGTTAAGCGGCTCATCCCGCATTCGCGTTGGACCCTGAATCCCTCTGTCTTCACATGCTCGAGTGCTCCCTATTCTTTGCATGTTCATGTCCAACTCAACGATGCTCCTTCGATAACACGATTTCCAAATGCCCTCGTCGCTGCTCCCGTCCCGCTACCAGCAGAACGATGCCTCCGCCACCTACTTCCTACCCTTAGTCCTGCTGCTCAGCTCTGTCGTTTCCAGCATTGGCACATCTGTCGCGCACGCCCTCCTCACCAGCGCTGTCGCATGGACTGTCTTGAGCGTATACACCAGCGTCAGACTACGAAGAGGGCGGAACGGGAAGGAGGAGAATGGTGTCAACAGGCAGGCGCGCAGACTGTCATGGGCAGCAGGGGGGCTACTTGCATTGGCCAGGATATGTGAGCGTGCGGTGGATGGGAGGGGGATATGGTGGGCCAATGTGTGTATACTCCCGTAATACTACTCTGCTGTCAATATGCTAAGCCGTCCTGAATCTATAGGGCCTCCTTCCCTTGACCCTGACGATTTTCCTCTCTACCTCCATCCTCCCCCCTCTCAACGAGCCGACCAGCCCCCCCGCGAGTCCAGAGAAATCACGACCGAATGCCTCCTACCCAACGAGTCCGAATACATCCCTCATCATCCTCACAGCCTCGGCGGTAGCAGCAATCTTCGCCGCGCTAGGGTCCAACGCGACCATCGCCCTAGGCCTGTCGGACGCTCTGGTCACATCTCTGGCTTTCTTGCTGGTCGAGCGGGCGCACAGCGAAGCGAAGCATGGGAATAGTGGCGGCAGCGTGATATACGCCGCTAATGGCCTTCTCGCGCAGCCAGCTGCTGGATCGGGAGGCAGTGGGGATGCGAAGACGGCGGTCATGAGAGATGTTGCAGTGGGGTCAGCTGTGTGTACGACGGTGGCTGCGCTCACGCTGGAGAGCTTTTCGTTTGGTGGATTGGGGTATTGGGGAGTTTTTGGGCAGGTGTTGGGTGATAATTGGATGTTCTGGGATGGCGTTTTGGGAGTGGCGTATGCAGTGGGCATGGTGAGCTTGCATATGGTGGTTTATGGGGTGTTGTTGCTTTTTGTGAGTCTCTCTGTCCTGGCGGCTCCATCAAACTCTGGAACCAATGGTCCTACGGCCATGCTCAAGGCTGTCGTTCTGCTTTGTGAAGCGATTCCGTAGCCACATGTGCTCCTGCTAATCCTATTCCGAACAGATACAACGGCAAGGCTCACTGGTAGCGAGCTTCGTCCCTCTGGCGGCGTCCATATGCTCGCAAATGCTCGTCGATTTCTCCTTGAGCAGGGTATGGTTCGCCGTCTTATGCGCAGTGTCGACATATACCTTCTTCGACGAGCAGGAGACCTTCTCTGCAGGATCCGGGAGGACACTGCGTCCAACAAGAATCTTGACTCTCGTCGCCGTCATCTCGTTTGGCGTCCTCGCCGTCCTGTCTCTTCGCCAGCCCTACGAAGCATATCGCTTCAGGACGCCTGCAGATAGCACGCAAGGCACCGGAGAGTCGGACACGCGACCACCTCCGACCTCATTTGCTCCACTGGAGTTTACCAACTCGCGAGTGCACCCTATCGATCAGCTGGTGCGGGACGCCGAGGTCGAATGGATGAAGGTTGTGCAAGGCCAATCGCAAAGCCTGGAGCAAGCGGTGGCTGAATACAGACGGCGATACCAGATACCGCCTCCGCCAAATTTCGACAAATGGTACGAGTTCGCAAAGCGGAAAGGCGTCCAGCTTATTGACGAGTACGACACCATCTACCATTCCCTCCGACCTTTCTGGGCACTGCAGCCCGAAACCATCAGAACACGCGCCCAGGAAGCCATCGGTAACAACGACAACTTCTTGATGGGTCTACTTATCCGCGATGGCACGGCAAAGTATGTTGAGAACGGACAAGACTGGCTGCAGCAAGCTGTCGTTGGCATGATTGAGCAGTTCGTCAAGTACCTTCCCGACATGGACATTGCCTTCAACACGCATGACGAACCTCGCGTGGTTGTGCCCCACGACGATCTGACACGCCTTGTCAAGGAGGCGACCAACAAGTTCATGCCGGCAGCCTTCGCCAACCCCCATCCTCGCAACTCATTCTCTCCCCGACCGAACGACCTCACCATTGGGACTCGAATTCCGGAAGCAAAAACAACAAGATTCAACGTCTACGCTCATCAGCCCGTCTGGATCCCTTCTCGCCTCTCCTGCCCACCAGACAGCCCAGCACGTGCTCTCGACGAAGGACTTGCTGGGGACAACCTTACCGCTTACGCCTTGACAGAGCTCGGCTTCGTCTACAACGCCACCGCCTTCTCCGATGTCTGCAACTCCCCCTCCTTTGCCGGCAGCCACGGCTTCTTTGAGCGTCCAAACGCTTTCAATGTCGTGCACGACCTCTTCCCCATCTTCAGCCAGAGCAAGATGAGTGCTTTCCAGGACATCCTCTACCCCAGTCCATGGTACTGGTACGGCAAAGTCGACTACGTCGAACGCCAAGACCTCGATTGGAAGAACAAGATCCACTCCATGCTCTGGCGTGGCTCCACAACAGGTGGCTTCAGCCGCAACGGCGGATGGCGCCGCCAGCACCGACAACAGATGGTCAAACATCTCAACGCCCTCGACAACGCCAAAGTCCTCGAGAACATAAACAAAGACCCCGGCCGCGACGAGAATACGCCCGAGTGGAAACTCAAGACCGTCCCGCGCTCCGACTACAAAGAAGTCATGGACGTGCACTTCTCGCACATCGGCCAGTGCGACCCGGGCGACTGCGACGCCATGAAGGAGTACTTCGGCATCACCGAGGGCGTCGACCAGCAGGACCACTGGAAGTGGAAGTACCTGCTCGACATGGACGGGAACGCCTTCAGCGGCCGTTTCTACGCTTTCTTGAAGAGCAAGAGCTTGGTGTTCAAGATGGCGGTGTTCCGGGAATGGCATGCAGATTGGCTGAAGCCTTGGGTGCATTTCATCCCGTTGAGTTTGCGCGGTGATGAGGCGTTGGAGGCTGTGAGGTATTTTTCGGGTGAGCCGGATGGGAAGAGGGATGCGGTGAGGTTGGCGGAGCAGGGGAGGGAGTGGGCGGCCAAGGCGTTGCGGAATGAGGATTTTGAGGTTTGGTTTTTTCGGTTGTTGCTTGAGTGAGTGCTCTCCCTCTCTCTTTTTCTTGACGATGGAAGGTGGTGGAATGTGCTGACATGTGCGTGCAGGTATGGTAGGCTTGTTGATGATGCGAGGGCGGAGATCGGGTATGCTGGGTCGTAACCAGAAGACACTTCTTCCGTGGTCTGGGAAAGAGTGGGAGGCCTTCTGTAAGATATGTGTATAGCTGTATCATTGACACCAACTTGGTCATGCTCCGAGATCGTTCTTCATGCTTACATACGAGCCAGTGTTCGGCCAGCTCTCTATCACTCTTGACCACCGACTTCGCACAACATCCGCCTCGGCCACTCCAACAACGACCGTTCAATGTGCGCCGTCGGCTCGGCATCGCAAAGCTCAATAATCTCCTTCAAGCCATGGCGGCCCATATCATCCATCCACCAGATGTCCTCGGCCAGAACGACTAGCATGAGCCAATGGGCGTATACAGCCAGTGCGAGAAGATCTCCGCTCACCAGCATGTCAACGAAGCCTTTGGAGATGTTGACTGGCCAGGTTTGGAGCGCCCTCATTAGGCTGTGAACCTCCCTGTAACAGGTTGTCTCTGTCACTTCTCGAAGGTGGCTGATCGCTGCCAGCACGTCTTCGACTTGTTGGTCGTTGAATGTCGACCACTTCGCGGCAACTGCATTGTCCAGGGCCTGAAAGCGCTGGCAGGTCGTCGTTCGGATGAAGTTGAACTGCGGATGCGCCTCGAAATGAGAGCTGACGTTGTACCAGTTGCCGTTTGAAGGTTTCGCATAGTTTCCGTCCGGACCCAGGTCTCGCGCTACCATCTCGTTCATGGGTCCACTAGAATCTTTGTAATGATGGAATACCGGAATGATGCCACGGATCATGTGGAGCCACGTCCATGAGCCTAGCTCAGTTATGGACCAGCCGTCACGCTGCTGATACACGCGGAAGAAGCCCAAGGACAGCACAGTCAACAGCCTGGCGCAGGCCAGGTTCGGATCGGCATCACCTGGACTCATCTCTCGCAGCTGCTTCGAGCTTTCGTCGACAAACTGCTCTCCATAGTACTCCGCCGTCTGCAGGTACTTGAGTGACTCGTCCGGCGTCTGCTTGGTGTCGTGATGCAGGCACAAGGCGGCGAACGTGAGCATGCCCAGCCGGACGGTCGACGAGCTGTACGCGAGTGCGGGAATGACGGTGTCCCACACCGCCTGACTCGACCCGCCGTAGAGCTCGAACATCCCACGCGTATGGCTGAGGTAGTGCTGCACGAGGTCCGTTTCGAGCACTCCGAGGGTACTGGGGGATGTGGCGGGGGAGACTGGAGAGGCAGAGCTGGGGGTGGAATCCGCCTTGCGACTAACTACGCCTTCGCTTGATGAACAGGTCCTGGTTGGAGCGTGTTTAGAGCCTTCGTCGTATGTGCATTCGAGCCCGCGGCGCTTGCAGATAGTGCACCCAGGGCGGGTTTCGTCGCACTGCCAGTGGTCAGTTCCTCGTTCTCGTTCTGGGCGCAACGGAGCTCACCTTCACCCGCCTTCTCCTGCAAACGAGGCATCCCGTCCGACTCTTCTTATGCGATCGTTTGACCCGGAAGCTTGGAATCACAAGACTATCAGTGCTATTGTGGGCCATTGTGGTGTCGACCATGTCATCGACCTAGAGCAACGGCTCCCTGGACCAGCAATGTTTCTAATACACATGCTGTCGCCTCCGCAACTCAACTTTAACTCCGCACGTCTTGCAGTAATCTGGCGTCAAATTCTCCCGAGCTCACGACCTCCATAGGGCTGACTTTGTACGAATTGTCGAATGAGGCTGCGACTGGCAAATTAGTCACGTCGTGCACGCCAAGGACGCCTCGCTGACAGATTGCCTGATGCACGTGTGTTGAGCGGGCTGTGCAAACGAAACCTGGGAACGAGCACCACCACCCCGATGTATGCATACTGGCTCCACTTTTCAATACATGCGGCTCGCCGACCCCTGATATCACGACCTGCCATGTCTCGTTTGACAAATGGTCTCCATCGCTACCCCTCCTCCTCCCCATACCTTATTCAGCTTCTGCTCTATGCGAGAACGAGCAGCTTCAATGGACGTTGACGTTAGACAGCAGTGAGCAAGGCGATCAATCCATATAAAGAAACAGCACGGCTTCACAGAATGTCTCGAAAATCACCCCTTCGCCAGCACAAACGAAAAACATCTCGAAATGGCCGTCGCCGCAGTCGTCGCTCTCACAGTCCTCTGGTCTAAACACACGAAGGGTAGTGCTGTACCAACTTCGTCGCTAACCTCCGCCCACCATGGCGATCCGAGGTGTGTCGATGTGATGCTGCCGGTCTCTGTCACCTCGCAGAATGCCGTCTATGATATTGTACAGATTGATACCAGCATCGATGCGATTGCATATGCACTCGACATGGACTCTCGATCAGCTCCGAGCATCGAGGAGCGCATCCTCCGCAACATCACAGTCAGCGACACCTACAACATCGCCGCAAAGCTCTGCATTTCTCGCAACGGTGGAAAGAAGAATCATCTACAGATCGCCACTCATGGCGGCGTCTTCGATTCACGATACTGGGATGCGCGAATCAACCCCGAAGAACATTCCTGGGTTCACAACGCCCTGGCTGCTGGTTATAGCATCCTCACCTACGACCGACTCGGGAACGGCAACTCTGATAAGCCGGATCCTTACCAAGTCAACCAGATTCCACTGGCACTGGAGATCCTTCGCGGCATCACCAAGATTGCTCGGGAGGGCCATTTGATGAAGTATGCCAGCCCAGGCAGCAAACAGTCCAAAGCCCAATTTGACAGGATAATCCACGTCGGCCACAGTTTAGGCAGCGCGATATCCTTGGGCATGGTGACGACCTACGGCAACGAATCAGATGGCGCCGTCCTGACTGGCTGGACTACAACGTATCAATCGACTGGAGGAAAGACCACGACGTTCGATTTGCAGCTCGCTTCGGAAAATGACCCAAAGCTCTTCGGTGACTTTCCGAACGGGTACGCCGTTCCCAGTACGGCTTCAGCCATCCAGACTGGCTTCTTCTCAACACGCAGGAACCACACCGTCGGCATTGGCGGCTTCACGCCAGAGTTGTTGGAGTACGGCAACTCGATCAAGTCCCCGATTGGGGCGGCGGAACTGCTCTCTGCCACGAGACTGAACCTTGGCCTCGCTCCGGACTTCAGCGGGCCCATACAGTTCGTGCTCGCGGAATACGACTGGCTTGTGTGTGATGGTGATTGCAAAGGGACGACGAACATGACACTGTTGGAGCAGCTGTATCCCAAGGCGACCGACATCAATGTGTACACTCAGCCGGGCACTGGCCATGGGCTGCCACTTCATCGTGGCGCGAACATCGGTTTCAAGGCTTCCTTCGACTGGTTGGATCGGAATGGTTTGTGAACGAGTTGGAAGGCTGTTGAGTCTTGGAAGCTTGAGTCGGGCATTGAGATTGATAGCGTGCATGGTGGAAAGTGGTCTGAACAGGGGATGTTTCTCTTCCGGCCCGTCGCTTTGACCGTGCGTAGATAGCCCACCTTAGTCCAGTTGATAACAGCGGCTCGGCGAGAACTTACTCTCTTGAGACAACAAGCACCTTCGGCGTCCCCAGCGAAGTACAACGCCTTGCATAACTCCACAAGAGCACAGCCCGCGATAGACGAGGACTCAGGAGGATTGGTAATGTTGATATGCCGATCGAGTTTCAGTTTCAGCTTCAGCTCCGACGTCACATGCTTGGCTCTGCTTCATCCCTTTCAGACACCTTGGGGCTGAAAATACCAAGAGGTTTTGATATGCATCTTGACTCTTTTATTCGCTGCCATCCAGTGGAAGATCGTTATGCTGGAGTCAGCGTCGCAGCTCGGGCAGGCCGTCGCAGTTGTTCCAAGATGAAATATGTATCTGCACGACAACGCTCTGATTTGTTACGTCCGTAAAATCGTCGACGTCCAGAAGAACCCTCAGAGATGTCTTCACACAGGCAACACTATGGGGAGGAAGGGAGAATGTCCGCACGGCAGGTCGAGGAGCAGAAACCTGCAATGGCAATGCTAAATGTTCAGCACGTTACATATACAAGTCCTTCCATCCAGGAATCTCAAGACGAACTACTGTATGCAGAGGCAGATGAATCTTCAGTGAGTATCAGCCGTCGAGCACTGCATACTACTGCTGATGTCTCCGAACAGATGAACTTTCGTCGAGCAATGGTACTGGTCGCCATGGGCTTTCTATGGACATCTTCTCAGATGCCGCTGTACTTTGTAGGTCCCTCAAGTCTCCGCTGTTCACCATACTCCAACTAACACTACGTGCAGTACGGCGGAATCCAAATCAACGTCCTCCAGTCCATCGGCGGCTACGCCCAGTTCGTCTGGCTCGGCCTCTCAGGCCTGATCCCCCTGGCAATAGTTACACCCTTCGTCGGCGCCCTATCCGACCTCTTCGGACGTCGCAACATTGGTCTCACAGCTTTCGCCCTCATCATCTTTGGCAACATCATGTGCGCCACCGCGCAGCACATGAACGTCTTCCTGGCCGGTACCATCCTCATCGCCGTTGGTGCGGGAATAGGCGAACTGGTCGCGCTCGCTGTGACGGCGGACATCGCACCGCCGAAGCACCGTGGATTGTATGTTGGCGCTGTCGTCTCGACGGTGCTGCCATTTTGTCCTTCGACGTTGTATGCGCAGTTGATTGCCCATGCTTCGACGTGGCGATGGGTTGGGCTGTTGATTGGGGGCTGGTCGTTTGTTGGTACCGTGCTGCTGGCGGTGTTCTACTGGCCACCTCCGACGAAGACACTGCATACCCGAAGAGAGCTCTTCTTGAGAATCGACTGGACCGGCGGGTTTCTGTCCACTGCGGCGATCTGCCTCATCCTTGTAGGACTCTCGTTGCCGACATCTGGATACAAGTGGTCGGACCACAGAACACTCGTATCTCTGATCTTGGGCATCTTTTCGGCTTTCGCTTTCGCCATCTGGGAATGGCGCTTCGCTCGGTATCCTATGCTGCCAGCCCGACTCAAGGAGAAGAACCCACGGGTGCTGACCATCGTGCTCCTCATCATGTTTGTCTCAGGAGCTAACTACTTCGCCGTACTGGCTTACTGGCCAAACCAGTACCAGAACGTCTACGCCGACGGCAGCCCCACATCGGCTGGCATTGGGAGCCTTCCCGTGATGCTCGGCATCATCAGCGGCAGCATTGTTGTTACCGCGCTCGTCTCTATCCTCAAAGGCAGGATTAGAATGCTGCTTGTGGTGTCTTCAATTGTTATGGTGGCTTTCAACGGTGCCATGGCTGCTGGGACGAAAGACAACCTACCGGCAATGTGGGCGATCTTATGTGTGGCCTGCCTTGGGGTCGGAGCAACGCTGGTTCCTACGCAGGTGATTGCTGGGATCATATGTCCGGACGACTTGCTTGCGACTATTACTGCCATTACGATCACAGTGCGCATTTTGGGCGGGTGCCTTGCCTATGCTGTTTACACGAATATCTTTGCATCCAAGTTCGCCAGTGAAGCGGCGACAAAAATTGTACCGACGTTACTCAGCTACGGCATCACCGATGCTCAAGAGATGTCAAGGATCGTGGAAGTCATTCGAGGCGGTGGCTTTCAGTTGCTTGCTGACTACCCGGGCATCGAAACGCAAGCACGAGTTGCAGAGATCACTGCTGCAGGAAAGGAAGCACTGCTTCACAGCTATCCTGTTGTTTACTATGCCAGTGTTGGATTTGGCGCTATAGCTATCATCGCGAGCTTCTTCTTGACTGGTATTGAGGATCAGATGACTGGAGATGCTGCTGTGAAGATTGGCTGAGCAGAGAATTGCGAGCGATAACAAGCTGATGTCCTAAGCCTGCTGTCAATCCCTCGGATACGCAATGACATTCATGTTGGACTGGCAATGGACACCGTGAGCATGTGCATCGATGCCACGCATGGGATCGACGATGGTCCAATCGAACCTCCGGAAGAGCTGAGATTGTTAGCACCACAACAGCGACAGAGAGACGAGGTGCGTGCTCACCTCGACAAACGCTTTGTGCAGCTCCATCATAGCGATATGCCTGCCCAAGCAGAGGAAGCGACCGGAGCCGAAGACTGAGTCCACAACTCTCATGTATCTCTTTCGGGTGTCCTCGTCCGCTTCGATCCAGCGCTCTGGGCGGAAGATCTGGGCATCGTCTCCGAACACTTCTGGATTCCTACACATCGCCTCATCGCAGATGGACATCTCAATGCCTTCCGGGTAAAAGACACCCTTGAAAGTTTCACCACCAGGAGGCGAGCACTTTCCTTTTAGTCCGAAGAGCGGCGGGTACATCCTAAGCCCTTCCCAGAGGCAAGCGACGAGGTATGGCAGCCTCTGCGCCTCGGTGTACTTCACCACGGGATACGACATGACGCCGACATTTGCATCGATCTCCGCCCGCAGCTTGCTGTACGCTGTAGGGTTGCCCATCAGGAGGAAAAGGGTCGATCTGAGCACGGTAGTCGTTGAGTCGGAGCCAGCGATGATTTGGAGCTCTGCCTCGACTTCGCACTGCACCTGGCTCAAACCCTTCTCGACGAAATGGCCAAGCATATCCTTCTTCACCTTGCGATCGGGGCCATAGCGCTCAGCGACAGCTTTCCTGGCTACGCCCAACATTGGGCCCATACCGACTTTGTCGGTGTCCTTGGGGCCTGCCGCTTTTTGGAACCAGGGCTGGAAGAAGATCCAGCGGAAGAACTTGTGATTGAGAACAAGGTTCAAGATCAGCAGGAAGTTAGAGCTTTCCTTGTTGTAGTCCCAGAGATCTCTGTTCGCCTCCAGGAAGCCGAAGGGTCCTCCGAAGGCAATGGTGGATAGTACGTCAAGGGTGAAGTAGCGGGTCACCTCTGCGAGGTCCATAGGTATCTTGTGGTATGAAGTCTTGATCAGGTCAACCATGTCCATGACCCTGGCATCAATGTCTGTTTCAAGTGTGTCGATGTCTCGACCGTTGTACTTAGATTATATTATCAGCTGACAGTAACATGCACAGCTACTCTCGGGACCATGACTTACACCACCCGCCTCCCGAGCCTTGAGGTCGGCATGCACCTTCTCGTCCCTTGTTGAGAAGACTGAGTCCGTCCGCGGGTCCATGCGCATCCCATCATACCAGCCGGATCTCGTCCATTTGCTACCGGGAGCATTCATGTGCCTAACGAGATCGGCGTCATCGGTGCAGAGCAAATTGGGTCCAATGCGGCATGGTGAGCCTGGAGAAGGTGTCAATCATAGAGTTCTTCACAGCAGTAGCATTCGACTATACTCACCGTACTTCTTCAGCGCAGCATACTGCTCGTTGTGCGTCCTGGCATTAATTTCCTGCCAAAACAGCCACGAACGACTGAACGCAGCCCAACGAGGCCCGCGAAACTGCCGGAGCTTGCGATGGTTGACCACGCTCCCGGTGATAAGGTAGCCTATGAGGAGGAACGACAGTACTACCGCAATGGTAGCAGGTGTCACTGGGCAGAGTGAGATGGCCATCCCGTCACTCCCGCCTGGCTGGTCGGGCGGCAAGAATCTGTGTGCCGCGAGCGATAAGGAAAATGCACACCCTGCTTGTGAGAGGTCCTTTCGAGTCTTTGGTTTTTGAAGTCGTAGCAATGGAGAGAAACGCACTTGCCTTCGTTCACGACGTGCAAGAGGCACAGCTACGCTATTAGCGGTGGAGCTTCTTCCAATGTCTGGCTCGTCTATTTAACGAGCTGACACACGCAATTGCCATTGGGCAATGGCACGGCAGAGGCCAGGTTCAGCAGGCTATTCGTCAGGGCCAGTAGAATCGTACAGGGCAGCAGGCCGTCGGCAGCGTGCATGTAGCCACCACGTGCTATTTCATCCGGCGTAGCACAGCGCCGCAAGCTTTCCGAACCAGTGGCTTTGTTCGCCATCAACGGCTCTCCAGGGCAGCTTCGAATGGCCATCTTCACTCCATTGACAGTGTTGTTCTTGGATTGAACTCCGTAGGCGATGTAGGGGAATGTAATCTTCTAGCGGACGATTCGTGCCGTGGCTCTTCAGCATCCGCAACCTTGACAGCTGCACGAAGTGCCCCAAGCCACGCGAACTGGTGGCTACACCACGCTTGTGCTGCACGGCACCCGCTCCCCGACACATCATGCAGCGAACCACGTTGGGCTACTCGTCTATCAACGATCCTTTCGCAATGTCGCGTGACTGCCAGCGCTTGCAACACACCTTCACACTTCTGCTATCTTACCGTTCTTCATTGTGTTTTCTCAGCAAGAAGAATCGCAGCCAAAAGCTCCGAGGAAAGTTGGAAGACGACCATCACCAGGAAAATCGTACGGGATTCCCCATTAGGAAGTTACTTTCCGGCAACTTCCGTCTTCAAGGAGAGCCGTGGTCTTCATAAAACGGCCAGCACCCTCATCTGCTGACAGAGAGGCACTGCGAGCCTTTCGATCGCCTAGATAATATATATGGCGAGTGAGCAGGGCCAGATCGAGGCCCTCGACAACTCCAGCGACGGCGGCTACAGCGATGGCGATTCTGGATACGGCGGCGAAGGTGCATCTTCCACTGCCTCGGTGCAATCAAGCATTTTCGATTACGAGGAAGAGTATGGCCGCTCTTACCATGCTTTTCGAAAGGGCAAGTATGTGATGCCGAATGTGAGTGAAAGAGTCTCTTCAAAAGCACAACATTACTGACATGTTGGAACAGGACCACCGGGAGCAAGAACGAATGGACATCCATTACCACAGTCTGCGAATGACCATGGAGGACAAGCTGTACATTGCGCCAGTCGATCGTCCTACCGCCATACTCGATGCCGGCACGGGTCAGTCTAACGCTACGCCAAATCGTTTGACTTTTGCTAACGAAACCCACAGGCACGGGAATCTGGGCAATGGACTGTGCAGACGACCACCCATCAGCTTCCGTAGTAGGAATCGACATCTCGCCCATCCAGCCAACAGCCGTGCCTCCCAATCTCGAGTTCCAAATCATGGATTTGGATGAGGAATGGGACTTTACAGCCAAATTCGATCTGGTCCACACTCGCTTGATGAATGGCTTCTCCATCCGGTCGTGGCCTTTCTTCTACCAGCAAGCGTTTCAGAGCATGAGGCCGGGCGGATGGGTGGAGAACCAGGAGTTTGATCTGAAGTTCACCGCTGACGACGGAACGATGCCTGCGGACAGCGCCGTGAACCGTTGGATGGATTTGTGGAACGATGGGATTGGGATGTTAGGCCCAATGACCGGAAGATGCTACCCGGAACAGATGAAGCAGCAGATGGAAGAGGCTGGCTTCATTAACTGTCAGATCCATCCCTACAAGATGCCTATTGGTACCTGGGCGAAGGACAAGCGACTTCGGAGAGCTGGCTTGTTCAACATGGTCGGGATGGTGGATGGTGTCAGTGGTCTTAGCCAACGGGTGTTTACTCGCGCTCTTGGCTGGACCATCGAGGACATGGAGGTGCTGCTGATGGAAGTACGGAATGAGTGGCAGAATCGGAAGATTCATTCGTATATCCCGATGTATGTGTCTTTCGTTGCGGAAGAGGAGACTTCGGCTAACGTTGAACAGCTACGTGGTGATCGGACAGAAGCCGCCGTGAGCTTTCTCCAAGACCAAACGGCCGAAGACTTCCTGGATTGCTCTCTACCATCGTCGGCGTAGTTCCAGAAGACGAAGTCGCTGCGCTCTTCGCCATTGGTGGCCTTGTTGCGCTCGTCTAGGCGCTCCCAGTATGCCTGGCCCGCTGCTTGCGAGGGCTCGGACGGTGCGAAGAACAGGCGATGCAGGCAATTGTCGTGATCCGGGTGTGGTTGTCCGGCGAGTTGACCGACTTGCTTCTGTTGCTCGACTGGATGATTTATAACGCCTTCTCCCCCACTCGGCCCGAAGCCGAAAATGATGAGCTTCCGAATCTGGCCAGCCGATGCATTGAGCGCAACCATCTGCGCGATGTACCCGCCCATACTGAAACCTAGGAGGTCGGTCTCTTTGGCATCGATCAAGGCCAGGAAGTCGATGACGTGCTGCACCATGCCCTCGATCGTGTTCGCAACGGAGCCATTACTTTTGCCTACTCTAGCGTTGTCGAAGAGAATCACTGGACGGTTCGAGCCAGGGTGTTGGTGAGGAGCGATCCGTGCTGCCGCGGAAGTGGACGAGGAACATCAAGGGTATGCAGCTGCTGGCGCCGAAGCGGCGGTAGGCGTAGCTCTGGTCGTCGTTGGACACATATTCGATTCTGGCTGTTTGGTGATTGGGATCCTTTGTGCGAAGGAACGAGCTGGTTTGTTATGAGACAAGGAAGATCTCGTTCTCTAAGGGCAGTGCAAGAAGCAGACAGCGACGCCAGCTACCTCATGCCCAGAGTACGACATTACTTACTGTATCTGATACTACCTAGGCTATACCACAGATCAATGTGTTAGCTCGTTCGTCAACTCATCTACCTTCCTATCTAGTCGCTGGCAGTGGATGTGTGAAGAGAAACATGACCTTTGGCCGATTGCACCTCGCCTTCTTCCTTTTCTTGGCTGCTGCTGTTGTAGTCTCGAAGTAGTGTTGTCAATCATACATGACCAAGCAGCAGCAGCTGAGAGGCCGTCTCGGGTGTTCATTCCTTTCGTTGATGCCGCAAGGCTGAGGGCAGCTTGGCCGTGCTACCGGCGGCGCATTCAGCCTTATCAGGAAATGATGTTTCAGCGGTCGACCAATCGAACGTTTGTCCCAGCGTTAGAGCTGAATCATCTGCGAGAGCTTGACGATCTGTTCTATTTGTGCTGGTATACTACTTTCGAATTGAATGTGAGCAGCAAGTATATAGTCCACATCGTCGCCATGTTTTTGGTAGAAGGTTGCGTGGATATACCTACAACTGCCAGCACGAGCTATCCAAGCTTCCAAGAACTACCAACGATGAGCCTGCGATCCAGCTTGAGCAACATCATCCTGGGCGAGTCTTCCACCTCACAACACCCGCCCTCTGCAATGTATCCACCGCCAGGGCCACAGCATTTCCCACCACCACACCATCTTCCACTACCACAGCACTTCCCGCCACCACGAACGCCTTCACCCTCGTTCCGACAACCTTCACCATCGTTGCAACAGCCTCTACCATCCATCCCCTGGCTCCTAATCGACAAAGAAGAAGTCCGAAGCTCCCAGACCAACACCCCACTCTTCCACATCACCCTCTCCGCCGCCCCAGGCTCGTGGTCCAGCAAATCCTTGGTAACCCTAACCCGCGCGTCCACCGGCCTCCCACTCGGCAGCATACGCATCCGCTCCAGCACGGAAGTCATCGAGCTCGAGGTCAACGGCGGGGCGACAACGATGAAGGAGGACTCGATGTGGGCGAGTTTTCGTTGGTACATCCATCCGGTTGTTTACCCAGGAGCCAAGTGGGTCTGGAGCGAGTCCAAGGGGGGGTTTAGGTTGACTGATGGGGATAAGAATGGGCGGTTGCTAGCCACGGTTGAGGGAAAGACGTTGGTGTGCGAGAACGTTGGGTTGCCTGAGGCGGCGGTTGATGAGGTTGTGTTGTCGGCGGTCGCTGTGTTGATCAAGAAGAAGAGGCTTGGTAAGGAGAGGGAGGCCGTGGAGGGCTTTGGTGAGCTGGCTGGGGCGCTGGCTGGAAGTTGAGTGAAGTACTTTGATCTCGACCAGGTTGTCCTGTTGACGATGTCTCCAAGAGCGTCTTCGTGAGCAGAGCAGGCCCGGCGTCCAATGTTTTTCTGTTCAACGTATGCGTTTAGAACCTGTGAATCTCCTTTTTCTGCACCCCAAGCTCTGTCAACGCCCCCTCCTTGCCAACCATAGCATCCTCCATCTTTGGTGGTCCACACAAGAAGACCTTCTGTCCCTTCGCGTCACCCCACGCACCGTCCTTTTGACACCTCGTGATAGCTTCTTGCAGCAGAGTCTTGTCCACGTAGCCTTTCCGGTACTTCATCTCGTCTCCCAGGCTAGGAGCGTCAGGCTTCGCTTCGGGCCCTGAGACGGCATATATCACACGCAAACGATCTGGATGCTGCCGCTCGAGGCTCTCCAGCTCCTTCTTCAGCACAATATCCCTTGTCCCATTCACACCCCACAGCAGCTCTATCCTCGTCTTGTCTTCCGGATTCGCGAGTATGCCTTTCGTGAGGCTGTAGATTGGAGTTATGCCTGCTCCACCAGCAATGCATAGAATGTCCCGCTGATCTTTAGGTGTGGTCCATTGGCCTGGCAGAGGGCCACGAACAGTCAACTCGTCGCCGGGGTTCAGAGAGTGCATGTGCCCACTTGCGCGACCATCCGGGTACTTCTTGACCATAAGCTCGAGGACGCCGCGTTGGTCGAGGTCGTGGACTGGGGTGTAGGGGCGGAAGATGGGGAGCCAGGCTCCCGAGGGCGTGTGCTGGGTGAGAATGGCGGCTGGTAGGCGTAGTAAGTTGCTGATCCTCATCGTCTTCTTGAAGTTATCCGCGACTCACCTCCAGGAGTAACACCGCTGACCTCCTTGTCTCCACCCGGCAGAGCAAAGGTTATGCGCTTCGTGTCATGGTTGATCTGTTCGACGTTGGTGACCTTCAGTTGTTTCGAGAACAGCATGTTCTTTGGGAATGCGAGAGTCTTCATCGGCGGGTTCTGCGCCGAATCCAACATGAAAGGCCGCCGTGGCTGAGAGACATAGTATGCCGCCGCGAAAACGGATGTCGCTGTTGCGGTTGTGAGGAGAGGGCGGCGTGCGAACATGGATGCCATCGTGGCTCTGGAAGTAGATACTGTGACGGTACGGTCAACGCTCAAGGCGGAGGGCAGAAGAGGTGATTGAGTGGAGGTGTGGCATGAGTGAGACAAGACGGAAGCTGAGAGAGTTGAAGCTCTATTCATAGTTTACCAGGTGCCGGCCTTTCGCCGCATGGATCGCATCCCATGGGACCGACCTTGTCATTGTTGCCAGGAACGATCCAATACGAGTGAGTGCCATATCGAGGGTTCGTCCGGATTCGTATGCATACGGACGAAAGGCGCATACTAGGCTGATATGGGGCTGCCTCTTGCATGTGATTGTCGGACTCTCGGGCAAGCTGTAACTCCGATGCAAACCCGAACCTCCTGACCTCCTCCTCGAGCTGTCTACCTTGTCCTGCCGTGGCTAGATGAGCAGGAGTACGCGGAACAATACGTCTACTCTAGGGCAAGGGAAGCTGGATCGCCGTTTCTGTCGGAGGATGACGGGGATTTGACGGAGATTGAAGTGCTGTATGATACCCTTCGATTGCGCTGGGAATGAAAAATGGATTGTGGAAGCATGAGCATTGCGTGTACAGCCAGAGAATCGTCGTGTAAACCAAAACCAATACCCAAGTCAGAAGACCGCAGGCGTTCCTCAAGGTCGTCCCTTTCAATGCCCGCTACGCGGCTCAAACTCCTCCTTCGTTACACTCTCCTCCGGCCCACTGCCCGGCTGTAGGTCCTCCTTCGTGGCATGAACGGCGGTTCCACGCCCTGGCTGGAGTTCCTCCTTCGTGGTTTGAGTCTCGATACCCCGGTTGGGCTGCAGTTCCTCCTTGGTCGTGCTCTCCTGTGGTCCGCTATCCGGTTGGAGCTCCCCGACGGTTTTGGGCTGGGTAGAGCCGCTGGAGGTGCTGGGTTGGAATTCTTGCTCTGCGCGTTGATCGCCCTTGCCGCTGGGGTATATGAGCTGGGTTCATCACATTGGAAAAGAGGCATGAGGTAATTGCATACACGCCTTTGACCTTCTCCTTGATCTTGTCCATTGCGATACTTCAGCCCTGGCAGTCTTCCGATGCAACAACTAGTGTGAATGTTTCTTGATATGAAACAGGCCCCGTTCGATAGTTGTTAATGTTGCAGTATGTTTATGATGATGAGGAAACCGTCCAAGATGGAAGAACCAACCTTTACTCGCAGTACCATCCCAAGTACCCCTCTTTCACGTTGAAGCTGGACGTCGATCGGATGGGAGGAACCTGGGAGCTCTTCCACTAGAAGCATTGCATCACAGGTAGCTTGGGATCGACACTTGAGTGCTTTTCGAGAACCTCCGTCTGATGCTCATACAGTGCTGCAACTAATTATCGTTGAGGCCTCGTTGGAGAGGAGACCAGCAGGCAATTGCTGCTCGTCAACATGACAACCGTAGTCCCCTGTGTACTATACAGCACGTCTACGAATGAGACAGTCCTGGGCAGCAGGATCAAATCATCTTCACCTCCCAGGCTCGCTCGCCCATTCTTCGCCGCTGCGTCTCCTCCAACATAGGCCTTGCACCGCTGTTTTGTAATATCTATAAGAGATCTGGGTCAGTCCAGTCTCAGGGAAGCAGAGATTGCTCATTCTCAGTGCACATCGAGCAGGCTGCAGGTACCCAAAGATTGCTACTTTTACTCCCGTCTAGTCCTGTGATTGTTGGCTTCTGAAGTGGTCTGATGCTACCTACATGTGACGCAGTAGGCTGCCACATGTTAGCATTCGGCTGCCTGATTAGAAGACCCGTCTCCTTCCACTAAACATCTTTCTTGGAAACTTCAGCACTCTACATCCACCAACATGGCACAGCCCGCAGATCCACTGGCGAAGACCAACTTCACCTTCGCCGACTCCCTCTCACCTTACAACGTCTCGATGAAAGCCTGGCTCACCCAATCCAACCGACAAAATGAACTCAACGGCATTGCCACAGCCATCGTCATCTCCAGCTCCGAGAACAAAGTCCTCCTCGTGCAGCGCGCAGCTCACGACTCCATGCCGGGGAGATGGGAAGTCCCAGGCGGCGCTGTCGACGAAGAAGACCCCACGATCCTCCACGCAGCGGCGCGGGAGCTGGTGGAGGAGGCAGGCCTCGTCGCGGCGCACTTCACTCGTGTGGTCTCGGAAAAGGCTGGTCTAGATCCTGGTTATGTCTTTTCGAATCGAGCTGGTACAGCGACTTGGTGTCGATTGACGTTTGCGGTCGAGGTCGAGAGTTGCGAAAGGGTGACGTTGGATCCGAACGAGCACCAAGCCCACGTTTGGGCAACAGAGCAGGAAGTCCGGGATCAGAGGGTGGAGGGGCTGGAAATACCCATCACCACGAACAGTGTACAGGCGACTATTCTGGAGGCTTTTCGGTTGAAGAGAGAATGAGCAAAGGCTTGGAGCAGAGGGCTGAGGGCATGCTCGATCCCTCCAGCCACTGGATCATTGTTCTTGTGCTCTTCAAGGAATGACAGATGAGCGCATCTGCTCGCCTGTTACTATCTCCGGTGGGAATAGGCTCACGAGATGCTCAGAGGAAGGCAGAGGTATGCCAATAGATGGGCTGCTACTCCCGAATTGGATGACAAACTCAGAACTCAGGTATGCTCCGATCCACCAATGGTGTTTGGGGTTCGACAGTAGCTTTCATAAGTACTGCTCGCACTCGTTTAGAGGTAGTGCTGCGTCAATGGGGCAGTCGTTGGAGTTACGGACTTAAGCTTGCTCGCACGCCAAACTTAGCTGCATGGAGCTTCCAAGATCGTCAACATATATATGTCGTTCTTCCTCTTCATTACCAACATAGAACACTCATTCGACTTCTTTACATTACAACCATGAACGAATGCTGCACAACAGGCTTCCGCTGGAACGGCACACCCACCGGCCACGAAGACAAGATCGGAGACCAACCGGCCTACATCGCCGGCGACAACAACAAGCGAGCCATCCTAATGCTGCACGACGTCTTCGGCTGGACATGGAACAACACCAGACTACTCGCCGACCACTACGCGAAAGAAGTAGGCGCCACCGTCTACCTGCCCGATTTCTTCGGTGGATGGACTGCCAAAGAAGGCGATGCGTGGATGAAGCTTGAGAATGGCAAAGTCTCGATGGAGACGAATCCGGACGTCGACTGGCCGGCTTTCTTTGCGAAGAACGCACCTGAAGTCCGCCTACCAGAAGTCGTTGCATGTGCTCGCACGCTTCGGGAGAAGTATGACTTTGTGGGTGCTGTTGGTTTTTGCTGGGGTGGCTCCGTTGGTTTCAAGCTCGCTGGCAAAGAACAGAATGGCCTGTTGGACTGCATCACGATTGCTCACCCAGGCACACCTTCAGAAGAGGATGTTCGTGGCCTCTCTATACCGACCCAGATCATTGCGCCAGAGCACGATCCCACCTTCACGCCTGAGGCGAAGGAGATGTGCAATCGAATCATTCCGACGTTGGGCATCGAGTATGTCTACAACTACTTCCCTGGAGTTGTGCACGGTTTCTGTACGAAGAGTGATCTTGGTACTGAACAGGAGAAGAAGTCGTTGGAGAGGGCAAAGGCGGCGGTGGAGTATTGGTTTCTGGCTCATATGGGATGAGCAAAGCCGTTGTACAGATGATCGGCGGGAGGTTGCGTACTTTAGGAGGTGTATCATCTGTTCGATAAGAACGCTGCAGGCCTGCACCTCACTTCGCTTTAGTTGAGGTCGCGGTCAAACTCAGAAGTACCTCCAATCACTCATCCTCTTCCACAGCTTGCCACAGCCCAGACGTCTTCTGGCTAATGGAGATCTTCTTTCTGTGTCCGCCGGTCTGGCCTGAGCTCGTCCCGTTCATCTTGCTGCCGGAACCTCTCTCCCGGTCCATCACCTCCTTCATCTCCTTGAAAGGCGCAGGAACTTCTGTCGAGTTCGGATCGGTCTTGGTTAAGCTTCCACCCTGCGGAGGATCGATGTTCCTATGAGGAAAAGTGCAGTGGTCAGCCGCAGCTCAGGCGGTTCTGAATGGAGCAAGTGCGAGGACTCACCATTCCGGCACCACTCTCGTCTTGGGCCCGTTGTTTGGCATAATCTCAAGAACTGTGCCGCTCTTGTATTTGCCTTCCATAACAAGGTCGATCATGGCCTTCGCTACGTCGTCCGGCCTCAGGGCTTCGATTGACTCAAAATTACTGCGGGTCCGCTTCTCCTCAGTCCAGAGTGGCGTATCGACAGCGCCAGGGCAGATGGTAACGACTTTGATACCTTCGTACTTCTCCAGGAATTTCATGGACTTAGTGAACCCAACGATTGCTAAAGTAGGATGGAAGACGTGAGTAACAATGTTTCATCCCGAGCAGGACGACAGAGCAGCGTTGCTTACCGTGCTTTGTAGCAATGTAAAGAGGGCAGTTATAGGAACCTGCTAGCCCCCCGACAGAGGCGATCGGTAGGACGACGCCCTTTTTGTTCTCTCCGACGAGAGCACGCATGGCTACGCGAGTGAGCTTGACCGGATGGTCCACGTTGATGTCTGTCATGGCATAGCGGTCGTCCTGCTCCGGGTCTTGCCAGAAGTTGCTGAATTTCTGGCGGGAGTCAGCATTCGTAAGGTCTAGAGAGGGAGGAAGGTGGTCATACAGGCTCAAAAACTCCCGCACCAGCAACGTAGACCTCCGGAATCGATCCAAACTTCTCCTTGGGGCCGGTAACAAGAGCCTTCAGTTGATCCCACTTGGTAACGTCGGTTTTCTGGAAGATGACGCTGTCGTTGTCGTTGACCAACTTCTCGGCTTCTGAGGTGAGTGCGAGGTCTGCGATGACGACTTTGGCGCCCAGGTCGGCGGCGCGTTTGACGAAGCATAAGCAAATGCCTGGACAACAGTCAGATACGTATCAATTGAAGACAGCGTTGAACAAACCAGAACCGCCGCCTGTGACAACCACAACTTTGTCTTTCAGATCGATATCTCCAACTTCCATGATGCTCGAATAGCGGTGGTACAAGTAAGCTGTTCAGCAGTTCGTGCAAAGTGTGAGTATGCAAGCGTGAAGAACGATTACCTCGATTAAACCAATGAGTTCGAGTCTGCAGCTTATACCGACTGTGAGGGGTCGTTAGCGGGGGCAGCACAACTGATTCTCATCCGAGCTGCAGCGGCATCCGTTCTCCGAGAAAGTCTGGAAGTATTAGTCCAAATATACAATGCAAAACATCAGCGAGACAGTGTAGACTGTAATGGAGGGAGTTGTTGCAATATGAAGGCTACCACGCTGTCATTTGGAAGTTCGCCGGCACTGCAGACTGCATGAAAAAGGCCTTGAACTGTGCTGCATAAATCTCAAACTTAGGTGGGCCTACCTCTGGAGGGGGCAGTAGTACATATGTAGTAATACCATAGGAGGATTGTGGTCAGAGGAATCGTGTGCTTGCCTTCAGAGATCGATCCGATCCAGTCTTGACCACTTCGCCACTTCCGTGGCCACAGCGGTTGAGCTGAGAGAAGTTTTGTCGCCGAACATGCTGTTAAGGGCGATGGAAGCTTTAGGGCATCGTACTTGAAGAAGTGTCGCGGCTTTCGAAGGTCTAAGTGTCTTCCATGTAACACGCGCCGGCAGACATGGCTGCGCCGGTAGTCATGGGAATATCACAGCGACAGCAAGGTGCAACGCGGTCCTTCGTCAGCCACTGGGTCAAGGTAGCAAGCATCTCGTCCTCCGGGCCTCTGCTGCTGCGGTTGGTAGAATTGTTGATGGGCCCATTTCTCTCGGCGGCTTTGAAAGCCGTGCCATGGTATACCGATCCACTGCCACAACCTTCCTCAGGCTCACCATCTGCGGCTGACCAAAGCATCAGGCTGGACAGTGAAGAGTGTCCGGAATCAGTCCCATCACGTCGTTCCAGCGGGTCTCTCGCGATAGAAGCCGATTAAGTCATCGACGGCCTAAGTATGGCCAGCTCGATCGAAGGCTGGCTCGAGAGAGTCGCGTCGAGCATTAGCTGATACGATTCGTTCCGATACTCCAAAGCCAACGTGACCGGGCAGAAGCTGTGGCTAGGCGATTGATGCTGTTCCGTGGTCGTATAGAAGGTGGAACTGAGTCGAGAGCATCGGTGGTGGTCTGGAATCAGGCAGAACTTTCTTGATGCCTGATCGCAAAGCAGCAGCAGCCGACTTTTCGAGCTTCCACCTCGACGACCAACGCTCACACAACCTTCGCAACACCAACTTTCTCACTTGACATACATACAACCACGACCAGCGAACAACTTCACACCATCCACCACTGACGACACATCACCATGGCCAACTACCTCGCCTCCATCTTCGGCACGGAGCAGGACAAAGTCAACTGCAGCTTCTACTACAAAATCGGCGCCTGCCGCCACGGCGACCGCTGCTCGCGCAAACACGTCAAGCCCTCCTACTCGCAGACCGTGCTGCTCCCCAATCTCTATCAAAACCCGGCCTACGACAACAAGTCGCGCCTCACGCCCTCCCAACTCCAAAACCACTTCGACGCCTTCTACGAGGACTTCTGGTGCGAGATGTGCAAGTACGGCGAGATCGAGGAGGTGGTCGTGTGCGACAACAACAACGACCACCTGATCGGCAACGTGTACGCGCGGTTCAAGTACGAGGACAGCGCGCAGGCGGCGTGCGATGCGCTGAACAGTCGGTGGTATGCTGCGAGGCCGATTTACTGCGAGCTCAGCCCCGTTACGGATTTTAGGGAAGCGTGTTGTAGGCTGAATAGCGGGGAAGGGTGCGTGAGGGGTGGGTTCTGCAATTTCATCCATCGCAAGGAGCCGAGTCCCGAGTTGGATAGGGAGATTGAGTTGAGTACGAAGAAGTGGTTGAAGGAGAGGGGGAGGGATGAGAGGAGTATGAGCAGGAGCCCGACTCCGGAGCGGTGAGGAGGCGTAAGACGAGAAAAGGCATGATGGAGGTCCGGAGGACGTGAGGTCGACGCAGAAGAGGCGCGCAGTCGGCTTCTATGCACCAGCGAGCATGCTTTTGGCGGCGGGGCAGCCAGCAGACTGGATATGCAGGGGTGTTGAAGCTGGTCTGCTGCCCTTATCCAGCGCTCTAGTGCACAGAGTCTCCGACCAAGCTGGAGATCACTGTTTGTAGCGAGGCGTTGCGGATAGTCATGAGGCATTCAAATATTTCCTGCACCAATGATGAACTCACCTAACTTGTCAATCTGTCCATTACCGTTGTGCAAATACAGTGCCGCTTCTCTAATATCATGAGCTCGTTGAATATATATGTACCACCGACCACCTGCCGTAACACCAGCCGTATTGTACCTTTGCCTCTTTGTCCACACCCAATCATCTACCCGCTCTCAGGCAATCATCGAGCATACACCATCCTCTCCACTTCACCCAGACCTCTCGCATTGTCACCTCAGCCCCCCAACCACACCCCCAAAACTCCTCCTCACCAGCCTCGACACCACATCCTCCCCATCCTCGTCCCCATCCCCGCTCGCAAGAAGATCGCTCTGCACCAACCACACAATCACGCCGACAATCGCCGCGACAAGAAGCAGGAAGCACAGCCAGAAGATCCAGCAGATGCACGTGCGGCGGGAGCGTTTGCGGTTTTGGCGGGCGAGCCAGGAGTCGCTGCAGCATACAAATTAGTATTGGTGGAGATCAGGGGGACAGGAAGAGTGAAGATGGGGCGTACCTGTGTTTGAGGGTATTCGCATTCTCCTCGTCGAGGTGCACAGCAGTGGAGAAGCGTTTCCAGAATGCTGGGTCGCGGACGCCTGCCATTGCGGGAGTATGTCGTGGTTCTCAGGTGTTGCAAGTTTAGTTTCGATTGTGCGAGCGTATGTGGAGGAGATTGAGGTATTGTCGGCTCGATTTTATTGTCGGGCGCTTCGTCGTCGCTCAATTGATGATTATGCCAGAAGGAGCAGGAGTCTCGAAGTTCCAGGCGGCTGGAGTATGCGGGTTGTGGAATGCTGGAGTGCAGGTATCGTACGGTCGGTCGGTATTGGCGATTGCTGGATTATGCGAATCTCTTGAGATCGTTCGTAGGCGATTATGCGGTAGCAGTGGATTCGGCCTGTTCTTCGTGCAGTCTCCTGAACAGATTACAGTAGTAGTGGTGGTATAAACGAGCGACAACACACAGTCAAAAGAGCGTAACGAGCAACTCGCGCAAAAGAGTGTAGCGCAGAGAGCCCTTCAACAAGCGACAACGACAAAGTAGAACACTCACACTGCTCACACGTGGGAAGTCAGGTGAAGTGTATACGAAGGTCAAAGGTACAGAAACAGCACGCGAAAAGGAATCCTTCCTTCGACGCCAAGCAGGACTCAGCCTCCTGTCAACAACGCCAACCGACCGGGTCTCCAGAAAAAACACGGACTGGAACCCTGTCCACCCCGTTACCCAGACGCGTTAAGGCGTTGGAAGTAATTTCGGGGAAAGGAGTCTGATATACCACATCTTCCCTATCTTGCATTAGTTTAGAAGGAGCGGGCCGTTCATCGAGAGAAAGAGCGAATGAGAACAGCGATGTTCCTGCGTTGGAGAGATAAGGTTAGGGGCCGGGAGTTTTGGGGCTGCAGTGCCGAGAGGGAGGCTGAACGTGAACGAGGAGACGGGGATCTGGTGGCGTGGGAATGGGAGATGAGGCGGAGGGAGGGGAGGGAGGGATTGGCTGGTGAGGTGTGATTACAGATCGAGGAAGACTTCTCGTGTGCTGAATGCTCTGGGATATTCTACTGCTACTGCCATGTACAACCACCCTACAAACCCAACACAAACTCCGCCCAAATGCTGTTACGCCGCCGCTATGCAGAACACATAATCAGAAATGCCCGCCCAGTACCAAGCCAAATCATATCATTCGCATCCAAAATCAGCCAAGCCCCCAAGCCCGGAAACAAAAAACGCCATCATGCAAAGTGTCGCGCGTGAGCTCTCCTCTTGTGCCGCGCAGCTGGGCTCTTCTCGCAATCGTCGCTCATAGTCTTCGTGGGCGCGGAGGAGCCGGGAAGAGTGAGGATAGTCGGGAACTCGCTCGCATATGCTGAAGCTGCCTCCGGGCTTACAGGCGGCGAAGAGGCCGCAGCTGGTGGAGCGCTCTCGCTGGGCTGCACGGTGACGTACTGCGTGAAGTAGGTCGTCTTGGTGACCGTCTCCATACCTTCAGTCGGAGTGGTGCCAGAGCTCGCAGGTGGAGACGTTGCAGCCTTGTTGCTTGGAGCTGGCACCGGCGCGACTCCCTTGCTCTCAGATGTCTGCGCCGGAGCTTGGCTGGTAGCGGGAGAGGTCTCCGCTGCACCGCCCGTCGCAACCGGAGGCGCAGTAGCAGCTGGCGGCGGGCTCGCAGTGATCTGAGCCGCAGCACCACCAGTGGCCTTCGCAGCAGCCAAAGCACTCTGAACGACGATGTCGGACAAAGACCCAGTCGCCCACTTGCCAGACGGACAGAGCGGTGGTGGTATGCCCGCCTGTTGTTGTAAAGCAAGAAGCGACGAGCTGCACGAGCTGGACCAAGCCGGATTGACCTTGGTAGTTGCCGCGAGCTTCATGTTCCAGTCCTGCACGGTGACCGCATGTGTAGTGTGCGCTGTGCGGGCCATGTAAGTCTCGACAGCCTTCGTCTGGAAGTTCTCCTGCAGCAAGGTGTTCGTTGCCGCTTCGTCTGCGATCTTGACTTCGCCTGGGCTGTCGCCCTCAATCTCGAAATCGGCGCAGGTGGTGTAGTATTCGTCTTTGCCTTCCGGGTAGATGCAGTCCTCCTCGGGAAGGGTCGGCCATTGCCAGATCCAGTATGTGGTGAGTGTGCCTGGCTTGACGTTCTTCGGGATCTGGACATCGCTCTCGCACCACTGCTCGGCGGTGGCGTTCTGGTCTGGGATCATGTTGGGGAAGACTGCTTGACGTCCGACAGAGAGAGTGCAGTCGTTGATCTGGTGGCACCGTCCGTCGTCATAGTTTTGAGCGGCGAGCAACCATCCACGGCCATCGCCGCCAGTTCCTTCCTTGTTCCACTTCATGACGTTCACGATCTTCTCATCGTTGATAGGCTTCGTCGTGCCAAAGACGTAGACTGTGCCGCCTTCTTCAGGCTTGCCTTTCAGTGTCCAAGGCAGAGTGACATGGCCATTCTCCAGATACTTCATCGCGACGAAGCTGCCCGGCGCAGCCTTCAGCTTCGGGTACCGTTGGTCGGTGTAATTGGACGTCCGCTGGTTTGGGTGGCAGAGAGAGTCGCTTGCATTAACACGTAGTCGCACGCTACCATCGGACATGACGGACTCCGCCTGAGGTAGCAGCCAAAGCGAGTTGGCGTCGCCTTCGAATGTGGGATCTGTTCGTGCGACATAGCCTCGACTGAAGCCGCGGTCGCCGATGTAGGAGCCGTCGGGGCCGATGACCTGGTACTCTTCGATCCATGTATGTGCATTGGTAGGAGGTGCAACGGTCGCAAAGAGTGCCGCGAAGGCGATGAGCTTAGACCTGCTAAACATTGTGGGCTGTGTTCGTGTGTTTGTGGAGAGGAAGGAAGTAGCGAAGACCAGCTTCTGCCTTTGTACGACGGTGGGTGTGTCGTTGTTCGTTAATGTCGTTCGTCGTTCGTGAATGCAGCCAAAGTGTCAGGTCCAGCCGTATCCGATGACTGGTGATTAAGCCGAAGATTGTATCGTGACTCCAGGTCAAGAAGGACAAAGAAAAGGATAGATCCTGTAGAGACTGGAAGAAGGTATTGTCGAGGAAAGAGAATGTGCGTCCAGCGCTGAGGAAACAATGTAATCGCAACAATGGAACAATGGGTATCAGTAGAAGAGAGATCGCTGAAGTGAGGTTGTCGAGGAATAAAGAAATGCCAGCCACGACACACGACTCACGAGTGAAGGTGTCTTTGTTTGTCTGCCACGCAAGGATAGTCGCGGTAGATACTGTCGCATGTGGGATACAGTGTTGAATATGTGTCGCACTCACGATCTCTTGGTGAATCAGTCCGGGCCCGCGGGAGGCGCTGGATGCGAATGAAGCCACATGGACAGAATGTTCTAAACGCAGATCGAGGGCTATTACCGGGCACAGCGCATCACGAGGCAACGGCCAGGCTGGTCTTCGGGATACTGTCCAGCCCTATGGTGCTGCAAAGGCGTTTCTGCGGCGTGTGGGTGAAGTGATTCCGCGCGTGGTGTCGCATGTCGCCGGGCGAAGAAGCGCGGCATAGGGTAGACTGAGGGAGGATCTGGACTCTCGTGACACGAATAGATGTCGACGGCGCCTTGCACGCTTCCGAGACCAACCGTTCGCGCGGTAGGTCGACGTTGTGAGAATCGTTTGAGAGCGTGAACGACGGCGGAGTGAGGTTGTTTCGAGCTCGAGACACAGATCTGAGAAGCTCGTCACTGATTGGCTGTCCGGTTGTTCTTGCCGTTGCGGTTGCCGCCGAGCCGCACCTTTTCTTCCGCTCGGACAATAACCACCACTCACAAGCAGAATGGAAGAGATCGTGTGTACATGTTTCGAGAAGGCCGAGCTGTCGCAGAATGGAGGTGCCAGGCAGTCACGTACTCTGTGGACATGCGAAGTCACAACGTTTAACGACCGCGACGACAAACTCTGCGCATGGTCTCAGATACCATGCCCAGGAGATACTACAACAACCCAATAGAATCCAGAAGGGGGTCATCAAGGCTTCGGGTCGTCATCCACCCCGATCAAGATCTTGACATGCTTCTCTCGCTCATGCAGCAAAGCCTTGAAACCCTTCTCCACGCCTTCCTCCAGCGAGATCTTAGCTGTGATCATCCGCTCGGGCTCCTTGAGGCGACCTTAAAGCAGACATGTCAGCTCTTGACATCGGAGGAATTGCATTCGAGCACGACTGACCATCAGCAATAGCATCAATGACCTCCTGGAACTCCTCTCGTGAGTAGATGTTACTCCCGACGTACTTCAAACTCCGCCTATTCAAGATGTTCGGGTTGAAAGTAATGTCCTTTTCGAAAATGCCCACGTTCACAATCGTGCCTTGCCCGCGCACACTGCCCATCGCAGCGTCCATACTCGGCTGCACGCCAGCACATTCAAATGCTACCTGCGGCCCCCAGCCATCCGGCGATACCTCCTTGGCCCGCTTCGCGACATCATCGTTCTTCGGGTTGAAAACATGCTTTGCGCCAGCACCTCTCGCCTGCTCCGACCGCAACTCCGAGAGCTCGGAGACCGCAATGTTCTTTACTCCTTGCGCCCTCAAGCACAGAATGACAGCGATACCGATCGGGCCCGCTCCAAGCACGAGCGCAGAGTCTTCCGGTTTTGCCTGGCCTAGATTAACTGCATGCCACGCTACCGCCAACGGCTCAACAAGTGCGGCGATATCCAAGCCCATCGATTCCGGGATGACGTGGACGTCTTGCGCAGGGATGCAGATGTATTCGGAAAATCCGCCACCGTAGCCAGAATAGCCCAGGAAGCCCCAGTTCGAACAACAGCCCCAGAGCTGCTTGTCGCACCAGATGCAATTCCTGCACGATAGAACAGGAAAGATGGCGCACTTCTTCCCTACCTCCAGCCCTAGCTCTCCAGGCACACGGTCGTGAATCTCGACAATCCTGCCGCCGAACTCATGGCCCATGATGGTTGGGATCTGCTCCCCAGTGACTGCATGGGGCTTTGTTGGTGCATTCTTGGGCCCGACCATGTACTCGTGGAGATCAGAACCGCAAACGCCAGCCCAGCCGATTTTAACTTTCACCCAGCCGGGGCGGAGGGGTGGCTCGGGGATGTTGTCGAGGCGGAGGTCTTGATTCCCGTGGTAGCGGAGGGCGCGCATTGTGTCGGGCATGTCTAGGGTGGCGTCTCTGGGTCTCAGTGATATCCGTGGTACATATAGGTGAGTCTTTCTGTCGTGGGATTGGTCTGGCTAATGGCTGCAATATCTCGAAGATCAGCTTGTGTGAGCAGGCGTAGAGGTGCTTGAATTAATTTTATTTTTGAATTGGATTCTTCTTCATTTGATCTCACATAGTTCTGCGCGGCTTGTTCTTCCTTCGGGGGCCCATGTCCGAGGTCTTGCCTCAGCATGAGGGGTCTGGCTTTCTCCAAATTCGAGCTTCCATCAACCACACTTCGGTGGTTTGACTTTGCCATGCACTTCATGTGTTTTGCTTACTGCATGTACTGTTCGTCTGGGTTGAAAAGGCAATCGACCATCAGTCCCTCTGCCCACTGCTTGAAGGGATGGCGCATCCCCGGCCGGGCACAGATACGCCCGCACCGCCTCTTCAGCACATTCCTCTTCCACAATGATATCTTGACTTGCCGGTTTCTTGCAAGCCCGATCAGTTCACCCTTGAATTGAGCGCCTTCTTCCCGTGCTCCCTCACAATGTCGTCCAGAATGCCTCTGATCTGCTTGCACCCATCCAAGCCCACCGAAATCATCGCCTCCAACCTCCCCATCTGCACCCTCGTCTCCATAATCAGCACATTCACCTTGTCCTCCCCACCACTCGTCCCCACCGTCAAGAACGGCAATTCCTGCTCCTCCAACCCATTAAGATCGAGCAGCGGATCAGCCTCCTCATCATTACTAGCATAACTCGCCGTCGACCCCGTCGTACACGCCACCACATAATCACTCATCGGCACCCCAGCATCCACCAGCGCCAACGTCGCCGCGTTCAAACACGCAGCCAGCAGACTCCCGTCCTGCGAAAGCACATGTATCGCAATCGCAATCGTGCTGTGCGGAAACAAATGCGTGAACAGCGTGCTGCTGAAGGCCGAGGAGACGGTATGCTGCATCTCCTGCGTGCGCTTGTCGCCGCGGCCGTGACGTTTGCGGTCGACGCCGCTGAAGCCGGCGATGGAGATGTCGGTTTCGATGCGCGCGGCGTTGGACTGGTCGCGGCTGCCGCCGCCGCGTTTGGACTCTTGGGGCCCGTTCACGGTGCAGATGATTTTGGTCTGGCCCATTTCGAGGTAGGAGGAGCCGTCTGCTGCTGCTTGGGTGGAGCTGAGGGGTGTTAGTGGCAAGGAAGGAGGTGGGAGGGGAGGTGGTGAGGTACATTTGGCCATGGATGCGGCGGAGCTCGTTCCAGCGACGGCCGTCGACTCGTCTGTAGGCGTGGTTAGTATGTTGTTTGAGGCTTCTGATCGTACAATAGCATCCTAAGGCTCAATGGCCATCCCTTGAACTGCTGATCTTGACATGGTGGTCGCCGGCGTCCTTGGACTTACAATTGAGCCAGGCTATAGCTTGAGGAGTCCAGCGGCATCTCTCTTACGATATAATTGTCAAGGTAGGCTTGGTACAGTCAAATGGAAGTTGGACGGATGTTCGTAGATCCAAGACAGCTTCCAAAAAATCTCGACTTTCACATGCACTCCAGATTGGATTTCGCGGGGAAGGCGCGTCACCCCGCCACGCGTGAAGTGCCAGGCAACCTCACCTTTGGTTCCTTTTTGTCACCAAGACAATTCACACTCTCGAGAGACGCTTGATATAAGAATGCAGCAACATGGCAGCCCGCAAATTCGGCAGTGGCTCGCGCCACCTCTCCATCGAAGAACGGGTCAACATCGCAGAAGGCGAAGACGAGCTGAGTGAGTCCGACGACGGGCTTGATATGGTCAAGACGAACGGCAAAGGCCAGGTCAGCTTCGACGAGTACATCAACTCCATCGACGCCGGCGACAACATGGTCGAGATATCATCGGACGAGGGGAGCCCAGCCGCGAAGAAGCAGCGGCGCGGCATCTACCACGAGGAGAAGGGCGAGCGGGTGGCCTTTGATGACGACGAGGACTCCGATGCGGTCTACAAGAGCTTCATCAAGCGGCACACTGAGAAGAAGAAGAAAGCTGCCGCCAGCAACAAGCGGGTGAAGGCTCGAGCTGCTGGCTCATCTCTGGTCGGCAAGAGAGCGAAGCCTGCAAGGAAGGCCAAGGATGAGAACCAGGTGTATGGAGACCCTAGTGATGACGACAAGGAACTCATGGAAGACTCCCTGCCGGAGTATCTGCA
The DNA here is from genome assembly GCF_035928015.1 of Saxophila tyrrhenica. Classification (NCBI taxonomy): domain Eukaryota; kingdom Fungi; phylum Ascomycota; class Dothideomycetes; order Mycosphaerellales; family Extremaceae; genus Saxophila; species Saxophila tyrrhenica. Next base: position 30,693 of record NW_027041747.1, on the reverse strand, counting down.
GACACGCATGAAGGAATGGGAGAGGTGCAAGCAGAGATTGGGCGAGAAGGGCTTGAGGCTACCTCCAACGTACGACGACATGTACTTCTCGGACGACGAGCGGCTCGAGACGCTCAAGGAGCGCCCCAAGTTGCCTACCAACGCACATCCTGGCAACTACGAGGATCACTTCATGCCGAAGTCTGGCGGACTGATACCCGCGCCAATCGCGCAGTATCTACGGAATTATCAGGTCGAAGGCGCAGAGTTCCTGCACGAGAAGTTTGTGTTCCAGCAAGGCGGTATTCTAGGTGATGACATGGGTTTGGGCAAGACAATCCAGGTCATAGCTTTCCTCACTGCAGCGTTTGGTAAGACGGGCGACGAGCGCGACAAGAAGCGCATGCGCAAGTCACGCCGAAAGGACGAGCACCGCTTCTATCCCAAAGTACTCATCATCTGTCCTGGCAGCTTGATGTCAAATTGGCGGTCAGAGCTGGAGCGTTGGGGCTGGTGGCACATCGCCACTTACCACAACAGTGGAAAAGCGGACGCAATCGCTGCCGCAGAGCAAGGACGGCTCGAAATCATGATCACGACATATCAAACCTACCGGCTGGACCAAAGCGCCATCAACAGCGTGATGTGGGACTGTGTCATTGCCGATGAGTGCCACATCATCAAGGAGAGGAAGTCAGAGATCACCAAATCCATGAATCGTGTCAACGCTCTCTGCCGGATCGGGCTCACCGGCACTGCGATACAGAACAAGTACGAGGAGCTGTGGACGCTCCTGAATTGGACTAATCCCGGCACCTTTGGCCCCATGAACGCCTGGAAGCAAGCCATCTGCATCCCTCTCAAGCTGGGGCAGAGCTACGATGCAACCAACGCACAGCTTGCTAAAGCGAGACGAACAGCGACCAAGCTCCGCGACAATCTGCTGCCTCAGTTCTTTCGCCGACGAACCAAGAAGATGATCGCAGCTGAGCTGCCCAAGAAGAGTGACCGTGTCGTCTTCTGCCCGATGACCGACACTCAAGCCGATGCCTACAACAACTTCTGCGATTCCGAAATCGTCCAGGCAATTCGACATGCTGTAGATCCTTGCACCTGCGGCTCGGGGAAGAAACAAGGTTGGTGCTGCTACCAACTCGTCGACGGGCAGAAATGGCAGAACTTCGTGTTCCCGGTCATGATCACTCTGCAGAAGCTGTCGAGCCACGTTGCTCTCCTCATACCGTCCAACGAGTCAGACAGAGAGCGTCACGACAAGGACCTGGAGCTGCTTCGCACCGCCTTGCCCGACATGTGGGAAAGCCTGTACCGCGAACGCCAGACCATCATGAATTACGGCAACACGGCGTTCTGCGGCAAGTGGAAGATTCTGCGCAAGCTGCTGTCCTACTGGCACGAGAATGGAGACAAAGTGCTGGTCTTCAGCTACTCTGTCCGCCTGCTCAAGATGCTGACCATCCTCTTCAAATCGACAACGTCCTACAACGTATCCTATCTCGACGGTAGCATGAGCTACGAGGAACGGCAGAACACTGTGGACGAGTTCAATTCGGATCCACGCCAGTTCGTCTTCCTCATCTCCACCAAAGCGGGTGGTGTCGGTTTGAACATCACATCAGCGAACAAAGTTGTTGTGGTCGATCCCAATTGGAACCCTTCCTACGACCTCCAAGCACAAGACCGCGCATATCGCATTGGCCAGACGCGTGACGTGCAAGTCTTCCGCCTGATCTCCGTTGGCACTATCGAAGAGTGCATCTACGCTCGGCAGATCTACAAGCAGCAGCAAGCCAACATTGGCTATAACGCTTCCGTTGAGCGTCGCTACTTCAAGGGTGTGCAAGGGCAAAAGGAGCAGAAGGGCGAGATCTTTGGGCTGGGGAACATGTTCGCTCCTCTTTCGACCAACATAAAGCTCCGCGACATCGTCAACAACACCAACATCGCCGAAACACGGGCTGGCGTCGAGATCGCGGGTCTGGATATGGAGGCTTCTCAAGACGACGACGATGACACTTCCGACCCTCTACTGGAGGAAGGGAAAGCAGATGCAGCCATGAGCCAGCTCGCCGCTGATATCATCGACGAGCCCGGTCTACGGAGGAAGGCGGCGGCAAAGACGGCGAAGAAGAAAGACGCCGTCCAAGCCATCCTCGCCTCTGCTGGAGTGGAGTACACACACGAAAACGCCGAAGTCGTCGGCACAAGCAAGATCGAGATGAAAATCTCCTCCCGCGCCCAGAAAGCCGGCAATGACATCGGCCTCGACACGGACTACGCCTTCGCCCGCAACGCTTCACAGCTCGACCCCGTCGCCGAAGCGAGTAAATCTCACGCAGCTGCCGCGCCAGGCTCAGACGACGGCGACACGGACGACGATCTCGACTCCAAAGCAGTGAAGTACAAGTATCGGCCGCCGAAGGATGTGCTGCAACGCCAGTTCTGCTCGATGGCGAAGGTGTTTGGGTATGAGGATCCGACGGAGTTTGCGCTGGTGGTGGAGGGCTGGACGCAGGAGCAGAGGAGGAGGTGTTTGGAGCGGTTCTATGAGGGGCGGAGGGAGAAGTGTCGGGAGTTGAGGTAGGTGATGGGTTAAGGTGATGGATGTGGAGTCAGGATGAAGACGAGATTATGATGGGGACGATGCGACGAAGTGCACGAAGTCATGACGAAAACGTTGCTGGCACGCATGCGTGCCGGTTACTTCCAATATTGGCAGGTAATTGGGCACATGGCAGAGGCGAGTCACACATCTTTAGACCTGCTGATCTGCAGAACAGCGATCATGGAATGCATCCACAAACACTTGTCAGCTTATGTGTCCCATTTTCTGTTTGCGTCCCCGGTTTGGCCTTTATCTCTTCGAACGCGGCCTCCTGTTCTCCTTCGACATTAAAGCTACAAGATCAAGCCTACCACAACAACAAATTCACTACAACATCAGGCCTCGAACTTCAATCCTATACAGTGGACTACAGCCAAAATGCCCCCGGCAAACCTCAACACTTACCTCGAGCTCGTACGAGCATGTGACAAGTAAGCTATATTACCAGCGTGCCGACTCTTATGGAGATCGTGTCTGACTTGTTGTTAGCTTCCCATACGATCAAGAAGGTGGCAACGACAACGCCAGCGCCAGCGCCAGCCCTGAAGGCAACGACAAAACAACTCCGGGGAAGAAGGCGACTCTGACCATCACAACGTAGCCGACCTATACAAACTTCTGCTTCCCTTCAGCGAACAACCTCTTGGCTACATCACGCCCGAAGTCATCGCAAATATGCCTTGGACATCGGTGTTCAGCATCAACCACTTCGCGCACACGGTCTCTATGCATGCCTCCTCGGAATGGAGCGATCTGTCCAGAGAATGTACGATCGCTTTTGCCGAGTTGGTCAGAGCATGCATCGACCGTAGGATCTTTCCCGGCACCTGTAGCACACACAGCGAGCCGTTTGCCATGATGGGAGCACCGTACCTGGTCCAAATCGAACGAGATGCTGCCTCATTGTTCGGCGTTATAACCTGCCGCGCACACCTCACTGCCTACTCCTACACCCAGACCGGCAGCATGCGCGTTTGGGTGGCACGCCGTAGCCCGAACGTGGATAGTTTCCCGAACATGCTGGACAGCGCTGTTGCCTCCGGTGTACGCGCCAGCGAGGGTCCATTCGGGACCATCATCCGCAAAGGCAAGGAAGTGTCCATACCAGAACACTCCGCGACAATGGCGAGATCGGCAGGGTGCCTCTCCTACATGGGCTTCAGTCGACACGGTCTCGTCGTGCCCCATCTCCTGTATGTGTACGACCGGAATCTGGTATTTGCTGTGCCGGAGCCAAACGACGACACGGTGGCGGAGTTCTTAGCAATGAGTCTGGACGATGTCCAAAAAGCATTGAGGGAGAATCTCTTCACGCCGGATAGTGCTGTTGTCATGATCGATTCTCTTATTAGGCAGGGGGTCATCACGTCAGAGTCGGAGCCAGGGTATGTCGAGATGGTGATGCGGATGCATCGTAGGCTGCCTTTTCGAACACACGGGTCTCGGGCGGGTGATTGAAAGGTGGTTGTGCTCAGAATCTGGAGGAAGTTTGCAATGCAAGTAAGGAGATTGAGAACGAAGAGGTAGGTTCTGAAGGTCACTGCTGTTTCCTTGACCAGGATCTTTTCTTCCTGTGACTGTCTAGATACCATCCATCCACCGTTCCAAAGCTGATGCCGGTTTCTTAAATCTGGTAGACCTCCTGTTCTCTTCCCTTCAATGGATTGATAGTATTGTGACACGGCCAAACAGTCTCGACGAGTGAACTTGGGGCTGCTGAAAGGTTTCCCTGCTTCGATAACGGCGAGGAACTCGGCCACCTCGTACTTGAAAGATCCCTTAACAGACGGCGCATGGATCACCTGCTTCGAATCGCCGTCCTTGTCAGAGACGCTGTTGAGATGCAGTTCAAGAGTGTCGGCCTCCCACCAAGGGCTAGCGACCCGGAGTTTCCCCTCCGTGCCAACGATCAGGAGCTCTCCAATCAACATCCCTCCTCCCGAAGTAATGGTGAGCATCGCATTGCCCTGCTCAAACTCGAAGATGTGGACTTCTTCGCTCGGGAGACCGGGTAGGTCTTTCTGAGGCGGGAACCGCGCTAACATCTTTGTCTTGTCGTGACGGGGCAGTATCCGGGCGATTGCCATTAATGCATCAACGGTACCCTGCGTAGATAGGGTCATGCCGGCGAGAATCTCTGGCGGGGTGTATGCTAGTTGCACGGAAAGGATCTCGCCAATGTCTCCATTCTGTGAAACGACGACAAGCCTTTCGAATGCTGGCCGGTATGCGAACCACGACACAGGAAGCAGGACCGACTTCTGGATTCCAGCAATGCGTTCGACGACGTGCTGCCGGTGGACATACTTGCCCCGGGCAGCGGCGAAGGTATCTGAGCTCATGCATACCGTTAGGTGAGTACAAGCCGTGAGTACAAGCCAACCGACAGCGCTCGAGGATCTCTTGGTGGACACTGTGAAACTCGTCGAAGGCCCCATATATCGTGCCCCTTTGCACGGCTGCGTCCTCGTGTTTCTCGTTAAACGGAGCTTTGGCGCTCTTGACAAGCCACCCTTTGCACTTGTCCATTCGCTCGACCTGGAGTCTTCCATTGCCAGCCAGTGCTTGGCATCTTTTCTAGTTTGCCATGATCCAGAAGAACCGAAGATGCCAGGATCCGGTAGCTTGTTCCTGTCCTGATTTGGTGGCGGGACGAGCAGGCGAAGGCCACAATTTATGTAAGCGAGGCATTTTCCCAGAGCGAACAAACAAGAAAATGCTGTGTACAGGCGGAAGCTCTCGTGGAACCACTGTACGCTGAATAGCGAGTGTCCATGATCCATATACGACACAGCTGAGTGGACCCGGAGAATCAGAATGGCTAGAACGTCTTCTGTTCGCGGCAGTTGTACGACGTAATTATGAAGTTGCGGAGGGTCGCATTAGCTGGTTGCTCGTCTTTGACAGATGCGCAGTTGTACATGCGAACCATCGTGCGCCGTTCTTTGGACTTCGCACACATGTGGCAACAAGAGAAGTGGCGAGCCAGCGTGCGCTTGGGATGCTCTCTTCTTCCTGGATCTACGGTGGATGCCGGGTGTCCATCAGATTCTGAGTAAACTTGCGGGTCTTAATCACAGGTACAGCTGGCAGAATGGGCATCTTGATGCTGTGTATGGGTGCTGTCTTCTTAGCAACCAGTCGTGCAGCAGCGGCAGCAAGAAACATCACTCAATAGCTGTGATCGTCATTGCGACAATGTCAACCACCGAGACCAGAAAGCTACTCAAGCTCCTTGACCTCGATGCTATTCTCTGCCTTCGTTGATGCCGTTTACATGTGATCCGAAGCATCCTACTTCTCATCTTCGGTACGTGAACGCGAGAGCGTCCTCTGATGGCAGTTCTTGAGGGATCTAGATCACAAGGGTCGTCTGTTTGATCTCATGGTCACGATGGCGTCCCAAGAAAGATCCTCCCGGATGGTTTGACCATCTGATGTCGGTTGGACATCTCGATACCACCGGCCGAAGAAGCTGCGGTGCTACTCTGCAGGTGTTGTTGGTATCGGCCTATGGAGTCTGCCGCCGCCATCTTGATCCTGTATACTGTACACAAGAAGAGTAGCCCCGTTTCGTTGGCCTTGCTACCGAAGAGCGAGACACCATGATAGTCGTTCTGCTGCCATTGGGCTGCTATAATTGCCGACAGATTGAAGGTTAAAGCTGTGGTTCATGTTGCGAGAGCAAGCGAGCTCGAGGAGTTAGGTCTGATGTTGGCCAAGATAGCCACCCTTGGCTCGAATCTTTTTCATATCCCCAGACTTGGCAACCCCAGGTTTGTGTTGGAGTCGGGTTGGAAGGATTGCTACCATTTCGTCTACACCGACCGAAAGAAGCAATGTTAACGGACGACTATTCCGGTCCCTTGATAGTACCTGATTACACATCGGCGGTACACTGATGCACGACCGAAAAAACCTCCTCACGAGTGCGCTTCGCCATCCCTTCAAATGACCACAATCTTGGCCCGACCGGTTGATGCGAGCCTAGCACCCAAGCAGAAGAATGAACGGAGCGAAGTCGCGAAGAACGACAGCAAAATGGCGCCACCAACGTTTTCGATGTGTCGTAGCAAGTGTTGTTGGCGAAGAGAATAGACAGTAGGGTCTTGGTGTTGACAGATGCAATCTCTCCCCCTCGAAACAACTCCTTCCAGCACACCTGGAACAGTATGTCAGTGCGTAGAAAGGCCCGACGCAACAAGAATCGACAGTGGAGAGTGTATAAAACGCAGTCTTGTTCGCTGTGAGTTCATCCAGCAACAAGCCCTTCGTTCCAGGTTCCTTACCTTCGCTACAGAGCACGCAATTACCGCACCGTTGTCATTCAAGGGCACCGCCTTGAAGTACCAATCACCCATCAAGATGCATACCAAACAGGCTCTCGCTCTGGGCGTTGCAGCCTTCTCCACCTTGGCATTAGCCTCACCAGTCACACTCAACCTTACCACCGAAGGCCTGATTAAGCGGGGTCTGTCCGAAGTCATCTGTGGCTTCTATCCCAGCGCTTCGGAAGATCTCGGGTACAATGTTATCCGTGACTTGGAAGAGAAAGGCGATCTCAATATCTAAGTCGCTGCTCATGAATGCTTTCGCCTCGGGTGCTACGACACCAGGTAGGCTTCTCACCTCTGACGATACTCTTGACATGATGCTGATTGTTCACCAGTGGCGTGTGAGTACAGGAATCGTTGGGACTTATGGCGCTCAGCCTGCCGCGGGTCCCAATCCCTGACACAAGCTGACTGTTACAGTTACGTTTGCAATGACCAGGACGTCATGCTTTTTGTTCCTATGAACGAAGTGCTCGACAACCTCATATATCTGGCAGAGGTCTGCGTGGACTATCACCTGGTCGACATTGGTCCGCCCGGCGGCACTGGCCTGATGGCAGGTACCAATATGCCTGGCTCTGGACGTGTGCGAGTGACCGACAGGGACGGATACAATGTCAATATCGGATACTGCAACGGCAACGATGGGGATGACGTCAGCCCAAGCGCTTACGGCTGGCCAGGTCAGTAGGCCCTTTTTCGATTCTCCACCAGCAAATACTGACGTATCCTCAGGTCCTAATGGCGAGCCTTGGCTCCAGGTAAGTCTGTTCACGGACAGAATGGGCGCCTTGAATCCTTGATGAGTCTTCCTAACTTGGTCCGTTCGTCCAGTGCGGCAAAGATGGCCAGGTCCCATGCCCAGGTACCGGATGCATCGAGGGGAGTCTTGTGGTAGAGAGCCAGGAAGCGATCGCGTGCCAGGATTACCTCGGTGCTGGATACATCGGAGTAGGCGCGACCTACATTTATAGCTCGGTAAGCAGTACTGCATGCAGGCAAGGATCTCGAATTAACGGGCGATTCTTGTCGCAGACCAGACAGGTTGGAACCACGTGGACAGTGGGCGGCTTCCTGAGCATTGACACCAGCGACCTCGCTCCGGTCTCCGTGCAAGCCGACTTCTTCGCCTCCTTTGCGGAGACAACGACCATAGGCTCGTCGACCGGAGTCGGCGATACCTGCGGCTCCGAAGACGCAGAGGGCGACTATACGTGCGGTCTGCACATCCGCCCTCAGTGTTACGCCATGACAGGCTACTGTGACACGGAGGCCACTGGGCGGGTCCCATGGGTGAGTTGCACTATGGCAAGACGGCTCTCGAGCGGCATCAAATTGCTGACACCCTCGCGCGTTCTCCAGGCAAACGTCGTCCCGCAAACGTCGTCCGATGGCGTCGGTGTCTTTACGTCTGAGATCTGCATATGTGAAAACTGTCCGGGTTTTGACGACACTATCGACCTCGAAACTGCGCCGGATGCGGTGTGCCACCTGCCATGCGCTGGATGCATGCCTTGACGGACGTTTCATATCTGTCGAGTGCAGTGTAAGTGGTGCTAGGCGCGGTAAAGGCTGGGATATCACTGGCGGCGCACGGTTACACGAGTCGGTGGTTCCTGATGATGGATACGATCTTCTCCATATTGCAAACAAAATCAGTTGATAGGGTTGAACTGCGACTTCCACTAGTTCCAGTCCTGTCTTCATGCCCTCGAGCATAGTGTATACCACTGGACCCGTCCCGATTTATTTCGTACATGTTTCTGAAGTGGTTGAAGTCAGTCAGTATGGATTGAGGCGGATGACCTGACCGCCGTTCTTCGTGATCTGTAGGCTTTGGGCCAGCTTTGACAATGCCTATCGACCCTCGGTACGGCGGAGTGAACTTGATTAATGGAATGGCATGAGTAGAGAGTAGAATTCGGGTGTCCCTGGAATCAAGAGGCTGAAGAAGAACCAGCCGGCTGTTGTCAAGCAAGCTCACACTAAGAAATCTTGTTTATCCCGGTAAACGCCCTTGGCCCCTATCCCAAAATAACCAGCGACTTTAAAGCCTCTCTTCCAAGGAGAAGGGAACCGCAGCTGGTTGTAGTCAGTGCGTTCAGTCCATAGATCCAGGTAAGAGACTCAACTTCGATCTGTCTTCACTGTTTCAACACTCCCTCCCAGCAACATGTCCCTCCTCTCCCGTGCTTCTCTCCTGCTACTATCCCTTCTGCTCACCTTCACCACCGCTCAATCCTCCAACAACGCCTCCGCCGTCTTCGTATACAATGGCTCCGACAACACCGAGTTCATCTTCGCCCTCAATGCAGACAAGAGCACAGGCGATCTCTACTTCCACCTCTCCTCTCCTGCAGGGAACGCTTGGGTGGGAGTCGGCATTGGAGATCAAATGAAAGATGCGTTGATGTTCATTGCATACCCCGCCGGCAACGACAAAGACGTTACGATCAGCCCGAGAATAGGCAGTGGACACACCGAGCCAGAATATCAATCAGACCTCAAGCTCGATCTACAATCTGGGAAGGGTTTGACTGGAGCGAACACTGTCAGTGGGAACAGCAGGGAGACCAAGAACATCATTGCGGATGGAGTATGCAGAGGCTGCGCGAAGTGGGATCGTGGGAGCATTGATTTGACGAACAAAAAACAGCCGTTCATCCTTGCGGTTGGCCCTGTCTTCCCGGCGATCGCATCTAACTCTCAATCTGCTGGTTTGACTAGGCACATGTTCTACGGACACTTCACGATGGATATGACCGCTGCGACGTCGAATTCAGGTGGGGCTGTGCCGCTGGGGCCATATAAGACGAAGTCTGCCTCCAATACTGCTACCAGCACCAAGATGGACAACGACCCTGCTCCTCGGATCCACGGCGCCGTGATGAGCGTTGTCTTTGTCATCGCTTTCCCACTTGGTACCCTCATGCTTCGAGTATGGCACAAGGTGAAGGGGCATATCGCAGTGCAAGTGGTTGGGCTGGTTCTCTTCTGCATGGCTTTCGCCGGTGGCAGCGTGGTGTCGACGCAGTACAACCGATCGAAGCACTTCAACTCTGCCCACCAAGTCATCGGCATTCTGCTGTTGATCGCACTGTTCGCTCAGCTTGGGCTAGGAGCGTACCATCACAAGGTCTACATGAAGACTCAGCAGAAGACGATCTTTGGCAAGATTCATACGTATCTGGGGCCAGCTATCATGCTCATCGGTATCCTCAACGGCTTCTTGGGTTTCAGATTAGCAGGTTTGTCCACCATCTTTACAACATTACCCCCGTGCCCTCATACTGACGTTCTTCCAGGCGCCTACTTCCTCGCCATCCCCTACTCAATCATCCTCATCGTCTTCGCCGGCATCTACCTTTGTATCCGTGGATACAGCCACATCCGCCGACGCAGGAACGCCAGCAAGAACGCCCCCGAAGGATATCAATATCCGCATTTCGGCGCTCCACCTCCACAGTATGGCCCGCCTTTTGGTGCACCGCCGCCTTATGCGCAGCCAGATGTGCCGTTGCAGCGGTTTGAGAGCTCGCAGAGTGTGCCGAGGGCGGACTCGCCTGCTGTGCAGCCGCGGACGATGGTGTGAGTGTATTGTTGGGATTGGTCCAAGTTGCATTATACGGTGTCCGGGACAGAGCATTGGGGAATCGAGGCGTAACAAGGGCGTTTTAGAGGGACAGCCGGTTTGGACTCAACAGCAGCCTGGAATGAGCAAGTATGATTCGATCTTGAAGATATGGATGACGTACAAGAACTGTACATCATCGCAAGCTCTATCTCTATCCAGATCTCTCCAGCCTTTTCTTTCTACAGCCGGTACTTGAACTCCGGGTTCTTCCGATCAGTAATGTCAGCAAACTCGATATCCTCCAGATGCTCCACCATTCCCTGCCGTATCATCTTCGCCCTCTTTCGGTTCTCGAATATATAGTACGCCTGCAGCGCCAGCGTCAATGCCACAGCGACGAGGCAAGTGACGATGATGGTAATCTTGGCAGGAATGTACTCTGGCGCCGACTTCTCCGTGAAGGTCAACGGGCCTATGATGTTGCCCACGCAAAAGGAGATGAGGAGGAAGGCGTTCATGGTGACCTAGAGGGAGAAGTGTAAGTAGAGACAAGGCGGCCCAAGGCAGGTTCGGATGAATGTACCTTCTTAGTATGCCCGGCGTAGTTAGCTGCGACCCAGCTATACATCAACGGAAGACTGCTGCCAATGACATTCGTCAAATAATTGCCCATCAATTTTCCGAGCTTGCTGTCCACGAACGCCATCAAGCAGCCTCCAAGAGCACCGGGGATGAGCAGCGAGATGATCTGGATGCCTCGCATGTTGTATCTTCCTGCCAGATAGGTGGCAGAGGAGATTGAGATCATCGAGATGACTCCAGAGGGTATTTGGAGCAAGGCGGTGGTTTTGCTGTCGAAGCCGAATTGGCGGATGATGGTTGCTTGGTAGGATGAGACCGCTCCGTTGGGGACGTTGGAGGATATAACGATGAAGCCGAGCAGCCATGTCTGAGGGTCGAGAAAGCATTCGAGAACTTGGGCAGGTTTGAACTGCCTTCTCATCAATATGCTGTTGATGGGGTTTGAGGATGTATGATGGACTCACATGCTTGTTCTCAATACCCGTCTGATTCTCCCTCAACCGCTGCACGGCCCACACCTTCTCCTCATGCGTAAGGCGGGACTTCATCGGGTTGTCGGGGAGGATAAAGAATACAGTTATGCCAACAGCAACCGTAATCAGACCCAGCAGCAAGAACATCGCCTGCCAGTTCGTGAACGCATTACCGTTGTAGTGCTGGAACCCGAAGCTGACGATGCTGCCTAGGATCGTGCCGGTGCCAACGCCTAGATACCAGAGTCCAACCCTGAACGGTTGTTCCCCATGTTTGTACCACATTGAGGTGACCAGGATCAAGCTTGGTGCGACGGCGCTTTCAAAACAGCCGAGGAGAACTCTCGTAGCCACCAGACTGCCATAGTTCTTGCATGCGCTGGTCACGGCTACGATTGCTCCCCACAGCGCCACCATGAGGCCGAGATACTTTGCTGTTGGGAAGCGTTGCATTCCATATCCGTGTGGGAACTCCAGTCCTAAATATGACACATAGAAGATCAGTGCCAGTGTCGAGAATTGGGACTCTGTAATGTTCGCATCGTCCTGCAACCCCATGACGTTGGCGTAGTTGATCAAAGTCTTGTCTAGGTATTGCAGACAATAGCAAGACCACATCAGCGGCATGACCATCCAGTCGATCTTGCGAACGAGACGTTTCTCATCCTCTGCGGTCATGGGTCGGACGGGACCTTCGCCGCGAAGGAAGTCGAGGGCGGCATCGGCGTCGCTGACATCTTTAACGATGCCGACGGACGGAGCGCGTGGAGGGGATTGGGACTCGATGTCCGATTTCTTGTCTTCGTCCATGTTGGGTGCGGAAAGATGAGATGAGAGGACGGAAGGAGAGACGGGTAAAGGGTAAAATACTTACTGCAGCGTCACCACGATAGAATACTTACGTTTCATTATCCACATCTCACCTCACAATCGCTATCACTTGGTATACGTGTGGTGATGTCGTTGATGGGGGAGAGTGCTGGGGTGTAGATAGGCAGAGCGAGAGAGTGGTTGTGATCGACGAGATGCGAGAAAATTCGCCAAGCCAAATCCGTACCTGCCAAATTCGGCTTAGGCCAACCTCACCTCCAACAGCACCTGTGCACGTGGTGCAATCAGGGCAGCAGAACAGATGCAAAGCAGATGGATCAACTATGAAAGGAGTGCTCGACGTCTGTACCAGCTTTCGAGGTGTCTGGACACGTGGACGCATCAGTACGACAGTGGGCCAAGCTCTAGAGCGGGATCCCGATCTGGCGGCTCCAAAACCTACTCCGGCTCACTATGCTGTTCCTTTACCGTCCAGACGAAGTGAAAGACAGTCTATTGAATGATTCTGGTGTAGAAGAAGATGGAGATCTATCAACAGGCGAGCTGTCGATGATTGTGGCGATTGGAATATCCCAACGACCAGCAGAGATGGACTTCATCGCACGGATGTGTGGAGAGAAGCGGCTTAGGAGTGGCTCGTAGCACAGAAGGGATCTGTCAGCATTGAGCTTAAATTCGACCTCAAAGGAAGCCCGCAAACGCTGGATTCGCGTATTCGCTGGTTTGTTGCCCAAAAGACAATCCAAAAGACAGGTGTCATTGCTACATACAATCAAAAGAGCAAAAATGATGACGAGTTTGATGAGTGTGAAACCAGGTATCTCAAGAGTAGAGAGCATTCGCTGGCAAAAGTCAAGAGTTCCGAACCTCAATCAACCAACATTGGTGAGAAAAAAAAAAGGCATATTGATGAGGGTGGCTAGTTGGAGGTTAGTCAAAGCAGTTTTAACATCGATTGGAGTGTGCTTACGACTCGAACCCACGCGGAATTACCCACTAGTATTGGGAGAAACCATTCTTCAGCACAGTTTTCACAGCCTGAAACTAGCGCCATAACCACTCGGCCACCTCACCAGAGTATATTACATCACGGCGGCGCTGTTACAATATATACCCAGCTTACGACTGCCCGATTGGGTGATTTTCCGAATTTTGGACTCGGAAGGAAGGAGCGCAGCCCAACGACGCAACAAGCATTTCAGGACGCAATGAACTCCTCAGAACGATCCGAAGTATCGTATCGGCTAGGAGATAAAATCTATGAAGCGCTACGGGATCGTGGGCAGAAATTATCTTCCAGCACATCGGGCAATTTTTGGTGCTTATCAGCGGTACCAAACCTACGCAACGCCACTTCTCCAACTCTTCTCTGTTCTAGATTTCTGCTTTCAACATTCGTGCATCTCTACAATCGTCTGTTCCAACTGTCAAATATTTCCTATACCCAGCATATCTTACTCCAAACATTTCCTCTCAACAGCATAATAACCACAACCCCTCTCATTGCATCATCAACCATGTCCTCGTGACCAACCCAGCCCCAAACACCTCCAACGAAGCTCTCGAGCTCTGCACATTCTCACATCCACCACGATGGCGATGTACACCCGCCGCTCCTCCACCGAGTCCTTCTCCCGCCGACCCTCCCACTCCCCCACCCCATCCGAAAACCGCAAACTCTCCTTCAACCCCGTCGGCCAATGGGTCCCGCCCGCCGCGCAAGAGGAACCCGTCGGCGCCTTCGAAGTCGGCAAGGGCAAGAGGATCCTGCAAGTCTGCATTGCAGTGATCTACTGCCTCTTTGGCGCTGGCGTGGTCTTTGGCTTCGCGGCTATCAAACCGGTGTTGATTGAACAAGGCGTCTACCGCGAACGATGCACGAAGCAAGAGCTGGACGACGGGGTGTGGGTGTGTTACGAGCAGGAGATACGGTTGAACTTAATGTTCACTGTCGCGGCCGTGAGCACGAACGTCTGCGCCTTACCGGTCGGCACGGTGCTGGATCGCTTCGGACCACGGGTGTCGGGGCTGGTGGGAGCGGTGTTCCTGACGTTGGGAGCGCTGGCGATGGCGTTCGCAGCCGATCTGCCGTTCGATGCGTATATACCTGGATACCTGTTTCTGGCGCTCGGGGGGCCGTTCATCTTCATCTCGTCGTTTCAGCTGAGCAATACGTTCCCGAGACGGTCGGGGTTGATTCTGGCGCTGCTTACGGGGGCTTTTGATACCAGCAGCGCTGTGTTTCTGGCATATCGGCTGCTTTACGAGGGCAGTGATGGGATGTTCACGCCGAAGAAGTTCTTTCTGATTTACTTGGTCGTACCGGCATTCGTTGTTGTGGTTCAGCTGTTCATTATGCCTGCAAACTCCTACAAGACGGTTGGAGAACTGGTCAAGCACGCCGAGGACCCGGCCCTAGACGAGCACGATTCAGACAACGAGATCGACGATGAGGGTCGAAGGAACGCACTCCAACAATCCCGCCGCGAGCACCGCGAAAGCGTCGTCTCCGAAATCACCAGCCTGCTCGGCACAAAATCAGGCGACGAACAAGCCGCCGAAGAAGAAAAGAAAGCCCAAAAGAGCGGCGTCTGGGGCGCGCTCCACGGCAAGACCGCCCTCCAACAAATCCGCACCCCCTGGTGGATCTTAATCATGCTCTTCACCGTCCTCCAAATGCTCCGCATCAACTACTTCGTCGCCACCATCCGCACCCAATACACCGAGCTCCTGCACTCCCACCTCCTCGCCATTAAAGTCAACGAGTTCTTCGACGTCGCCCTGCCCCTCGGCGGCATCATCAGCATCCCCTTCATCGGCCTCATCCTCGACAACACCTCTACGCCCTTCGTCCTCGCGCTCCTCGTCACTCTCGCCACCGCCATCGGCGTGCTGGGCATCATCCCCGACCAAATGTGGGCTGCGTACGCCAACGTGTGCCTCTTCGTCCTCTACCGCCCCTTCTACTACACGGCCGTCTCCGACTACTCGGCCAAAGTCTTCGGCTTCGTGACTTTTGGCAAAGTCTACGGGCTCGTCATCTGCGCGGCGGGGCTGTTCAATTTCGTGCAGACGGGTCTGGACGCGCTCACGCATAAACATTTTGGGAATGATCCCATACCGGTGAATGCGGTGTTGTTGGGCGCGGCGCTCGTGGTGGGGGTCGGGTTGGTGGGGTATGTGTGGCGGAAGAGTCGGGGCATGGAGAGGGAGAAGTTGGAGGAGGAGGCCGAGGGGGCGAGGGAGGTGTTGATGCCGGAGGCGGATGCTGAAGAGGTTGGGAGGGAGCATGGGCATGAGAGTTATGGGACGGCGTAGGGTGGAATATGAGGTGGGCACGGGAAGGAGGTGAAGGGAATCTACCATGGCTGAAGATATGAATGTAATGACGATGCTGCTTTTCTAGCGAGGCGTTGGTGGTTAGCGGTTTGATTTGTTTACGAGTGAAAAGCATCCAAGGGCGAGAATAATGGACTGTATCTATGGTATGAATGCCTAGCTTCCATATCCACCTCCACGGCCACGCTCATTTCATCAACAATCAAGCGGCACATCCTTACTCATATGCACAACCGTAAACCCCGACGGCGCACCCATATGCCCCTCGGGATACCTGACCTCATAGTCCACCTTGAACCCTCGCCCAAGGTGGAACGCCCCACTAACCTCCTTGATCGTCGTCAACAACATGCGCAACTTCGCCTTCCCTCCCTTCTCCATCCCCACCACGAACCGGCGCTTCACCTCCGCTTCCCGCATCCGCATTAAGTGGCCGGCGAGCCCTTGCCGCCGCAGTTGCGGATCGACTGCCAAGGTGCTCAGTTCCCAGGCCTCCGTGTCGTCGTCTACGAGCCCGAAGCGCTTGAACGTGTTCGCTTGGTCGTTGGGGGCGGGTTCCAAGATGGCGGAGGTGCCGATGTAGCGCTTCGCGCTCGCTGTGGCGATGGCGGTCTCCGTGCCGGTGTAGGAAATGACGTAGGTGAACGTTCCTGGCGTAGAGCCTAGTTCGTCGAAGAGTTGGTTGTCGTACTGAAGACGGTCGCGAGGGATGTTCTTGAAGCCGTTGGATTCTTTTTGATTGCGGAAGGCTTGGATAATGAGTTGGATGAGGGAGGGTACGAGGGGAGAAGCGGCGAGCTGGGTTGTGCTGAAGAGGGTTACGGTTGTTGGGCGGTTGTTGATAAGCGGGCCTTCGAAGGAAAGTGGTTGTGAGTTGTCTGCTTGGTCGTGTTGTGGTTCAGAGTTCTTCTTCGACGGGAATGTGATACCGGGGATTAAGCCGTCGCCGTTGGTTTGAGAGACTGGCTCAGCCATGCTTTCGAAGGGTTGGGGTAAAAAAGAAAGACAGGCAACGTTAACAAGAGATACTGTACCTGTATTCTTCGCAGACACAGGCTGTCATGTCTGAAGAAGTCTTTGCTTACGGTAGAACTACATGTAAGGCGTATAGGTCCTAGCCAGAAGAGGAAGCTGCGAAGAAACACGGGAGTGCGAAAGCGCGCTTTGGTTTCTGGGGCCACCCGGCGGAGAGATGTTACAAGGCTGATAGCCTTTCGGAGATATTGTAGATCGTGGGGAGAGAGGCAAACCTTCCAACGTCTGGAAGTCGTCGGCGGACATATCTAGGTAACGTTCTTGTTCAGGCTGTGTCGAAGTGGGCGTAGAAGAAGTTTCAAACTCCCACTGCACGGGCTGAGCGGTACGTTGCAGGTTTCATCTGTTGATTGGGCGCAGTGATGCAGGCACTTGTGCAGCTCTAAGAGTCTGTCTGCCGGATGAGGATATTGCGAGGTGAGTGGGGGGTACCGGGCGGTGACATGGCCCCCATCAGCATTGCATCCAAGGAGCCGTAGGGCATACCATCTTCACCAATGTCTGGAAGGAGGTAGATGTACAAGTAGAAATAGAAATAGCAGTCTCAAGCTTGCGGAGCGGAAGACGGGATGGAAGTTTGATTCGAGTCTGGAAGCTCAGGACGAAACGGCAGGGATCGAGCACACCACCACCGCCATCTCTTCCTCCTCCTCAACATCTACCACCGATACCACCACCCCCACCCCGCCCTGTACACAACACTCGCTCCTCATACTTCCTTTCGTCCCGACACCGAGCCCGAGCACCACCGGACCACCAGATCGACTCTCGAGTCCGCCCTTGCGCTCCGCCGCCGCCGCCGTTGTACTACCCCTCGACAGCGCCACGTCCGACATCATCGAGACTTGTAGTAGTATTACTCCAAAGCCTGCTCTCCGGCGACAACCTCACCTCGTCATCAACATCTCACTTCAATCTCACTTTACTCGCGAGATATCACGAACCCACTCCCACTTCGACATCCCCGACTCTTCGCCTTTCATGATACACCAACGATAGCCAGTCAGGATGCCGGACCTCCAACGAGCACCTGGCGGGGCAGAGACGGATGGGTCGCACTCAGACGGCTACCGCGCATTGGAGAAGGCCTTCCGCGATTCATGGGCACCCAAGGACGATGCATTGCTCTCGCGCAGCCTGTCGTTCAGCAACACCCGCTATCCTGATCTCAAGCCGTCAATGCCTGCAGCCTGGCCGGAGAGTCCTTCAATCGACGGCAGCTCCTCCGATGTGCAGGTCCATGAAGGCTTCGAGAACATCGCCATGCCGCCCCCACGCATGCAAGCGCGCGCATTGCATCTAGACGACAGCGGTATGCCGCCAACCCCACCGACGATGAACAACAGCGACGGCGCGGATACTTTACAGGAGCATCGCGCAAGCCCTCCTCCAGTCTTCGCGGACGATCTTCGCAATGCGCTCGAGTCAAAAGCCTCAGGGCTTAGTACGACGCCGGTCAACGCTGTCAGTCCGCCGACACCTGATCCTTCACCGCCAGCGACGCTGGAAGCGCAGCCAGTAATGGCGCAGAAAGAGCAGGCGCATTTCTTACATCCGATGTTGGCGGATAGACGAACTCCGCACTTCCTGAAGCACCACGCCAGTTCAAAAGCAGAGTCGTTCAGAACAGCGCGCGAAGATCAGCCGCTGAGTCCAGGTCTGAGCACTTCGCAAGCTTATTTGCCAGAAAACGACAGACTTCCAGATCATTGGCTGGAGAACACGCGCGACCTGCAGTTGGCCGGGTTGGGTCTGAGCGACACAGCAGTCTCCAAGACGCCAAAAGCGCCGGATGCGGTCCCATTGACGACTGTCAGCTCTCGAAGCTCCAGGCGCAAGTCAAAGCACGAATCTCCTCCCCAGACCAGAGATGGACCGGGCGAAGATTGGGAGAAGCATATCAGTTATGTGAGCGGTCCGGATGAGCTGGAAGAAGAGCCCGCAACAAGAGAAGTCTCGGAAGAACAACGGGACGAACAGCCTCCAGCCGCTGGACTCGGCCTTTCTGGAGCCGGCATCGAGCAGGAACAACATACAGAGCCGGAGCACTCAGTGGAGGATGTTAACAACATGGTATACAAGCGCATCCGTGAAGAGAACGTCAAGAGACATAGCGCGATCAGCAACAACTCGGCAGCAATCACTGTGGGCATTTACGTTCCGCCGTCCGAGTCTACACCACACACCCTCAAGCGGCAGACGAAGTGCCTGTTATTGCGTGGGGACGGCGGTCCTGAGAGCAACCGGGGCAGCTTCGACGGTGACATCAAACCGCTCAGCTATAAGAAAGCTCGTATGCCTGAACGCCAGAAGAAGCTGGATGACTCTCCTGTCTTCGAGTCAAGCATACGGCAGGTCTCATCTCCTGCTCGACTTGGTCCAGACACCTCCAACATGACTGCCCTTACATACGCGAGTATGCAGGACTCTCCAAGCGCACGGCAAAGGTCGAGATTCCAGCCAGTGGAGCGGCAGCACACCCTCAAGCATCTAAAACCTGGCGATCGACTTTCTAACAATCTGTCGGTACGTCGAACGAGCCTGCACGGATCGCCAGCCTCGCCCAACACCTGGGTCGCGAGCCTGCACGAGGCCGAGCCGCCAGTCGACACGCCTCCGCGCACACCACCGAAACGCGTCCCCAACCCTGAAAGAGTCGGACATAATGTTGGGGTCAAGCGCAATAGCGTGGGAGGTGCGAAGCCAAGCCGTGTGCTGGAGAAGTCTTCTCATCAGCTGCGAGGCGTCATACCCTCTGTTGACACTGAACCGGAAGAGTGGAGTCCACCCAGCGGCAAGCTTCGGAGGTTCTCGAGAGAGGAGAGGTTGGAGAACAATGGTGATGTACGGCGCACGAGCGTGGGCAGTTCAAAGGACGCCGGGCGAGACCACAGCTCGGAAGGGCGCAAGCTGTCGTCTGACAAGACTATTACGTCCTCGCCGGAGAGATCTTTCCTCCCAACTTCGCCGAGAAAGAGCCTCGATGCTCGCTTCCTGCACCCTACGACCACGCCAATGTCCACCAGCCAATTCTCCGATCGCACCGTCGAAGTTTGTGAAGCCAGCGGCGTGAGGATCTACCCTCACAACAACGACAGCCTGCTTGTCGTTCAGCATGGCTCGCGACCCGTCAGCAAGGACAAGAGCACACCGACGTCTCGCTCAGTCGAGTCGCAGCTCCGCGATCTCGGCGAGCCCATCTTCGCCGCGCAAGTCGACCCTCCGACACCTACGCTGGGTGCTACGGACAGCGACGAACACGCTGACAGTCCACTCACAAACCCACGCACCGCCCCCGAACCACCAGTCATCAAATTCATCCCTCCCACTCCATGCTCCGAGCTCGAGCGCCAACTCACCCTTGACACCCGCCCTGTGCCAGAACCCAGCACTCCACAACGCCGCCTCAGCCTTCTCCAGAAAGCCCGCCGCTACAGCGACAGCCTCTTCGCTCGCTCCTCGGTCACCTACCGTCCCTCCCCACCACACCGCGACGTCCACCTCTCCCCTCTCTGGCGTCCGCAGTACTTCTGGGACGACTTCGACAGCGACGAGGAAGAATTCCTAGACGACTTCGAAGCACCCGGCACACTACCGAAAGGCGGCGACACCTCCGAAGTCACCACCGCTCAAACTGGAGGCAAAGGCATCTTCCCGCGCGCCATGAGCAAGCGTCTCCCCGGCTTCAGAGGCAAAGGCGGCTTCCTCGTCGGCAACAGCTTGGGCATCGAACGGCACGGCACCAACGCCCGCCGCCACTACGTCGGCACCGTGGAGCGACGGCTCGATAAGCGGGAGAGCGAGGAGGTGCTGAGGAAGTTGCCGCAGAATACTCGACACCCGCAGGCCGGGCCGCTGGTGGCGGAGGAGTCGAAGGGTGGGAAAAGAGTGTTTGTCGTGCCGTTTTCGGGCGGGAAGAGAGCGCAGTGGGTGGGGCCGGGGAAGATTGGGGCCATGGTTGAGCGCAGACGGGAGAGGAGGGAGGAGCGGGAGGCGGAGGCGCGGAGGGAGAAGTTGAGGGGTTTGATTGGGGGGAGGGTGGCGAGTTAGCGAGGGATGCATGGATGGAAAAGCACGGGAGTATTTACGGGATGGGATGGGATGTACATTTGGCATGGTATGGCGAGCGACAGCATGGGACGGGACAACGAAAATAACGATTTGGAACGACAGCGATGATGGGATGGATCATGTTGATGATGATCTTGGGATCTTTTAATAAGTGTACATAGCGGGCATGATGTTGGATGAGACTACGAAGCGAAACGAACCATCAGCTGGCACGAATTTTCTCCGTACATCTTATATTGCGAAACGAATGTTTGGCCCCCATCAGAAGTAACTCCATTCCTTCCCGCTCGCTCTTCCTCTGCCTCTATATAGGATCGAGCAGGTTCCTGGGTGACAGTGAAAGTGTGACAGCTCTCACCCAGAATCCCGCTAAGCTGTCACGCTTTTCTTGCTTCCCAGGAAGCAGGTACCTGACGGCCCTACATGGGGTTGAGCAGGTTCCCGACGGCCATGGTACCCGCCACCGTCATGCGCTCAAACGCCGCCAGCATGGCCTCTTCGCGCAGTCGTGCGTCTGCACATCCATGATCAGCAAAACACCCGGCGAGTCAGTCGAGATGATGAATGAACTTACACCTCCTCGCCGCCACCTGCGGCAGGGTCATGTACCCCTGCTCTCGCATCTCTCGATGGAACCTGATGCGGCATGCTACCGCGGACCGGCCGATGCGGTGGGAGATGATGCTCCAGTGGCAGCGGAAGACATTGAGGTGGAGGTGCACGAGCTCTGCGCGCTGGAAGAGAGAGACGGAGTTGATCAGTATTGCTGTAAGCTTTGATAGGGTAGGATGCGGACGAGACGTACCAGCAGCGGCGTCCAGTCCTGACGAGTGTTCCGTGCCGTGCTCGGCTTGCGCGGGCTGTTGGGACGACCGTCTCTGCGTGGGGCCATTACGATTGTTTGTTTGACGTGGTGGTGAAGATTCTGTGGTGAATGATGGTGTGGAATGATGTGGTGGAACGATGGTTTTGCTGGAGATGGTGTTGTAGATGAGAAGGAGAAAGGAAATGCAGGTGAACTCCTCCAAAGCTTTCTACTGCTGGATGGCAGCAGGCAAGACTGTTTCCGTGGAACGCGCAAGAGCTAGCTACTCAACTGACATGATGGAAAGCGGGAGGGTAATCAAAATGGCAGTGATTCTTGTGACTCTGGGGTGAACCTGCCTGAAGTGCTGTAGACTGAAGTGCAACCACGGGTTGGAAACAGATCGGTACTGGTCAGCAAAATAAACAGGCCAACAACAATCTCTGGAAGGGCATATGTTGCTTCAGCTCCACCGGTAGCAGTGCGCAAGGACCATGCTGCAAGATGACTCCTGGAGATGGCGACATCGAGACGGACGGTAAGCTCAGCGGTGTCTAGGAGCGCCTGGTTCGAAGTAGTAGTAGACATTCATTCCTTCCGCGAGTTGTGATCGCGGTGGCTTCTCCGATGCTCTTGCGTCGAATACGGCCCGTGATGGAGAACAGCCAGGACGGCGGCCGCAATCTTTGATTTCGGTTGAGACTCGGGCTCAGCTGCTTGCCGGAGCCCTCCAGATTTTTTGCTGTTTCGTAGCATCTTCGGCTCCTTTTCTCACTGGTCTGCGACGTACTTGCCTGCGACCTGGACCGCCCATCGCCGGCAGTGCGCAGGTGTGATCACCTCGTCCGCGATGCGCCTGCTTCATTCCGGATTACCAGGCCGCGCGAAGATTCTAAGCATTTTTTTGGGCGTCCAAAGAGATGCTCGCCTGTCTCGTGAAAGCATTGCGAAGCCATTTGATACGTGAAGTCGACATGGAACTCTAATGGCGAGCCCAGCAGAGCCGTCGCACGCGGAGTCTGACCAAATGCTCGAGCGATGGCGGGCACGTTGACCAGTTTCTCAGCAAATGCCGCCACTCGCAGCCGGATATGTGTGGCTTACCTTCAGAGGCGCTGGTGAGGATGTGAGGTTATCAAGTGAGGTTACGGAGTTGTCGGAGTCGTTGAGAGTGATGAAGTGAGGTCGAAAGGTCAGCAGCCTCATGCGGAATAGTCTTGGCATCGTTCTTGATCACCTACGACAAGATCATTGACAATAGAATGATTACTGAGCATCAGTAGAGAATGCAGACTCGCGACTCCAACGATACCAGTATCATCAAAATTGACTAGTTTCGATGTTATCACGATACCTCCTACATCGCACAGAAGCCCTAAGGTCTCGCCCTTGAATGCCAAGACCAAAAACTCCCGACCCGTCTCTACTCGAACCCATGCAGCCGATCTCCAAAAAGATCGACATCCACCCCAGCAAATGATCACCACTACACTGTGGCGGAGTGCATATCCACGCTGTTCGCCGCTGCTATACAAAGAAACACGTCGATCTTGCGGCAGGTACGGTAGTGTGGTAGGGTTGCAGGGACGACTGACTCGACCTACAGGTATCGTTCAGCGAATGCGCGGAGCGACCTACGGACTGAAGGAATGGTGTGGTGGGTGCGGATGGGTAGGATTGACGACGGGCGTACGTGTGTGCTGTACCTGCATGGAGGCTCAGTCAAAGATCATCATCCGCTGCATGTGCATGAGGTACGAGGTGCAGTTGCAGTAGTCCTTCGATTGTGAAACGACCTTCTATTGCAGTAGTCTGAGAGATCCCAGAAGCGTTTGTCAAAGATTCCGTTCCATTAGCTATTCTCATTCGCCATCCGTCCATCCTTCATGCGTCGTATCTACCTGATGAGCTATACTACGACGCGTGTCCGAGTATTAGTGGTGGAAGATGACGAGATATTGACATGTCCAGCACGTCGAGTGGGTGTCCTGGTGTCCGCAATGCCGTCAGTATTCCTCCCAGTCCTTGCGATGCTTCCTCCAAATTCCCATACGAAGAGGTTCATTCTGTCTTGGATTCCTGTTGTTGTTCCTCCGTTTCCTCTATTGTCGTTAATGCTGTAGTCCCTTCATGTTCTGTCCCGATCTCCGCAGCCTTGTCCTTGCAAGCCGCCGCTGAAAACCCGCTCCCGACTTTGCCAGATATGATGCGCCATCTGTCATCTTCGTATTCCTGCATGGCCGTTCGTAGCTTTTGTAACTGTAGCAGAGTCAGTCAGCGATCACGTGCGCCTCATATCGAAGTCCATACAGTTTGCTATTGCCGCCTTGAACTTTCTGCTTCAGTAACGCTGCTGTCATCACGTACCATTTCGTCCGTCCAACCTGTCGTCTTCGCCTTGAGCTTCGTGCAGTACCGCACTTGCAACGTCCCTGAGCTGCGACCTGGGAAAAAGTCCGCGATTTGCTTCCAGGTCAGGTCCTTGGTCTCTTTGAGTTCCACAAGTAATGCGTCGTCCTCGGGTGTGAACTTGAGCTTTGGTCCCTTCGGTCGTGCAGCAGGTGCCGGCATACCAGCTTGTCCGACCACGCTCGGTGGGCCATGGTCTTGTGAGGATGATGCCTCGCCCTGACCCGTCCGTTGCGACTTTGACGGAGGTGGCTGGTTCGGCAGTCTGTGATGGTGATGCTGCGGCTGTGGGGTTGGCGCGACGTATGGCGACTGTCCTCCTTGCGAATGATCCACGGAGTGACGCGGAAACTGGTACTGGTAGTTGACAGTGTCCGGCTGAAACTGGAGGTGTTGTTGCTGCTCGGTGGGGAGCTCGAGGTGCGCCTGTCCGGTAGCATGAGCCTGCAGTTGCTGAAGACCAGGGTACTCGTAGGGGGCCGCTGTGAAGTCTTCTGCTCGACTCCGCTTTCGCGACGGCTGTGGCACTTGCTGGTAATTGACGACCTGCGGACTTTCGTAAGGGCTGCCGTAATGTGATGACGACTACGGTTGATCGATGGTAAGCAAATGATCGGACGGACTCCCATCTGGAAGGTTACTCACAACGTGAGACATGTGCCTCGTCATCTGCGACGGCATGACAGGTTGCTCAAGACTGTACGACGGTTCCGGTGCCGTCATCTGCGACGGAAGTACAGCTGTCATAGCATGCTGTTGAAACCCTTGCGACTGCTGCGATGGCGTCTGGTGGGGAGTCTGTTGCAAATACTGGTTCGGTGGTTGGAAGGCCTGAGTAATCAACTGTTGATACTCTGCCTCTGTCACCTATCGGGAGAAGTCAGTTCTGCTCTCACTGTCTCATCTTTGGAAGGATACTCACCTGATCCGCTGCCTCTTCCTGCGACTCCTGCCCTTGAGCGCCATAGCTGAACGTGAAGTCCGGATACTGCCTCGCCAGGGCTGCGATGGAGCATTGAGGCTGCCAGAGCCCAAAGCCCAGGCAGCTTGCCGAGGAGTCGGGGCTCGCTGGGGGAGTGTCGGGGAGGAGGCCACCGGCAACGAGTGTCAACGCCGTGATGCCGGTTGAGCGAGGGTCGAGTGCAACAATGTGCTGTTATTGATAAAAACGTCTCTGCCTGTTAATACACGGAAGATGCTGGGGGCTTAGTAGGCCAGCATAGAAAGTATGATCGATCTCAACGACAGTGATACCATTAATTAACGACGGGTAGTAGTCGAACAAGCGATCGTGGTTCCTTATGGTGATGGGGACGGCAACGAAAGTGGCATGATTCTTCCTTCTTATGAACATGCGCCGTCACAGGATGAGAGGATGATTACCGCATCGGACGATATGAGAATGGGTTGACCCTCGTCTTGGGATCGCCACGCTGCAGGTGGTGGTCTTAACACAGCAGACTCAGGCATTCCTAGGCTGAAGATTGGCTCGAGGGTAGGGCAAGCGACCCAGGCCTTGCAGTGTCGAGCACGCATTCCGCAAAGATCACTCGCAAGGGGCAGTGTGCTTGTCGTCGGCACGCTCTGGCATTGGGTGCAGTCCAGCTGCAGGTACGGGTCTAGCAGACTCCACAAGCAGAGATAGCTCGAGCACATGGTGGTTGAAGGAGAGACTCGGCAGCAAGCGGTTCCTGTGGACGGGACGATCGTGCTCGCTGCCGACTGGTCGAACAGAAGAATGACAGGCTCGCTTGGAAGGAAGTATGGCGTTTCAGGTTCGCCACAGTGGTGAGTGCCGACAAGCTTTGAAAATATGCTTAAGAAGCGAGAGAGGCTGAGCACCAATTGTTCCTATTCATAGAGAGAAGCATTATCATTCCTGGAGATCGTCCAAATTTTGTCCCCGAAGAGAACGAGATGTGCATCGCGGCCACGCAAGAGAGGACCCTGTGTAGACGGCAGTTGCGCCGCTCGCTGCCCGAGAAGTCTGGAAAGCGAAGCGAAGCTAAGCTGACGGAAAGCCGGCGATCCGCAAGGCTCACCGTTCGTCGCCTTCTCCGCGAGACAAGAGCAGGTATTGGGGTGTTAGAACGCGGGAGGGGACCAGGCCGGCGTCGCGCAGCTGGGAGCGCTTAACGTCAAGTTCTGATGGCCATGTCTCCTTCTCACAGGCACTTTGGCATTTTCACAGCGACAGCAGAATCGCCAGTCGTCCGCGGGGCCAATCGAACAGGAAACTTGGAATAGCACTGATATAGGGCAGGGGTGCGGCTTGAGGCGTTCGGTTATGACGTCGGCTGTATTCTGAGAGGATAGCGACTTTTGCTGGAAGAATAGCTCTCCGACACCACCAATGCAGGTGTATCTGCAGTCTGCATGACTTGAAACACACATGTCGACAGGAGGGTGTGGTACCGGAGCAAAGGAGTCCGAAGTGTTAGACGAAGACGAGGTGAGGTCGGCGCAGTTGACTTCCAGACTCTCTTGGCGGCGGAAACACTCGATCCCGGCAATCTTCACGTGACCGTTTTTCGCCACTCAGCATATGCTCTGGCATCGGAGGTCGCGACAAGCTCGTTTACAAGTCGGAGACGCTTCTGACGGCTGAAACTCAATTGCAACCCACGTGGGATGGAAGTGGTTCTCTCCGTTGTGCTGGAAGAACAGGTTTTAAGATTTGGCTCGGGGTTAAGCGTAAGATGAACAAGCACACAAGCACGCGAAGGGGGTTTCAAGGGTTTCCTGCAGGTCTGGAGGAGCGACTCATTCATATATCGTGGTCTGACATCCTATTGGACTACCTCAGATGTGCCTTTCAACCTGCAATGCCTCCGGACCGCCAATGGCTGGTGGCAAAGCAGTCCCCAATGCCGTCCCCCTGCGTTCCCATATCGCTCCACAACGCCCGAGATCCTTGCTATCCCCCCATATCCTCACGCCGAGCCGGTACAACGGCGGGTATCTTCGAATCGAAAAAGAGTCGCCTCGACAGCGAGTATGCTCATCCGGCGGCTCACTACGGCCAATGGATGGCCCAGTAGCAATCATGCCAGCGTACGTTGAATTTTGATTCCGTTTTACCATTTCACTACACCTTCCAGCCCTGGTCCTTAGCAAACTGCTCACACGCCTGTCAAAGGACCTTCTGGTCAGCGCGACTGATCTCCCCGATGCCACAGACCGACAATTTGGCCGGCGGACGGTCAATGGCTCAACTCACCTTCGCCGGCTTCCCCACTTTGTGCCCAATGACTTTCCACTTGTTGTTGTCGTAGTCTTTGATGGCCTGCAACAGCGCCGCGCTCTGCAGATTGTCAGTCAGTGTCGTAATGTGAACGGTTCCCGCAGTGAGGCGAACGAAGTTGCTGACCTCGTCGTCCCCGAACTCGGCGTAGTGCATGTCCTACAGGCGCGTCAACATTGATGGTCACGAAGCAAAGTATGCGCGAGTGGACAGCACGCACTTTATACCAATGCTTCTTCACACTGCCTTCCGTTCGCGTGGGAAACTGCTTTGCAATCTCACTCCAACTTGAGCCTTGATCGCGCAACTGCTTCAGCCTCTGCTCTTCTGCAGGCGTCCATGGCGTGTTTGTCCTCCCCTTCTTGACCACGGGACTTGATAGTTGATTCTGCTGAAGTGAAAGACCGATGTCTGTGTCTGTACTCGCGGAAAGACCTGATGGATGCGCGTAAGCACTGGCGTTGCTGCTCGATGAACCAGGCTGCTCGAGTTCAGAAATCCGCCGCTTACGCGAATTGCTAGGTGACTGTGCTGGTGGCTGTTGGAACTGTTGTTGGGACAGATTCTGCGTATGTATCCCGGGCGGGCGATAAGATGGATGCTGTGGGAACGCGAACGTCGACTGGTCCTGATGCGCCGGCGCGTAGTTGTAGCCCTGCTGATACGGATTGCCTAAAGCTGAAGAAGGCAGGTCGGAAGGAAGAGTGAGTTGTGAAGGCGTCGCCGAGTAAGTGTTCGAGGTCGACGCAGTGGGTTGGAGATTCCGCTTCTGTTGACTCGGGTTGGGATTCCTGGCGACAGCCTAGTCAGTAGTGGTTTTACGCCTGATAACCCTCCACTGACTGCCACAACATCGGCGGGATGAAGAGGTACAGCGTGCGACAAAGCTCACTGTTGATTTGCATACGACATGGTGAAGTCGTCGTGGGCAGATCCAATGCGCGCTATCTCGCCAGGTAATGGTTTGTAAGCGAGCCACGACCTCGATGCATGGCTCTTCAGCAGCGGCGGGTGCGGGCTAGGGCTGACGGGTTCTTAGTTGGGCAGCTCGAGCTGGGAAGGATTCCAAAAGGTATCTACAAAGCGCCGAAGGTGGTACTTTGCAAGTCTAGATGGGCGAAGGCCGGGTGGAGCGTCTTTTCAGGCGGAAGATGTGATGTGCATGCAGGCAGATGTCAAGTGACGAACGTGCTGGGGGGCGGCAGGGTAGCTTCGCGAATGTGGACTGAACAGAATGGCTTTGGGGAGAGAAGATGGAGGAAAGGACAAGCAGGGCTGGGGGAAAGAAGAGCGAACCTGCTGCGAGTGGACGAGGGCTGCGCATGTGTGAGTGATGTGCATCAGTTCGTGCGAACAAGCGAGACCATCTGCACATGGGCCATCGTCGTCCTGTCGTATGCGGCGCCGAATCATTGAGCTTGACGTCGCGACAGACGAGGGGAAGGTGTCAACCCCATCTGCACTTTTGCGGGGTAACGCAAGACATGCAGATGCTTGCAAAAGCATGTGCCAACAACGGGAATCGTGCTGGATTAGTCTTATCCGTCGTCGATTTGGTGTGTCTTGAAGAATTGTTGCATCGTTCGCAGCACGTGTCACCCACATCCGGCTGCATGCCGATAGTGGACCTGCAACAGATGCTGTGCTTCTTCGATGGACGGCTAGAAGGCTGGAAGCGCAGCAAATCTCAACGTCACCTTTAATGATTTGCTGCAAGGAAGATGGAGATCTGCCTCAATCGATAACTCGGTACCTCATTCAGTTTTCTCTGCTACCTCCGTGCAAAGCCAAAGCTGGACGGAGTGGAGCAACTTCATGCGCTTCTGGCTGTGAGAACAACATGAGCACACTCAAGCTTCAATGACAGCGAGTGACCCACTGAGTCCATGTCGCTGTCGAAGCAATGATTTGAAGCGTACTTCAAGCATCCGGTATGTACTGACTCTGTGATCGCCACGAGCTATAGTCCAGGAATCGTCACTCCAGCAGTAGGTGTGCTGTCGTCGGCCGCTCATTGAGTCCACCCCGAGTGTTCATTTCGTGCTTAGTCCATCTCGGACTCCATCAGCATCCATCCCATCACTTCCCTTCCCGCCACCCAATCGGCACCAGCGCGGCCGCCACCTGCTGCACCCCTCTCTCTGTAGCCAGCATATTGAACTGCGCCGCCGCATTCCTCGTATCCTGCACCTCGAGCCTGACACCCAGACTATTGATATGACTCCTCGTCTCCGGACTCAGCGGCACAATCGAGCGTCCAGTGCCCAAGATGAGCAGATCCGGCTTCGGCCACGCCAGATCCAGTATCCCCCAGGCATGCTTGTCTACGTCCAGCTGCCCTTTCGCGTTTTGTATTTTCCCGCCCGGACTCTTCACGCCTTTTTCATCGTTTCCTGTAGCTCCCGCGCCGATTGTGCCTTCTTTCCTGCCCTCGCTGATCCAGGGCCGCCATTTGAATGCTTCTCCCCCGATCAGCATGACGCCTGCACCTGTGACTCTGAGACCGCTGTTCAAGGCGAAGCCGTCGTCCATGCATGCGTCTACACCGGTCGTAGGCGCGGGGGTGTTGCCCAGGACGTTCATGGCATTGAAGTCTGTCTGCGTGTCCTCCTTACTCGGCGGTCCTCTGTCTTTCGACTTGGGTGCTGCTGGCGAGCGCAGCGATGGCGCCGCGCCGAAGCATCGTGCTTGTGGAGGTGTCTGCGCACTCTGGATGAGGTGTCCTCGGAAGGAATGAGGACGTATAGTCGCGGTCCTCCGGGACAGTGCCTGATGGAGGCATGTTCGGCATGCCGAATCGACGAGTCTTCCGGGCATCGTGCTCGATCTATAACCGTCGCTGACTCCACCTGGTGTGATTTCGAACAGTGAAGATTGGTGGAAGGTGGTAATCTGTTGAGAGAGAGGATCGATAAAGTGCAAAAGGTGGTCAGCCAAAAAGTTCCCACTCGCGTACCTGATCGAGGCGTGGTGTCTTCAATGGCTTTTTTCCGCTTCAACTTCACAACCTCACTCTCTTACCGTACTGCTATTGTAGTCTACGAGCCACTTCGAGCCGCTATTGTAAGTAGCTACGAGCGCTATTGTTCCATTGTTATTAGTTAGTCGTCCTATTATCGTCTCGTAACAATAAGGCTAATTTCCTATATCTACGAGCCGTTTATATAGCTCGCACTTAACCCTCTTATATAGTTATCAAAAAACACTATCTAGCTATACTAGTTATAGTATTCTTTACTCTAATTAATTACACTACTACTATATTAATTAGCCGGTTTAATTAATTAACCGGCGGTCCCCCCCCCTCCTCTACTCCCTGTTACGAGCAGATGCCCGAAACACGACCGATTGGATCAGAACGAGCGGGGACTTGCGGGTGTCGTAATGAGCGGAC